>NC_086446.1:29415153-30021224 GCF_028390025.1 Pseudophryne corroboree | reverse complement strand
AATGCAATAATGATGTTATGTGGTAGCCAAGGAGGAGGGACGAAAGAATCACAAGGTTTATCACATTAACATGATGAAGGCTTATCACAAAGGGGAGTCTGTGTTAGTTGTACGTAGTTTACTGGTCATGAACCAGACCCTTTTAATTGAGTAGCTGCAACCAAACACATGCCATAGTGAGGAGCTGCCACAAATTGATGAAATGCTGCAGTTAGGAGAAACCTAAAAGTCCCACAGCTCCTGTGCTGCCCCAGTGGTGCTGATCCCAAAGAAACGTGAGGGCACATGGTTCTTTGTAGAGTAGAGACAGTTGAATAATACTGATGGACTCTCAGCAGAGTGAAGGTGTGGTGAGCAGGTGACGGGGCCATTCCGAATTGATCGAAGCTGTGCTACACAGCGGCGATGCTTTTGTATTTGTGGAGTAACTCCCGGCCAGCGAAGCTCCTTCGGCTGGCCGGGAGTTGAACATCGCTGCCACTGGCCGCAGCGGCTGCGTGAGACGTCATGCAGCCGCCGCAGCCTGCCCCCCCCCAACGCCTGCTTTGGCAGGACCGCGCCCCCTAAACGGCGCCCCCTCCCGCCCTGCGACCGCCTCTGCCTGTCAATCAGGCAGAGACGATCGCTACTGAACGACGGCCTTCGGCCGGCGCGTGCGCAGTTCCGACCCGATCGCTGCGCTGCGATAAACTGCAGCGAGCGATCGGGTCGGAATGACCCCCTATGATAGGTGGGTCACTGTTTTCCATTCTCTTCCTTAGGGGAGTTGTGATTATGTGTTGAATCGATCATGAGTTAAGAGATTTTCTATCACCCTGATATGTACAGTACTGTGCAAAAGTTTTAGGCAGGCGTGGAGAAAATGCTGCAACCAATGCTTTCAAAAACAGAAGTGTTAGTTTATTTTATCAATTGAAATGCAAATGTCTTCAAAACAGCATCAATTCTTCTAGGTACACACAGTTTTTTAAGGAACTCGGCAGGGAGGTTGTTTCAAATATCTTGGAGAACTAACCACAGATCTTCTGTGGATGTAGGCTTACTCAAATCTGGGATCACATGCTCTCTTCATGTAATCCTAGACAGGCTGGATGATGTTCAGATCAGGGCTCTGTTTGGGTCATATCATCACTTCCAGGACTCCTTGCTCTTCTTTACACTGAAGATAGTTCTTAATGACATTGGCTGTATATTTGGGGGTCATTGTCCTGCTGCAGAGTAAATTTGGAGAAAATCTGATGCCTCCCTGATGGTACTGTATGATCAGAGGCGGATTGGCCATAGGGCTTACAGGGAAGATTCCCGGTGGGCCGACGCACCTGCGGGGCCTGTTTTGTTTTAGGACATGTGGTCCTTTTTATAGACATAATGAATAAGATGCAAAATAATTTGCATATATGAAAATGACTTTGCCACTTAGCCTGTGATTGCAGATGATCTAGTGTATGCTCTGTCTGCCTGCTTGGCTGACATATAACATTGAGTGAATAGTGATTGGGATACGGTTGGTGTAATAAGCAAGAAAATATATCTTTCTAAAGAATTATATAGTTTCCTAAATTCTGAAGGTGTATCATACAATGTGCTCATAATGTTTAATTTTATTTCTTTTTAACTTCCCCCTTGATGCTGGACATGTCCACTATCTGGAAAGTCTTGGGGGGAGGGTGCTGCTGCCATGGCCCATGGCTAGACCTTACACCTCTGGTGCTGCCCATGTGGGGCCACTAGTACACATTTTTCCAGGGCCGCTTTTTGTTCCCAATCTGCCCCTGTGTATGATGAATAAGTACCTGCCTGTATATCTCCACATTGAGGACACCATTAATCCTGGCCAAATCCCCAACTACATTTGCTGAAATGTAGGCCCAAACTTGTAAGGAACCTCCACCATGTTGCCTGCAGACACTCATTATAGTACCACTCTTCAGCCCTTCGGTGAACAAACTGCCTTCTGTTACAGGCAAATATTTAACATTTTGACCTGCTGCCATTTTTCTGCAGCCCAGTTTCTATGTTTTCATGCATAGTTGAGTCGATTGGCCTTGTTTCCACGTCGAAGGTATTGCTTTTTGGCCGCAGTTCTTCCATGAAGACCACTTCTGGCTGTTATGGAATTCCAGTGCTATGTGTGTGAGACCCCTAGAGCTGTTGAGAGGATCTTCTACCAATAACAGCCACTCCTGTTCCCTTAGAGCTGTATGTGCTCACCGGTACTTGAGATGCCGCCTGGACTTAAACCTCTAGCAGTAGGGGCTCACACAATAGGCTGCAAAAAACAAGGTAATAAACCCGAAGTGTAGCAGCTGGTAAGGCAAGAGATAATTGCAGGCAGACTGGATACAGGAATGGTATCGGCAGACAGACTTGACAAGATATGGTGACTGGAGACTGCAGGAGTGGATATGTACTGGTAACTGAACAATGATGATTGATGTAAAAAAGTGTTTGTTGCAGGTGACTGTAGCCAGGCGATGGTTAACTACTGAGAAACAAACAGGTGCTGGGTGTGTACTGTGATTGAAAGCAGAGTGCTGACAGCATGAACCTAGCTGCAGATAGACTTGCTGGAATACCTGTGTGACTTGGCTGCAGACTATAATAATACATAGTAGCTGAGCTGTAACTTCAGTATAGGTTCAGGTGTACTGGAAATGCTGCAGACTTGTGACTACTGTCACGGCTGGAGAGAATGTACTTTGCTGTTGATAATCACGGAGACACAGGCTGGATATACACAGAACCAGAGCTGGCAGGGTATATTCACAGTGATCTGAAAGGAGCCTGGACATGATTCAGGACCAGACACATGAGTAACTGGAGGGCCATGGCAAGACAAGGACACGAAGCAGGAATGGACACTGGATAGCAGGTACAGGGCAGAAACAAACAGGGCATGGGTGCAGAGGTGTATCTAGGGGTCTTGGCGCCCCTGGCAAAGTAAGGGACTGGCGACCCCCCATATTTGAAATAGGGAAGGCGCACGTGCAAAAAAGGGGCAGGATCTTGTGGGAAAGGGACATGACCGCACAATAGTACTCCCAATTCAAATTACGTTACATAGTAGTAACCCCTTATACACATTATGTCACACACTAGTGCCCCTTACACATCATGCCCACAAAGAAATCCTTGTCACACTGGAGAAATCAGCAGTGCCTGGCACTGCCAAGGTGGGGCACCACCCTGTGATGCCACCTGCGGCCAGGGGTTATAATCAAATATTAATGGCAGTGAAAAGGTATTTATGCGCACTATCTAGTAGTGGTGATGTAGTGATATACTAAGAATAGCATTCTAGTAGTTTATTTTGAATTTCTTCACTGTGGTGCATTGCGGTGCTGAACACTGGCGCCAGCTCCTGGCTGCTGTGCGAACTACCGCCCAGGCACTGCCACTACTAAGTGGTTCCACCCCCTGGACAATCGTGGCACCACCAGGCAGCTCCCCTTCTTTGGCCAGTGCACCTGGTGAATGCCATCCTGGCCAATGGGTAGATAACCTCGTATCCCCAGCACATAGCCATAGTCCCCACCTCCAGCGCATAACCATGGTTCCCAAACGCCTCCCAGGGCATAGCCGTAGTCTCCATCCCCCTCCCAGGACACAGCCGTAGTCTCCAGTCTCCATTACCCTCCCAGGACATAGCCGTAGTCTCCATCCCCCTCCCAGGGCATAGCCGTAGTCTCCATCCCCCTCCCAGGACGTAGCCGTAGTCCCCATACCCCTCGCAGGGCATAGCCGTAGTCTCCTTCCCCCTCCCAGGACATAGCCGTAGTCTCCATCCCCCTCCCAGGACATAGCCGTAGTCTCCATCCCCCTCCCAGGACATAGCCATAGTCTCCATACCCCTCGCAGGGTGTAGCTGTAGTCTCCATCCTCCTCCCAGGACGTAGCCGTAGTCTCCATCCCCTTCCCAGGACATAGCCATAGTCTCCATCCCCCTCCCAGGACATAGCCATAGTCTCCATCCCCCTCCCAGGACATAGCCATAGTCTCCATCCCCCTCCCAGGACATAGCCGTAGTCTCCATCCCCCTCCCAGGACATAGCCATAGTCTCCATCCCCCTCCCAGGACATAGCCATAGTCTCCATCCCCCTCCCAGGACATAGCCGTAGTCTCCATCCCCCTCCCAGGACATACCCGTAGTCTCCTTCCTCCTCCCAGCACATAGCTGTAGTCTCCATCCCCCTCCCAGCACATAGCCATAGTCTCTATCCCCCTCCCAGGGCATAGCCGTAGTCTCTCCCAGCACAGCCATAGCCCTCAGCACATAGCCATAGTCCCTATCCCAGTAGAAATATGAAAAAGATGGGTGAGCTCTGGCGCACTAAATATGGTCAGCCCAATCAGATCCCTTAATTCCTGCCCAAACCAGGTATGAGAAAGTACAAATACAGCAAACAAAAGAGAAATGATCAAAGGCGCCAAATAATTAAGAGACACTATAAATAAAAAATAAACTAAGAATAAAAGAGATGAATTCTACAATACGGTCTGATTTTCCAAAGAGAGTCCTCGGGTCATCCATTTTTGATCTAATTGTCCGCAGCAAATATGCAAAAAAAAGAAAAGAAAAAAGTCCAATGTGTAGTAATGTCTGTAAAAGTCTATTTCGTGGTATCCAGAAATATTACGTAAATGTTCTGCAATGCGTGTTTTGAGGGCTCTTCCTGTTCTTCCTATATAGAGAAGGCCACAACTACATTTAATGAGATAAACTACATTAGTGGTGTGGCAAGTGATGAAATCTTTTATCTGGTATTTATTATTATTTACAATGAATTCAGTAATCTTAGAGGTAGTAGAGGGTATGGTCCTACAAACTAAGCATGTTCCACATCTGTGGAATCCTTTGGTTCAAATTGGGTTGTTATACGCTGGGGTTTTAATACAGTGGGTATTCCGGATCCCCCACTTGTATTGGAGTTTTTTTTAATCTGCTCCTTATGCCCCGGTAGGCACTTTAAAGTGTCACGTATGACTGTCTTGCTTATTGTTATTTATAACTGGTCATTTAAAATAAATAAATAAAGTGAACAATTTTTATCCTTCAACTAACTCAATTGGATGCTCATTTAAAAGATACCTTTATATGTGGAAAGATTTAATCTAACACGTGAGTGGGCTGTGCTGTGCCTATATGAACAATTGTGATATCACTAGAAAAGATACCTTTATATGTATTTCTATAATTTTTGTCATGTGAGTTTTGGTACGCTCTATTCTGTATTTGGATTGGTGGTGAGACCCTATCCTTTCTTCTATCAAGTTTTACCGTACACCAGGGCTCCATTTCTGGATACCACGAAATAGACTTTTACAGACATTACTACACATTGGACTTTATTCTTTTCTTTTTTTGCATATTTGCTGCAGACAATTGGATCAAAAACGGGTGACCCGAGGACTCTCTTTGGAAAATCAGACTGTATAGTAAAATTCATCTTTTATTCTTAGTTTATTTTTTATTTATAGTGTCTCTTAATTATTTGTCGCCTTTGATAATTTCTCTTTTGTTTGCTGTATTTATAGTCCCTATCCCCATCCCAAGACATAACCATAGTCCCTATCCCCCTCCCATCACATAGTATTCCCCATCCCTGTCTCAGCACATAGCCATAGTCCCCACTCTCTCCAAGCACATAGCTGTAGTCCTCACACCCACCCAGCACATAGCCGTAGTCTCCATCCCCCTCCCAGGACATAGCCGCAGTCCCCATACCCCTCGCAGGGCATAGCCGTAGTCTCCATCCCCCTCCCAGGACATAGCTGTAGTCACCATCCCCCTCCCAGGACATAGCCGTAGTCTCCATCCTCCTCCCAGGACATAGCCGTAGTCTCCATCCCCCTCCCAGGGCATAGCTTAGTCTCCATCCACCTCCCAGCGCATAGCCGTAATCTCCATCCCCCTCCCAGCGCATAGCCGTAGTCTCCATCCCCCTCCCAGGACACAGCCGCAGTCCCCATACCCCTCCCAGGACATAGCCGTAGTCTCCATCCCCCTCCCAGGGCACATAGTTGTAGTCTCCATCCCCCTCCCAGGACATAGCTGTAGTCTCCATCCCCCTCCCAGGGCATAGCCGTAGTCTCCATCCCCCTCCCAGGGCATAGCCGTAGTCTCCATCCCCCTCCCAGGACATAGCCGTACTCTCCATCCCCCTCCCAGGGCATAGCCGTAGTCTCCATCCCCCTCCCAGGGCATAGCCGTAGTCTCCATCCCCCTCCCAGGACATAGCCGTACTCTCCATCCCCCTCCCAGCGCATAGCCGTAGTCTCCATCCCCCTCCCAGGACACAGCCGTAGTCCCCATACCCCTCCCAGGACATAGCCGTAGTCTCCATCCCCCTCCCAGGGCACATAGCTGTAGTCTCCATCCCCCTCCCAGGACATAGCTGTAGTCTCCATCCCCCTCCCAGGGCATAGCCGTAGTCTCCATCCCCCTCCCAGGGCATAGCCGTAGTCTCCATCCCCCTCCCAGGGCATAGCCGTACTCTCCATCCCCCTCCCAGGGCATAGCCGTAGTCTCCCCCCAGCACATAGCCATAGCCCCCAGCAATTAGCCATAGTCCCCATCCCAAGACAACCACAGTCTCTCCTCAGCACATAGCCATAGTCTCCATCCCAGCACATAGCCCCTATCCCCTCCCGTCACATAGAAGTAGTCCCCATCCCTCTCCCAGCACATAGCCATAGTCCCCACTCTCTCCCAGCACATAGCCATAGCCCCCAGCACATAGCCATAGTCCCCACTCTCTCCCAGCACATAGCCATAGCCCCCAGCACATAGCCATAGTCCCAAGATATCCCAAGACAACCACAGTCTCTCCTCAGCACATAGGCTCCATCCGAGCACATAGCCATAGTCCCTATCCTCCTCCCATCACATAGTAGTCCCCATCCCTCTCCCAGCACATAGCCATAGTCCCCACTCTCTCCCAGCACATAGCTGTAGTCCCCACCCCCTCCCAGCACATAGCCGTAGTCCCCACCCCCTCCCAGCACATAGCTGTAGTCCCCATACCCCTCCCAGCACATAGCCATAGTTTCCATCCTCCCAGCACAGCCGTAGTCTACATCCCCCTCCCAGGACATAGCCGTAGTCCCCATACCCCTCCCAGCACATAGCCATAGTCCCCAACCCCCTCCCAGCACACAGCCGTAGTTTCCCCGCAGCACATAGCCATAGACCCCATCCCCCTCCCATCACATAGAAGTAGTCCCCACCCCCTCCCATCACATAGTAGTCTCCATTCCCCTCCCAGCACATAGCTGTAGTTCCCATCCCCCTTCCAGCACATAGCCGTAGTTCCCATCCCCCTACCAGGACATAGCCATATTCTCAATCCCCCTCCCAACACATAGCCATTGTCTGCTCCCAGCACATAGCCACAGTCCCCATCCCCCTCCCAGCACATCCATAGTCCCAATCCTCCTCCCATCACATAGCCGTAGTCTCCTCCCAGCACATAGCCACAGTCCCCAACCCCCTCCCAGCACATATCTATAGTGTCCATCCCCCTCCCTGCACAGTCATCTCCTCTCCCAGCAGTCTCCCCCTCTCCCTGCATATAGTCATCTCCGCTCCCAGCACAGTCTCTCCCCCCCCCTCCCTGCACATAGTCATCTCCGCTCCCAGCACAGTCTTCCACCTCCCTGCATATAGTCATCTCTGCTCCCAGCACAGTCTCCCCCCTCCCTGCTCAGTCATCTCCGCTCCCAGCACATAGTCTTCCCCCTCCCTGCATATAGTCATCTCTGCTCCTAGCACATAGTCTTTCCCCTCGAAGCACACCCTGTATCCGTAATATTTTGCAATACCTAGTTTGATGAGCTGGGCACCGCCTGGGCTGGAGGATTGCACAGTAGGCAGGAACACCACACTTCAGCACCACACTCCGTGAAGCAAGGGCTGCTGGGAGCTGTAATTTATCCTCCAGCACAGGCGATGCCACTACTGAGTCCACCATTGGCTGAGGGTGGCACTGCTGGGCGGCACCTCCTCGGCTGGAGCCCCTGGCGAGTGCCATCCTGGCCAATGGGTAGATACGCCCCTGCATGGGTGCAGGACTGGCTGGACAGCAAACTGAGGACGGAAGCAGTAAACAAGGATGCAGGTATACAGTGGCAGGGAAGCAGGACTCAGGAACAGACAGGCAGACTGGGAACTGTACAGCATACAGCGACTGTGACAGGCTTTACTAGGTGAAGGAACTAGGTAATATCACTGACAACAGGAACTGGTCAGAACCCCTAATGAAAGGGAGCCATACCAATCATAAGAGATATCAGGCTGAGGTCAGGTAAAAAGGTATTCCAAACAGGTGAGCTGCTGCACGTAGCAGCCAGCAGCCTAGTTGCTAGGAGACAGCCAGAATACAAACAGGAATGAGTCGCAGTGGCGACTAATAACACTGGCCAGACTTCTCTGAACAGTAGATGGATGCAGTGCCATAACTAGGTGTGTGCGAAGTGTGCCTTGCACACAGAGCACTCATTGAGGGAGCACATCTCTGGTGATGGAGACTTGGGGCGGTATATACTAACCTCCGCCGTCGCGTTAATTGCCATTTTCTCCGCGATCTGAGTCAACGCACAGGTCACTGCTTTTCCGGGCATGCGCAGACAGACCTGTTGGACGCCGGATCCTGGAGGCTCCCTGCACACCTGTCACAGCTTCCGGGCATGCGCCAACGGCCAGGGGGAGCACAGTGCAGACCAAGCTCTAAGCCGATTGCAGAACTCAGTGGCCGCGGCGGTAATGAGGAGGAGTAGAGAAAGCAGACGGTGAGCTAAGGGGTAGAGGCGGGCAGCGGCCCGTGACTCAGAATGCGGAGAAAACGGCAATTAACGCAGCGGCGGTGGTTAGTACATCCCACCCTTGCAGAGTTCCCCGCTGTGCTGTGGGGTCAGCCGGGAGCCAGCACACTGAATGCAGGAAGAAGCAGGTGTCAGGACAGCTCTGGAGCCTGCCCATGCAGCCCCGCCTCCCACTTGACACTCACATTCACAGTTCCAATGTACCTCTAACAGTTCCAATGTACAATGATGTCTTCCCCCCTCTCCCACCTTCCCAGAATGCCGGTGCGGGTGGCTAGGTCTTAGCGCAAGGCATTCTATCTGGGAGCGGACTCGGTGGTGGGAGCGACGGCACAAGGTGTTCTACACGCGGCCGCCCGCCAGCCTGTCCGCCCACAAGTATCAGCCAGTGCCAGGCCTGCATCCCGCCTAGCCCCCGCCACTGACGAGGAGTCCTGCCGGCTGCCACCCACGCAGTGCGGGATCCCGGCAGCAGCAAAGCACTCGGCCAGCATCAGCATTGGAGGTGAGTGTGGGTGGATGTTCTCTCTCCTTTTTTTCCCCCCTGGCAGCGTGATGTGTAAAAAGGGGTCTTTGCCAGCCTGACGTGTAAAAAGGGGGTATCTACCTACCGTAATGTGTGATAGGGGCTCTACCTGGTGTAATGTGTGTAAGTGGCACTGTGTAGCGTAATTTGAATAATTGAGACTACTGTACAGCGTAATATGAATTTGTATTATTTTGTGGCCATGCCCCTATATTTTTGATGCACGACCATGGTGCGCCCTGTCCCTGCTTTGTATATGTGGGGAAGGGGGGCACGCCGATGCGGTTTCTTGCACACAGCACTAAAATGTGTCGTTACGGAACTGGATGGATGTACCTGGGTCCCATTGTTTTCTGCAGGTTATGAACTGATGACACTGCTGGTCATATTGTTTCATCTGATGCACTAAGTCTCCTTGGCTGACCACTGCATCTATGGTCCTCAGTGTTGTCTGTGCTTCTTCAAAAGAGCTTGAACAGCACCAGTCTGCTTTGAAATCTTTGCCTGGGAGAGACCTTGGTGATGCAGTATAACTACCTTGTGTCTTCTTGCTGTGCTCAGTCTTGCTGTGATGTATGACCTGTGACATCAAATGATTATCCACAACCTCACCTTTGTAGCAGTTTCGCTGTTCCTCACCCAGTTTTAAGCCTCCTCCACAGCTGTTTCTGTTTCAGTTAATGACTGTTTTTAAACCTACATATGAAAATGAAGATCATTATCACCTGTTTGGTATGATTGGTTAATCAAACGCTTGAGTATTATACAACAAAATCCCTGACTGTGTGCAAGTGTACCTAGAAGAATTCATGCTGTTTTGAATGCAAAGGGTGGTCACATCAAATATTGATTTTATTTAGATTTTCTTCTGTTCATTCATTTTGCAAATTGTTAAAAATAAACTATTAACACTACTATTTTTGAAAGCATTCTTACTTTACAGCACTTGTCTCTGCACCTGCCTAAAACTTTTGCACAGTATTGTATATCAGATGTCCTGTCAGCACCAAGTATGCTGTCCTATAAGTGACCTCGTTTATGGTCTGTGACCTATCTGGAGACACAGAGTGGCCACAGATGAAGGAGAGCCTAGAAGATACCGGGAAAAACCATCGGAAAACAGATCTTGGTTTATAACCAGTTTTAAAAATTGTGACTGAAGCCAATTACAGACACTGGGCCTAATTCAGACCTGATCGCAGCAGCAAAATTGTTCTCTAATGGGCAAACCCATGTGCACTGCAGGTGGGGCAGATGTTACATATGCAGCAGTGGCGTGCGGTGAGGTCAGTTGCTGGTGAGGCACTGGCTGGTATCAGAGCCAGATTTACACACTCATATACTATGGACCCGAAAGAGGTACCCTAACTCCACCATTCGATTGGCAGGTTGCCTAGGTACATACATTTTCCTGTATCTCAATAGGATTTACAGCACAGGAATACTCAAAGCCAACAGCACAATAACTAGAAATACATTCACCTGTATTTGAACAACTCAAGCTTTATTGATTTTTGCAATAGGTGGTTATAGTCCTGCAAAGAATCTAATTTATTCCAGTTAAGAAAAAACAGTAACACATATTTAAACGAGCATACAGCTTTAGAAATGCAGTTCCACTATTCAGAGTCATTCAAATGAAAACATACATTGTATAGCCTGACCTTTACTTGTAAATGAAGTCCATTCGCCTGTCCTTCTGGATAAAGCTATCAGTGACTTTGCTGTAGAAGTCATCTCTATTTTCTTTTAGTTTTAAAAGTCTCTCCGTCTCAATAGAGATGATTGCCAGGGATGAATGTCGCCCTCGATCAGTCTTATTCCTGGTGTATGTTTTGAGTCGTTTCAAAGCAGAGAATGACCTTTCAACAGATGCTGTTGTTGCTGGTATAGTAAGCACCAGTTGGAGTAACTTTGTTGCTTCGGGAACTGTTTGCACGAGATTATTCTTGGTCACAAAGCTGAGGAGCTGTGTGGGTGATTTGCATTCGTTCCTCACCATTTCTGAGCTATACAAGCCACTAAGATCAGTCTTTAGTCTAACAAAGTCAAAGTATTTAGCATATTTTGATAGACTCTGCAGTTTGGTGTCGTCAAAATGTTGGGACATATCATAAATTTTTGTGCAATCAACCAAACCTAGGAAACTTAGCTCAGCGAAATGGTTAAACCTAGCTTTCATTTGAACACTGACATTGTCCAGAATGTTATAAAACATTCTTTTCCTCTCATCTCTCATCACCTGGTTGCTTCGGGCATTGTCTGTCAGGCCAATGGTGACACATTTCTGCTCAAATCGGTTATAAAAAGTATCAAACTCTTGTGTCTGGCGTTCTACTGCTCCCATCATCTCACGGATTCGTGCACAGCAGAATCCAATGTCCATTATTTTATTCTGCAGCACACGAAAGAGTGCATCGGTTTAATTGAAAATGCCCTGATATGGCATTATGAAGAAGCATGTGGATGCTTTTGACAGCCAGAGATCATATCCATTGGCCATGTATAGGGTGTCATTGTCCCAGTCTCGAGGATTTTCTTTCATAATCTTAAACATAGCACGTATATCAGATTGGAACATGCTGATTGTCTGCACTAGTCTGGAATTTGAGCTCCGTCTCATGGGCGATTCTCTTGGCAAACGTCGCTTCACAACATCATCAAGCAGGTGAGTGCGCTTGGTCGTCTTATTAAAAAATCCTGAAAGTCCCTCAAGTGTTTTTTTTTAAAAAGTGTTACACTGAGGCATACATTTTGCTGAATGCAAGAGAACCAGATTTAATTTGTGCGCATAACAATGGTTAAACATAGCTTCAGGTATCTTCTCTTTAATCTTGGCCTGCACCCCACTGAGATCTGATGCCATCACAGGGCTTCCATCATAAGTCTGAGATACCAGCTTTTTAACACAGTTGTATTTTTCCAACACTCCCAAAGATATTCAGCAATAGCCGGTGCTCGTCTATCTTCACTCACATCATTGAAACCTAAAAAATGCCTCCTTCACCTCACTTTTAGTAACGCAAAATCACAGAGAGCTGGGCTTTGCTTGTGACATCTGTTGTCTCGTCTACTTCAACTGCTACAAATGGGGCGGCATTAATCTCCTCTTTCATATCATTTCAGATCACATCACCAGTTGCTTCAATTAAATCATTCTGGATTCTGTTTGATAAGCCGAAAACACGGATGTCTCCAGATGCTTAGCTAACTTCTCATTTTCCTCAGCAAAAGCATATACTAGCTCCACATAGTTGCCACGATTAAAAGAGCTTGCACTCTTATCATTTCCACGAAATGCTAACTCCTGTTTCGCTAGGAAACAAGTGGCATTAATAAGGGATTTTAAAATCTCCCGGTTTTCCTTTACCTTAGCATTATGCATGCTGATATTTAATCTCCGCTGTTCACTCAAAGCCAGATCTATCCTTAAGATTCCAAAAGTTTTTTAAGTAATTTGGCTTTCGATGTGAATTACTGACTTTTCATGTTTGCTGAGGCTCCTTGGCAGATTTTTCAAGTCACAAAATCCAGTGTTAGTCCAAACATTGTTGACGGTGGTAAACAGAAGGCAGGGAAAGCAGTACAGGCGATTCCTCGTAGCACAGCCACACAACCAGTCTTTTCGTTGGCACCACTCCACTTGGAATGTCCGTGTAATTTTCTTCCGTCCTGCCATTTGAAGTAGGCCCTTAAGCTCAGGCATTGGTCTTCCATTAGTTATCAGTCCCCGCTTTGCCTGAAAGTCCAACTTGGAAAACTGTTTAAGGTTTGCTATGATGTCGTTTTCCATTTTTTCAAACTAGCTTGAAGTCAGCTATCAAGTCTAACAAAAAAGAGAGTGCTGGTATATATTTATGAACTGAAAACCAACGTTTCGGGGCTCTCTGGCTCCTTTGTCAAGGTGAATAAGAACAATTAAAACAATTACATACCTTTATATAAAGAAGAAGCCTGACAGTGTCTTGCGTCCATCCGTCAGTGCAGCCGCCCGTTCCATTTCCGGTCTCACGGGCGGCTGCACTGACGGACGGACGCAAGACACTGGCGGGCTTCTTCTTTAAATAAAGGTATGTAAATGTTTTAATTGTTCTTATGCGCCTTGACAAAGGGGCCAGGGAGCCCCGAAACGTTGGTTTTCGGTTCATAAATATATACTGTTTTCACTATGGACGTCTCCGAGTGCCGCTGTTTTGTGCGAGTGGAATTCTGTTAATATACTATCAGAGGGAAACCGGAGCAAGCTGTACTTGAGGGATGAGTGCCGTTTCTTTTGTACATATACATATATATATTTTTATATACACATATATATATGAGATATATTGGGTGTACATAGCAGCGGCACTTTTTATTTCAACCATCGGCAGGCATTTTTGAGCCTGACAGCTGAAATAAAACAAAACTGTTGCATCAGTGGGACGTTAGTGGTTCACTTGTATGATCATGACCTGAGAGTGCCGTTGCTATGTACACCGAATATACATATATATTCACTATGCACACTGTCCAGGTTAAAACTAAATTAAAGGAAAAAAAATATGTAGGGGTCCCCCCTATTTAATGGACCAGCACCGGGCCCTAGGAGCCAGCCTAATTCAAAAAAATATGGGGGGGAAAAATTGTATGGATCCCCCATATTTTTAGAACCAGCACCAGGCTCCTCCAGCAAGAGAGGGTAATGCCACAGCCAGGAGACACACTTTACGGAGTCCGGTGGCCAAAGCATTCAGGCCCCCCTAACTAGTCAGCAAAGGCCAGAGGTTCCTAGTGAAGTTGGGACCTCCCAATACAGGGGTCCCCTCTCCAGGGTACCCCAGGCCTTTGCTGAAGCCCGGGGCTATCCCCCACACCCCTGGGCAGTGGGTGCAGGGTTGATAGCTTATGTTAAAAGCAATATTGTCTTTTACAATGGGACTACAAGTCCCAGCAAGCCTGCCACCCATGCTGGTACTTGGAGAACCACAAGTACCAGCATGCAAGGCATTAAGGGCCGCTGGTACCTATAGTCCCCCTGTAATGGAAATATTAAAATAAAAACACTGGCTTTTTAAAATGTTTTATCTATCTGCAGCTTTGCCTGGCAGGGCGGCGGCCATATAGCTTTTACCCGGCCTCCGACCCACCAGGGCTTTCGAGGTCTTCGCCTGGCGGGAGAGCGCCCACCAGGGTTTCCGCCGTCTTTGCCACCAGGGCTTCCGCCGTCTTTGCCTAGCTGGCCGCCGACCCACCAGGGCTTCCGACGTCTTCACCTGGCGGGACAGCGCCCACCAGGGCTTCCGCCGTCTTTGCCTGGTGGGTCGGCGGCCATATAGCTCTTTTACCCGGCCACCGACCCACCAGGGCTTCCGACGTCTTCGCCTGGCGGAACAGCACCCACCAGGGCTTTTGCCGTCTTCACCTGGGTGGCAGCAGCCTGTAAGCTCTTACATGGCTGCTGCCCTCACCAAGGACTTCTGACGTCTTCACCTGGGTAGCAGCAGCCTGTAAGCTCTTACATGGCTGCTGCTCTCACCCAGGACTTCTGACATCTTCACCTGGTGGGTGGTAGCCTTTAAGCTCTTTTGCATGGCCACCGCCCACCAGGACTTTTTCTCTCTTCTGGAGCTTTTCTCTGCTCCTACACCGCCGACGAACTGCCTGCTCCGGGCTCGTGCTGGCTTCTATAAGCCAGCCCCGTTGGGCGGGGCGATGACGCGGCGAGCCGTGATTGGCTCGCGGCGGCCATCTTGGATTTAAAAAATGGCTCTGCACTACAGCTCCATTTTTGAAAGTGGCAAAGCCCTCAACTATGATGCCCTAATGGCTGCAGGGACTGGATCCATGATCCAGACCTGCAGCCAAAATGCCCGCTGATTTCCGCTACCCGCCGCATAAGTACCGCCGCCCGCCACCGCTGAAGTCCCACTGCCCGCCTCCGCCGCACAAGACCCGCCGCGGCCACCCGCCGCTGCATAACTCCCGCTGCCCGCCTCCGCCGCACAACTCAAGCCACGCCGCCCGCGACCGCCAAACGTGATGAGCAGGCAAATGTAGTATTTGTCTATTGTATGTGTTCACTCAACAGGGAATTTTAATGAATAAACATAAACAAGTTGGAATTGGAGTGGGGAAGGCGGGGGACATTAATGTATAACTGTTATTCAATGTTCAGGGCTTTCATTAACTTAGCAGCGTCGTGGTTGTGGCGCTATTAAGTTACTGAAAGACCTGGACAGTGAGTGGACTACAAGAATAAAGCAGTGGTGTGACAGTGTGTGTAAACTAAACACTTACATGCACTGACACTGACTGCAGAAGACACTGGCTGGCACTCTCTCCTCTCTCCCTGTAACAGCAGCACTGACACTGACTGCAGAAGACACTGGCTGGCACTCTCTCCTCTCCCTGTAACAGCAGCACTGACACTGACTGCAGATGACACTGACTGGCACTCTCTCCTCTCCCTGTAACAGCAGCACTGACACTGCAGAAGACACTGGCTGGCACTCTCTCCTCTCTCCCTGTAACAGCAGCACTGACACTGACTGCAGAAGACACTGGCTGGCACTCTCTCCTCTCCCTGTAACAGCAGCACTGACACTGACTGCAGATGACACTGACTGGCACTCTCTCCTCTCCCTGTAACAGCAGCACTGACACTGCAGAAGACACTGGCTGGCACTCTCTCCTCTCTCCCTGTAACAGCAGCACTGACACTGACTGCAGAAGACACTGGCTGGCACTCTCTCCTCTTCCTGTAACAGCAGCACTGACCGTGACAGCCGCATGCAGGTCACTGTCAGTGCTGCTGCTGCATCTGCTGCCCAATCACTGTGACAGGGGCGTGCTTTCAGCTCACCTGCTGCACTGAGGCACCTCTATAGGTGCCGCTTCCAATGCTTTTTTTAATGGGCTTTTACAGCCCTCTGCATGGCCACGCCCCCTGCTGCCGGCCATTTACAATTAGCAGCGAGAGGCACCGTTCAAGGTGCCTCCGAAATCTTTGTTTCAATGCTAAAAAAGATTAGGTTACTATAAGAAGATACTTATGACACAGAACATGTCATAAGTATCTTCTCTGTATTCTTTTAATCCCTTTAATGACAGAGGAGGCACTGCCTCCCCTGCCTGCACGTCCCTGAATTTTTGTGCAGAGAGAGTTAGATTTGGGTGGGGTGTGTTCAAACAGTGTAAAAATAAAGCAGCCAGTATTTACCCTGCACAGAAACAATATAACCCACCCAAATCTAACTCTCTGCACATGTTCTATCTGCCCCCCCCCCCTGCAGTGCACATGGTCTTGCTCATTAGAGAACAATTTTGCTGCTGCGATCAGGTCTGAATTAGGCCCATAGTACGTGCTATGAAGTTCTGTACAGATCCCAAAATTGTGCTTTGGAGGCATCTGTCAGGAAATCCTTTTCTCGTAGTCCGTAGAGGATGCTGGGGTCCACATTAGTACCATGGGGTATAGATGGGTCCACTAGGAGCCACTGGCACTTTAAGAGTTTAATAGTGTGGGCTGGCTCTTCCCTCTATGCCCCTCCTACCAGACTCAGTCTAGAAACTGTGCCCGAGGAGACGGACATACTTTGAGAGAAGGAACTACACAGATAGTGGCGAGATTCACACCAGCTCACACCGAATTGAAAAACCATGCTGACCAGCATGCAACATGGAGAAACCATGCTAACCAGCATGCAACATGAAGAAACCATGTTAATCAGCATGCAACTAACCAGCAGGAACTAGAAGAAACCATGCTAACCAGCATGAAATAGGAACAGCAACAGCTGAACCAATACTTAACCAAACAATGCAGGAAAACGAAGCACTGGGCGGGCACCCAGCATCCTCTATGGACTACGAGAAAAGGATTTACCGGTAGGTTCCCGGGGACGGATTTGTTCTAAACAGTTGATTTGGCCACACCTAATGTTTTTGCTATCTCTCTGATGGGTTTGTTTTCATTTTTCAGCCTAATGATAGCTTGCTTCACTGATAGTGGCAGCTCTTTGGATCTCATATCGAGAGTCGACGGCAACAGATTCCAATTTCAGATGTCACACCTGGAATATACTCCAGACCTTTTACCTGCTTAATTGATGATAAAATAATGAGGGAATAGCCCACACCTGTCCATGAAATAGCTTTTGAGTTGATTGTCTCATTACTTTTGATCCCTTAAAAAGTGGGAGGCACATATAGAAACCGTTGTAATTCCTACACCGTTCACCTGATTTGGATGTAAATACCCTCAAATTAAAGCGGAAAGTCTGCAGTTAAAGCACATCTTGTTTGTTTCATTTCAAATCCATTGTGGTGGTGTATAGAGCCCAAAATATGAGATTTGTGTCTATGTCCCAATATTTATGGACCTGACTGTATGTTAAAGTACACATTATGGAGGCCACCCCAGGGGGATCTGCCACCGAAGCCTGAGAATTTGTAGTTTTGAGCATGGTATAGACTCCCCAGGAGAAGATATACATTCTGCAGTACATGACAAAGTCCCTCAAATATGGTACATACACACAGGAAAATGTCAGCAAAATTCACCCCCCAGAATACTTTCAGAGTCACAGATTACAAGAATCCAGCCACACCGTGCCCTTATAGGCTTTTATTATGATAAAAAAACCTCTGACTAGCTTAACCTTAACAGGGTAGCTAGTATCGAATCACACTCCCCCTGTATCTATAACACAGTGTTACTGTATGTGGAGGGCAGCGCTCCCTGCCAGCATCTCATTCGATGATCTGCAGGGAGAAAATGGCGCTGGTGAGTGCTGCATCCGCTCTGAGAAGTCCCGCCCCCTGTAATGGCGCATCTTCCCGCACTAATTGTATTATACTGGCCTGAGGTATTTTGTCGCTAACAGCGGGATTAGCCCCTGTTAGCAGTGCTGACCAGTGTAGGGTGATTGCGCTGGCCCAGGACGCCCCTCACAGTGCCATACAGTGTGCCGCTGAGCTTCCGGAGCGCAGCCAGAGCTGCGCTCCCACCCTTGTGCCGCCATTCCCGCCAGCGACCCGCTCTTCGGGCCGCCGGCGCTGTACTCACCACTTTTCTTCCGGCTCTGTTAGAGGGTGGCAGCCGTGCTGCGGGCGTGAGTGGTCGCCTCGCGGGCTTGCGATCAGCACCCTCAGGAGCTCAGTGTCCTGTCAGCGGAGATAGAGAACCATTAACTACTAGAGTTGGGTCCTACTCCCCCCCCCAAGTCCCACGAAGCAGGTAGGCTGTTGCCAGCAGCCTGCCTGTAACCTAGTAACTCAGAAAATAATAAAACTAGAAAAACTCCTAGGAGCTCCCTAGCTGTGACCGGCTCCTCCGGGCACATTTTCTAAACTGAGTCTGGTAGGAGTGGCATAGAGGGAGGAGCCAGCCCACACTATTAAAATCTTAAAGTGCCCATGGCTCCCAAGGGCCCCGTCTATATTTTATGGTACTAAATGGAACCCCAGCATCCTCTAGGACATAAGAGAAATATCAAAAAGCACAGGAGCTGGACCACTAGTCAGTGGAAGAAGTTCCGTTCACAGACAATTTTAAGTTTAACCTTTTAGGGTCCAAGAGGCGCAAATTCGTTCTTTGAGCCCACAGTCAAGCAAGGAGGAGGTCCCATTATGGTCTGGGAATATTTCGGAGGTGGTGTGGTTGGTGATTTCCTAAAAATCTAAGGAATCATGGACTCCATACAACATCCCTTTTGACAACTGCCTTTTTGGTTGTAGGCTTCACTCTATAGCAAGCTAATGACCCAAAACTTACCTCCAAGTCTTTGCAAAAAGTATGCTCAGTCAAAACGACGACGACGACATGTGCAAAAGAACGTGGTTTGGCCACCACAGAGTCCTGATTGCAATCCAACTGAACTCCTTTTGGGTCATCTGGACAGGTATGTTTAATGTGTGTGCAAATCACAAGCTAAAATCACTTTTGGGAGATGCTACAAGATAAGTGGCCTGCAATCGGAGCTGAAATTTTAGACAAGTTGACTTATAGAATTCTCTGCGTCTTCATTGCTGTGATTGTCGCTAAGGGTGGATACTTTGATGATAAAAAAATTTAAGGAAATCAAAACTCAATACAAAACATGTTTATTTGCCAAAATAGATACATAATCATCACAAACTAGCTTATTTTGTTAATTACTTTCTTTTCAATACACCACCAAAATCGTTGATTTTTCAAAAAGGTCAACATGGGAAAGGTCAACACACATGGCCGACACATGTTCTTTAGGATTTTTTCATGTATTTACAACTTTTGCTGCATTTACTAGCCATCTTACAAAAACGATTACCCTTAGGAAACCTGTTCAAAGCGTGGAAAGCAAAGCGTACCCACAAGGGGGTGTATTTAAAATTTTTATGGGGTGAACTATGTTTAAAAACACCAAATAATAAAAACATTTTTTTTAAATGATGTCGACTTTTGCGTTGACATTTTGATCCTTTTGACCTTTTAACAATCCACACCATTCTGGACACTTCTACTATTTTAGGACAACCTCTGTCTTAAAACATGACTATGAGGACACCAGGAACACGTTTACTGTCTGTGGCATGTTATTATTTGATGGTTATTTAATGGGTGCATTTCTCAAAACTAAGCACCGTACCATCAGGAAAATGCATTTGCACCGTGGGGACACAGTTTTTGCAGCTTGGCCCCCAGTAAGAGGGCAACAGTAACATAGTGTTCATTCTAGCACCCTGCACCTTTCAAAATCCGTGCAGTTCCTCTTTCCTGCCAGGGGTGTCGATCTTTGCTGTGGTGCTTCTCAGCACACTCTGATCTGTTACTCAGTGCTGTGATACAGACCAGAGTGTGCTGAGATGCACCAGAGTAGAGAGGAACTGCACAGGATTTGAAAGGTGCAGGGTGCTAGAATGAAAACTATAACAGATTTATATAAATTCACAACTTCACACGCAGAGTATGACAATACGATGTAATGGTGTCCAAGATCCCACAATATGGGTCTTGTGTGGCGCTGGACGGAAGATGCATCTCGTGCTCCATAAAAGGTGCATGTTACTAGGCTTTCTGGGCTGCGAGGAAACAGGAAACGCGTCCTGAGTATGACAAGAGGTACGGCTTCATAATGATGGCCCACAGATCAGTATACAATCCTAATACACATTACAGGACAGGGTTGGACAGAAATGAACACGTTTAATGACTACCTTCCTATGGCAAGGAAAAAGACCCAGAATATCTATGACTAAATTGGTACCGCATCGCTCTAATGGAGGCCTCGGCATTCCAGACTTTACGGAATACTCCTTAGCAATCTTTCTTCGCTATATTAGTTATTGGCTACGTTCCACCTATCCCAACACAATTAGACATAGCTATAATGTCCCCTTATTCACTAACTTCTCCTTCCAGTAATGGCGGTGTAAAGGACTAAGCAACTTCTCCAAGGTCTTTGACCCGCTATTATATGAATTCAATCCCATTAGCTATTCTTGACCACGCATTTACTGACCCCGTTCCTACTATTTTGCATAAAACGCTAAAATATAGAACCAAAATACTATACCTAGTCCTTACCGACGTGACACAACATGCTTGCAGAATGTCTACCCTAAAATCTAGAAGTACCTTCGATTGGCTCTCTTGACCTATTATGACTCCACTCTTGAGGTCCATTTTAGAACTATTTACAAAGCTTACATCTCTTCCGCACAATGTAAACATATGATACAAGATACGGTAATTGTGTACATAGCATGGTTTTGCCGCATAAAAAAGAAATAAAAATCAGAGTTCGGCTCGGAACCCGCACCAACGGCCAACTCAGCCCGTCATTTCATCCGGCCCCAAGATTTAAAATCTAGATGCAATTATGAGTCCGAGGATTCCTTTTTCTTACAGTGGTTGTTACTGGTGCAATAAAACTAATACTGATCCACTGGACAAAAGGAATCTGCTCCGACTATACTCGACCCATCTAGCCTTCTTTGCTGTGCCTAGGTGCACCAAGGCTTATTAGCATAAGCCTTTCATCTATTGTTCTCAGATGCAATGCAATAAAGAGAGAATACAGCAGGGGATTAAGTCTGACTGCCCTGACTCACTTAATCCTTTTAAAGGAATAGATGAGGAGGGCTCCATCTGTACAAGGAAAACTTTTGCAGTTGCTGTGATAGGAAATCTATCGCGACAGATGTTGATAAAGGAATACTCCGTTTCTATAACAAGTGGGGTAAATATACTGAAAGTCTAGATTCCTCTACTCAAACACACATTTATAAAACATTTCAGTCTACTGCCTGGTTTCTTTATAACCCCCATGTCCGATTCTATATATCGCCTCTATATTGGATTTGGCTCGCATTCCACGTGTTAGTACCAATTCTCGTGTCTAATAAAAGCCGAGTCCGGTGTGATCAGACATTATGGGGATACATTTACTAAAAGTTGATTTTGATCGATTTTTTAATCCATTTTGTGTTTGAGGGTCTAAGTCGCACAATTACTATCAGATGATTTTTCATAATGTTTAAAAAAAAAATGTCAAAAATAATATGTTAGTGAATCAACCGAACATCGACCAAAAATCGATCAAAATTAACTTTTTCGTAAATATACCCCTAGTCTTTCAAATCCTGTACTTAAGCTCTTATTTGCTCAAACTTACTTGCGTCCCCTAAGTTGCCTTAACGCCTCCTTTTTTTCCCTTGGGGTTATGTCATGTCTTGTTCTCCCCTTATCCCGCCTAGTTATTAGTGTGTGAAGTTTAAATGGGATGCGTTCGGCATACCGGCAGCCAGTGGTCACTTGACCGACGTCGGAATCCCGACACCACTCATGGAGACCAGCACCGGAACACCAACGGTCGATACCCGAAGGTAATTATTGGGGTACAGGTTAGGGATAGGGCCCGGGGGGGGGGGGGGGGGGATGAGGTTAGGCACAGGCAGAGGGTTAGGCACTAGGCCCAGCTGTGCAATTTTTTGCTTTGCTTGCAAACCGGAAGAAGGCCCAGTATCACATGCTATTGTGCTGTGTGACCGTGGAATAATTTATGAAGCAACCGATAGTGCTAGCGGCTGATTCTCTGATTCTGACCCCGAAATTTCAAATGGCGATAAATATCAATTCAAAACCAGGTGTACTTTGCATTTAGTATAAGTAAATCTAGGCCCAAAGCTTTTACCAGCTCTCAGAAACTCACTGATGTTAATATACCGTGGAGTACACGCTTTGTAACTGTATTTATGTTCATTAATATACACAGCTTTTACTATATTTAAGGGGGAATTCAATTACATGCGGTAAATGCATCAACGAAAAAAACAGGACTTTACCATAATATTTTGCCGGATTGCAGCCCGTTTTTTTCGCGGTAAAGCTGACCCGTTTTAGCATGACAAACACACGGATCCTGGAGAAATTCATGGATCTATGTGTTTTCACGTTTACGGCCGCAAAAAACGGGTCCTTTATCAGGGATTATTTTCTCTTGCCTCTTGCAGGTGAAGATTTCCGGAAACTGTCAGCTATCTGGGCTAATTGAATTAGCCCCCCAGGGATCAATTAGCCATGGTAATTTACTGCGGCTAACTGAATTTCCCCCTTAGTGTTAAGGCTGTATATCAACTCACTGAAATAGTATTTCTCCTGTGTAAGATTTGATGTCTAAGAAGATGTGATTTGTATGTAAAACATTTGCCACACACAGGGCATGGAAATGGTGTCTCACCTGTGTGAGTTCTCTCATGTTCAGCAAGAGTTGATTTCCTTGTAAAACACTTCCCACACTCAGAGCATGGAAATGGTTTCTCACCTGTGTGACTTCTCTGATGTGTAACAAGAACTGATTTATACGTAAAACATTTCCCACACACACAGCATAGAAATGGTTTCTCACCTGTGTGACTTCTCTGATGCGTAATAACATTTGCTTTTCGTGTAAAACATTTCCCACAATCAGTACATGTAAATGGCTTCTCACTGGAGTGTGTCCTCTGATGTGTAACAAGATGGGATTTATGTGCAAAACATTTGCCACACTCAGGACATGTAAACGGCTTTTCACCTGTGTGACTTCTCTGATGCGCGACAAGATAGGAATTATGTGTAAAACATTTCCCACACTCAGAGCATGGAAATGGCTTCTCAGAGGAGCGAGTTCTCTTATGTCTCACAAAAACTGACTGATGCATATAAGTTTTACCAGATTCAGAAATAGTTAATATTGCTTCACCTTTAGGAGCTGTGCTTTGCAGAGCAAGATCTGAATTATCAGGAGAATGTTTCTCATGATTAGAGGAACCAGATGATATATCTGCACTGTATAGCGCTGGATAAAAATTTAGCGCAATGGGGTTTTCTCCTGGAGAATCTTGTCTGATGTTCTTATCTTCGATTTGAAAATTTGTAGACACAATGAGATCTCCCTCCAAGGTTTTCCTGCTTGTTTCTCCATCTACTAGAAACAAATGTATGAAATTAGACAATTGTTATATTGAGGGGCAAATGTTCATGGATGTCTCAACACTTTTTTAAACTTAACGTGTCTAAGACTGAGCTGATAATTTTTCCACAATCTGGAGCCCTCTCACGTCCCTTCTATCCATCGACAACCTCACCATCTAGTCCACTATCCAGGAGTTATCCTTAGTTCCATCCTGTCCTTCAATCCCCAAATTCTGTCCCTTTCTGGCCACTTCCACCTTCCCTACCCTTTCTCACCCTAGAGGCAACAAAGACCCTCATTCACTCACTGTTCACCTGTACGCTGGACTACTGTAACCTCGTCTGTGGTCTCCTGAACTCCCATCTCCCTTCACTGAATCTATCTTCAATGCTGTTGCACGGCTCATGTTATCCAAACTAACTTCTCATGCCTCCCCTTTACTAAAGGCCCTACACCCATTCCCTTCAGAACCCGATTCAAACTCCTCACACCTATAAAGCTGTCACTCATTCTTCTAATCTCATCCCTACATCTCCAACTAAATCTTCCACCACTCTCCCGCAGCCTACAATACTCTGCCAATTCCCGTGCCTCTCCTCAACTTATTAGCCTCCAAGACTATGCCTGTGCTGCTCCTCAGTCCTCACCACTGGAGCTCTCATTCTCTCCACCTCTCTCCAATACGTCACACAGACTCTCAAAACTCAGTACTTTACTTACACTTTCTTGCTTATTCTAAACCACCTCTCTAAGCTCCTCACTCAGTTTCTCCCCTGTATTACCCCGGTCTATCAGCCCTTCCACTTATGGGCCAGGACGTAATGGGAGCTGAGTTTAGCATCCGGGAAAAATACGCACAAAATCAGACATTAGAATGTGCAATTTTTTCACGGAACTCGGCCAGTGTAATGGCGTGCGTCTTTTACGCTCCCAAAGCAAATCGGATCCAACTTCTCGATGGATTTTAAGACCAGGAAGCGTCCGATTTTTACAGACCAACCGGAAAGCATCTATTAGTATAACAGTTGCACAGTGTGATAGAAAGTCACCCACTGTCACCCAAAAGTCCCAGGATTAAAGCAACCCACACCCTATATAAACCCAAGTTTTTCATGACGCACAAGCAGATCCTGCTGAGTAAAATGATATGCGGCTGTATCGGCATACTAAATTATGTTACAGTGGTTTGCTGGAAAACACTGTAGCATAACATTCCGTATGCAGATACAGTTGCTATTAAACACAGAATATAAGCATGCCGCATATCATATTAATCAGCAGGACCTGCTTGTGCGTCCTATTTGCATTGTTTTGCATCTAAGAAACATTTTCCAAGGCAAAATGTGCAAAATGACATGTACAGTACATTAACTATTGTAATAGATCAAAGTTTTTGTTTTTAAGGTTAGAAATATTTTTTCTAAATGTTTATTTGCTGTAAATGTGCTGTAATTGTGTACAAAAAAAAGCTCTGTTTATGTCCGACTTTGTAGAGCTGTTTTGAATATGTTTTCAAACTCTGAACCATTACATCGGCTGAGATGTATGTTTATCCCGGGGAAAACATCTGGATCCGACTTTTTACCGGGCACTCTTTTTTTAGCCTAGAAAATATCTAGCGTTTCATATATTCAGGTACATTGGTTGGATTTGCAAAATGTCTGACTTTTTCAGGAAAATCGGACAATTTACAAACTCTGCTCCTATTACATCCTGGCCATAGAGTGTAAGCTATAATAAGCAGGGCCCTCTTCCCTTTTGTGCTATTCCTTCCCTGACCTATACTATCAGCAGTAGCACCGAACCTTTGAGCTCAGGTGACTGTATATGCTGCAATGTAGTCACAGCCTGTATCCCATGTTCTGCAATGTTTTGCACTGTGTGTCTTTTGTACTATTTTCTTGTTATGTTTGAAATGTTTTCTGTCTATATACTATATAATAGGAGCCATTTATAACCATATAAATAAAGTTTTTTTTGTATAATCTGTTATTATTGGAAATACAATCCACTGCATAGTTGTCAGGAGTTGGCAGCCTACCACCGGAGTCGGAGTCCAGGGTCTGCCTGTCTGGCTGCTGGCGGTAGTGCGGGGTCGCAGTGGGGGCTGGCGGCGGTGACTGTGCGGCTTCCAGAGCTGTGGGAACGGGAGTCCGGGTAGGAGTATAGACACACCATTGTATATCCTCAGTGCTGGGGGGCCACCATGTTGGAATCCAAATCTCTGTGGCCAATAGCTGGGACTCTGTGGAATATCCAGCCTATCCCTGGCAGCTCCCTTTTATAAAAGGGGGGCAGTTCTGGCTATAACATTGCCAGTGCTTTAAATTACTGCCCAGTGCAGAAGCTCCAGCTTGTATCAAGGTTGTCGAGAAGACATCAAGCCATACATGTACTCAACACGTTCAATTCAATATTATAACAACTGGAGGTGGGACATATTCCAGATGGAGAGAGGGGGGGTGGGGGGGAAGTTGTTAGAAAGAGCAGAAAAGAAGAGGAGGGGAAAGTTGACCCAAACAGGTGGGAGCACTATAAAGAGAAGTTGTGACAATCTACTTTTAATAGGTTAGGTCGATCCACTCATTGTGGAAATATAATCTCTATAGACAGTAAAGGTTTCGTATCCGAGCCAGGGAAGCCAGATGGTTGTAAACTTAGATAGTTTGTCTATTGATGGTAAAAGACTTTCCTCCATAGTCGTATATTAATCAATTCTAGAAAACCAAGCTTAATGTGTAGGTGGGGAAGATGATCTCCAAAGAGTATTGTCGCACATAGATCGTTTCTCATATGACGTAGCAGTAATGTCTTCTAGTTTGACAACGGAACAGGGGATTGGTTCAGCAGACAGAAAGCTGGATCAGTGGGGGTAGAGGTGGTAAGTATGTCTTGGGAAATTGCAATAACATCTTTCCAGTAGGCTTAAATAAGCGGACAGTCCCACCATATATGTAGTAAAGATCCAACTGTATGCAGACATCTCCATCCTTTAGCCGAGACCGAGGGATACATAGAATGCAATAGGGAGGGGTGTCTGTACCACCACATTAAGATTTTGGACTGGGTTTCTCTGACTTGTATGGAAACAGGAGGCAAAACAGAGTCTCTCAAAAGATGTTAGTTCTTGGGAGTCTAGAACTTGATGTTAGAAAGTGTCTGACTTGCAAAAATTTCCAAAAATCTTTTTGTAGGATATCCCACTGTGGCCGGATTTCAGAAAATTGCTTCACCCCTGAGGACGTCACCAGCTGACCAACCTTTAAAGAGCCCTTCAGCCACCCACCTATAAAAATGGGGGAAGGTCAGGCCAGGAGAGGGGGGGGGGCAGATTTAGCTAAAAAGGATGTGAGAGGGCCAAGTTACGAGGATATAGAGGGCCGGCGGCATAGAATCTTCAAGGAGGAAAAGGGTGGGAGAGATGGTTGAGTGAGCAAGAGGAGACCTGGGCAGGGAAAGATCTCACGTTATTGCTGCATACAGACACCCTCCAGCCCAACCCACTGCTTAATTTCCTGACTCCTAGTCCAGCCCAGGATCCTATTTAAGAGAGCAGCACAGTAGTTATTTTTTAGTTCGGGTAATTGAAATCCACCACGGTTGATAGACCGTGTCATGATGGAATGATGAATTCTGGTTCTCTTAATTGCTGGATTAGGAGCTGTATGGAACGAAACCAGGAGATCGGGACATGTATCTGCAATGTTTGGAGAATACAGATCAATTTAGGGAGAGCGTTCATCTTAACAACATTAACCTTCCCCAGCCAGGAAAGTTGTTTAAAATGCCATCTGCCATAATCTGCGTGTATTGTCTGGAGGAGCGGCTGGAAGTTCAAAGATACCAACTGGGACAGGTCACAAGCTACATGAACACCTAAATAGGTTATATGGGAGGACTGCCACGAAAAGGGGAAATAACCTTTTAGTCAACAGTGGAAGGAGGGGCTGATATGTTGACAGCACCCAATTTGGACATGTTAATCTTGAAGTTGGAAAGTTTGCCAAAGGTATCTAATTTGTGCAGAAGGTGAGGGAGAGAGGTGATAGGCTGTGTGATTATCGCCAGTAAGTCATCGGCAACATAGCTAATTTGTATTCCACATTGCCCACTGAGAGGCCAAGGATGTCGTTGTTGACCCGAATAGCTCTAGCCAGAGCCTCAATACAAAGGACAAAGATTAGCATGGACAAAGGGAAACTCTGCCTCGTCCTGTTACCTATGGAGAAGGGGTCAGAAAGGGAACTGTTCACTAGCACCCGGGCTGTAGGTTATTCATAAAGAGCCATGATCCTTGTGAAATGCCCGAGAACCCAGCCCGATGTGCTCCAGCACCGACCTCATAAAGCTCCAATTAACACTGTTGAATGCCTGTTCAGCATCGGTGGAGAGCAGTATAGTAGGAATCTGAACTTCAGGAGGCCACATAGATCAGGCTCAGAACCTTGGTGGTATTGTCTCTTGTGTATACTTGGTGGGGATTAGAATAGAATAAGTAGTCTCGTCCAGTCAGTAGAAGGACCCTCCAGGAGTCAGCCAGCTGGAATTCATGAAAAATCCTCCAAACCTGATGGTATTTTTGTTTGGAAAATCTTGGGGCGTTTGTAGAAGTATCAGAGACTGGTCCATAATCCAGTTCAGGTCACCTCCTAATATTACAATACTGGTAAGGAGAGAATCAAGGCGTTAGAGTTGGGACCGAAAGGAGGAGGTCTGGTCATGGTTAGGTTCGTATACCACAAGAAAGGTACAAGTTTTGGGTATAGATCTTTCAGTTGACGAGGAGTAACCTGCCAAGGACGGGTTTATGTACAGAAATATCAGTGACCTGTAAGTTTTTAGAGAACAATATCACTACTCCTTTGGATTTACTGTCCATGGTGTTACAATTGTAGGCAATGGGGAAGTGGCGGTCAGTAAGGGAAGGACTATGGGCCTAATTCAGACCTGATCGCAGCAGCAACATTTTTCTCCAATGAACAAAACTATGGCCCTCATTCCGAGTTGATCGGTCGCAAGGCGAATTTAGCAGAGTTACACACGCTAAGCCGCCGCCTACTGGGAGTGAATCTTAGCTTCTTAAAATTGCGACCGATGTATTCGCAATATTGCGATTACTAACTACTTAGCAGTTTCAGAGTAGCTCCAGACTTACTCTGCCTGTGCGATCAGTTCAGTGCTTGTCGTTCCTGGTTGACGTCACAAACACACCCAGCGTTCGCCCAGGCACTCCCACCGTTTCTCCGGCCACTCCTGCGTTTTTTCCGGAAACGGTAGCGTTTTCAGCCACACGCCCCTGAAACGCCGTGTTTCCGCCCAGTAACACCCATTTCCTGTCAATCACATTACGATCGCCGGAGCGAAGAAAAAGCCGTGAGTAAAAATACTTTCTTCATAGTAAAGTTACTTGGCGCAGTCGCAGTGCGAACTTTGCGCATGCGTACTAAGCGGATTTTCACTGCGATGCGATGAAAAAGAACGAGCGAACAACTCGGAATGAGGGCCTATGTGCACAGCAGGTGGGGTAGATGTAACATGTGCAGAGAGAGAGTTAGATTTGGGTGTACAAATAAAACAGCCAGTATTTACTCTGCACAGAAACAAAATAACACACCCAAATCTAACTCTCTCTGCACATGTTATATCTGCCCCACCTGCAGTGCAGCACGGTTTTGCCCATTAGAGGAAGATTTTGCTGCTGCCATTAGGTCTGAATTAGGTCCTATCAGCGGAGATTTTAAAGTGTGTCTCTTGTATTAAGGCAACGACAACCCTGTCAACCCACCGGGATCTAAGCAAAGAAGACCTTTTTTTTCTGGGGCGTTAAGGCCCCGGGCATTAATCAAGGATATTTTAAGTTTACCAGGTAGTGTCATGGAAGGCATTGGTCAGTACAGCACACATTAGCTCCTAGGGTGGTCAAGGAAGAAAAAAAAGGGAAAGAGAACAGAGGTGAAAGAGGACATAGAAAAAGACAAGGTGTAGGGATAATGAACAATAACAACAATACAAAACCCGCTGTGGGAAGACTGGTATACCAGGGAACCAGAATCCCAAAAGGCAGTACTGCCATAGTCGGGTGTGGGTCGAAGGAGTCACCACCTAGGGCTCAATATAAAACATGCATTCTATGACTGAATAAAAAATTCCGAAATAAAATATATTCACAAACAAAATATGTAAGAGATACATCCTCTGGTCAGAATGTAAAGTCTAAACTGGCGAAAACACCAAGTAATGCGTCAACAACAAAATCAAGGATAAAACAGTTCTCACCAACAGTTGACATATCAGGGTTCAGCCAAAACCAAAAAAGGAAGTGGTCCTATTGGCAGGGGTAGAGTCAATCAAGTAACGTCTGCATCTTGAAAGACCGGGGAGGTGTAGGATCTCTTCTTGGAACCGCAAACCTTCTTGCCAGGAGGGGCCACCTCCAGCTTGTTGTGGGAACTGTAACTCAGGGAGCGCAAATTCCCATTTAGGTATATCAATCTTCGGTAGGCCAAGTCCAGAGCAGAAAGAGGAGAGATCGGAAAACGAGCTTGGGAAACATAGCTTCCCAGAAGAGGAGACTTGGAGGTCGAAGGCGAAGCCCCAGCGATATTTCAATTGACGTTTTCGGAGTTCGTCAGTTATGGGCTTGAGGGCTTTCCATTGCTGGAGGGTGTGCCAAGAACTTGGTAGATATGAATCACCGTGCCATTGAAATCAACTCCATCTAGCTGTCGTACCTTGCGCATAATATCGTCCTTTTGTAAATAGTAGTGCAGGGGGCAGATAATATCACGTGGACGGTCAGCAGGGAGCCCGCACGGTGAGCTCTATCGAAGGTTATGGTGTCGTTAGGATCGTTTTGTTAAATATTTTTGTGGGGGTAAGCAGCATCAGAGTGTTATATAAATGAAGGACCAGAAAGAGGTGACTACCAGTGGTTTGGCTTTAACAAGCCATCAGATAGTTAGGAACAGCATAGTTAGGGACAGTCACAGTCACCCGCTTGATCTTCAGAGAATCATAGTCATTGAAGGGGGGACATGCTGAGGAGAACATCTCACCGGGATGTTCCCGCAATAGAGTGGATATACTTCCAATGTGTGTGTAACAGTTCCCGTGTGGAGGAGGACATCCACCGGCGGGTCTCCTCTGTGGAGCGGAGGCAACCTCTGTTCAGGTCAGAATGAAAGCCCAGGTGGGCTAGCACATTATGGACTGCCGAGTTCCACAGGAGGGAGAGGGTCTCTCTCCCTGATCCCTGCTCCACTCGTCAGCCACAGGGCAGAGGAGACCAGGAAGGGACAGCGGAGTCCTCTGCCCAAATCCAGAGGCCGACATATGGAAGGCGATTAGGCCGTAACCCGCAGGAAGATAGATCCTCCCCGGCTCTACATCCAACACTACCGTGCTCTAGGGGCCCTCAGAAAGGCTGGAGGAATAGGTCAGGACCCCTCGGTCAAGGGCAGTTGGAGAAAACCTCGGTGCAGGAGGAGAGCTCTGTCCCTTCACATCCAGCTGCAATGGCTGCCAGGTCACACCACCAGATATATATCTTAATATTGAGGCAGACCTTTATCTTTATCTGGCCCACAAGTGCTTGCTGCTCAATTCAGCCTCCCAGTCTCAAGACCACACATTATCAGCGTGGGCTGATTAATACCGCAGAGTCCAGACCCACCTGTGTCTCTGCGGATTTGGAGTGGATGATAAGATGGCCGCCGCCACCGGGAGCAAGATCAGCTACCCCCGTTGTGGAGGGCTCGCCACAGGATCTAAACCCAATGTATGGGTTTCGTGGACACCCACGAGTGGGAATAGCCCGTGAGCCAGGATTCTGGCTGTCGGTATTGGAACAGCCAGCAAAATGATTGCCTCCCTGTGGAGCACAGCAGAAGCCATGTAAGAGGCGCACTGCGTCCGCCTGGCAGCAGGTCACGGGAGCTGTGTGGACACCTCCCCGTCAGTGATCCGGCTCCCACACGTGAGTCCCTGGCTTCGTCGGAGTGGAAAGGCTGCAAACCTTCAAGAGGGCAGGAGGCCCGCTCCGGCTCCGCTGCCGTCACCTACCAACAGAGTTTCAGTCCTGGATGTATGCCTCAATGTCTGCGGGGGTCCGGGAGCTGTGTAGTGAGGCCAGGTCCAGTGTAATATATTTAGATACAGAGAGCCCAACCTACATGCGTCCTTCTGCTATGGCCGCCTAGCCACGCCCCCCCCCCCAGAAATAAAGGTTAATGATACCATCAGTGGGTCCATGATGTCTAACCTGAAATTGTAAACTACAACTTTTTTTACTACAATTATAAAATGTACATACAGGAAATATGACACTTGCGGTACAGATAAAATAGGATTTTAATACCTACCGGTAAATCCTTTTCTCTTAGTCCGTAGAGGATGCTGGGGATGCTTCAAGAACCATGGGGTATAGACGGGATCCGCAGGAGACATGGGCACTATAAGACCTTGAATGGGTGTGAACTGGCTCCTCCCTTTATGCCCCTCCTCCAGACCCCAGTTATAGGAACTGTGCCCAGGGAGACGGACATTTCGACGAAAAGGATTTATTTAATTATTTTAAACTAAGGTGAGATACAGACCAGCTCACCCTAGTAACACGCCGTACAACATGGCATTCAACAACAACGCATGCAACGGCATGAACAACAGCAGTCACAGATTGACTGAACTCAACGCAACATGAGCGTAACCATAACCAAACTGCAGATACAGCCCGTACTGGGATGGGCATCCAGCATCCTCTACGGACTAAGAGAAAAGGATTTACCGGTAGGTATTAAAATCCTATTTTCTCATACGTCCTAGAGGATGCTGGGGATGCTTCAAGAACCATGGGGTTTATACCAAAGCTCTAGAACGGGTGGGAGAGTGCGGATGACTCTGCAGCACCGATTGACCAAACAAGAGGTCTTCCTCAGCCAGGGTATCAAACTTGTAAAACTTTGCAAAGGTGTTTGAACCCGACCAAGTAGCAGCTCGGCAAAGCAGTAATGCTGAGACCCCCCCGGGCAGCCGCCAAGGAAGAGCCCACCTTTCTGGTAGAATGGGCTTTCACCGATTTCGATAACGGCAATCCTGCCGTAGAATGAGCCTTCTGAATTGTATTACAGATCCAGCGCGCAATAGTCTGCTTGGAAGCAGGAGCCCCAATCTTATTGGGAACCCAGAGGACAAACAGAGCCTCTGTTTTCCTAATATGCGCCATTCTGGCGACATAGATTTTCAAAGCTCTAACCACATCAGGAGACTTCGATTCCGCCAAGGCATCAGTAGCCACTGGCACCACAATAGGCTGGTTTACGTGAAATAATGAAATCACTTTTGGCAGAAAGTGCTGACGAGTTCTCAACTCCGCTCTATCAGCACGGAAGATTAAATAGGGGCTTTTGTGAGACAAAGCCGCCAACTCAGATACCCGCCTTGCGGATGCCAAGGCCAACAACATAACTACTTTCCAAGTAAGGAATTTTAACTCAACCTTACGCAAAGGTCCAAATCAATGAGATTGCAGGAACTGCAATACCACATTAAGATCCCACGGTGCCACAGGGGGCACAAATGGAGGTTGGATGTGCAGCACGCCTTTCACGAAGGTCTGAACTTCTGGAAGGGAGGAAAAATCTTTCTGAAAGAAGATTGATAAGGCCGAAATTTGTACTTTAATGGAGCCTAACTTTAGGCCCGCATCCACACCTGCTTGCAAAAAATGGAGCAAACGCCCCAGCTGAAAATCCTCCGTAGGAGCCTTCTTGGATTCACACCAGGACACATATTTCCTCCAAATGCGGTGGTAATGCTTTGCAGTTACTCCTTTTCTAGCCTGAAGAAGTGTGGGAATGACTTCACTGGGAATACCCTTTCGGGCTAGGATTTGGCGTTCAACCGCCATGCCGTCAAACACAGCCACGGTAAGTCTTGATACACGCACAGTCCTTGTTGTAACAGGTCCTCCCGTAGAGGAAGAGGCCAGGGATCTTCTATGAGTAACTCCTGAAGATCTGGATACCAGTCCCTTTTTGGCCAATCCGGAACAATGAGTATCGCCTGAACCCTTGTTGTTCTTATAATCTTTAGCTCTTTGGAATGAGTGGAAGTGGAGGGAATACATAGACCGACGGAAACACCCACGGTGTCACTAGGGCGTCCACCGCTATCGCTTGAGGGTCCCTCGACCTGGAACAATATCTCTGAAGTTTCTTGTTGAGGCGGGACGCCATCATATCTATTTGAGGAATTCCCCAACGACTTGTCACTTCTGCAAAGACCTCTTGATGAAGATCGTGTCTGCTGAGGAAGTCTGCTTCCCAGTTATCCACTCCTGGAATGAAGACTGCTGACAGAGCGCTTGCATGTCTCTCCGCCCAGCGAAGAACTTTCGTGGCCTCGGCCATCGCCACTCTGCTCTTTGTTCTGCCCTGGCGGTTTATGTACGCCACTGCTGTTATGTTGTCTGACTGAATCAAGACGGGCAGACCGCGAAGAAGATGTTCCACTTGTAGAATGCCGTTGTAAATGGCCCTTAAGTCCAGAATGTTTATGTGCAGACAAGCTTCCTGGCTTGACCATTTTCCCTGAAAGTTTCTCCCCTGTGTGACTGCTCCCCGACCTCAGAGACTTGCATCTGTGGTCACCAGGATCCAATCCTGAATCCCGAACCTGCGTCTCTCCAGAAGGTGAGAACTGTGCAGCCACCACATAAGGGAGATCCTGGTCCTGGAAGACAGGATTATTTTCCGGTGCATGTCCAGGTGAGACCCAGACCACTTGTCCAACAGGTCCCACTGAAACACCCTGGAATGGCCTCGTAGGCCGCCACCATCTTCCCCAGCAACCGACTGCATTGAAGAATTGACACTCTTGCCGGTTTCAGAATCTGTTTTACCATGTTCTGTATTTCCAGAGCCTTTTCCTCTGGAAGAAAAACTCTTTGTAATTCTGTATCCAGAATCATACCCAGGAACACCAGCCGTGTCGTCGGAACCAACTGTGATTTTGGCAAGTTTAGGAGCCAACCATGTTGTTGCAGAATCGTCAGTGAGAGCGCAACGTTTTTCAGCAAGTGCTCCTAGGATCTTGCCTTTATGAGGAGATCGTCCAAGTACGGGATAATTGTGATTCCCTGCTTGCGCAGGAGAACCATCATTTCCGCCATAACCTTGGTGAAAATCCTCGGAGCCGTAGACAGACCAAACGGCAACGTCTGAAATTGGTAATGACAATCCTGAACAGCAAACCTCAGGTATGCCTGATGTGGAGGATATATGGGAACGTGTAAGTAGGCATCCTTTATGTCGACCGACACCATAAAATCCCCCTCCTCCAGACTGGAGATCACTGCTCGGAGAGATTCCATCTTGAATTTGAATTTCTTTAGAAAGAAATTGAGGGATTTTAGGTTCAAAATCAGTCTGACCGAGCCATCCGGCTTCGGGACCACGAACAGACTCGAATAACCCCCCCCCCCCCCCCGATGTGATGGGGGTACTGTGACAATGACTTGATTTTGACACAGCTTTAGTATTACAGCGCATACTACCTCCCTTTCTAGAAGAGAAGCTGGCAAGGCCGATTTTAAAAATCGGTGAGGGGGCACGTCTTGAAACTCTAATTTGTACCCTTGGGTTACTATTTCTACTACCCAAGGATCCAGGTCCGAGCGCACCCAGACCTGACTGAAGAGTTGGAGACGTGCCCCCACTGGTGCGGACTCCCGCAGAGGAGCCCCAGCGTCATGCGGTGGATTTGGTAGAAGACGGAGAGGACTTCTGCTCTTGGGAACTTGCCACAGCCTGTGACCTTTTTCCCCTTCCTCTCGCAGCAAGGAAGGAGGACTGCATCTGATAATGGGGTGTTTTCTTTTGTTGTGCAGGAACATAAGGTAAAAATTATGACTTACCCGCAGTAGCCGTAGATACCAGGTCAGTGAGGCCGTCACCAAACAAGACCCTACCGTTAAACGGTAGAGACTCCATAGTCTTCTTAGAGTCAGCATCAGCATTCCATTGATGAATCCACAATGCCCTCCTAGCCGAGACTGCCATGGCATTGGCCCTTGATCCCAAAAGGCCAATATCCCTCGCAGCTTCTTCTAAATATGCTGCAGCGTCCCTGATATGACCCAGAGTCAAAATCACGCTATCCCTGTCCAGGGTATCTATCTCAGATGACAAGTTATCTGCCCATTTTTCAATAGCGCTACTCACCCATGCCGAAGCAACGGCAGGTCTTAGTAGCAAACCCGTAGTTACATAAATGGATTTTAATGTATTTTCCTGCTTACGATCCGCAGGATCCTTTAGGGCTGTCGTGTCAGGAGACGGAAGCGCCACCTTCTTGGACAGACGCGATAGAGTTTTGTCCACCGTGGGGGTTGACTCCCACTTTTCCCTGTCCCCAGAGGGAAACGGATATGCCACTGGAATTCTTTTGGGAACCTGTACCTTCTTGTCAGGATTTTCCCAAGCCTTTTCAAAAAGAGCGTTCAGTTCATGAGAGGGAGGAAACGTTACCTCAGGTTTCTTTCCTTTATACATACAGACCCTAGTATCAGGGATAGCAGGGTCCTCTGTTATATGCAACACTTCTTTTATCGCCACAATCATGTACTGAATGCTTTTAGCCAGTTTAGGATTTAATCTGGCATCACTATAGTCGACACTGGAATCAGAATCCGTGTCGGTATCTGTATCTGCTATCTGGGTAAATGCACGTTTCTGTGACCTGTGACAATGCATCCTCCATGGAGTTTCTCCATGTCTGGTTCTTAGACTCAGATTTATCTAATCTCTTAGTCAACCGAGCCACATTTGCATTCAAAACACTCAACATATTTACCCAATCAGCCGTCGGCGGTGCCGAAACGGTCACTCCCACAGTCTTTTCTGTTCCCCTCCAGCCTCCTCCTGGGAAGAGCACTCAGCCTCAGACATGTCGACACACACATACCGACACCTGCAATCACACTGGGGCTATAGGGGACAGACCCACAGCAAAGCCTGTTAGAAAGACACAGAGGGAGTTTGCCAGCTCACAACCCAGCGCCTATCCCGGTACTGAAACTTTATATACAATGCCTCCGACCTGTTAGCGCTTTTATAATAAAGATAATAGCACCAAATGTACTGTGCCCCCCTCCCCTCCCCCCCCGTTTTGCACCCTGTTACTTGTACAGCAGTGTGGAGGTCAGCGTCTCTGCAGCTTCTGTGAAGAGAAAATGGCGGCGGTTAGAGCTGTGAGGGCTAAGCCACGCCCCCTCACCGGCGCGCTTCAGTCCCGCTCATTTTAGCATATTTATACTGGCGGGGGTCTATATTAAGTGCCCAGGCACTTTTCATATAACTTTTACCAGTTTATTTCAGGTCTACATGCTGCCCAGGGCGCCCCTGATCCCCCCCCCCCCGGGCCCTGCACCTTGTTGGTGCCGCTGGGTGTGTGGGAGCATGGCGTGCAGCGCGTCCGCTGTGCGGTACCTCAAGACCTGAAGTCTTCTGCCATCACTGAAGTCTTTGATTCTTCTTTTACTCACCCGGCTTCTTTTTTCTGGCTCTGCAAGGGGGGTGACGGCGCGGCTCCGGGAACAAGCAGCTAGGCGTACCAAGTGATCGAACCCTCTGGAGCTAATGGTGTCCAGTAGCCTAAGAAGCAGAGCCTTTGAACTCACAGACGTAGGTCTGCTTCTCTCCTCTCAGTCCCACGAAGTAGGGAGCCTGTTGCCAGCAGAGCTCCCTGAACATAAAAAACCTAACATAAGTCTTTTTTCAGAGAAACTCAGTAGAGCTCCCCTGTGTGTGACCAGTCTCCCTGGGCACAGAATCTAACTGGAGTCTGGAGGAGGGGCATAGAGGGAGGAGCCAGTTCACACCCCTTTTAAAGTCTTAAAGTGCCCATGTCTCCTGCGGATCCTGTCTACACCCCCATGGTTCTTGAAGCATCCCCAGCATCCTCTAGGACGTATGAGAAAGTAACTTAAAAAAAAGCACAACTGGATAACCAAGCAGAAAGCAGAGACCCAAGCACGGAGACATGCAGACTTTACTGAGTAATATTTCCCAAGCTTACACACTGCCCAGCTAGTATCATGAGGCAGGAGACCACCTGAGCCAGTCACACTGTGCAACCAGCCATTACTCTCACAAGCACACTGGGGACATAAAATCGAAGTACACTAGCAGCATAACCTAGCCACTGGTTACACTACCCAAAGTTCCTAGATAGTAGAGAAGAGACTGGTCAGACTTCTGGGCTGGTAATACACAGAGACATGATGTGAGGGGGGAGAGCAGTAGTATAATAGGGGCTGATGGCTTCTGATGTATGAGATACACCAGAGAGTGTGGGGAGGAAACTGGTCAGATCTCTGGGCAGGTAACACACAGTGACATGATGTTAGTGGGAGAGCAGGAGTATAATAGGGGCTGATAGCTCCTGATGTACGAGACACACCAGAGAGTCTGGGGAGGAGACTGGTCAGATCTCTGGGCTATTAACACACAGTGACATGATGTGAGGGGGTGAGCAGGAGTATAATAGAGGCTGATGGCTCCTGATGTATGAGATACACCAGAGAATGTGGGGAGGAGACTGGTCAGATCTCTGGGTAACACACAGTGACATGATGTGAGGGGGAGAGCAGGAGTATAATAGGGGCTGATGGCTCCTGATATATGAGATACACCAGAGAGTGTGGGTAGGAGACTGGTCAGATTTCTGGGCTGGTAACATACAGTGACATGATGTGAGGGGGAGAGCAGGAGTATAATAGGGGCTGATGGCTCCTGATGTATGAGATACACCAGAGAGTGTGGGGAGGACACTGGTCAGATCTCTGGGCTAGTAACAAGAGTGACATGATGTAAGGGGGAGAGCAGGAGTATAATAGGGGCTGATGGTTCCTGATGTATGAGATACACCAGAGAGTGTGGGGAGGAGACTGGTCAGATCTCTGGGCTGGTAACACACAGTGACATGATGTGAGGGGGAGAGCAGGAGTATAATACGGGCTGATGGCTCCTGATGTATGGGATACACCAGAGAGTGTGGGGAGGAGACTGGTCAGATCTCTGGGCTAGTAACACACTGTGACATTATGGGAGGGGGTGAGTAGGAGTATAATAGGGGCTGATGGCTCCTGATGTACGAGATACACCAGAGAGTGTGGGGAGGAGACTGGTCAGATCTCTGTGCTGGTAACACACAGTGACATGATGTGAGGGGGAGAGCAGGAGTATAATAGGGGCTGATGGCTCCTGATGTATGAGATACACCGGAGAGTGTGGGGAAGAGACTGGTCAGATCTTTGGGCTGGTAAAACAGTGACATGATGTGAGGGGGAGAGTAGGAGTATAATAGGGGCTGATGGCTCCTGATGTATGAGATACACTAGAGAGTGTGGGGAGGAGACTGGTCAGATCTCTGTGCTGGTAACACACAGTGACATGATGTGAGGGAGAGAGCAGGAGTATAATAGGGGCTGATGGCTCGTGATGTATGAGATACACCAGAGAGTGTGGGGAGGAGACTGGTCAGATCTCTGGGCTGGTAACACACAGTGACATGATGTGAGGGGGAGAGCAGCAGTATAATAGGGACTGATGTCTCCTGATGTATGAGATACACCAGAGAGTGTGGGGAGGAGACTAGTCAGATCTCTGGGCTGGTAACACACAGTGACATGATGTGAGGGGGAGAGCAGGAGTATAATAGGGGCTGATGGCTCCTGATGTATGGGATACACCAGAGAGTGTGGGGAGGAGACTGGTCAGATCTCTGGGCTAGTAACACACTGTGACATTATGGGAGGGGGTGAGCAGGAGTATAATAGGGGCTGATGGCTCCTGATGTACGAGATACACCAGAGAGTGTGGGGAGGAGACTGGTCAGATCTCTGTGCTGGTAACACACAGTGACATGATGTGAGGGGGAGAGCAGTAGTATAATAGGGGCTGATGGATCCTGATGTATGAGATACATCAGAGAGTGCGGGGAGGAGACTGGTCAGATCTCTGGGCTGGTAACACAGTGACATGATGTGAGGGGGAGAGCAGGAGTATAATAGGGGCTGATGGCTCCTGATGTATGAGATACACCAGAGAGTGTGGGGAGGAGACTGATCAGATCTCTGGGCTGGTAACACACAGTGACATGATGTGAGGGGAAGAGCAAGTGTATAATAGGGGCTGGTGGCTCCTGATGTATGAGATAAAACAGAGAGTGTGTTGGGGACGACAACTGGTCAGATATCTGGGCAAGGAGAATATGTGACTCTTCTGTAATAAGTGATTATTACTCACCTGTACTGATATCTGTAGGGATTTCCTCCTCCTTACAGTGATGATCTCCCCTCACATACGTCACTTCTTCCTCTATTTCTTCTACTTTAATAACAGTCATATCTACACCCTAAATAACAAATATAAAAATGAATGCTTAATTATTGCTGGACTTCATTTTTTCAGAGTAATCTCACATATTACAATGTATGAAACGTAAAATGAGCAACAAAACTGAAATCTGCTTTCTCATACAGGGATAGATGTTTTCATGTTGTTATCAGGGTCCCACTGTGGTGCATGGGGCTAGAGACCCCAATTACACTGCTTTCCCTGTGTCTCATTATCACCTGGATATCCTGCACCAGGCCCATCATTACACAACAATAAGTACCCCTGAATATCACAGTGAGTATCACCCTGGAATATAGTATTCCACGTTGAGAATGACTAGTGAAAAGTCACTAGTCACTAGTAGCCCTAAATCCCACCTACCTGATCCTCCTGTGGGATCCTGTGATTCTCCTCTGTACAATCCTGGGAATACAGAGGACGGGGACATCTCTCTGGGGTATCTCTGTTACTGGGCCCATCTGTAGGAGACACACAGTGACTGAGTACAGTGTATATATGTGATTATCAGATGATGTGTATATATAGGGGGCCTCATACCTGCTCTCCCCTGTACAATACATGACAGTCTCCTCTTACCCAGTGATGTGAGGGTCCGGTGATTCTCCATCATCACGTCCTTGTACAGACCCCTGTGTTCCTCTAAATACTCCCCCTCCTGCATGGAGAGATAGACAGTGACATCCTGACACCTTACAGGAACCTGACACACACAATGATACAGTCATCACCCAGACACATCCCCTGGTGTTACTGCATAATGTCCCATTCCCAGCAGTCACCTGTCCAGTCATCACCCAAACACGTCCCCTGGTGTTACTGTATAATGTCCCATTCCCAGCAGTCACCTCTCCAGTCATCACCCAGACACGTCCCCTGGTGTTACTGTATAATGTCCCATTCCCAGCAGTCACCTCTCCAGTCATCACCCAGACACATCCCCCGGTGTTACTGTATAATGTCCCATTCCCAGCAGTCACCTCTCCAGTCATCACCCAGACACATCCCCTGGTGTTACTGTATAATGTCCCATTCCCAGCAGTCACCTCTCCAGTCATCACCCAGACACATCCCCTGGTGTTACTGTATAATGTCCCATTCTCAGCAGTCACCTCTCCAGTCATCACCCAGACACGTCCCCGGGTGTTACTGTATAATGTCCCATTCCCAGCAGTCACCTCTCCAGTTATCACCCAGACACATCCCCCCAGTGTTACTGTATAATGTCCCATTCCCAGCAGTCACCTCTCCAGTCATCACCCAGACACATCCCCTGGTGTTACTGTATAATGTCCCATTCCCAGCAGTCACCTCTCCAGTCATTCCCAGCAGTCACCTCTCCAGTCATCACCCAGACACATCCCCTGGTGTTACTGTATAATGTCCCATTCCCAGCAATCACCTCTCCAGTCATCACCCAGACACGTCCCCCGGTGTTACTGTATAATGTCCCATTCCCAGCAGTCACCTCTCCAGTCATCACCCAGACACATCCCCCGGTGTTACTGTATAATGTCCCATTCCCAGCAGTCACCTCTCCAGTCATCACCCAGACACATCCCCCGGTGTTACTGTATAATGTCCCATTCCCAGCAGTCACCTCTCCAGTCATCACCCAGACACATCCCCCGGTGTTACTGTATAATGTCCCATTCCCAGCAGTCACCTCTCCAGTCATCACCCAGACACATCCCCCCAGTGTTACTGTATAATGTCCCATTCCCAGCAGTCACCTCTCCAGTCATCACCCAGACACATCCCCTGGTGTTACTGTATAATGTCCTATTCCCTGCAGTCACCTCTCCAGTCATCACCCAGACACATCCCCCGGTGTGTATAATGTCCCATTCCCAGCAGTCATCTCTCCAGTCATCACACAGACACATCCCCTGGTGTTAATGTATAATGTCCCATTCCCAGCAGTCACCTCTCCAGTCAGCAGCTGAATGATCTTGTTGGTGAGTTCCAGGATCTTCTGGTCATTGTGCCTCTCATTTATCAGTGAGTAAGTTGGAGGCACCGTGATGGGGCTCTGGGCCCTGCTCAGTCCACCTGACAAACGGGAACGGCTGCTAGGTTTCTCACACTCACGGGATGTCTTCTTCACTACTTTGTAACCCTGTGTATTGGGGGAGACATCAGCTTTCACTGCATACACTCCCAGATCCCCATACCTCCCCAGTCATGTCCCTGTGTTATTACTATAGATATGCGACGTCACTGTGACGCTCCCAGATCCCCTCACCTCCCCAGTCATGTCCCTGTATTATTACTATAGATATAAGTGATCTTACAGTGACACTCCCAGATCCCCTTACGGCACCAGTCATGCCCCTCTATTATTACTATAGATATAAGTGACGTCACTGTGATGCTCCCAGATCCCCTCACCTCCCCAGTCATGTCCCTGTATTATTACTATAGATATAAGTGGTCACTGTGACACTTCCAGATCCCCTCACCTCCCCAGTCATGTCCGTGTATTATTACTATAAATTTAAGTGATGTCACTGTGACACTCCCAGATCCCCTCACCTCCCCAGTCATGTCCCTGTATTATTACTATAGATATAAGTGATGTCACTGTGACACTACCAGATCCCCTCACCTCCCCAGTCAGCAGGTAGATGATCTCCAGGGTGAGATTTAGTATCCTCTCAGTCATGTGAGTCCTGTCCTTGTCCATCCTCAGTGACTCTGTGATTTATACAGGACTCATTTAACCCTTCCAAAACTCTTCACTACCTCTGGATCTAGGAAAAAAAATATAATTATTAGAACCTATAACATTACCAGTTATTTTTGTGGTGCACACATATTACTCAGCACTGCACGGTGATTTTTGTAGATAGTGACACCTGTCCCTGCCCCAGTGGTGCTTACAATCTACATTTCCTACCACGTGGACACATCCATACACACTATGGCCCATGGTTCACAAACTTTTTTGAATCACGGCGCCCTAGAGTATTTTTTTTTTCACGGCACCACTAGGCCAAAAGTTTCTTATTGAGAAATATAGAGAGAAATATTAAACAAAGTAAATTGTGATTTATATGTCATCCTTAGGGTCAGTTGTGTGGTGAGGGACAGGATTTGCTTCTGTTTGTCCACATATTTTATCATTGACAACCACCAGCACTGGTTTTGCCTATTACGTTGCCCATAAATAATTTGAATTGGTCCTCGACCACCAATCCAAGGCACCCCTGAAAGTTCCCTGAGTCATTATTAAGGGAAATTATTAAATATTGAAACCTACCAGTGTGTGGAAACCAGAGCACCTGGCGGAAAAAAATACAAACACAGGGAGAAGATACAAAATCCACACATATAGAGCCTACACGACCCCAGTGCTTTGAAGTAGTAATGCTGTCCACTACGCTCTTGCATTGCCCATATAAAGATCAGAGTACAGTGACTGACCATTAAGTCCCCCTCATACCCAGAGCCACTGAGTGTTGGTTAGTGTTTCTCAGAAGTTCCTCTGACCAAGCAACATAGGCCTGCTCAGTGACCATCACACGTCATTGCTGGAGGTCAATGGTCCTCTCATGACCAAGAGCCAAGGATCTCCAAGACACATTATTGATACAATTTATCTGAGGAAGAAAACCTGATCCGCATATAGTGGATGCATACATAGGGGGTTACATTGACACTCCCAAGTAACCATGGTTGGCTTGAGTCTTCCTGGGAAATAGGGTAAACAGTCCCCTTCCTAGATATGATGATGTTGCCCCAGTGTTGGGGGCAAAGTGATAGATGCCTTCTTACTGTGGCCCCTTTATATGCAGAACCCCTTTCGCTAGGCATGTGTGTATTGCAGGGGCCACTGCAAAATGTTGCTATGAGGACGAAAAGCTTGAATTACACCCATGGTACTGAAAGAACTATTTCTCGAGATCAAGGAATTAGTAACCTAACACCCCTTCTGGCAACTCAAATAGATAGAACTACTACTCGAACACCTCCAGCCGCTGCAACAAAGGGATCAGAAACTGGTCTTGTTTGGCTGCTGAAGAGAAGATGTGACATACTGGTACCTAAATCCAACCTAAGAACACCAGTATTACAGTAACAGTGGGGTCTGCGCCACCTGTATTACAGTAACGGCAGGGTCTGCGCAACCTGTATTACGGTAACGGCAAGGTCTGCACCACCTGTATTACAGTACTGGCAGGGTCTACGCCACCTGTATTACGGTAACGGCGGGGTCTGCACCACCTGTCTTACAGTACTGGCGGGGTCTGCGCCACCTGTATTACAGTAACAGCGGGGTCTGCGCCACCTGTATTTCAGTAACGGCGGGGTCTGCGCCACCTGTATTTCAGTAACGGCAGGGTCTGAGCCACCTGTATTACGGTAACGGTAACGTCTGCACCACTTGTATTACAGTACTGGCAGGGTCTACGCCACCTATATTATGGTAACAGCAAGGTCTGCACCACCTGTCTTACAGTACTGGCGGGGTCTGCGCCACCTGTATAACAGTCATGGTGGGGGCGGCGCCACCTGTATTACGGTAACGGCGGGATCTGCACCACCTGCGTTACGGTAACGGCAAGGTCTATGCCACATGCATTACAGTAACAATGCAGCCTCTACCACCTATATTACAGTAACGGCAGGGTCTGCGCCACTTGTATTACGGTAACAGCAAGGTCTGCACCACCTGTATTCCAGTACTGGCGGAATTTGCGCCACCTGTATTACGGTAACACATGAGCCTGCGCCACCTGTATTACAGACACGGCGGGGTCTGCGCCACGTGTATTACGGTAACGGCGGGATCTGCACCACCTGTGTTACAGTAACGATGGGGTCTGCGCCATCTGTATTACGGTAACAGCGGGGTCTGTGGCACCTGTATTACAGTAACGGTGGGGGTTTAAGGTAATGGCGGGGTGTGCGACAGCCGTATGACGGTAAAAGTGGGGTCTGCGCCACCTGTATTACAGTAATAGGACACTAGAGTGTCAGCCACCTGTACAGGGATAATGCAGCACCAGAGACTGCTCCAGCTGCACTATAACAAGGCACCAGAGGCTGCTCCACCTGTAGTACAGCAAACTGACACCAGAGCTGCTCAGCCTATAGAATAATAATAATAATAACATTACCTGCTGCCAGACACAGAAATGGCTGCTCTCTGCTCCTGCTGCCTTGTGGGAATGATAGAAGTAAGGCGGAGCTCAGACCAGGGGAAAATGGCCGCCGCTCCTGACGTCACTACTCAACCAGGGAACCTATTGCTGCTGCAGCTGCCGGACTGGACTACAAATAAATGGCCGCCGGCCTTCTGCACTGAGGACATGTATGGTAAAAGTTGATACAGAGGGCGGTACTGTGGCCGGGAAAGGGGGGGTGAGGCCGGTCACCAGGAAGCAGCCTGTGCCAATCGCACCTTGCTTACTTTCGGCCTGTGCGTCACCTGTTACAGGCTCCCAGTGTCCGTCGAGATCAGGTAATGGCGTTTTACTATATAGGGGGAGCAGCCTGTGGTGTCCTGTTGTTATTAAACAGAGGGAGCAGCCTGTGGTGTCCTGTTGTTATTAAACAGAGGAAGCAGCCTGTGGTGTCCTGTTGTTATTATACAGGGGGAGCAGCCTGTGGTGTCCTCATTATTATACAGGGGGAGCAGCCTGTGGTGTCCTCATTATTATACAGGGGGAGCAGCCTGTGGTGTCCTCATTATTATACAGGGGGAGCAGCCTGTGGTTCCTGTTAATTATCATGAAACAGGGCGAGCTCCCTGTAGTAACCTGTTATTATGGTTGGTTCTATATCGGAGTGGGAGAAGGGACCTTCTGACGTATCTAGGGGAGGAGACACGTCACATGGGGGAGGAGCTACAGTCGAACAGGGTACCCGAAAAGTACCCTCGCGAGCTCGCTTCGCTCGTCACCTGATTACTAAAGGTAATAGTTGGTGGCGTGGATAGTAGAGGAACTATCCCGCTGACCTAGCTCCTCCCCCTTGTGTTGTGACTCCTCCCCCAGATGGAAAAGGTCCCTTAGCCCACTTGATTCTAGCATCTACCCTGTTATTACATAGGGGGAGTGGCCTGTAGTGTCCTGTTATAATTTTTATTATTTACAGGAGAAGTGGCGTGTGGTGTCCTGTTACTACTATTATAGAGGGGGAGCAGCCAGTGGTGTCCTAATATTATTATACAGGGGAAGTGGCATGTGGTGTTCTCCTATCATTATTATACAGGGGGAGCAGCCTGTGGTGTCCTGTTTTTATAATTTACAGAGGGAGTGGCCTGTGGTGTCCTATTTTTCTTATTTTAGTCCTATCTCCCTGAATACATAGTAGTGAAGAAGACATCTGGTGAGTGTGAGACACCCAGCAGCTGACCCCGTGTGTCAGGAGGACTGAGCAGGACCCAGAGCCCCATCACGGTGCCTCCATCTCACTCACTGACACATGAGAGGCACAATGACCAGAAGATCCTGGAACTCACCAACAAGATCATTCAGCTGCTGACTGGAGAGGTGACTGCTGGGAATGGGGCATTATACAGTAACATCAGGGGATGTGTCTGGGTGATAACTGGAGAGGTGACTGCTGGGAATGGGACGTTGTACAGTAACACCAGGGGATGTGTCTGGGTGATGACTGGAGAGGTGACTGCTGGGAATGGGACATTATACAGTAACACCAGGGGATGTGTCTGGGTGATGACTGGAGAGGTGACTGCTGGGAATGGGGCATTATACAGTAACACCAGGGGACGTGTCTGGGTGATGACTGGAGAGGTGACTGCTGGGAATGGGGCATTATACAGTAACATCAGGGGATGTGTCTGGGTGATAACTGGAGAGGTGACTGCTGGGAATGGGGCATTATAAAGTAACACTGGGGGATGTGTCTGGGTGATGACTGGAGAGGTGACTGCTGGGAATGGGACATTATACAGTAACATCAGGGGACGTGTCTGGGCGATGACTGGAGAGGTGACTGCTGGGAATGGGGCATTATACAGTAACACCAGGGGATGTGACTGGAGAGGTGACTGCTGGGAATGGGACATTATACAGTAACACCAGGGGACGTGTCTGGGTGATGACCGGAGAGGTGAGTGCTGGGAATGGGACATTATACAGTAACACCAGGGGATGTGTGTGGGTGATGACTGCTGGGAATGGGACATTATACAGTAACACCAGGGGACGTGTCTGGGTGATGACTGGAGAGGTGACTGCTGGGAATGGGGCATTATACAGTAACACCAGGGGACGTGTCTGGGTGATGACCGGAGAGGTGAGTGCTGGGAATGGGACATTATACAGTAACACCAGGGGACGTGTCTGGGTGATGACTGGAGAGGTGACTGCTGGGAATGGGACATTATACAGTAACACCAGGGGACGTGTCTGGGTGATGACTGGAGAGGTGACTGCTGGGAATGGGACATTATACAGTAACACCAGGGGACGTGTCTGGGTGATGACTGGAGAGGTGACTGCTGGGAATGGGACATTATACAGTAACACCAGGGAATGTGTCTGGGTGATGACTGTATCATTGTGTGTGTGTCAGGTTCCTATAAGGTGTCAGGATGTCACTGTCTATGTCTCCATGCAGGAGGGGGAGTATATAGAGGAACAGAGGGGTCTGTACAAGGACGTGATGATGGAGAATCACCGGCCCCTCACATCACTGGGTAAGAGGAGACTGTCATGTATTGTATGGGGGCCCCTATATACACACACATCATCTGATAATCACATATATACACTGTACTCAGTCACTGTGTGTCTCCTACAGATGGACCCAGTAACAGAGATACCCCAGAGAGATGTCCCCGTCCTCTGTATTCCCAGGATTGTACAGAGGAGAATCACAGGACACCACAGGAGGATCAGGTAGATGGGATTTAGGGTCTCGCCAAAATGTCATTCACTATATGATCTGTAGAGAAGCTGTGTCTTATACTCTGACATTATAATTTTAAATGAATGTAATCAGACATAATATGTCGTTTTTGTGGGTTATTTAGGGTGGAGAACTTACTGATATGAAGGCAGAAGATACAGAGGGAGAAGAGACGTATGTGAGGGGTGATAAGCAGTGTAAGAAGGAAGAAATCCCTACAGATATCAGCACAGGTGAGTAATAAACAATTGCTACAGAACAGCTTCACATATTCTCCTTGCTTAGTCATTAAAACATATTTCTCTGACGTCCTAGTGGATGCTGGGGACTCCGTAAGGACCATGGGGAATAGCGGCTCCGCAGGAGACTGGGCACAGCTAAGAAAGATTTAGGACTACCTGGTGTGCACTGGCTCCTCCCACTAAGACCCTCCTCCAGACCTCAGTTAGATTCTTGTGCCCGGCTGAGCTGGATGCACACTAGGGGCTCTCCTGAGCTCCTAGAAAGAAAGTATATTTTAGGTTTTTTATTTTACAGTGAGATCTGCTGGCAACAGACTCACTGCAGCGAGGGACTAAGGGGAGAAGAAGCGAACCTACCTAACTGGTGGTAGCTTGGGCTTCTTAGGCTACTGGACACCATTAGCTCCAGAGGGATCGACCGCATGGAACCGGCCATTGGTGTTCGGTCCCGGAGACGCGCCGCCGGCCCCCTTACAGAGCCAGAAGCAAGAAGAATCCGGAAAATCGGCGGCAGAAGACATCAGTCTTCACCAAGGTAGCGCACAGCACTGCAGCTGTGCGCCATTGCTCCTCATACACACTTCACACTCCGGTCACTGAGGGTGCAGGGCGCTGGGGGGGGGGGGGCACCCTGAGAAGCAATAAATACACCTTGGCTGGCAAATATATCACAATATATAGCCCCAGAGGCTATATATGTGATAAATACCCCTGCAAGAATACATAAAAAAGCGGGAGAAAAGTCAGCCGAAAAAGGGGCGGAGCTATCTCCCTCAGCACACTGGCGCCATTTCTCCCTCACAGCTCCGCTGGAAGGAAGCTCCCTGGCTCTCCCCTGCAGTCTACACTACAGAAAAGGGTAAAAAAGAGAGGGGGGGCACTAAATTTAGGCGCAATATACATATAGCACCTATAAGGGGATATAATTTAGTTAATCCCTGATTTATATAGCGCTCTGGTGTGTGCTGGCATACTCTCTCTCTGTCTCCCCAAAGGGCTTTGTGGGGTCCTGTCTTCTGTCAGAGCATTCCCTGTGTGTGTGCGGTGTGTCGGTACGGCTGTGTCGACATGTTTGATGAGGAGACTTATGTGGAGGAGGAGCAGGTGCCTATAAATGTGTTGTCACCCCCTGCGGGGCAGACACCGGAGTGGATGGACTTGTGGAAGGAATTACGCGAAAGTGTCGACTCCTTACATAAAAAATTTGACGACATGCCAAATGCGGGGCAGCCGGCTTCTCAGCCCGTGCCTGCCCAGACGTCTCAAAAGTCATCAGGGGCTCTAAAATGCCCGCTACCTCAGATGGCAGACACAGATGTCGACACGGATACTGATACCAGTGTCGACGACGAAGAGACTAATGTAATGTCCAATAGGGCCACTCGTTATATGATTGAGGCAATGAAAAATGTTTTACACATTTCTGAGGTGACCCCAGGTACCACAAAAAAGGGTATTATGTTTGGGGAGAAAAAACTACCAGTAGTTTTTCCCCCTTCTAAAGAATTGAATGAAGTGTGTGAACTAGCGTGGGCTTCCCCCGATAAAAAATTGGTAATTTCAAAAAAATTACTAATGGCGTACCCTTTCCCGCCAGAGGATAGGTCACGTTGGGAAACACCCCCTAGGGTGGATAAAGCACTTACGCGCTTATCAAAAAAGGTGGCACTGCCGTCCCAGGATACGGCCGCCCTAAAGGAACCTGCTGACAGAAAGCAGGAGGCTCTCCAGAAAGCTATATATACACACACTGGTATTATACTGAGACCAGCTATTGCCTCAGCATGGATGTGCAGTGCTGCAGCTGCATGGTCAGACTCCCTGTCAGAAAACATTGACACCCTAGACAGGGACACTATATTGCTAAACGTAGAGCATATTAAAGACGCTGTCTTTTACATAAGAGATGCACAGAGGGATATTTGCCGGCTGGCATCAAAAATAAGTGCACTGTCCATTTGTGCCAGGAGAGGGTTATGGACCCGGCAGTGGACAGGTGATGCAGATTCTAAAAGGCACATGGAAGTTTTGCCTTATAAGGGTGAGGAGTTGTTCGGGGTTGGTCTTTTAGACTTAGTGTCCACAGCAACAGCTGGGAAGTCAGCATTTTTGCCACATGTCCCCTCGCAACCAAAGAGAGCACCGTATTATCAGGTGCAGTCCTTTCGCCCCCAAAAGAGCAGACGGGGTAGAGGCGCGTCCTTTCTGCCCAGAGGCAGAGGTAGGGGAAAAAAGCTGCAGCATACAGCCACTTCCCAGGAACAAAAGTCCTCCCCCGCTTCTTCTGCTAAGTCCGCCGCATGACGCTGGGGCTCAGCAGGCGGAGCCAGGTACGGTGGGGGGCCGTCTCAAAAACTTCAGCAATCAGTGGGCTCCCTGGATCCTTCAAGTGGTATCTCAGAGTTACAGGCTGGAATTCGAGACATCCCCCCCGTTTCCTCAAATCTGCCTTACCAACGACTCCTTCAGAAAGGGAGGCTGTGTTAGAGGCAATTCACAAGCTGTATTCCCAGCAGGTGATAGTCAAGGTGCCCCTACTTCAACAAGGACGGGGTTACTATTCCACAATGTTTGTGGTACCGAAACCGGACGGTTCGGTGAGACCCATTTTAAATTAGAAATCCTTGAACACATATTTAAGAAAAGTCAAGTTCAAGATGGAATCGCTCAGGGCGGTTATTGCAAGCCTGGAAGAGGGAGATTACATGGTATCTCTGGACATCAAGGATGCTTACCTGCATGTCCCCATTTACCATCCTCACCAGGAGTACCTCAGATTTGTGGTACAGGATTGTCATTACCAATTCCAGACGTTGCCGTTCGGCCTGTCCACGGCACCGAGGGTATTTACCAAGGTAATGGCCGAAATGATGATACTCCTTCGGAAAAAGGGAGTTTTAATTATCCCATACTTGGACGATCTCCTGATAAGGGCGAGGTCCAGAGAGCAGTTGTTGGTCGGCGTAGCATTATCTCAGGAGGTGCTACACCAGCACGGTTGGATTCTGAATATTCCAAAGTCTCAGCTGGTTCCGGCGACACGTCTACTGTTCCTGGGGATGATTCTGGACACAGTCCAGAAAAAAGTGTTTCTCCCAGAGGAGAAAGCCAAGGAGCTGTCATCTCTAGTGAGAGGCCTCCTGAAACCAAAACAGGTGTCGGTGCATCATTGCACGCGAGTCCTGGGAAAGATGGTAGCTTCCTACGAAGCGATTCCATTCGGCAGGTTCCATGCCAGAACCTTTCAGTGGGACCTGTTGGACCAATGGTCCGGATCGCATCTTCAAATGCATCGGTTGATAACCCTGTCTCCAAGGACCAGGGTGTCTCTGCTGTGGTGGCTGCAGAGTGCTCATCTCAGAGAGGGCCGCAGATTCGGCATACAGGACTGGGTCCTGGTGACCACGGATGCCAGCCTTCGGGGCTGGGGTGCAGTCACACGGGGAAGAAACTTCCAAGGACTTTGGTCAAGTCAGGAGACTTCCCTACACATAAATGTTCTGGAACTGAGGGCCATTTACAATGCCCTAAGTCAAGCAAAGCCCCTGCTTCAAAACCAGCCGGTTCTGATCCAGTCAGACAACATCACGGCAGTCGCCCATGTAAATCGACAGGGCGGCACAAGAAGCAGGACGGCGATGGCAGAAGCCACAAAGATTCTCCGATGGGCGGAAAATCACGTGTTAGCACTGTCAGCAGTGTTCATTCCGGGAGTGGACAACTGGGAAGCAGACTTCCTCAGCAGGCACGACCTCCACCCGGGAGAGTGGGGACTTCATCCAGAAGTCTTCCAACTGATTGTAAACCGTTGGGAAAAGCCACAGGTGGACATGATGGCGTCCCGCTTAAACAAAAAGCTAGAAAAATATTGCGCCAGGTCAAGAGACCCTAAGGCGATAGCTGTGGACGCTCTAGTGACACCGTGGGTGTACTAGTCGGTTTATGTGTTTCCTCCTCTTCCTCTCATACCCAAGGTACTGAGGATAATAAAGAAAAGAGGAGTAAGAACTATTCTCATTGTTCCAGATTGGCCAAGAAGGTCTTGGTACCCGGAACTTCAAGAATTAATCTCAGAGGACCCATGACCTCTGCCGCTCAGACAGGACCTGCTGCTGCAGGGGCCCTGTCTGTTCCAAGACTTACCGCGGCTGCGTTTAACGGCATGGCGGTTGAACACCGGATCCTAAAAGAAAAGGGTATTCCGGAGGAAGTCATTCCTACGCTTATTAAAGCTAGAAAAGATGTAACCGTACAACATTATCTCCGCATATGGCGAAAATATGTTGCGTGGTGTGAGGCCAGGAAGGCCCCAACGGAGGAATTCCAGCTAGGTCGATTTCTGCACTTCCTACAGTCAGGGGTGACTATGTGCCTAAAACTGGGTTCCATTAAGGTCCAGATTTCGGCTCTGTCGATTTTCTTCCAAAAAGAACTGGCTTCACTGCCTGAAGTTCAGACATTTGTCAAGGGAGTGCTGCATATTCAGCCTCCTTTTGTGCCTCCAGTGGCACCGTGGGACCTCAACGTGGTGTTGGGTTTCCTAAAGTCACATTGGTTTGAGCCATTCAAAACCGTGGATTTAAAATATCTCACGTGTAAAGTGGTCATACTTTTGGCCTTGGCTTCGGCAAGGCGTGTGTCAGAATTGGCGGCTTTGTCATGTAAAAGCCCCTATTTGATTTTTCATATGGATAGGGCAGAATTGAGGACTCGTCCCCAGTTTCTTCCTAAGGTGGTATCAGCTTTTCACTTGAACCAACCTATCGTGGTGCCTGCGGCTACTAGGGACTTGGAGGACTCCAAGTTACTGGACGTAGTCAGGGCCTTGAAAATTTATGTTTCCAGGACGGCTGGAGTCAGGTAGACTGACCCGCTATTTATCCTGTATGCACCAAACAAGATGGGTGCTCCTGCTTCAAAGCAGACTATTGCTTGCTGGATTTGTAGCACAATTCAGCTTGCGCATTCGGTGGCTGGCCTGCCACAGCCTAAATCTGTAAAAGCCCATTCCACGAGAGTGGGCTCTTCTTGGGCGGCTGCCCGAGGGGTCTCGGCTTTACAACTTTGCCGAGCTGCTACTTGGTCAGGGGCAAACACGTTTGCAAAATTCTACAAATTTGATACCCTGGCTGAGGAGGACCTTGAGTTCTCTCATTCGGTGCTGCAGAGTCATCCGCACTCTCCCGCCCGTTTGGGAGCTTTGGTATAATCCCCATGGTCCTTATGGAGTCCCCAGCATCCACTAGGACGCCAGAGAAAATAAGATTTTACTCACCGGTAAATCTATTTCTCGTAGTCCGTAGTGGATGCTGGGCGCCCGTCCCAAGTGCGTACTGTCTGCAATACTTGTATATAGTTATTGTTAACTACAAGGGTTATTGTTGAGCCATCCTTTGAGAGGCTCTGTTGTGTTCATACTGTTAACTGGGTATATTATCACGAGTTATACCGTGTGATTGGTGTGGCTGGTATGAGTCTTACCCAGGATTCAAAATCCTTCCTTATTGTGTCAGCTCTTCCGGGCACAGTATCCTAACTGAGGTCTGGAGGAGGGTCATAGTGGGAGGAGCCAGTGCACACCAGGTAGTCCTAAATCTTTCTTAGCTGTGCCCAGTCTCCGCTATTCCCCATGGTCCTTACGGAGTCCCCAGCATCCACTACGGACTACGAGAAATAGATTTACCGGTGAGTAAAATCTTCTTTTCTCTTACATCCTAGAGGATGCTGGGGTCCACATTAGTACCATGGGGTATAGACGGGTCCCTTGGGAGCCATGGGCACTTTAAGAGTTTAATAGTGTGGGCTGGCTCCTCCCTCTATGCCCCTCCTACTAGACTCAGTTCAGAAAATGTGCCCGGAGGAGCCGGTCACAGCTAGGGGAGCTCCTAGGAGTTTTTCTAGTTTTATTTTTCTCTAAGAGTTGTTAGGTTACAGGGAGGCTGCTGGCAACAGCCTCCCTGCTTCGTGGGACCAGGGGAGGAGTAAGAACCAACTTTAGAAGTTAATGGTTCTCTATCTCCACTGACAGGACACTGAGCTCCTGAGGGTGCTGATCGCAAGCCCACGAGGCGACCGCTCACTCCCGCAGCACGGCCGCCACCCCCTAACAGAGCCAGAAGAAAGAGGAGTGGTGAGTACAGCGCCGGCGGCCCGGTTAGCGGGTCGCCGCTGGAATGGCGGCACAAGGGTGGGAGCGCAGCTCTGACAGGCTGCGCTCCATGAAGACTCAGCAACATGCGTATGTAGACGCGGCTGAGGGGCATCCTGGGCCAGCGCGATCACCCTAACACTGGTAAATACAGATAACGGGCTAATCCCATTGTTAGTACCAAAGAACTCAGACCAGTATAATCTAATTGTGCGGGAAGCCATGCGCCATTACAGGGGGCGGGGCTTCTCAGAGCGGATCCAGCACTCACCAGCGCCATTTTCTCCCTGCAGATTGCTGAAACAGGACACTGACAGGGAGCGCTGACCCCCACATAACTCCAGTTATCCTCTGCGGTACCAGGGTGTTATAGACAGGGGGGGAGTGTGTTACTAGTACTAATTACCCTATTAAGGTTAGCTAGTTAGCGCCGGGCTTTTATCATAATAACTGCCTACTGGGGCGCAGTGTTTCTGGCTCCTTATACTCTGTGACTCTCTGAAGGTGCTCTGGGGGAAACTTTGTCTGACACTTTCCTGTATGTGTGTGTAAGTGTGTATATCTCACATTACCATGTCCATGCACTGTTGCCTGTGCATGGATTTCTAAAGCCATAGTAAAGTGGTTAGGCACATTACTAGAGGATTTGGATGCAATGGATAGAAGTGACATTGAATTGTTTTTACGTAACATACAGGAATCTGCGGGGTTCATGTTGAAATCCATGAAAGACCTGGGTACGCTGACTGCATGGATATCCTACATGTCGGTATCAGCTCGCAGGGGACTCTGGCTATGCCAATGGTCTGCAGACGCAGAATCCAGGAGAAGCGTGGAGAACCTACCCTACACAGGTCAGGCTCTATTTGGGGAAGAGTTGGATGCGTGGATTTCCACGGCAACTGCTACTCCTTTTTCCGAAGAAACCGTTTTCTTCAGCTGTGCAGCAGTCCTTTCAGACTGTTAAGACAAAAAAGCCCAAGCCTTCTACCACTTTAGAGGTAGTCGGGCAAAATCCAAAAAGCCAGGCTCCCAGGACCAGAGACCTGCTTCTGGTTCCTCAAAATCCTCAGCATGATGGTTGACCTCAAAGCCTGGAGGACGGGCTGGTGGGTACGAGACTCAGACGTTTCAGCCATGTCTGGGTGTTATCTAGCCTGTATCCTTGGGTACAGGATATTGTGTCCCAGGGGTACAGCCTGGAGTTTCAAGAACTCCCGCCTCACCGATTCTTCAAATCAGGCTTGCCAGCTTTGCTGACGGACAGGGCTATCCTACAGGAAGCCATCCTAAAATTGGAAAAATCACAGGTCTTTGTCCCAGTTCCACCTCATATGCAAAACAAGAGTTATTATTTAAACCTTTTCGTTGTACCGAAACTGGATGGTTCGGTCAGTCCAATTTTGAACTTGAAATCGTAGAACCCTTACCTGAGGGTGTTCAAATTCAAAATGGAGTCTCTCGGAGCAGTGATTTCATGTCTGGAGGAGGGAGAGTTTCTGGTATCCCTGGATATAAAGAATGCGTACCTCCACATTCCGATTTGGCCACCTCACCAGGCTTTTCTCAGATTTGCACTGTTGGACAGTCACGATCAATTCCAGGAACTACCATTCGGCCTCTCCACAGCACCGAGGGTGTTCACCAAGGTGATGGCAGTGATGATGATTCTCCTCCGCAAACGGGGTAAACATAATCCCATATCTAGACGACTGCTGATACAGGCATATTCCAGGGAGAGGTTGTTGCAGTCCATTGTTCTCACGACTCATCTGCTCAGGGAACACGGTTGGATCCTGAATTTTCCAAAATCACATTTGGAGCCGACCAGGAGGTTGTCTTTTCTGGGAATGATCCTCGACACAGAAGTGCAGAGGGTGTTTCTTCCGGAGGAGAAAGTGTTGGTGATACAAACAATGGCCTGCGATGTCCTGAAGCCTACCCGGGTTTCGGTTCATCAGTGCATTCGCCTTCTGGGATAGATGGTGGCCTCTTACGAGGATCTACAGTACGGACGGTTTCATGCTCGGCCCTTCCAAATGGATCTCCTGGACAAGTGATCGGGATCTCATCTACACGTACACCAGGGAATACGTCTGTCGCCAAGATTTCACTCCTCTGGCTACAACTACCTCCCCTTCCGGAGGGCCGCAGATTCGGGATTCAGGACTGGATCCTTCTAACCACGGATGCAAGTCACTCATGGAGAAACATTCCAAGGAAGGTGGTCAAGCCTGGAATCCAGCCTACCAATAAACATTCGGGAACTAAGAGCCGTCTCCAACGGTCTTCTCCAAGCGGCCCATCTTCTGTGAGATCAAGCCATTCAGGTGCAGTCAGACAATGTAACGACAGTGGCTTACATAAACCGACAGGGCGGAACGAAGAGCAGAGCTGCAATGTCAGAGGTAACAAGAATCATCCTCTGGGCAGAAAAAACACGCTTTGGCGCTGTCACCAATCTTCATTCCGGGAGTAGACCATTGGTAACCGGACTTCCTCAGCAGATACTATCTCCATCCAGGAGAGTGGGGACTCCATCCGGAGGTGTTCACGGAGGTAACAGATCTTTGGGGTGTACCTCAAATAGACATGATGGTCTCTTGTCTCAACATGATGCTTCAGCGGATATTGTTCCAGGCGGAGGGACCCGCAAGCCGTGGCAGTGGACGCCCTAGTGACTCCATGGGTGTTCCAATCGGTGTATGTGTTTCCTCCACTTCCACTCATTCCAGGAGTTCTAAAACTCATAAGGAATGAGTGGAGTACAAGAGTTTAGGCGATCCTCATTGCTCCAGACTGGCCAAGAAGGGCTTGGTACGCAGATCTTCTGGATCTACTGCTAAAAGAGCCGAGGCCTCTTCCTCTTCGGGAGGATCTGCTGCAGCAGGGGACGTTCACTTATCAAGACTTACCGCGGCTACGTTTGACGTAATGGAGGCTGAACGCCAGATATTAGAAGGGCATTCCGAACAAGGTTATTCCTACCCTGATACAGACTAGGAAAGTAGTAACATCAAAACATTACCATCGTATTTGGGAAAAATATGTACTGTATCTTGGTGTCAGCCCAAGAAATTACCTACAGTGGAGTTTCAACTGGGACTCTTTCTCCTCTTCCTGCAAGCAGGTGTGGATATGGGCCTGAGGTTGGGATCCGTAAAGGTCCAGTTTTCATCCCTATCCATTTTCTTCCAGAAACAGTTTCCCTCCCGGAGGTTCAGACCTTTTTGAAAGGGGTTCTGCACATCCAGCCTCCCTTTGTGCCGCCTACGGCACCATGGGTTTTTAATGTGGTGCTGCAGTTTCTCCAATCGGATTGGTTCGAGCCTCTACAGGTGGTTGAGGTCATGTTTATCACATGGAAGGCTGTCACTTTGTTGGCCTTAGCTTCTGCTAGACGTGTCGGAGCTGGGGACTTTGTCTTGTAAGAGCCCCTACTTGATCTTCCATGAAGATAGAGCTGAGCTCCGGACACGTCAGCAGTTCCTTCCGAAGGTTGTGTCGGCATTTCATATCAACCAACCTATTGTGGTGCCAGTTGCAACTGACTCTTCAATTTCATCAAAGTCCTTGGATGTTGTAAGGGCTCGGAAAATCTATGTGAAGAGGACTACTCATCACAGATAATTGGACTCTGTTTGTCTTTTATGATCCCAAGAAACTTGGGTGTCCTGCTTCTAAGCAGACGATCTCTCGCTGGATCAGGTTCACTATCCATCATGCGTATTCTACGGCAGGATTGCAGTGTCCTAATTCTGTTAAGGCCCACTCTACACGTAAGGCGGGTTCTTCCAGGGCGGCTGCCCGGGGTGTCTCGGCTTTACGGCTTTGCTGAGCGGCTATTTGGTCGGGGTTGAACACGTTTGCAAAGTTCTACAAATTCGATACCTTGGCTGCTGAAGACGTTTGGTCAATCCGTTTTACAGGAGCCTCCGCGCTCTCCCTCCCGTACTGGGAGCTTTGGTACATCGCCATGGTACTAATGTGGACACCAGCATCCTCTAGGACGTAAGCGAAAAAGGATTTTAATTACCTACCGGTAAATCCTTTTCTCGTAGTCCGTAGAGGATTGCTGGGCGTCCGCCCAGCGCTTCGAATTCCTGCATTGTTACTTGGTTCAGTTTGTTGGTTCAGCCGTTGCTGAATCATTCCAAGTTGGTCAGATTGGCTTTCCTATTTGTTATGTGTGAGCTAGTGTGAATCTCACCACTATCTGCGTATTTCCTTCTCTCGAAGTATGTCCGTCTCCTCGGGCACCGTTTCTAGACTGAGTCTGGTAGGAGGGTCATAGAGGAAGGAGACAGCCCACACTATTAAACTCTTAAAGTGCCCATGGCTCCTAGTGGACCCGTCTATATCCCTTGGTAATAACGTGGACCCCAGCATCCTCTGCGGACTACGAGAAAAGGATTTACCGGTAGATAATTAAAATCCTATTTCTCTAACGTCCTAGTGGATGCTGGGAACTCCGTAAGGACCATGGGGAATAGCGGGCTCCGAAGGAGGCTGGGCACTCTAGAAAGATTTATGACTACCTGGTGTGCACTGGCTCCTCCCACTATGACCCTCCTCCAAGCCTCAGTTAGATCTTGTGCCCGGCCGAGGTTGGATGCACACTAGGGGCTCTCCTGAGCCCTTAGAAAGAAAGTATAGATTTAGGTTTTTTATTTTCAGTGAGACCTGCTGGCAACAGGCTCACTGCAGCGAGGGACTAAGGGGAGAAGAAGCGAACTCGCCTGCTTGCAGCCGGATTGGGCTTCTTAGGCTACTGGACACCATTAGCTCCAGAGGGATCGACCGCAGGCTCAGTCCTTGGTGTTCGGTCCCGGAGCCGCGCCGCCGTCCCCCTTACAGAGCCAGAAGCAAGAAGAGGTCCGGAAAATCGGCGGCAGAAGACATCAGTCTTTACCAAGGTAGCGCACAGCACTGCAGCTGTGCGCCATTGCTCCTCATACACACTTCACACTCCGGTCACTGAGGGTGCAGGGCGCTGGGGGGGGGGGGCGCCCTGAGAAGCAATAATAACACCTTGGCTGGCAAAAATACCACAATATATAGCCCCAGAGGCTATATATGTGGAAAATACCCCTGCCAGAATCCAGAAAAAAGCGGGAGAATAGTCCGCGGAAAAGGGGCGGAGCTATCTCCTGCAGCACACTGGCGCCATTTCTCCTTCACAGATCCGATGGAAGGAAGCTCCCTGGCTCTCCCCTGCAGTCTACACTACAGAACAGGGTTAAAACAGAGAGGGGGGGCACTAAATTTAGGCGCAGTATAAATTATATAAAAGCAGCTATAGGGGACATAACTCAGTTAGTCCCTGCATTATATAGCGCTCTGGTGTGTGCTGGCATACTCTCACTCTGTCCCCCCAAAGGGCTTTTGTGGGTCCTGTCCTCATTGGAGCATTCCTTGTGTGTGTGCGGTGTGTCGGTACGGCTGTGTCGACATGTTTGATGAGGAGACTTATGTGGAGGCGGAGCAGATGCCGATAAATGAGATGTCGCCCCTGTGGGCCGACACCAGAGTGGATGGATAGGTGGAAGGTATTAACCGACAGTGTCAACTCCTTACATAAAAGGCTGGATGACGTAACAGTTATGGGACAGCCGGCTTCTCAGCCTGCGCCTGCCCAGGCGTCTCAAAGGCCATCAACGCTCCCTCAGATGGCAGACACAGATGTCGACACGGAGTGAGACATGTACACAATCCACTAGGAACATCCGTTACATGATCCCGGCAATATAAAATGTGTTACACATTTCTGACATTAACCCAAGTACCACTAAAAACAAAGGGTTTTATGTGTGGGGAGAAAAAGCAGGCAGTGTTTTGTTCCCCCATCAAATGAGTGAATGAAGTGTGAAAAAGCGTGGGTTTCCCCGATAAGAAACTGGTAATTTCTAACAAGTTACTGATGGCGTACCCTTTCCCGCCAGAGGATAAGTTACGCTGGGAGATATCCCCTAGGGTGGATAAGGCGTTCACACGTTTGTCAAGGTGGCACTGCCGACTTAGGATACGGCCACTTTGAAGGTACCTGCTGATAAATAGCAGGAGGCTATCCTGAAGTCTGTATTTACACACTCAGGTACTAGACTGAGACCTGCAGTCTGCTGCAGCGTGGTCTGTACCCCTTTCAAACAGGGATACTATTTTGCGAACATAAGACGTCGTCTTATATATGAGGATTGCACAGAGGAATATTTTGCCGGCTGGCATCCTGAATTATTGCAATGTCCATTCTGTCAGGAGGGTATTGGAGACCCGACACTGGACAGGTGATGCTGACTTTGAAAGGCACATAGAGCCTTATAAGGGTGAGGAATTGGTTGGGGATGGTCTCTGGGACCTCGTATCCACAGCTACAGCTGGGATGAAAATATTTTACCTCAGGTTTCCTCACAGCCTAAGAAAAGCACTGTATTATCAGGTACAGTCCTTTCGGCTTCAAAAAAGCAGGCGGGTCAAACGAGGGAAGAGGAAAAAAGCTGCACCAGCAGCCAGTTCCCAGAATCAAAATTCTTCCCCTGCTTCCTCTGAGTACACCGCATGACGCGGGGGCTCCACAGGCGTAGCCAGGTACGGTGGGGGGCCGCCTCAAAAATTTCAGCGATCAGTGGGCTCGCTCACAGGTGGATCCCTGGATCCTTCAAGTAATATCTCAGGGGTACAAGCTGGAAGTCGAGGCGTCTCCCCCCCGCCGTTTACTCAAATCTGCCTTGCCGACAACTCCCTCAGGCAGGGAGGCTGTGCTAGAGGCAATTCACAAGCTGTATTCCCAGCAGGTGATAGTCAAGGTGCCCCTACTTCAACAAGGACGGGGTTACTATTCCACACTGTTTGTGGTACCGAAACCAGCCGGTTCGGTGAGACCCATTTTAAAATGGAAATCCTTGAACACTTACATAACAAAGTTCAAGATGGAATCGCTCAGGGCGGTTATTGCAAGCCTGGACGAGGGGGATTACATGGTATCCCTGGATATCAAGGATGCTTACCTGCATGTCCCTATTTACCTTCCTCACCAGGAGTACCTCAGATTGTGGTACAGGATTGCCATTACCAATTCCAGACACTACCGTTTGGACTGTCCAGGGCACCGAGGGTGTTTACCAAGGTAATGGCAGAAATACTGATACTCCTTCATAAAAAGGGAGTTTTTATTTATCCCATACTTGGACGATCTCCTTATAAAGGCAAGGTCCAGGGAGCAGTTACTGGTCGGAGTAGCACTATCTCAGGAGGTGCTACAACAGCATGGCTGGATTCTGAACATTCCTAAGTCACAGCTGGTTCCTTCCACTCGCTTACTGTTCCTGGGGATGATTTTGGACACAGAACAGAAAAAAGTGTTTCTCCCGCAGGAGAAAGCCAAGGAGCTGTCATCTCTAGTCAGAGACCTCCTAAAACCAAAAAGGGTATCGGTGCATCGTTGCACACGAGTCCTGGGAAAAATGGTGGCTTCATACGAAGCAATTCCATTCGGAAGGTTCCATGCGAGGACTTTCCAGTGGGACCTCTTGGATAAGTGGTCGGGATCGCATCTTCAAATGCATCAAATGATAACCCTGTCTCCAAGGACCAGGGTGTCTCTACTGTGGTGGCTGCAGGGTGCTCATCTTCTAGAGGGCCGCAGTTTCGGCATACAGGACTGGGTCCTGGTGACCACGGATGCCAGCCTTCGAGGCTGGGGAGCAGTCACATAGGGAAGAAACTTCCAAGGACTATGGTCAAGTCAGGAGACTTCCCTACATATAAATTCTGGAACTGAGGGACATTTACAATGCCCTAAGTCAGGCAAGGCCCCTGCTTCAAAATCAGCCGGTACTGATACAGTCAGACAACCTCACGGCAGTCGCCCATGTGAACCGACAGGGCGGCACAAGAAGCAGGATGGCAATGGCAGAAGCCACAAGGATTCTCCGATGGGCGGAAAATCACGTACTAGCACTGTCAGCAGTGTTCATTCCGGGAGTGGACAACTGGGAAGCAGACTTCCTCAGCAGACACGACCTACACCCGGGAGAGTGGGGACTTCATCCAGAAGTCTTCCTGCTGTTGGTAAACCGTTGGGAAAGGCCACAGGTGGACATGATGGCGTCCCGCCTCAACAAAAAGCTAAAGAGATATTGCGCCAGGTCAAGGGACCCTCAGGCGATAGCTGTGGACGCTCTAGTGACACCGTGGGTGTACTAGTCGGTTTATGTGTTCCCTCCTCTGCCTCTCATACCAAAACTGAGAATAATAAGATGGCGAGGAGTAAGAACGATACTCGTGGTTCCGGATTGGCCAGGAAGGGCTTGGTACCCTGAACTTCAGAAAATGATATCAGAGGACCCATGGCCTCTGCCGCTCAGACAGGACCTGCGTCAGCAGGGGCCCTGTCTGTTCCAAGACTTACCGCGGCTGCGTTTGACGGCATGACGATTGAACGCCAGATCCTGAAGGAAAAGGGTATTCCGGAAGAAGTAATTCCTACGCTTATTAAAGCCAGGAAAGATGTTACAGCAAAGCATTATCACAGCATATGGCGGAAATATGTTGCATGGTGCGAGGCCAAAAAGGCCCCAACAGAGGAATTTCAACTAGGTCGATTTCTGCATTTCCTGCAAGCAGGAGTGAATATGGGCCTAAAACTAGGCTCCATTAAAGTACAGATCTCGGCTCTGTCGATTTTCTTTCAAAAAGAACTAGCTTCAGTACCTGAAGTTCAGACATTGTGAAAGGAGTGCTGCATATTCAGCCCCCGTTTGTGCCTCCTGTGGCACCTTGGGATCTCAACGTGATGTTGAGTTTCTTAAAATCACATTGGTTTGAGCCACTAAAAACCGTGGATCTGAAATATCTCACGCGGAAAGTGGTCATGTTATTGGCCTTGGCTTCAGCCAGGCAAGTGTCAGAATTGGCGGCTTTATCATGTAAAAGCCCTTATCTGATTTTCCATATGGATAGGGCAGAATTGAGGACTCGTCCCCAATTTCTCCCTAAGGTGGTGTCAGCGTTTCACCTGAACCAGCCTATTGTGGTGCCGGCGGCTACTAGTGAATTGGAGGACTCCAAGTTGCTAGACGTTGTCAGGGCCCTGAAAATATATGTTTCCAGGACAGCTGGAGTCAGAAAATCTGACTCGCTGTTTATCCTGTGTGCACCCAACAAGCTGGGTGCTCCTGCTTCTAAGCAGTCTATTGCTCGCTGGATTTGTAGTACAATTCAGCTTGCACATTCTGTGGCAGGCCTACCACAGCCACAATCTGTAAATGCCCATTCCACAAGGAAGGTGGGCTCATCTTGGGCGGCTGCCCGAGGGGTCTCGGCTTTACAACTTTGCCGAGCAGCTACTTGGTCAGGGGCAAACACGTTTTCAAAATTCTACAAATTTGATACCCTGGCTGAGGAGGACCTGGAGTTCTCTCATTCGGTGCTACAGAGTCATCCGCACTCTCCCGCCCGTTTGGGAGCTTTGGTATAATCCCCATGGTCCTTACGGAGTTCCCAGCATCCACTAGGACGTTAGAGAAAATAAGAATTTACTCACCGGTAATTCTATTTCTCGTAGTCCGTAGTGGATGCTGGGCGCCCATCCCAAGTGCGGATTGTCTGCAATACTTGTAAATAGTTATTGTTAACTAAAGGGTTATTGTTGAGCCATCTGTTGAGAGGCTCAGTTGTTTTCATACTGTCAAACTGGATATAGTATCACGAGTTGTACGGTGTGATTGGTGTGGCTGGTAAGAGTCTTTCCCGGGATTTAAAATCCTTCCTTATTATGTCAGCTCGTCCGGGCACAGTGTCCTAACTGAGGCTTGGAGGAGGGTCATAGTGGGAGGAGCCAGTGCACACCAGGTAGTCATAAATCTTTCTAGAGTGCCCAGCCTCCTTCGGAGCCCGCTATTCCCCATGGTCCTTACGGAGTTCCCAGCATCCACTACGGACTACGAGAAATAGAATTACCGGTGAGTAAATTCTTATTTTACAGAAGTCACTCTTGCTCAGTCACTACAACAATCTCTTATTCTACACCCTCCTCTGTTTATACAGAGTAATGAGGGAAATGTATCTGCCCAGTGGGGGAGTTAGAAGCGTCCTGCCTCTATTTCTCATACGTCCTAGATGATCCTGGTGTCCACTTTAGTACCATGGGGTATAGACGGATCCGCAGGAGACATGGGCACTTTAAGACTTTTCAAGGGTGTGAACTGGCTTCTCCCTCTATGCCCCTCCTCCAGACCTCCGTTTTAGAACTGTGCCCCTGTGAGACTGGGTGCACTCCAGGGGAGCTCTACTGAGTTTCTCTGAAAAGACTTATGTTAGGTTTTTTATTTTCAGGGAGAACTGCTGGCAACAGTCTCCCTGCTTCGTGGGACTGAGGGGAGAGAAGTCAGACCAACTTCTAGTGAGTTCAATGGCTCTGCTTCTGGCTGACAGGACACTATTAGCTCCTGAGGGTGCTGATCGCTGGGCGCTCCCGGATGCTCACTCCCGCAGCCTGCGGTCACCCCCCTTACAGAGCCAGAAGTCAGAAGACAGGCGAGTAGCAGAAGAAAAGAAGACTTCTTCTCCAGTGACGGCTTTCTGAGGTACCGCGCAGCGGGCGGCAACGCTGCGCGCCATGCTACCACTATACACAGGCACTGCAGGGTGCGGGGAGGGGGGGGGGGCGCCTTGGGCAGCATAATTTCCTCAATAAACACTGGCATATAGGGGACATTAGTGCCTGCGCACTGTCCTACCTCCGCCAGTATAAATAATTATTTATTTAAGAGCGGGACAGAAGCGCGCCATTACGGGGGCGGGGCTTCTTTCTCACTCAGCCAGCACACTACTCAGTGCCATTTTCTCCTCCCACAGAGCTGCAGAGAAGCTGGCCCTTCCTTCACTACTGACAAGTATCAGGGTGCAAAAATGGGGGGGTGGGGGGGGCGCAGTGTATTTGGTGCTTAGTATTGGGAATATAAAAGCGCTGCAGGTCTGTTAGCAAATTCTGTTTCACGGGCTTTGTATATTTTGCGCTGGGTTGTGAGCTGGCAAATCCTCTCTGTGTCCCTCTGACAGATTTTACTGTTTGTCTGTCCCCTATAAGCCCGGTGTGTCTGTGGGTGTTTCGTACACGTGTGGTGACCTGTCTGAGGCAGGTTGCTCTTCCCCAGGGGAAGCTATATTAGGGACGCAGAATGGTGATGGAGTGGCCCTGTCGGCACCAGCAATACCTGACTGGGTGAAAGTTTTGAGTGATAATGTGAATTGTATCAACAAAAGGTTGGATAATTCTGAGTCTCAGACACAGACTTGGAGGATGTGATGTTACAAGGTTATGCTTCTTATTCCACAGGAGGCCCCTCGGGGTCGCATAAACGTTCTTTTGCCCAGTTACTACACACTGCTACCGACACGGACACTGATTCCAATGTCGGCCATAGTGATTCCAGAATAGATCCTGAATTGGCAAAGAGCATTCCGTACATGATTGTGGCTATGAAGGACGTCTTAAACGTCACTGACGACCCTACTGTTCCTGACAAAAGGGTCTGCCTCTATAAAGAAAAGAAAGTTGAGGTAACTTTTCCTCCCTCTCATGAACTGAACGCTCTGTTTGAGAAAGCCTGGGACAGCCCTGACAAAAAATGTAAAATTCCAAAAAGGATTCCAGTTGCTTATCCCTTTCCCGCCGAGGACAGGAAAAAGTGGGTGTGACCCCCAGTTCTGGACAGGGCCCTGTCACGGTTGTCTAAAACGGTGGCTCTCCCGGCACCGGGCACGGCGGCCCTTAAGGACCCGACGGATCGTAAGCAGGAAGCTACGTTAAAATCTATTTATGTGACTACTGGTACCCTACTCAGGCCTGCCATTGTATATGCATGGGTGAGTAGTGCTATTGAAAAATGTTCGGATAACCTGTCATCCGATATAGATTGGGATCACGGGCCAATACCATGGCGGTCTCGGCTAGGAGGGCGTTGTGGATTAACCAATGGAATGCTGATGCAGACTCCAAGAAGAATATGGAGTCTCTCCCCTACAAAGGTGAAGCCTTGTTTGGTAACTGCCTAGATAATTTGGACTCGGCAGCTACCGCAGGTAAGTCAACCTTCTTGCCCTATGTTCCCTCACAACAAAAGAAGACGCATCATTATCAGATGCAGGCCTTTCGGCCCAATAGATACAAAAGAGGTAAAGGTTCCCCTTTCTATGCGAGTAGAGGGAGGGGAGGAGGGAAAAGGTCCGCGGCCTCTTCTGGGTCACAGGAGCAGAAATCATCTCCTGCTTCTGCCAAATCCACCGCATGACGCTGGGGCTCCCGTGCGGGAGTCCGCACCGGTGGGGGCACGTCTGAAACTTTTCAGTCAGTTCTGGGTTCGTTCTGGCCTAGACCCGTGGGTTTTACAAATAGTGTCCCACGGGTACAAACGGGAGTTTCAAGACGTTCCCCCTCGCCGATTTTTCAAATCGGCCTTGCCAGTTTCTCTTCCGGAGAGGGATGTTGTAAGCGCGGCAATACAAAAATTTTGTCAGGATCAGGTCATTATCCTGGTTCCCCTGTCACAACAGGGGGAAGGCTTTTATTCAAGCCTCTTCGTCGTCCCGAAGCCGGACGGCTCGGTAAGACCGATCCTAAACCTGAAATCTTTCAATTTCTACCTGAAGAAATTCAAATTCAAGATGGAGTCTCTCCGAGCAGTGATCTCCAGTCTGGAGGAGGGGGATTTTATGGTGTCGGTCGACATAAAGGATGCCTACTTACACGTCCCCATATATCCTCCACATCAGGCTTACCTGAAGTTTGCAATTCAGGATTGTCATTACCAATTTCAGACGTTGCCGTTTGGTCTGTCCACGGCTCCGAGAATTTTCACCAAAGTGATGGCGGAGATGATGGTTCTCCTTCGCCAGAAAGGTGTCACTGTTATCCCGTACTTGGATGATCTCCTGATAAAGGCGAGATCCAAGGACAGGTTGGTGCAGAACATTGCTCTGTCCCTGACAGTACTTCAACAACATGGTTGGGTCCTGAATTTCCCAAAGTCACAGTTGTTTCCAACGACATGATTGTCATTTCTAGGGATGATACTGGACACAGAGCTACAGAGAGTATTTCTTCCAGTGGAAAAGGCTCTGGAGATCCAGAGGCTGGTCAAGCTAATTCTGAAACCAGCAAGAGTGTCAATCCATCAATGCATTCGGTTGCTGGGGAAGGTGGTAGCGGCCTACGAGGCCTTACAGTTTGGCAGATTCCATACCAGGGTATTCCAGTGGGACCTCTTGGACACGTGGTCCGGATCCCACCTCCACATGCACCGGAGGATAATCCTGTCATCCAAAGCCAGGATCTCACTTCTGTAGTGGCTACACAGTTCGCGCCTACTGGAGGGACGCAGGTTCGGGATTCAGGACTGGGTCCTAGTAACCACGGATGCAAGCCTCTGAGGCTGGGGAGCAGTCACGGTAGGAGTAAACTTCCAAGGAAGATGGTCAAGTCAGGAGACTTGTCTTCACATAAACGTTCTGGAGTTGAGAGCCATTTACAACGGCCTTCTACAAGCCTCCCAACAGCCTTCATCAGCCTCCCTGCTTTATGGGACTTAGGGGAGAGAAGCAGGGAGGGGAGGGGGGAGCGCCCTGAGCAGAATTAACCTCCTCAGGACTGGCCAGATAAAGGACATTTATGTCCAAAATGCCCCCGCCAGTATAAATAATATTTTAATAAAGTGCAGGAAGAAGCGCGCCATTGAGGGGGCGGGGCTTCTTCCCCTCAGCTCACATTCTGCCCGGCGCCATTTCCTCTCCTCTGGCTGCAGAGACGCTGGTCCTCCACACCACTGACTACAAGTACCAGGGTGCTAAAACGAGGGGGGGGCACAGTTTTAATTGTGTTTTTATGCATTAATGTATTAATCAGAATCAGCTTTATTGGCCAGGTACACTAGCGTATACTAGGAATTTGTTTTCGGTTTACAGTGCAGCAGCCAGGGGGGAACAAGTAGACAATAAAGGCAGTATACAGATTAAGTAAAAGTACACGGTGTTCGTTCCAATCAGAAGATCGGAGTAGAGTGACTGGACAGTCAGTCCGTCCAGCGGTCTGTCAAGAGTTCAGCAGGTGGACTGCTTGTGGAAAGAAGCTTTTGAGGCTTCTATTGGTTCTGGTGGGAATGGCCCTATATCTTTTCCCGGATGGCAGCAGGATGAGCTCGCCATAGCCTGGGTGCGGTGGATCATTGGCTATCCTAGTCGCCTGTTTTTTGGCTCTGGACCTGTACAGGTCATGGACAGGCGGGAGGTCAACTCCGATGATCTTCTCAGCGGACCTTACCACTTTTTGGAGCCTGCGTTTGTGTCTCTCTCGCTGGCGGAGCTATACCAGACGATAATCGTGGAGCACAGGACAGATTCTACAATTGCAGAGTAGAAGAGGAGCAGGAGAGTCTGTGGGACATTAAATTTCTTAAGTTGCCTTAAGAAGAACAGCCTCTGCTGCGCCCTACCGATGATGGCATTTGCATTTGGTCCCCACTTGAGGTCTCTAGAGATCGTGGTCCCCAGGAACTTGAAGGAGTCCACTAGCGGCACCACACTGTCAGCTATGATTAGTGGGGGTGTTTCAGCTGGTTTCTTCCTAAAGTCTACTACTATCTCAACGGTTTTAAGTGAGTTGAGCTCCAGGTTGTTGCGGCTGCACCACCGGGCCAACCGATCCACTTCCGGTCTGTAGTCCGATTCGTCCTCTTCTTTTATGAGGCCTATGATGGTTGTTTCGTCGGCGAATTTGATGATTTTAACTGATGATTAAGCACTGCAGTCTGAGACAGTTTCCTTTAGTCTCAGACCAGTTTAGCAGCGCTGGGCTGTGAGCTGGCATACTCCCTCTGTGTCTCTCTGAAGTGACTTTCCATAGGTCTGTCCCTTATAGAAGAGCCCGGTGTGTCAGTGAGTGGTTGTAAGTGTGTCAACATGTCAGAGGCCAAATGCTCTCAGGAAGAGCCTGTTATGGGAGCACAACTTGTTTTGGGGGTGGCCCCGTCGGTGCAGCCGACTCCTGACTGGGCTAATGTGTTCAATGCTTTAAATGTTAATATGGCTCTTATTAATAAAAGGTTGGAGAGAGCTGAGGCTCAGACCCAGGCGTATAAGAAATCGGTGGATGATGTATTGTCTCAGGTACAGGACTCTTCGGGGTCATATAAGCGTACATTTGACCTGTTGGTAGACACTAATACCGACACGGATACTGATTCCAGTGTCGATTATGCTGATTCTAGATTAGATCCTAAGTTAGCTAAGAGCATTCAGTACATGATTGTTGCTGTTAGAGACATTTTACATGTAAAAGACGACCCAGCTGTTCCTGATACTAGGGTCTGTATGTACAAGGGGAAGAAACCTGAGGTAACATTTCCCCCTTCTCATGAACTGAATGCTCTGTTTGAGAAGACACTCCTGACAAGAAATTCCAAATTCCCAAGAGAATTCTGGTGGCGTATCCATTCCCCACTGCTGATAGGGAAAAATGGGAGTTGGTCCCCGTGGTGGATAAGGCCCTGTCACGTTTGTCAAAACAGGTGGCTTTACCGTCCGTCGGTACGGCAGCCCTTAAAGACCCTGCGGATCGTAAGCAAGAAGCTACTCTAAAATCCATTTATGCGACCACGGGTACTCAACTCATTGCTTCTGCGTGGGTCAGTAGTGCTATTGAGAAATGGGCAGAGTCCTTGTTAACTGATATAGATACCCTAGACAGAGACAGCATAATGCTAACACTGGGTTACATCAAGGACGCTGCGGCGTACCTTCAGGATTCGCAAAGGGATATTGGTCTTTTGGGAGCAAAAGCCAATGCAATAGCGGTAGCTGCTAGGCGAGCATTATGGATTCACCAGTGGAATGCGGATTCTGATTCCAAAAGAAACATGGAATCTCTGCCATATAAAGGGGGTGCGTTGTTTGGAGATGGTCTTACAGACTTAGTATCTACAGCTACCGCTGGTAAATCGTCCTTTTTGCCTTATGTTCCCCCTAAACATAAGAAGATGCATCATTATCAAATGCAGTCCTTTCGACCCAATAGATCTAGAAAGAGACGAGGCTCTGCCTTCCTTGCTACTAGAGGCAGGGAAAGAGGGAAAAGACACCCAGGCCCCTCTGCCTCCCAGGAGCAGAAGTCCTCCCCGGCTTCTGCCAAGTCCACCGCATGACGCTGGGGCTCCTCTGCGGGAGTCCGCACCTGTGGGGGCACGTCTAAAGCTCTTCAGTAAAGTCTGGGTTCGCTCGGGCCTGGACCCTTGGATTTTAAAAATTGTGTCACAAGGGTACAAGCTAGAGTTTCAAGACGTTCCCCCTCGCCGTTTTTTCAAATCAGCCTTGCCAGTTTCTCTGCCCAGCAGAGAGCTAGTGTGCGACGCAATACAAAAAATTGTCTCAAAACCAGGTCATTGTCAAGGTTCCCCCTGTGCAACAGGGAGAAAGCTTTTACTCCAGCCTATTCGTGGTCCTGAAGCCGGACAGCTCGGTCAGACCGATCCTAAACCTAAAAGACTTAAATTTCTCTGGCTGGGTCCACAGGAATCCACAGATAACATAGGGATATGCTTGAGCGATAGCGGAAATGGCACCAAACAGTCACAAGCTTTCTGGCCTCCCAGGATGCATCGGGGCTTCTCCATGTACCCCGCCCACTGACTCAGTCAATCAGTTTTTGCTTTGGTGCGGCAAGGAGCCTGCCATGGTCACAGAGGCTGCTGTAAAGCAGCCTGTAGCTTTTTATTACTTTATGTTTATAGTCTTACTATTTTTTGAGTGACTTTTCTTAACGGCGTCTTAAACGCATATTAGAAAGAGTCGCTCCAACAACTCCCCACCGGGTCGCCACAACGCTTACCTTCGCGGTAACAGTGCTGTCTCGACGGGCGTCTGTATCGGATGATTCTAGCAGGTCCAGCGGACGTAACCAGGCTGTGGCCGGAGCATGGGGGGGCAGGTAAGGCTATGGATTTCTCCTTACTAGGGGGTCCGGACACAGCTACGCTGATTTGGTGGAGACTACAAACAGCGTGTTGATGCGCCGAACATCTCTGGTGCGACAGCGCTATGCTTTGGGGATCATAGGCGCCAGGACTAGGTTGAGGGCGCGATCCTTAAGGTTTAAGTCAACGGGGGATTCAGACGCACTCCTGGTAGTCCCTCCCTCAAGTTCATGACCACTTTCCGTGCGTCTCCCGTCCATGAACTGAATGACCTCACTTCCGGACAGACGCTACCACGAGGGTACTCGGTCGCAGTTTAGACGCTGCGGTTGTGTACACTAGAGTTGCCACCTAGACCGAGTCACAGGCCTTAGCGTCTGCATACACGTGGCATTCACTGAGCGTCCGTGTCCGTTGGTGTGCATCCGTGTCCTATCAGTCAGATTAGCGGTAGTGTACATCGGTAGAGTCTGAATCCATTCAGCGTCTTGCGAGCGTCTCTGTGGTTATGGAAGTGTGGTGAGTCTCCCTGTATACCTGCTCTCCTGAGGCACGGTATACGGTGCTAAAATTCTCTCTACTTGTTAGTATGAATTGTTATTTTTAGTACGCATTGCATATGAGTTCTGTATATTACTGTGTTCTGTATGTTATGTTTGATAAAACCAGTTAAAACAAAAATGTGATTATCCTACTTACTTGTAAGTTATTATGATGATGATTGTATTCTCATATGACAATGTTTAATACCTTAACATATGACTGACTTCTAGTATGTATGCTGACTATTATATGTTGTCAGTCCTGTTCTGAACCTCAAATCAGGTGTACACTGTGGTCAGATTGACTTCATTTCTATATATGTGTATATAGGTGATTTTCAGTCACAAATTGTTTAGGTTATAATACCATGTCCGTGAGCGGCAAAAGCGGCGAGGAGGATTTATCAGGCACTCCTACATCCTTAACATGTTTATCTTGTAAAACAGGGATAATTGGGGTAAACCAATTAGTCACTTATGAGGGGTTATGTGCAAACTGTTTTGCTTTCCAGCAAAAGAAAAAACAGAAACTGGTTCAGCAACCAGCAGAACCTCCATGGAGTATGTTCGCACAGACTTTGGGGGAAATTTACTAAGCTCCCGATTTTGACCGAGATGCCGTTTTTTCATCAAAGTGTCATCTCGGTAATTTACTAAACACTAATCACGGCAGAGATGAGGGCATTCGTAATTTTTTGCAAGTCCAAGTAAAAAATTACGAATGAATACACCATCGGTCAAAACGCGGCTGTTTAAGTATGAATCTCGGTCATTTACTAAGAAGTGCAAAGCAAAAAACAAACAAACACTGCCATGAAAAATTACAACTCGTAAAAAAGTGCTAAAAAAAAACAGACCTTTTTTTTTTATTCGTGATTGGATAGGCATGCACGGATCCATGAGATCCGTGCATGTATATCAGTGGGAAGGGGTGGGAAAGTGCTTATTTTTTTAAAAAAAATTGCGTGGGGTCCCCCCTCCTAAGCATAACTAGCCTCGGGCTCTTTGAGCCGATCCTGGTTGCAGAAATATGGGGAAAAAAATGACAGGGGTTCCCCCATATTTAAGCAACCAGCATCGGGCTCTGCGCCTGGTCCTGGTCCCAAAAATACGGGGGACAAAAAAAAATAGGGGTCCCCCGTATTTTTAAAACCAGCACCGGGCTCCACTAGCTGGACAGATAATGCCACAGCCGGGGGTCACTTTTATATAGTGCCCTGCGGCCGTGGCATCAAAAATCCAACTAGTCACTCCTGGCCGGGGTACCCTGGGGGAGTGGGGACCCCTTCAATCAAGGGGTCCCCCCCCCCAGCCACCCAAGGGCTAGGGGTGAAGCCCGAGGCTGTCCCCCCCCATCCAATGGGCTGCGGATGGGGAGGCTGATAGCCTTTGTTGTAAAAGAAAAGATATTGTTTTTAGTAGCAGTACTACAAGGCCCAGCAAGCCTCCCCCGCATGCTGGTACTTGGAGAACCACAAGTACCAGCATGCGACGGAAAAACGGGCCCGCTGGTACCTGTAGTACTACTACTAAAAAAATACCCAAAAAAAGACAAGACACACACACCGTGAAAGTATAATTTTATTACATACATACACACATACATACATACTTACCTTAAGTTCCCACGCAGGTCGGTCCTCTTCTCCAGTAGAATCCAAGGGGTACCTGTTGAAGAAATTATACTCACGAGATCCAGGGGTCCAGGCTCCTCGGGAAATCCAGGGGTAATCCACGTACTTGAAAAAAAAAAAAAAAACGGTGTCCCGACCACGAACTGAAAGGGGACCCATGTTTGCACATGGGTCACCTTTCCACGAATGCCAGAAACCCACTTTGACTTCTGTCTAAGTGGGTTTCTTCAGCCAATCAGGGAGCGCCACGTTGTAGCACTCTCCTGATCAGCTGTGTGCTCCTGTCCTCACTGACAGGCAGCACACGGCAGTGTTACAATGTAGCGCCTATGCGCTACATTGTAACCAATGGTGGGAACTTTCTGCTCAGCGGTGACGTCACTTTAGGTCAACCGCAGGGCAGAAAGTTCCCACCATTGGTTACAATGTAGCGCATAGGCGCTACATTGTAACACTGCCGTGTGCTGCCTGTCAGTGAGGACAGGAGCACACAGCTGATCAGGAGAGTGCTACAACGTGGCGCTCCCTGATTGGCTGAAGAAACCCACTTAGACAGAAGTCAAAGTGGGTTTCTGGCATTTGTGGAAAGGTGACCCATGTGCAAACATGGGTCCCCTTTCAGTTCGTGGTCGGGACACCGTTTTTTTTTTTTTTTCAAGTACGTGGATTACCCCTGGATTTCCCGAGGAGCCTGGACCCCTGGATCTCGTGAGTATAATTTCTTCAACAGGTACCCCTTGGATTCTACTGGAGAAGAGGACCGACCTGCGTGGGAACTTAAGGTAAGTATGTATGTATGTGTGTATGTATGTAATAAAATTATACTTTCACTGTGTGTGTGTCTTGTCTTTTTTTGGGTATTTTTTTAGTAGTAGTACTACAGGTACCAGCGGGCCCGTTTTTCCGTCGCATGCTGGTACTTGTGGTTCTCCAAGTACCAGCATGCGGGGGAGGCTTGCTGGGCCTTGTAGTACTGCTACTAAAAACAATATCTTTTCTTTTACAACAAAGGCTATCAGCCTCCCCATCCGCAGCCCATTGGATGGGGGGGGACAGCCTCGGGCTTCACCCCTGGCCCTTGGGTGGCTGGGGGGGGGGGACCCCTTGATTGAAGGGGTCCCCACTCCCCCAGGGTACCCCGGCCAGGGGTGACTAGATGGATTTTTGATGCCACGGCCGCAGGGCACTATATAAAAGTGACCCCTGGCTGTGGCATTATCTGTCCAGCTAGTGGAGCCCGGTGCTGGTTTTAAAAATACGGGGGACCCCTACTCTTTTTTGTCCCCCGTATTTTTGGAACCAGGACCAGGCGCAGAGCCCGATGCTGGTTGCTTAAATATGGGGGAACCCCTGTCATTTTTTTTCCCATATTTCGGCAACCAGGATCGGCTCAAAGAGCCCGAGGCTGGTTATGCTTAGGAGGGGGGACCCCACGCAATTTTTTTTTTAAATTTTACAGTGTTTAATTTAAAAAAAAAAAAAAAATAGAACCCCAGCACGGATCACACAGATCCGGCCGAGATTAATTGTAAAAAAGTCGGCAGTGTTTTGCTAATCACTGCCGTAAAAAACACAAAAAAAACACGAATGACATCGACATCGGAAGAAAAGAAAAACCCGAATACGACCGCTTAGTAAATCCATCGTAACAAATTCAAAAAGTTGCAGTTTTACACTTTCGATGTCATTCGTGATTGAACTTTGACCTGAAACGGGAAAATACGAATCTTAGTAAATTTACCCCTTTGTCTTCTATAGCGGACAGATTACCTCCGGCAGCACCACCTCAGGGATTAGGTTACACTTTTAACCCATATATGCAGCTCCCTTCTTTTGTTATGGTACCAGTAGCCTCGGCGAGTAACCAGGCTGTTTACCAGGGTACAGGTAAGACTAAAATAGATGCGTCTATGTTGCAGTCTACACAGGATGATACAGATGATGATACAGTGTATTCTAATACTCCGTATGATGATGATTCACAGAGTTTCAGTTCAGAAGATATAGCTGAACTGATTGATGCAATGAAGGCTATTCTCTCTTTGGAGGAATCAGCCAGGACTGTGTCAAAGTCTAAAGCACCTGTGTTTAAACGAACAAAAACAGTTAAGACTGAATTCCCAATGTCAGAGGATCTGACGGAAATGATGGAAGAGTCCTGAGTGACTCCTAGTAAGAAACATAAGATTCCGAAAAAATGGGATTCTTATTATCCATTTCCAGCTGATGAGTGTTTGAAAAGAGAAGTTCCTCCTAAAGTAGATGCACACGTGCTGCGACTTGTGCATAAATCTGCTTTATCATGGTCTTCTACCTCATTAAATGATGTCACAGACAGAAGGGTAGACAGCTTCTTGAAAAATATATTTTCTCTGTCAGGAGCTGTGGTAAGGCCAGCTATGGCTTCGGCCTGGATGGCAAGGGCATTGGTAGCATGGATGGAGGAACTAGAGAATGGCCTTTCCCCTTCTAATAGGGAGCAGGTATACTATCTGAGCTGTTTAAAACAAGCTGCCCAGTATTTGGAAGAAGCAGCAATCGATATGGGTATGATTTACCTCTAAAGCATTTGTGTTAACAGTAGCAGCTCGTAGAGCGGTCTGGCTATGCACTTGGAAAGCAGATGCAGAATCCAAGAAAGAATTGGAAGCATTGGTAATATGTTGTTTGGTAAACAATTATCAGATATTCTAAAATCGGAAGCTGAATCCAAGAAGGTCAGGTTTCCGGCTAGTTATAACCCTAAGACTAGGGGTTCAAAGGTTCGGCCATTTCGATGGCAAAGCAAAAGCAAAGGAGGAGTCTTAAGCTACCCCGGTTCAATAGATCATCAAGGGGTAGGAAGCAATGGGCTACGAAAAAGCCAGCTTCCAATCCTGAACAGAAACCATCAGCATGAAGAGACGGGCCTCCGCCTGGAGGATTCCAGGGTTGGGGGCCGACTCCTTCAATTTGCACACATATGGCAACAGTCGACGACAGATGCCTGGGTGCAGAAGGTGGTATCTCTCGGTTATGGGTTCCCATTCAGGAAACAGCCTCTCCAAAGATTTGTTTGCACCAGCCCGTCTCGTATACAATCGAAGGCAATTGCTCTGCAAGAAGCAGTTCAAAAATTACTGCAGTCGGGCGTGATTGTACCTGTGGTCCCATCACAACGGGGGCAGGGGTTTTACTCCAATCTATTTCTGATTCAGAAACCAAATGGGTCGTTCCAACCAATTCTCAATCTCAAGGGATTGAACCATTACATTTGGGTCCCTGGGTTCCACATGGAGACATTACGCTCCATAATGTTGGGTATGGAGACAGGAGATTACATGGTGTCTTTGGACATACAGGATGCTTACCTACATGTGCCAATAGCGCGGTCTCATCAATGTTACCTCAGGTTTGCCATCCTCCAGCAACATTTTCAGTTCCAAGCCTTGCCCTTTGGGCTAGCAACAGCACCCAGGGTGTTTATAAAAATGATGGTGGTTATGGCAGCTTATCTCCGCAAGCAGGGGATAAGAATTTTTCCATACCGAGACGACCTGTTAATCCTAGCACATTCGCAGGAATTGCTTTTGAGCCATCTTCAACAGACAGTAGTTTGTTTACAGAGACACGGGTGGCTCATAAATTAGGAAAAGTCGTCTCTGAATCCACCACAGCGGATGGTTCATTTGGGGGCCATATTGGATTCGGGTCTACAGAGAGTCTTTTTACCAGAGAAAAAGATAGCCAAGGTGCAGGTCATGGCTCAGGAGGCGTTGCACACCCAGACAATGTCAGTCCATGCAGCAATGTGACTGTTGGGTCTGATGGTTTCAACCTTCGACATGGTGGAATATGCACAATTCCACTCCAGACCACTACAGCACCTCTTTCTGACCAAATGGAACGGAAATCATCAGACAATAAAAAAACAGATGATAAAATTGCCTGTAAAGGTAAAAAGGTCTCTAGCGTGGTGGCTACAGACAGATCATTTAAACAAGGGGAGACCCTTTTGGATAAAAGAGTGGAAAGTCCTGACAACAGATGCCAGCCTTCAGAGCTGGGGGGCGGTACTCGAAAGCCTTTGGTTCCAGGGAAAGTGGACCATAAGGGAAAAGTCGCCTGCCTATAAATCTGTTAGAAATAAGGGCTATATATATATATATATATATATATATGGCTCTGATTCAGGCAAAGGACATTCTGCAAGGAAGACCTGTTCAGATTCGCTCAGACAATGCAACAGCAGTTGCGTACCTCAGACATCAAGGAGGAACTCACAGCAAAAGACTGATGGAGGAGGTAACGCCCATACTAAAATGGGCAGAGCTCCATCTTCCAGCATTGTCAGCAGTGTTTGTTCCGGGGGTACTGAACTGGGATCAGATTTTCTCAGTCGACACACCGTTCAGGAAACCGAATGGGCATTACACCCAGAAGTGTTTCAGACCATAGTGAACAGATGGGGTCTACCAGAGATAGATCTCATGGCGTCTCGTCTCAACAACAAAGTTCCGAGGTACGGATCAAGAACAAAGGATCCCGGAGCGGTCCTTGTGGACGCCCTGTCAGTAAGATGGAACTTCCATCTGGCATATCTGTTCCCTCCTATCTCTCTGTTACCCAGAGTAGTAAGGAAAATAAAGCAAGCAAGAGGAGCCATAATTCTGATAGCTCCAGCTTGGTCAAGAAGACATTGGTACACAGATCTACTAAGGATGTCAGTGGAAGCACCGATGCTGCTCCCTCAACGTCAAGATCTGCTAATACAGGGTCCGTGTTGTCACAACCATCTGGATCGTCTGTCTTTGACGGCGTGGCGGTTGAAACCTCTATCTTAGAAGCTAGAGGATTTTCAAAACAAGTAATTCAAACAATGCTTAGAGCAAGAAAACCTTCTTCTGCTCGTATTTATCATAGAATATGGCAAGCCTATATTCATTGGTGTAGTGAAAGAAATTTGAATCCAAGATCTTTTAAAGTATCCAGGATTTTGGATTTTCTCCAAGCAGGATTGGATAAAGGATTGAAAGTAGCTTCCTTGAGAGTTCAAGTATCAGCATTAACGGTATGGTTCCAGCAAAAGATTGACTTACAGGATGTGCGTACTCTCTTTCAGGGAGTTGTACATATTCAACCTCCTTTTGTTCCTCCTGTAGCTCCCTGGGATTTGAATCTAGTTCTTAAATTCCTACAGGGACCTCTGTTTGAACCACTTAAGAGAGCAGATCTTAAATGGTTAGCAGTTAAAGGTACTTTTTCTGCTGACAAAGGCGTCAGCCAGAAGAGTGTCAGATTTGGGAGCATTATCTTATAAATCTCCATTTTTTTTTTTCCATCCAGATAGAGCAGTTCTCATAACTAAGTCTGGATATCTTCCAAAGGTGGTATCAAAGTTTCACCTTAATGAAGAGATTGTGGTCCCAGCTTTTCAGGTATCGGGACTGTCTACGGGAGAAGCGTCACTGGACGTGGTCCGAGCATTAAGAATCTACGTAGATCGTACTAGTGCCATCAGGAAAACTGATTCTCTCTCCACCCTCTACGGGTTCCATAGAAGAGGATGGCCTGCTAGTAAACAGATGCTGTCAAGATGGCTTCGATTGGTAATATCAGAGGCCTATTCTCATGCTGATCTCCCTACTCCGGCTAATGTCTCTGCGCACTCTACATGTAAGGTAGGTCCTTCATGGGCAGCACAACATGGTGCTTCAGCAGAACAGATTTGTAAGGCAGCCACATGGTCTTCCTTTAACACATTCATTAGACATTATGCCCTGGATACTTTTGCCTCTCATGATGCTGAATTCGGGCGAAAGGCCCTCCTGTCCAACCAGGAGCATCCCCGCCACTAAAAAACGGCTTTGGGAAATCCCTATGTTATCTGTAGATAACCTGTGGACCCAGCCAGAGAAATATACGTTATGGTAAGAACTTACCGTTGATAACTGAATTTCTCTTATGTCCACAGGTATCCACAGGGATCCCACCCTGACGCACCTGATTTGATGATCTTGACAATCACTAAAACACTTCCTTCTTGTATGGAAGGGTGTGCATGTGTGTTCTTATCGCCTGAACAGGGTACTACCTGATGCTCCTGCCTAAATTGCTGTGGAAAGAACTGATTTGACTGAGTCAGTGGGAGGGATATATGGAGAAGCCCCGATGCTTCCTGGGAGGCCAGAAAGCTCATGACTGTTTGGTGCCATTTCCGCTATCGCTCAAGCATATCCCAATGTTATCTGTGGATTCCTGTGGACATAAGAGACATTCCGTTATCAACGGTAAGTTCTTACCATAACTTATATTTCTCTGACGTCCTAAGTGGATAATGGGACTCCGTAAGGACCATGGGGATTAGCGGCTCCGCAGGGGACTGGGCACAACTAAAGAAAGCTTTAGGACTACCTGGTGTGCACTGGCTCCTCCCACTAAGACCCTCCTCCAGACCTCGGTTGGATTTCTGTGCCCGGCCGAGCTGGATGCACACTAGCGGCTCTCCTGAGCTCCTAGAAGAAAGTATATTTAGTTTTTTTATTTTACAGTGAGATCTGCTGGCAACAGACTCACTGCAGCGAAGGACTAAGGGGAGAAGAAGCGAACCTACCTAACTGGTGGTAGCTTGGGCTTCTTAGGCTACTGGACACCATTAGCTCCAGAGGGATCGACCGCATGGAACCGGCCATTGATGTTCGGTCCCGGAGCCGTGCCGCCGGCCCCCTTACAGAGCCAGAAGCAAGAAGTGTTCCTGAAAATCGGCGGCAGAAGACTTCTGTCTTCAACAAGGTAGCGCACAGCACTGCAGCTGTGCGCCATTGCTCCTCATGCACACCTCACACTTCGGTCACTGATGGGTGCAGGGCGCTGGGGGGGGGCGCCCTGAGGGCAATATAAGACACCTTGGCAGGCAAATCATCACAATATATAGTCCCAGGGCTATATATGTTATAAATTACCCCTGCCAGAATCCATAAAAAAGCGGGAGAAAAGTCTGCGAAAAAGGGGCGGAGCTATCTCCCTCAGCACACTGGCGCCATTTTCTCTTCACCGTGCAGCTGGAAGACAGCTCCCCAGGCTCTCCCCTGTAGTTTTCAGGCTCAAAGGGTTAAAAAGAAAGGGGGGGCACTAAATTTAGGCGCAGTATATGTATACAAGCAGCTATTGGGGGGAAAATCACTCAGTTATAGTGTTAATCCCTGCATTATATAGCGCTCTGGTGTGTGCTGGCATACTCTCTCTCTGTCTCCCCAAAGGACTTTGTGGGGTCCCGTCCTCAGTCAGAGCATTCCCTGTGTGTGTGCGGGGTGTCGGTACGGCTGTGTCGACATGTAGGATGAGGAAGGTTACGTGGAGGCGGTGCAGAGGCCGATAAATGAGATGTCGCCCCCTGTGGGGCCGACACCTGAGTGGATGGATAGGTGGAAGGTATTAACCGACAATGTCAACTCCTTACATAAAAGGCTGGATGACGTAACAGCTGTGGGACAGACAGCTTCTCAGCCCGCGCCTGCCCAGGCGTCTCAAAGGCCATCAGGGGCTCAGAAAAAACGCCCGTTACCTCAGATGGCAGACACAGATGTCGACACGGAGTCTGACTCCAGTGTCGACGAGGTTGAGTCATATACACAATCCACTAGGAACATCCGTTGCATGATCTCGGCAATGAAAAATGTGTTACGCATTTCTGACATGAACCCAAGTACCACATAAAAAGGGTTTTATTTTTGGGGAGAAAAAGCAGCCAGTGTTTTGTTCCCCCATCAGATGAATGAATGAAGTGTGTAAAGAAGCGTGGGTTCCCCCGATAAGAAACTGGTCATTTCTAAAAAGTTACTGATGTCGTACCCTTTCCCGCCAAAGGATAGGTCACGTTGGGAGATCTCCCTTAGGGTGGATAAGGCGCTCACACGTTTGTCAAAAAAGGTGGCACTGCCGTCTTAGGATACGGCCACCTTGAAGGAGCCTGCTGATAAAAAGCAGGAGGCTATCCTGAAGTCTGTATATACACACTCAGGTTATATACGGAGACCTGCAATTGCCTCAGCATAAATAGTGCTGCTGCAGCGTGGTCTGATACCCTGTCAGATAATATTAATACTCTAAGACAGGGATAATATTTTGCTAACATAGAGCATATTAAAGACGTCATCTTATATATAAATGATGCACAGAGGGATATTTGCCGGCTGGCATCCAGAATTAATGTAATGTCCATTCTGCCAGGAGGGTATTAGAAACCCGGCAGTGGACAGGTGATGCTGCCTGTAAAAGGCACATGGAGATTCTGCCTTATAAGGGTGAGGAATTGTTTTGGGATGGTCTCTGGGACCTCGTATCCACAGCAACAGCTGGGAAGAAACATTTTTTACCTCAGGTTTCCTCACAGCCTAAGAAAGCACCGTATTTTCAGGTACAGTCCTTTCGGCTTCAGAAAAGCAAGCGGGTCAAAGGCGCTTCCTTTCTGCACAGAGACAAGGGAAGAAGGAAAAAGCTGCACCAGTAGCCAGTTCCCAGGATCAAAAAGCTTCCCCCGCTTCCTCTGAGTCCACCGCATGACGCTGGGGCTCCACAGGTGGAGACAGGTGTGGTAGGGGAACTTCAGGGACCAGCGGGCTTGCCCACAGGTGGATCCCTAGGTTCTGCAAATAGTATCACAGGGATACAGGCTGGAGTTCGAGGCGACTCCCCCTCGCTGTTACCTCACATCAGCCTTGCCTGCTGCCTCGGAGAAAGGTAGTACTGGCGGCAATTCACAAGCTGTACTTCCAGCAGGTGAAATCAAGGTACCCCTCCTTATACAAGGCGGGGGTTACTATTCCAAAATGTTGTAGTACCGAAACCAGACGGTTCGGTGAGACCCATTCTAAAATTAAAAGCCTTGAACACTTATATACGAAGGTTCAAGTTAAAAATGAAATCGCTCAGGGCGGTTATTGCAACCCTGGATGAGGGAGATTACATGGTATCTCTGGACATCAAGGATGCTTACCTGCATGTCACCATTTACCATCCTCACCAGGAGTACCTCAGATTTGTGGTACAGGATTGCCATTACCAATTCCAGACGTTGCCGTTGGTCTGTCCCCGGCACCGAGGGTATTTACCAAGGTAATGGCCGAAATAATTACCCCGTACTTGGACGATCTCCTTATAAAGGCGAGGTCCAGGGAGCAGTTGTTCGTCGGAGTAGCACTATCTCGGGAAGTGCTACAACAGCACGGCTAGTTTCTGAATATTCCAAAGTCGCAGCTGGTTTCTACAATGCGTCTACTGTTCCTGGGTATGGTTCTGGACACAGAACAGGATAAAAAGGGTTTCTCCTGGAGGAGAAGTCCAAGGAGTTGTCGTCTCTAGACAGAGACCTCCTAATACAGATACAGGTGTCGGTGCATCAATGCACGCGAGCCCTGGGAAAGATGGTAGCTTCTTACGAAGAAATTCCATTCGCCAGGTTCCATGCAAGGATCTTCCAGTGGGATCTGTGGGACAAGTGGTACGGGTCGCATCTTCAGATGCATCGGCGGATAACCCTGTCTCCAAGGGCCAGGGTGTCGCTGTTGTGGGTGCTCATCTTCTAGGGGGCCGCAGATTCGGCATACAGGACTGGGTCCTGGTGACCACGGATACCAGCCTTCGAGGCTGGGGGGCAGTCACACAGGGAAGAAACTTCCAAGGCTATGGAAAAGTCAGGAGACTTCCCTACACATAAATATTCTGGAACTAAGGGCCATTTACAATGCCCTAAGTCAGGCTAGACCCCTGCTTCAACACCGGCCGGTGCTGATCCAGTCAGACAACATCACGGCGGTCGCTCATGTAAACCGACAGGGCGGCACAAGAAGCAGGATGGCGATGGCAGAAGCCACAAGGATTCTCCGATGGGCGGAAAATCATGTGTTAGCACTGTCAGCAGTGTTCATTCCCGGAGTGGACAACTGAGAAGCAGACTTTCTCAGAAGACACGACCTCCACCCGGGAGAGTGGGGACTTCATCCAGAAGTCTTCCAAATGATTGTACACCGTTGGGAAAGGCCACAGGTGGACATAATGGCGTTCCGTCTCAACAAACAGCTACAAAGATATTGCGCCAGGTCAAGGGACCCTGAGGCGATAGCTGTGGACGCTCTGGTAACACCGTGGGTGTACCAGTTGGTGTATGTGTTCCCTTTTCTGCCTCTCTTAACCCAGGGTAATGAGAATAATAAGAAGGAGAGGAGTAAGAACTATACTCATTGTTCCGGGTTGGCCAAAAAGAGCTTGGTACCCAGAACTCCCAAGAAATGATCTCAGAGGACCCATGGCCTCTGCCGCTCAGACAGGACCTGCTGCAGCAGGGGGCCTGTCTGTTCCAAGACGTACTGCGGCTGCGTTTGACGGCCTGGCGGTTGAACGCCGGATCCTGAAGGAAAAGGGCATTCCGGAGGAAGTTATCCCTACGCTATTTAAAGGTAGGACAGAAGTAAACGCAAACCATTATCACTGCATATGGCGGAAATATGTTGCGTGCTGTGAGGCCAGGAAGGCCCCAAAGGAGAAATTTCAGCTAGGTAGATTTCTGCACTTCCTACAGTCAGAGGTGACTATGGGACTAAAATTGAGTTCCATTAAGGTCCAGATTTCGGCTCTATCGATTTCTTCCAAAATAGAACTGGCTTCACTGCCTGAAGTTCAGACTTTTGTTAAGGGAGTGCTGCATAGTCAGCCCCCGTTTGTGCCTCAAGTGGCACTGTGGGATCTCAACGTGGTGTTGGATTTCCTGAAGTCGCATTGGGTTGAGCCACTTAAATCCGTGGAGCTACAATACCTCACGTGGAAAGTGGTCATGCTGTGGGCCTTGGCGTCGGCCAGGCGTGTATCAGAATTGGCGGCTGTGTCATACAAAAGCCCTTATCTGTATTTTATATGGCTAAGGCGGAATTGAGGACTCGTTCCCAATTCCTTCCTAAGGTGGTATCAGTTTTTCATGTGAACCAACCTGTTGTGGTGCCTGCGGCTACTTGGGACTTGGAGGATTCCAAGTTACTGGACGTAGTCAGGGCCCTGAAAAGTATATGTTTCCAGGACGGCTGGAGTCAGGAAAACTGACTCGCTATTTATCCTGTATGCACCCAACAAGCTGGGTGCTCCTGCTTCTAAGCAGACTATTGCTCATTGGATCTGTAGCACGATTCAACTTGCACATGCTGCGGCTGGACTGCCGCACCCTAAATCTGTAAAAACCCATTCCACGAGGAAAGGGGCTCTTCTTGGGCGGCTGCCCGAGGGGTCTCGGCTTTACAACTTTTGCCGAGCTGTTACTTGGTCGGGTTAAAACACTTTTGCAAGAGTCTACAAGTTTGATACCCTGGCTGAGGAGGACCTAGAGGTTGCTCATACGGTGCTGCAGAGTCATCCGCACTCTCCCGCCCGTTTGGGAGCTTTGGTATAATCCCCATGGTCCTTACGGAGTCCCAGCATCCACTTAGGACGTCAGAGTAAATAAGATTTTACTCACCGGTAAATCTATTTGTCGTAGTCCGTAGTGGATGCTGGGCGCCCATCCCAAGTGCGGATTGTCTGCAATACTTGTTTATAGTTATTGCTTAACTAAAGGGTTATTGTTGTGCCATCTGTTGAGAGGCTCTGTTATATTTCATACTGTTAACTGGGTATAGTATCACGAGTTATACGGTGTGATTGGTGTGGCTGGTATGAGTCTTACCCGGGATTCAAAATCCTTCCTTATTGTGTCAGCTCTTCCGGGCACAGTATCCTAACTGAGGTCTGGAGGAGGGTCATAGTGGGAGGAGCCAGTGCACACCAGGTAGTCCTAAAGCTTTCTTTAGATGTGCCCAGTCTCCTGCGGAGCCGCTATTCCCAATGGTCCTTTCGGAGTTCCAAGCATCCACTACGGACTACGAGAAATAGATTTACCGGTGAGTAAAATCTTATTTTCTTTCTGCAGAAATTCAAATTCTAGATGGAGTAAGATTGAATAAGATTGGGTGTCCTGCTTCCAAGCAGACCATTACCCGCTGGATCTGTCGGACGATTCAGCAGGCTCATTCCACGGCTGGTTTGCCGTTACCGAAATCGGTGAAGGCCCATTCCACTAGGAAGGTGGGCTCGTCCTGGACGGCTGCCCGGGGTGTCTCGGCATTACAACTTTGCAGAGCTGCTACTTGTTCGGGGTCAAACACTTTTGCTAAGTTTTTTAAGTTTGATACCTTGGCCGATGATGACCTTCAGTTTGGTCAATCGGTGCTGCAGAGTCATCCGCACTCTCCCGCCCGTTCTCGAGCTTTGGTGTAACTCCATGGTTCTATTGATGACCCCAGCATCCTCTAGGACAGGGGTGGCCAACCAGTCAGTGACAAAGAGCCAAAAAACCTTGTTAGGTACGTCAAAGAGCCGACATCGAGCCGATGGCACGCATGCAAAAATTGGAATGTGACCTTGTGCCTGCTAGAGCACACCCCTGGTATAAAATACATTGAAAAAGCCAGAATGACATAAAATCATTTTTTTAAAGCCAAATCCATTGAAAGTCACTTTCACATAATAAACTTCAGCTCCCCCATGTGTCACTCCATCCAACTCCTCCATGTGTCACTCCGGTTAGCACCCTCCTATGTCACTCCAGCCAGCTCCCCCATGTCACTTCAGCCAGGTCTCCCATGTGTCAATCCTGCCAACACCCTCCTGTCACTCCAGCCAGCTCTCTCATGTGTCACTCCTGCCAACACCCTCCTGTCACTCCAGCCAGCTCTTCCATGTGTCACTCCTGCCAACACCCTCCTGTCACTCCAGCCAGCTCTTCCATGTGTCACTACTTCCAGCACCCTCCAGGTGTCACTCCAGCCAGCTCTCCCATGCGTCAGTCCTGCTACCACCCTCCTATGTCACTCCAGCCAGCTCTTCCATGTGTCACTACTTCCAGCACCCTCCAGGTGTCACTCCAGCCAGCTCTCCCATGCGTCACTCCTGCTACCACCCTCCTATGTCACTCCAGCCAGCTCTTCCATGTGTCACTACTTCCAGCACCCTCCAGGTGTCACTCCAGCCAGCTCTCCCATGCGTCAGTCCTGCTACCACCCTCCTATGTCACTCCAGCCAGCTCTCCCATGTGTCACTCCTGCTACCACCCTCCTATGTCACTCCAGCCAGCTCTTCCATGAGTCACTCCTTCTACCACCCTCCTATGTCACTCCAGCCAGCTCTTCCATGTGTCACTCCTTCTACCACCCTCCTATGTCACTCCAGCCAGCTCTCCCATGCGTCACTCCTGCTACCACCCTCCTATGTCACTCCAGCCAGCTCTTCCATGTGTCACTACTTCCAGCACCCTCCAGGTGTCACTCCAGCCAGCTCTCCCATGCGTCAGTCCTTCTACCACCCTCCTATGTCACTCCAGCCAGCTCTCCCATGTGTCACTCCTGCTACCACCCTCCTATGTCACTCCAGCCAGCTCTTCCATGAGTCACTCCTTCTACCACCCTCCTATGTCACTCCAGCCAGCTCTTCCATGTGTCACTCCTTCTACCACCCTCCTATGTCACTCCAGCCAGCTCTTCCATGAGTCACTCCTTCTACCACCCTCCTATGTCATTCCAGCTAGCTCTTCCATGAGTCACTCCTGCCAACACCCTCCTGTCACTCCAGCCAGCTCTCCCATGTGTCACTCCTGCTACCACCCTCCTATGTCCCTCCAGCCAGCTCTTCCATGTGTCACTACTTCCAGCACCCTCCTGCCAGGACCCTCCTTTGTCTTTCTAGCCAGCTCTGCCATGTGTCACTCTAGCCCATTCTCATGTATCACTTCAGCCCCCCCCCCCCCCCCCCCATCAACTCATGCCATTGCAGCAGTCCCTAATGTATCCTCCGTTTGCTTGTGGGTGTCTCACCTCTAGTATCTAGCTCCTTCAGTTTTCAGTCCCTGTAGTGCTGCTGCGTGTCTGGCTGGAGTGCAGCGGTTTCTGTATCTGTTGTGGTCACATGATTTAGAGTGTCACTCCTGCCAACACCCTCCTGTCACTCCAGCCAGTTCCCCCATGTCACTCCAGCCAGCTCTCCCATGTGTCACTACTTCCAGCACCCTCCATGTGTCACTCCAGCCAGCTCTCCCATGCGTCACTCCTGCTACCACCCTCCTATGTCACTCCAGCCAGCTCTCCCATGTGTCACTCCTGCTACCACCCTCCTATGTCACTCCAGCCAGCTCTCCCATGTGTCACTCCTGCCAAAACCCTCCTGTCACTCCAGCCAGCTCTTCCATGTGTCACTCCTTCTACCACCCTCCTATGTCACTCCAGCCAGCTCTCCCATGTGTCACTCCTGCTACCACCCTCCTATGTCACTCCAGCCAGCTCTTCCATGTGTCACTCTTCTACAACCCTCCTATGTCACTCCAGCCAGCTCTCCCATGTGTCACTCCTGCTACCACCCTCCTATGTCACTCCAGCCAGCTCTTCCATGTGTCACTCCTGCTACCACCCTCCTTTGTCACTCCAGCCAGCTCTCCCATGTGTCACTCCTGCTACCACCCTCCTATGTCACTCCAGCCAGCTCTTCCATGTGTCACTCTTCTACCACCCTCCTATGTCACTCCAGCCAGCTCTTCCATGTGTCACTCTTCTACCACCCTCCTATATCACTCCATCGTTATGTCACTCCTTCTACCACCCTCCTATGTCACTCCAGCCAGCTCTCCCATGTGTCACTCCTGCTACCACCCTCCTATGTCACTCCAGCCAGCTCTCCCATGCGTCACTCCTGCTACCACCCTCCTATGTCACTCCAGCCAGCACTCCCATGCGTCACTCCTTCTACCACCCTCCTATGTCACTCCAGCCAGCTCTCCCATGTGTCACTCCTGCTACCACCCTCCTATGTCACTCCAGCCAGCTCTCCCATGTGTCACTCCTGCTACCACCCTCCTATGTCACTCCAGCCAGCTCTTCCATGTGTCACTCCTTCTACCACTCCCCTATGTCACTCGTTAGCTCTCCCATGTGTCACTCCTTCTACCATTCTCCTATGTCACTCCAGCCAGCTCTCCCATGTGTCACTCCTTCTACCATTCTCCTATGTCACTCCAGCCAGCTCTTCCATGCATCACTCCTGCTACCACCCTCCTATGTCACTCCAGCCAGCTCTCCCATGTGTCACTCCTTCTACCATTCTCCTATGTCACTCCAGCCAGCTCTCCCATGCGTCACTCCTGCTACCACCCTCCTATGTCACTCCAGCCAGCACTCCCATGTGTCACTCCTGCTACCACCCTCCTATGTCACTCCAGCTAGCTCTTCCATGAGTCACTCCTTCTACCACCCTCCTATGTCACTCCAGCCAGTTCTCCCATGTGTCACTCCTGCTACCACCTTCCTATGTCACTCCAGCCAGCTCTTCCATGTGTCACTCCTTCTACCATTCTCCTATGTCACTTCAGCTAGCTCTTCCATGAGTCACTCCTTCTACCACCCTCCTATGTCACTCCAGCCAGCTCTCCCATGTGTCACTCCTGCTACCACCCTCCTATGTCACTCCAGCCAGCTCTTCCATGTGTCACTCTAATACCACCCTCCTATGTCACTCCAGCCAGCTCTTCCATGTGTCACTCTTCTACCACCCTCCTATGTCACTCCAGCCAGCTCTTCCATGTGTCACTCTTCTACCACCCTCATATGTCACTCCAGCCCCATGTCACTCCTTCTACCACCCTCCTATGTCACTCCAGCCAGCTCTCCCATGTGTCACTCCTGCTACCACCCTCCTATGTCACTCCAGCCAGCTCTTCCATGTGTCACTCTTCTACCACCCTCATATGTCACTCCAGCCCCATGTCACTCCTTCTACCACCCTCCTATGTCACTCCAGCCAGCTCTCCCATGTGTCACTCCTGCTACCACCCTCCTATGTCACTCCAGCCAGCTCTTCCATGTGTCACTCCTTCTACCACCCTCCTATGTCACTCCAGCCAGCTCTCCCATGCGTCACTCCTGCTACCACCCTCCTATGTCACTCCAGCCAGCTCTTCCATGTGTCACTCCTTCTACCACCCTCCTATGTCACTCCAGCCAGCTCTCCCATGTGTCACTCCTGCTACCATTCTCCTATGTCACTCCAGCCAGCTCTCCCATGTATCACTCCTGCTACCACGCTACTATGTCACTCCAGCCAGCTCTCCCATGTGTCACTCATTCTACCACCCTCCTATTTCACTCCAGCCAGCTCTTCCATGTGTCACTCCTGCTACCACCTTCCTATGTCACTCCAGCTAGCTCTTCCATGTGTCACTCCTTCTATTACCCTCCTATGTCACTCCAGCCAGCTCTCCCATGTGTCACTCCTGCTACCACGCTCCTATGTCACTCCAGCCAGCTCTTCCATGTGTCACTCCTGCTACCACGCTCCTATGTCACTCCAGCCAGCTCTTCCATGTGTCACTCTTCTACCTCCCTCCTATGTCACTCCAGCCAGCTCTTCCATGTGTCACTCTTCTACCACCCTCCTATGTCACTCCAGCCCCATGTCACTCCTGCTACCACCCTCCTATGTCACTCCAGCCAGCTCTTCCATGTGTCAATCCTGCTACCACCCTCCTATGTCACTCCAGCCAGCTCTTCTATGTGTCACTCCTGCTACCACCCTCCTATGTCACTCCAGCCAGCTCTCCCATTCGTCACTCCTGCTACCACCCTCCTATGTCACTCCAGCCAGCTCTCCCATATGTCACTCCAGCCAGCTCTTCCATGTGTCACTCTTCTACCACCCTCCTGTGTCACTCCAGCCAGCTCTTCCATGTGTCACTCTTCTACCACCCTCCTATGTCACTCCAGCCCCATGTCACTCCTTCTACCACCCTCCTGTGTCACTCCAGCCAGCTCTTCCATGTGTCACTCTTCTACCACCCTCCTATGTCACTCCAGCCCCATGTCACTCCTTCTACCACCCTCCTATGTCACTCCAGCCAGCTCTCCCATTCGTCACTCCTGCTACCACCCTCCTATGTCACTCCAGCCAGCTCTCCCATGTCTCACTCCTTCTACCATTCTCCTATGTCACTCCAGCCAGCTCTCCCATGCATCACTCCTGCTACCACCCTCCTATGTCACTCCAGCCAGCTCTCCCATGTGTCACTCCTGCTACCACCCTCCTATGTCCCTCCAGCCAGCTCTTCCATGTGTCACTACTTCCAGCACCCTCCTGCCAGGACCCTCCTTTGTCTTTCCAGCCAGCTCTGCCATGTGTCACTCTAGCCCACTCTCATGTATCACTTCAGCCCCCCCCCCCCATCAACTCATGCCATTGCAGCAGTCCCTAATGTATCCTCCGTTTGCTTGTGGGTGTCTCACCTCTAGTATCTAGCTCCTTCAGTTTTCAGTCCCTGTAGTGCTGCTGCGTGTCTGGCTGGAGTGCAGCGGTTTCTGTATCTGTTGTGGTCACATGATTTAGAGTGTCACTCCTGCCAACACCCTCCTGTCACTCCAGCCAGTTCCCCCATGTCACTCCAGCCAGCTCTCCCATGTGTCACTACTTCCAGCACCCTCCATGTGTCACTCCAGCCAGCTCTCCCATGCGTCACTCCTGCTACCACCCTCCTATGTCACTCCAGCCAGCTCTCCCATGTGTCACTCCTGCTACCACCCTCCTATGTCACTCCAGCCAGCTCTCCCATGTGTCACTCCTGCCAAAACCCTCCTGTCACTCCAGCCAGCTCTTCCATGTGTCACTCCTTCTACCACCCTCCTATGTCACTCCAGCCAGCTCTCCCATGTGTCACTCCTGCTACCACCCTCCTATGTCACTCCAGCCTGCTCTTCCATGTGTCACTCTTCTACCACCCTCCTATGTCACTCCAGTCAGCTCTTCCATGTGTCACTCTTCTACAACCCTCCTATGTCACTCCAGCCAGCTCTCCCATGTGTCACTCCTGCTACCACCCTCCTATGTCACTCCAGCCAGCTCTTCCATGTGTCACTCCTGCTACCACCCTCCTTTGTCACTACAGCCAGCTCTCCCATGTGTCACTCCTGCTACCACACTCCTATGTCACTCCAGCCAGCTCTCCCATGTGTCACTCCTGCTACCACCCTCCTATGTCACTCCAGCCAGCTCTTCCATGTGTCACTCTTCTACCACCCTCCTATGTCACTCCAGCCAGCTCTTCCATGTGTCACTCTTCTACCACCCTCCTATATCACTCCATCGTTATGTCACTCCTTCTACCACCCTCCTATGTCACTCCAGCCAGCTCTCCCATGTGTCACTCCTGCTACCACCCTCCTATGTCACTCCAGCCAGCTCTCCCATGCGTCACTCCTGCTACCACCCTCCTATGTCACTCCAGCCAGCTCTCCCATGCGTCACTCCTTCTACCACCCTCCTATGTCACTCCAGCCAGCTCTCCCATGTGTCACTCCTGCTACCACCCTCCTATGTCACTCCAGCCAGCTCTCCCATGTGTCACTCCTGCTACCACCCTCCTATGTCACTCCAGCCAGCTCTTCCATGTGTCACTCCTTCTACCACTCCCCTATGTCACTCCAGTTAGCTCTCCCATGTGTCACTCCTTCTACCATTCTCCTATGTCACTCCAGCCAGCTCTCCCATGTGTCACTCCTTCTACCATTCTCCTATGTCACTCCAGCCAGCTCTCCCATGCATCACTCCTGCTACCACCCTCCTATGTCACTCCAGCCAGCTCTCCCATGTGTCACTCCTGCTACCACCCTCCTATGTCACTCCAGCTAGCTCTTCCATGAGTCACTCCTTCTACCACCCTCCTATGTCACTCCAGCCAGTTCTCCCATGTGTCACTCCTGCTACCACCTTCCTATGTCACTCCAGCCAGCTCTTCCATGTGTCACTCCTTCTACCATTCTCCTATGTCACTCCAGCTAGCTCTTCCATGAGTCACTCCTTCTACCACCCTCCTATGTCACTCCAGCCAGCTCTCCCATGTGTCACTCCTGCTACCACCCTCCTATGTCACTCCAGCCAGCTCTTCCATGTGTCACTCTTCTACCACCCTCCTATGTCACTCCAGCCAGCTCTTCCATGTGTCACTCTTCTACCACCCTCCTATGTCACTCCAGCCAGCTCTTCCATGTGTCACTCTTCTACCACCCTCATATGTCACTCCAGCCCCATGTCACTCCTTCTACCACCCTCCTATGTCACTCCAGCCAGCTCTCCCATGTGTCACTCCTGCTACCACCCTCCTATGTCACTCCAGCCAGCTCTTCCATGTGTCACTCCTTCTACCACCCTCCTATGTCACTCCAGCCAGCTCTCCCATGCGTCACTCCTGCTACCACCCTCCTATGTCACTCCAGCCAGCTCTTCCATGTGTCACTCCTTCTACCACCCTCCTATGTCACTCCAGCCAGCTCTCCCATGTGTCACTCCTGCTACCATTCTCCTATGTCACTCCAGCCAGCTATCCCATGCGTCACTCCTGCTACCACCCTCCTATGTCACTCCAGCCAGCTCTCCCATGTATCACTCCTGCTACCACGCTACTATGTCACTCCAGCCAGCTCTCCCATGTGTCACTCATTCTACCACCCTCCTATGTCACTCCAGCCAGCTCTTCCATGTGTCACTCCTGCTACCACCTTCCTATGTCACTCCAGCTAGCTCTTCCATGTGTCACTCCTTCTATTACCCTCCTATGTCACTCCAGCCAGCTCTCCCATGTGTCACTCCTGCTACCACGCTCCTATGTCACTCCAGCCAGCTCTTCCATGTGTCACTCCTGCTACCACGCTCCTATGTCACTCCAGCCAGCTCTTCCATGTGTCACTCTTCTACCTCCCTCCTATGTCACTCCAGCCAGCTCTTCCATGTGTCACTCTTCTACCACCCTCCTATGTCACTCCAGCCCCATGTCACTCCTGCTACCACCCTCCTATGTCACTCCAGCCAGCTCTTCCATGTGTCAATCCTGCTACCACCCTCCTATGTCACTCCAGCCAGCTCTTCTATGTGTCACTCCTGCTACCACCCTCCTATGTCACTCCAGCCAGCTCTCCCATTCGTCACTCCTGCTACCACCCTCCTATGTCACTCCAGCCAGCTCTCCCATATGTCACTCCAGCCAGCTCTTCCATGTGTCACTCTTCTACCACCCTCCTGTGTCACTCCAGCCAGCTCTTCCATGTGTCACTCTTCTACCACCCTCCTATGTCACTCCAGCCCCATGTCACTCCTTCTACCACCCTCCTGTGTCACTCCAGCCAGCTCTTCCATGTGTCACTCTTCTACCACCCTCCTATGTCACTCCAGCCCCATGTCACTCCTTCTACCACCCTCCTATGTCACTCCAGCCAGCTCTCCCATTCGTCACTCCTGCTACCACCCTCCTATGTCACTCCAGCCAGCTCTCCCATGTCTCACTCCTGCCATCACACTCCTGTCACTCCAGCCAGCTCTCCCATATGTCACTCCAGCCAGCTCTCCCATATGTCACTCCAACCAGCTCTCCCATATGTCACTCCAGCCAGCTCTTCCATGTGTCACTCTTCTACCACCCTCCTGTGTCACTCCAGCCAGCTCTTCCATGTGTCACTCCTGCTACCACCCTCCTATGTCACTCCAGCCAGCTCTTCCATGTGTCACTCCTTCTACCACCCTCCTATGTCACTCCAGTTAGCTCTCCCATGTGTCACTCCTTCTACCATTCTCCTATGTCACTCCAGCCAGCTCTCCCATGCGTCACTCCTGCTACCACCCTCCTATGTCACTCCAGCCAGCTCTCCCATTCGTCACTCCTGCTACCACCCTCCTATGTCACTCCAGCCAGCTCTCCCATATGTCACTCCAGCCAGCTCTTCCATGTGTCACTCTTCTACCACCCTCCTGTGTCACTCCAGCCAGCTCTTCCATATGTCACTCTTCTACCACCCTCCTGTGTCACTCCAGCCAGCTCTTCCATGTGTCACTCCTGCTACCACGCTCCTATGTCACTCCAGACAGCTCTTCCATGTGTCACTCCTTCTACCACCCTCCTATGTCACTCCAGCTAGCTTCTCCATGAGTCACTCCTTCTACCACCCTCCTATGTCACTCCAGCCAGTTCTCCCATGTGTCACTCCTGCTACCACCTTCCTATGTCACTCCAGCCAGCTCTTCCATGTGTCACTCTTCTACCACCCTCATATGTCACTCCAGCCCCATGTCACTCCTTCTACCACCCTCCTATGTCACTCCAGCCAGCTCTCCCATGTGTCACTCCTGCTACCACCCTCCTATGTCACTCCAGCCAGCTCTTCCATGTGTCACTCCTTCTACCACCCTCCTATGTCACTCCAGCCAGCTCTCCCATGCGTCACTCCTGCTACCACCCTCCTATGTCACTCCAGCCAGCTCTTCCATGTGTCACTCCTTCTACCACCCTCATATGTCATTCCAGCCCCATGTCACTCCTTCTACCACCCTCCTATGTCACTCCAGCCAGCTCTCCCATTCGTCACTCCTGCTACCACCCTCCTATGTCACTCCAGCCAGCTCTCCCATGTATCACTCCTGCTACCACCCTCCTATGTCACTCCAGCCAGCTCTCCCATGTCTCACTCCTGCCATCACACTCCTGTCACTCCAGCCAGCTCTCCCATATGTCACTCCAGCCAGCTCTCCCATATGTCACTCCAACCAGCTCTCCCATATGTCACTCCAGCCAGCTCTCCCATGTGTCACTCCTGCTACCATTCTCCTATGTCACTCCAGCCAGCTTTCCCATGCGTCACTCCTGCTACCACCCTCCTATGTCACTCCAGCCAGCTCTCCCATGTATCACTCCTGCTACCACCCTACTATGTCACTCCAGCCAGCTCTCCCATGTGTCACTCATTCTACCACCCTCCTTAGTCACTCCAGCCAGCTCTTCCATGTGTCACTCCTGCTACCACCTTCCTATGTCACTCCAGCCAACTCTTCCATGTGTCACTCTTCTACCACCATCCTATGTCACTCCAGCCAGCTCTTCCATGTGTCACTCTTCTACCACCCTCCTATGTCACTCCAGCCCCATGTCACTCCTTCTACCACCCTCCTATGTCACTCCAGCCAGCTCTCCCATGTGTCACTCCTGCTACCACCCTCCTATGTCACTCCAGCCAGCTCTTCTATGTGTCACTCCTGCTACCACCCTCCTATGTCACTCCAGCCAGCTCTCCCATTCGTCACTCCTGCTGCCACCCTCCTATGTCACTCCAGCCAGCTCTCCCATGTATCACTCCTGCTACCACCCTCCTATGTCACTCCAGCCAGCTCTCCCATGTGTCACTCCTGCCATCACACTCCTGTCACTCCAGCCAGCTCTCCCATATGTCACTCCAGCCAGCTCTTCCATGTGTCACTCTTCTACCACCCTCCTGTGTCACTCCAGCCAGCTCTTCCATGTGTCACTCTTCTACCACCCTCCTATGTCACTCCATCCCCATGTCACTCCTTCTACCACCCTCCTATGTCACTCCAGCCAGCTCTCCCATGTGTCACTCCTGCTACCACCCTCCTATGTCACTCCAGCCAGCTCTCCCATTCGTCACTCCTGCTACCACCTTCCTATGTCACTCCAGCCAGCTCTCCCATATGTCACTCCAGCCAGCTCTTCCATGTGTCACTCTTCTACCACCCTCCTGTGTCACTCCAGCCAGCTCTTCCATGTGTCACTCTTCTACCACCCTCCTATGTCACTCCAGCCCCATGTCACTCCTTCTACCACCCTCCTGTGTCACTACAGCCAGCTCTTCCATGTGTCACTCTTCTACCACCCTCCTATGTCACTCCAGCCCCATGTCACTCCTTCTACCACCCTCCTATGTCACTCCAGCCAGCTCTCCCATGTGTCACTCCTGCTACCACCCTCCTATGTCACTCCAGCCAGCTCTCCCATTCGTCACTCCTGCTACCACCCTCCTATGTCTCTCCAGCCAGCTCTCCCATGTATCACTCCTGCTACCACCCTCCTATGTCACTCCAGCCAGCTCTCCCATGTCTCACTCCTGCCATCACACTCCTGTCACTCCAGCCAGCTCTCCCATGTGTCACTCCAGCCAGCTCTCCCATATGTCACTCCAACCAGCTCTCCCATATGTCACTCCAGCCAGCTCTTCCATGTGTCACTCTTCTACCACCCTCCTGTGTCACTCCAGCCAGCTCTTCCATGTGTCACTCCTGCTACCACCCTCCTATGCCACTCCAGCCAGCTCTTCCATGTGTCACTCCTTCTACCACCCTCCTATGTCACTCCAGTTAGCTCTCCCATGTGTCACTCCTTCTACCATTCTCCTATGTCACTCCAGCCAGCTCTCCCATGCGTCACTCCTGCTACCACCCTCCTATGTCACTCCAGCCAGCTCTCCCATGTGTCACTCCTGCTACCACCCTCCTATGTCACTCCAGCCAGCTCTCCCATGTGTCACTCCAGCCAGCTCTTCCATGTGTCACTCTTCTACCACCCTCCTATGTCACTCCAGCCAGCTCTTCCATGTGTCACTCTTCTACCACCCTCCTGTGTCACTCCAGCCCCATGTCACTCCTTCTACCATCCTCCTATGTCACTCCAGCCAGCTCTCCCATGTGTCACTCCTGCTACCACCCTCCTATGTCACTCCAGCCAGCTCTCCCATGCGTCACTCCTGCTACCACCCTCCTATGTCACTCCAGCCAGCTCTCCCATTCGTCACTCCTGCTACCACCCTCCTATGTCACTCCAGCCAGCTCTCCCATGTATCACTCCTGCTACCACCCTCCTATGTCACTCCAGCCAGCTCTCCCATATGTCACTCCAGCCAGCTCTTCCATGTGTCACTCTTCTACCACCCTCCTGTGTCACTCCAGCCAGCTCTCCCATGTGTCACTCCTGCCATCACACTCCTGTCACTCCAGCCAGCTCTCCCATATGTCACTCCAGCCAGCTCTTCCATGTGTCACTCTTCTACCACCCTCCTGTGTCACTCCAGCCAGCTCTTCCATGTGTCACTCTTCTACCACCCTCCTATGTCACTCCTTCTACCACCCTCCTATGTCACTCCAGCCAGCTCTTCCATGTGTCAATCCTGCTACCACGCTCCTATGTCACTCCAGCCAGCTCTTACATGTGTCACTCCTTCTACCACCCTCCTATGTCACTCCAGCTAGCTTTTCCATGAGTCACTCCTCTACCACCCTCATATGTCACTCCAGCCCCATGTCACTCCTTCTACCACCCTCCTATGTCACTCCAGCCAGCTCTCCCATGTGTCACTCCTGCTACCACCCTCCTATGTCACTCCAGCCAGCTCTTCCATGTGTCACTCCTTCTACCACCCTCCTATGTCACTCCAGCCAGCTCTCCCATGCGTCACTCCTGCTACCACCCTCCTATGTCACTCCAGCCAGCTCTTCCATGTGTCACTCCTTCTACCATTCTCCTATGTCACTCCAGCCAGCTTTCCCATGCGTCACTCCTGCTACCACCCTCCTATGTCACTCCAGCCAGCTCTCCCATGTATCACTCCTGCTACCACCCTACTATGTCACTCCAGCCAGCTCTCCCATGTGTCACTCATTCTACCACCCTCCTATGTCACTCCAGCCAGCTCTTCCATGTGTCACTCCTGCTACCACCTTCCTATGTCACTCCAGCCAGCTCTTCCATGTGTCACTCTTCTACCACCATCCTATGTCACTCCAGCCAGCTCTTCCATGTGTCACTCTTCTACCACCCTCCTATGTCACTCCAGCCCCATGTCACTCCTTCTACCATCCTCCTATGTCACTCCAGCCAGCTCTCCCATGTGTCACTCCTGCTACCACCCTCCTATGTCACTCCAGGCAGCTCTCCCATATGTCACTTCAGCCAGCTCTTCCATGTGTCACTCTTCTACCACCCTCCTGTGTCACTCCAGCCAGCTCTTCCATGTGTCACTCTTCTACCACCCTCCTATGTCACTCCAGCCCCATGTCACTCCTTCTACCACCCTCCTATGTCACTCCAGCCAGCTCTCCCATGTGTCACTCCTGCTACCACCCTCCTATGTCACTCCAGCCAGCTCTCCCATTCGTCACTCCTGCTACCACCCTCCTATGTCACTCCAGCCAGCTCTCCCATGTATCACTCCTGCTACCACCCTCCTATGTCACTCCAGCCAGCTCTCCCATGTGTCACTCCTGCCATCACACTCCTGTCACTCCAGCCAGCTCTCCCATATGTCACTCCAGCCAGCTCTCCCATATGTCACTCCAGCCAGCTCTCCCATATGTCACTCCAGCCAGCTCTTCCATGTGTCACTCTTCTACCACCCTCCTGTGTCACTCCAGCCAGCTCTTCCATGTGTCACTCCTGCTACCAGCCTCCTATGTCACTCCAGCCAGCTCTTCCATGTGTCACTCCTTCTACCACCCTCCTATGTCACTCCAGCCAGCTCTGCCATGTGTCACTCCTGCTACCACCCTCCTATGTCACTCCAGCCAGCTCTTCCATGTGTCACTCCTTCTACCACCCTCCTATGTCACTCCAGTTAGCTCTCCCATGTGTCACTCCTTCTACCATTCTCCTATGTCACTCCAGCCAGCTCTACCATGCGTCACTCCTGCTACCACCCTCCTATGTCACTCCAGCCAGCTCTCCCATGTGTCACTCCTGCCAAAACCCTCCTGTCACTCCAGCCAGCTCTTCCATGTGTCACTCCTTCTACCACCCTCCTATGTCACTCCAGCCAGCTCTCCCATGTGTCACTCCTGCTACCACCCTCCTATGTCACTCCAGCCAGCTCTTCCATGTGTCACTCCTGCTACCACCCTCCTATGTCACTCCAGCCAGCTCTCCCATGTGTCACTCCTGCTACCACCCTCCTATGTCACTCCAGCCAGCTCTTCCATTATTCACTCCTGCTACCACCCTCCTATGTCACTCCAGCCAGCTCTCCCATGTGTCACTCCTGCTACCACCCTCCTATGTCATTCCAGCCAGCTCTCCCATGCGTCACTCCTGCAACCACACTTCTATGTCACTCCAGCCAGCTCTTCCATGTGTCACTCCTTCTACCACTCCCCTATGTCACTCCAGTTAGCTCTCCCATGTGTCACTCCTTCTACCACCCTCCTATGTCACTGCAGCCAGCTCTCCCATGTGTCACTCCTTCTACCATTCTCCTATGTCACTCCAGCCAGCTTTCCCATGCGTCACTCCTACTACCACCCTCCTATGTCACTCCAGCCAGCACTCCCATGTGTCACTTCTGCTACCACCTTCCTATGTCACTCCAGCCAGCTCTTCCATGTGTCACTCCTGCTACCACCCTCCTATGTCATTCCAGCCAGCTCTCCCATGCGTCACTCTTTTACCACCCTCCTATGTCACTCCAGCCAGCTTTTCCATGTGTCACTCTTCTACCACCCTCCTATGTCACTCCAGCCCCATGTCACTCCTACCATCCTCCTATGTCACTCCAGCTAGCTCTTCCATGAGTCACTCTTTCTACCACCCTCCTATGTCACTCCAGCCAGCACTCCCATGTGTCACTTCTGCTACCACCTTCCTATGTCACTCCAGCCAGCTCTCCCATGTGTCACTCCTGCTACCACCCTCCTATGTCACTCCAGCCAGCTCTCCCATGCGTCACTCTTCTACCACCCTCCTATGTCACTCCAGCCAGCTCTCCCATATGTCACTCCAGCCAGCTCTTCCATGTGTCACTCTTCTACCACCCTCCTGTGTCACTCCAGCCAGCTCTTCCATGTGTCACTCTTCTACCACCCTCCTGTGTCACTCCAGCCAGCTCTTCCATGTGTCACTCTTTTACCACCCTCCTATGTCACTCCAGCCCCATGTCACTCCTTCTACCATCCTCCTATGTCACTCCAGCCAGCTCTCCCATGTGTCACTCCTGCTACCACCCTCCTATGTCACTCCAGCCAGCTCTCCCATTCGTCACTCCTGCTACCACCCTCCTATGTCACTCCAGCCAGCTCTCCCATGTATCACTCCTGCTACCACCCTCCTATGTCACTCCAGCCAGCTCTCCCATGTGTCACTCCTGCCATCACACTCCTGTCGCTCCAGCCAGCTCTCCCATATGTCACTCCAGCCAGCTCTTCCATGTGTCACTCTTCTACCACCCTCCTGTGTCACTCCAGCCCCATGTCACTTCTTCTACCACCCTCCTATGTCACTCCAGCCAGCTCTTCCATGTGTCACTCCTGCTACCACCCTCCTATGTCACTCCAGGCAGCTCTTCCATGTGTCACTCCTTCTACCACCCTCCTATGTCACTCCAGCCAGCTCTCCCATGTGTCACTCCTGCTACCACCCTCCTATGTCACTCCAGCCAGCTCTTCCATGTGTCACTCCTTCTACCACCCTCCTATGTCACTCCAGCCAGCTCTCCCATGTGTCACTCCTGCTACCATTCTCCTATGTCACTCCAGCCTGCTCTCCCATGCGTCACTCCTGCTACCACCCTCCTATGTCACTCCAGCCAGCTCTCCCATGTATCACTCCTGCCATCACACTCCTGTCACTCCAGCCAGCTCTCCCATATGTCACTCCAGCCAGCTCTTCCATGTGTCACTCTTCTACCACCCTCCTGTGTCACTCCAGCCAGCTCTTCCATGTGTCACTCTTCTACCACCCTCCTATGTCACTCCAGCCCCATGTCACTCCTTCTACCACCCTCCTATGTCACTCCAGCCAGCTCTTCCATGTGTCACTCCTGCTACCACGCTCCTATGTCACTCCAGCCAGCTCTTCCATGTGTCACTCCTTCTACCACCCTCCTATGTCACTCCAGCCAGCTCTCCCATCTGTCACTCCTGCTACCACCCTCCTATGTCACTCCAGCCAGCTCTTCCATGTGTCACTCCTTCTACCACCCTCCTATGTCACTCCAGTTAGCTGTCCCATGTATCACTCCTGCCATCACACTCCTGTCACTCCAGCCAGCTCTCCCATATGTCACTCCAGCCAGCTCTTCCATGTGTCTCTACTTCCAGCACCCTCAATGTGTCAGCCAGCTCTCCCATGCGTCACTCCTGCTACCACCCTCCTATGTCACTCCAGCCAGCTCTTCCTTGTGTCACTCTTCTACCACCCTCCTATGTCACTCCAGCCAGTTCTCCCATGTGTCACTCCTGCTACCACCCTCTTATGTCACTCCAGCCAGCTCTCCCATGTGTCACTCCTGCTACCACCCTCCTATGTCACTCCAGCCAGCTCTTCCATGTGTCACTACTTCCAGCACCCTCCATGTGTCACTCCAGCCAGCTCTCCCATGCGTCGCTCCTGCTACCACCCTCCTATGTCACTCCAGCCAGCTCTCCCATGTGTCACTCCTGCCAAAACCCTCCTGTCACTCCAGCCAGCTCTTCCATGTGTCACTCCTTCTACCACCCTCCTATGTCACTCCAGCCAGCTCTCCCATGTGTCACTCCTGCTACCACCCTCCTATGTCACTCCAGCCAGCTCTTCCATGTGTCACTCTTTCTACCACCCTCCTATGTCACTCCAGCCAGCTCTCCCATGTGTCACTCCTGCTACCACCCTCCTATGTCACTCCAGCCAGCTCTCCCATGTGTCACTACTTCCAGCACCCTCCATGTGTCACTCCAGCCAGCTCTCCCATGCGTCACTCCTGCTACCACCCTCCTATGTCACTCCAGCCAGCTCTCCCATGTGTCACTCCTGCTACCACCCTCCTATGTCACTTCTGCCAGCTCTCCCATGTATCACTCCTGCTACCACCCCCCTATGTCACTCCAGCCAGCTCTTCCATGTGTCACTCCTTCTACCACCCCCCTATGTCACTCCAGTTAGCTCTCCCATGTGTCACTCCTTCTACCATTCTCCTATGTCACTCCAGCCATCTCTCCCATGCGTCACTCCTGCTACCACCCTCCTATGTCACTCCAGCCAGCTCTCCCATGTATCACTCCTTCTACCACCCTCCTATGTCACTCCAGCCAGCTCTCCCATGTGTCACTCTTCTACCACCCTCCTATGTCACTCCAGCCCCATGTCACTCCTTCTACCACCCTCCTATGTCACTCCAGCCAGCTCTCCCATGCGTCACTCCTGCTACCAGCCTCCTATGTCACTCCAGCCAGCTCTTCCATGTGTCACTCCAGCCAGCTCTCCCATGTGTCACTCCTTCTACCATTCTCCTATGTCACTCCAGCCAGCTCTCCCATGCGTCACTCCTGCTACCACCCTCCTATGTCACTCCAGCCAGCTCTCCCATGTGTCACTCCTGCTACCACCCTCCTATGTCACTCCAGCCAGCTCTCCCATGTATCACTCCTGCTACCACCTTCCGTTGTCACTCCAGCCAGCTCTCCCATGCGTCACTCCTGCTACCACCCTCCTATGTCACTCCAGCCAGCTCTCCCATGTATCACTCCTGCTACCACCTTCCTATGTCACTCCAGCCAGCTCTCCCATGTGTCACTCCTTCTACCACCCTCCTATGTCACTCCAGCCAGCTCTCCCATGTATCACTCCTGCTACCACCCTCCTATGTCACTCCTGCCAGCTCTCCCATGTGTCACTACTTCCAGCACCCTCCATGTGTCACTCCAGCCAGCTCTCCCATGCGTCACTCCTGCTACCACCCTCCTATGTCACTCCAGCAAGCTCTTCCATGTGTCACTCTTCTACCACCCTCCTATGTCACTCCAGCCAGCTCTTCCATGTGTCACTCTTGTACCACCCTCCTATGTCACTCCAGCCAGCTCTTCCATGTGTCACTCTTCTACCACCCTCCTATGTCACTCCAGCCAGCTCTGCCATGTGTCACTCTTCTACCACCCTCCTATGTCACTCCAGCCAGCTCTTCCATGTGTCACTCTTCTACCACCCTCCTATGTCACTCCAGCCAGCTCTTCCATGTGTCACTCTTTTACCACCCTCCTATGTCACTCCAGCCAGCTCTTCCATGTGTCACTCCTGCTACCACCCTCCTATGTCACTCCAGCCAGCTCTTCCATGTGTCACTCTTCTACCACCCTCCTATGTCACTCCAGCCAGCTCTTCCATGTGTCACTCCTTCTACCACCCTCCTATGTCACTCCAGCCAGCTCTCCCATGCGTCACTCCTGCTACCACCCTCCTATGTCACTCCAGCCAGCTCTTCCATGTGTCACTCCTTCTATCACCCTCCACTGTCACTCCAGCCAGCTCTCCCATGTATCACTCCTGCTACCACCCTCCTATGTCACTCCAGCCAGCTCTTCCATGTGTCACTCCTGCCATCACACTCCTGTCACTCCAGCCAGCTCTCCCATAGGTCACTCCAGCCAGCTCTTCCATGTGTCACTCTTCTACCACCCTCCTATGTCACTCCAGCCAGCTCTTCCATGTGTCACTCCTGCTACCACCCTCCTATGTCACTCCAGCCATCACTCCCATGTATCACTCCTGCTACCACCCTCCTATGTCACTCCAGCCAGCTCTCCCATGTGTCTCTCCTGCCATCACACTCCTGTCACTCCAGCCAGCTCTCCCATGTGTCACTCCTGCTACCACCCTCCTATGTAACTCCAGCCAGCTCTCCCATGTGTCACTCTTCTACCACCCTCCTATGTCACTCCAGCCAGCTCTTCCATGTGTCACTCTTCTACCACCCTCCTATGTCACTCCAGCCCCATGTCACTCCTTCTACCACCCTCCTATGTCACTCCAGCCAGCTCTCCCATGCGTCACTCCTGCTACCAGCCTCCTATGTCACTCCAGCCAGCTCTTCCATGTGTCACTCCTGCTACCACCCTCCTATGTCACTCCAGCCAGCTCTCCCATGTGTCACTCCTGCTACCACCCTCCTATGTCACTCCAGCTAGCTCTTCCATGTGTCACTCCTACCACCCTCCTATGTCACTCCAGCCAGCTCTCCCATGCGTCACTCCTGCTACCACCCTCCTATGTCACTCCAGCCAGCTCTTCCATGTGTCACTCCTGCCATCACACTCCTGTCACTCCAGCCAGCTCTCCCATAGGTCACTCCAGCCAGCTCTTCCATGTGTCACTCTTCTACCACCCTCCTATGTTACTCCAGCCAGCTCTTCCATGTGTCACTCCTGCTACCACCCTCCTATGTCACTCCAGCCATCTCTCCCATGTATCACTCCTGCTACCACCCTCCTATGTCACTCCAGCCAGCTCTCCCATGTGTCTCTCCTGCCATCACACTCCTGTCACTCCAGCCAGCTCTCCCATGTGTCACTCCTGCTACCACCCTCCTATGTAACTCCAGCCAGCTCTCCCATGTGACACTACTTCCAGCACCCTCCATGTGTCACTCCAGCCAGCTCTCCCATGCGTCACTCCTGCTACCACCCTCCTATGTCACTCCAGCCAGCTCTCCCATGTGTCACTCCTGCTACCACCCTCCTATGTCACTTCTGCCAGCTCTCCCATGTATCACTCCTGCTACCACCCTCCTATGTCACTCCAGCCAGCTCTTCCATGTGTCACTCCTTCTACCACCCCCCTATGTCACTCCAGTTAGCTCTCCCATGTGTCACTCCTTCTACCATTCTCCTATGTCACTCCAGCCATCTTTCCCATGCGTCACTCCTGCTACCATTCTCCTATGTCACTCCAGCCAGCTCTCCCATGTATCACTCCTGCTACCACCCTCCTATGTCACTCCAGCCAGCTCTCCCATGTGTCACTCTTCTACCACCCTCCTATGTCACTCCAGCCAGCTCTTCCATGTGTCACTCTTCTACCACCCTCCTATGTCACTCCAGCCCCATGTCACTCCTTCTACCACCCTCCTATGTCACTCCAGCCAGCTCTCCCATGCGTCACTCCTGCTACCAGCCTCCTATGTCACTCCAGCCAGCTCTCCCATTTGTCACTCCTGCTACCACCCTCCTATGTCACTCCAGCCAGCTCTCCCATGCGTCACTCCTGCTACCACCCTCCTATGTCACTCCAGCCAGCTCTCCCATGTGTCACTCCTGCTACCACCCTCCTATGTCATTCCAGCCAGCTCTCCCATGCGTCACTCCTGCAACCACACTTCTATGTCACTCCAGCCAGCTCTTCCATGTGTCACTCCTTCTACCACTCCCCTATGTCACTCCAGTTAGCTCTCCCATGTGTCACTCCTTCTACCACCCTCCTATGTCACTGCAGCCAGCTCTCCCATGTGTCACTCCTTCTACCATTCTCCTATGTCACTCCAGCCAGCTTTCCCATGCGTCACTCCTGCTACCACCCTCCTATGTCACTCCAGCCAGCACTCCCATGTGTCACTTCTGCTACCACCTTCCTATGTCACTCCAGCCAGCTCTTCCATGTGTCACTCCTGCTACCACCCTCCTATGTCATTCCAGCCAGCTCTCCCATGCGTCATTTTTTTACCACCCTCCTATGTCACTCCAGCCAGCTTTTCCATGTGTCACTCTTCTACCACCCTCCTATGTCACTCCAGCCCTATGTCACTCCTACCATCCTCCTATGTCACTCCAGCTAGCTCTTCCATGAGTCACTCTTTCTACCACCCTCCTATGTCACTCCAGCCAGCACTCCCATGTGTCACTTCTGCTACGACCTTCCTATGTCACTCCAGCCAGCTCTCCCATGTGTCACTCCTGCTACCACCCTCCTATGTCACTCCAGCCAGCTCTCCCATGCGTCACTCTTCTACCACCCTCCTATGTCACTCCAGCCAGCTCTCCCATATGTCACTCCAGCCAGCTCTTCCATGTGTCACTCTTCTACCACCCTCCTGTGTCACTCCAGCCAGCTCTTCCATGTGTCACTCTTCTACCACCCTCCTATGTCACTCCAGCCAGCTCTTCCATGTGTCACTCTTTTACCACCCTCCTATGTCACTCCAGCCCCATGTCACTCCTTCTACCATCCTCCTATGTCACTCCAGCCAGCTCTCCCATGTGTCACTCCTGCTACCACCCTCCTATGTCACTCCAGCCAGCTCTCCCATTCGTCACTCCTGCTACCACCCTCCTATGTCACTCCAGCCAGCTCTCCCATGTATCACTCCTGCTACCACCCTCCTATGTCACTCCAGCCAGCTCTCCCATGTGTCACTCCTGCCATCACACTCCTGTCGCTCCAGCCAGCTCTCCCATATGTCACTCCAGCCAGCTCTTCCATGTGTCACTCTTCTACCACCCTCCTGTGTCACTCCAGCCCCATGTCACTTCTTCTACCACCCTCCTATGTCACTCCAGCCAGCTCTTCCATGTGTCACTCCTGCTACCACCCTCCTATGTCACTCCAGGCAGCTCTTCCATGTGTCACTCCTTCTACCACCCTCCTATGTCACTCCAGCCAGCTCTCCCATGTGTCACTCCTGCTACCACCCTCCTATGTCACTCCAGCCAGCTCTTCCATGTGTCACTCCTTCTTCCACCCTCCTATGTCTCTCCAGCCAGCTCTCCCATGTGTCACTCCTTCTACCACCCTCCTATGTCTCTCCAGCCAGCTCTCCCATGCGTCACTCCTGCTACCACCCTCCTATGTCACTCCAGCCAGCTCTTCCATGTGTCACTCCTTCTACCACCCTCCTATGTCACTCCAGCCAGCTCTCCCATGTGTCACTCCTGCTACCATTCTCCTATGTCACTCCAGCCTGCTCTCCCATGCGTCACTCCTGCTACCACCCTCCTATGTCACTCCAGCCAGCTCTCCCATGTATCACTCCTGCCATCACACTCCTGTCACTCCAGCCAGCTCTCCCATATGTCACTCCAGCCAGCTCTTCCATGTGTCACTCTTCTACCACCCTCCTGTGTCACTCCAGCCAGCTCTTCCATGTGTCACTCTTCTACCACCCTCCTATGTCACTCCAGCCCCATGTCACTCCTTCTACCACCCTCCTATGTCACTCCAGCCAGCTCTTCCATGTGTCACTCCTGCTACCACGCTCCTATGTCACTCCAGCCAGCTCTTCCATGTGTCACTCCTTCTACCACCCTCCTATGTCACTCCAGCCAGCTCTCCCATCTGTCACTCCTGCTACCACCCTCCTATGTCACTCCAGCCAGCTCTTCCATGTGTCACTCCTTCTACCACCCTCCTATGTCACTCCAGTTAGCTGTCCCATGTATCACTCCTGCCATCACACTCCTGTCACTCCAGCCAGCTCTCCCATATGTCACTCCCAGCCAGCTCTTCCATGTGTCTCTACTTCCAGCACCCTCAATGTGTCACTCCAGCCAGCTCTCCCATGCGTCACTCCTGCTACCGCCCTCCTATGTCACTCCAGCCAGCTCTTCCTTGTGTCACTCTTCTACCACCCTCCTATGTCACTCCAGCCAGCTCTCCCATGTGTCACTCCTGCTACCACCCTCTTATGTCACTCCAGCCAGCTCTCCCATGTGTCACTCCTGCTACCACCCTCCTATGTCACTCCAGCCAGCTCTTCCATGTGTCACTACTTCCAGCACCCTCCATGTGTCACTCCAGCCAGCTCTCCCATGCGTCGCTCCTGCTACCACCCTCCTATGTCACTCCAGCCAGCTCTCCCATGTGTCACTCCTGCCAAAACCCTCCTGTCACTCCAGCCAGCTCTTCCATGTGTCACTCCTTCTACCACCCTCCTATGTCACTCCAGCCAGCTCTCCCATGTGTCACTCCTGCTACCACCCTCCTATGTCACTCCAGCCAGCTCTTCCATGTGTCACTCTTTCTACCACCCTCCTATGTCACTCCAGCCAGCTCTCCCATGTGTCACTCCTGCTACCACCCTCCTATGTCACTCCAGCCAGCTCTCCCATGTGTCACTACTTCCAGCACCCTCCATGTGTCACTCCAGCCAGCTCTCCCATGCGTCACTCCTGCTACCACCCTCCTATGTCACTCCAGCCAGCTCTCCCATGTGTCACTCCTGCTACCACCCTCCTATGTCACTTCTGCCAGCTCTCCCATGTATCACTCCTGCTACCACCCCCCTATGTCACTCCAGCCAGCTCTTCCATGTGTCACTCCTTCTACCACCCCCCTATGTCACTCCAGTTAGCTCTCCCATGTGTCACTCCTTCTACCATTCTCCTATGTCACTCCAGCCAGCTCTCCCATGTCACTCTTCTACCACCCTCCTATGTCACTCCAGCCCCATGTCACTCCTTCTACCACCCTCCTATGTCACTCCAGCCAGCTCTCCCATGCGTCACTCCTGCTACCAGCCTCCTATGTCACTCCAGCCAGCTCTTCCATGTGTCACTCCTGCTACCACCCTCCTATGTCACTCCAGCCAGCTCTCCCATGTGTCACTCCTTCTACCATTCTCCTATGTCACTCCAGCCAGCTCTCCCATGCGTCACTCCTGCTACCACCCTCCTATGTCACTCCAGCCAGCTCTCCCATGTGTCACTCCTGCTACCACCCTCCTATGTCACTCCAGCCAGCTCTCCCATGTATCACTCCTGCTACCACCTTCCGATGTCACTCCAGCCAGCTCTCCCATGCGTCACTCCTGCTACCACCCTCCTATGTCACTCCAGCCAGCTCTCCCATGTATCACTCCTGCTACCACCTTCCTATGTCACTCCAGCCAGCTCTCCCATGTGTCACTCCTTCTACCACCCTCCTATGTCACTCCAGCCAGCTCTCCCATGTATCACTCCTGCTACCACCCTCCTATGTCACTCCAGCCAGCTCTTCCATGTGTCACTCTTCTACCACCCTCCTATGTCACTCCAGCCAGCTCTTCCATGTGTCACTCTTTTACCACCCTCCTATGTCACTCCAGCCCCATGTCACTCCTTCTACCATCCTCCTATGTCACTCCAGCCAGCTCTCCCATGTGTCACTCCTGCTACCACCCTCCTATGTCACTCCAGCAAGCTCTTCCATGTGTCACTACTTCCAGCACCCTCCATGTGTCACTCCAGCCAGCTCTCCCATGCGTCACTCCTGCTACCACCCTCCTATGTCACTCCAGCAAGCTCTTCCATGTGTCACTCTTCTACCACCCTCCTATGTCACTCCAGCCAGCTCTTCCATGTGTCACTCTTGTACCACCCTCCTATGTCACTCCAGCCAGCTCTTCCATGTGTCACTCTTCTACCACCCTCCTATGTCACTCCAGCCAGCTCTTCCATGTGTCACTCCTTCTACCACCCTCCTATGTCACTCCAGCCAGCTCTTCCATGTGTCACTCTTTTACCACCCTCCTATGTCACTCCAGCCAGCTCTCCCATGTATCACTCCTGCTACCACCCTCCTATGTCACTCCAGCCAGCTCTTCCATGTGTAACTCTTCTACCACCCTCCTATGTCACTCCAGCCAGCTCTTTCATGTGTCACTCCTTCTACCACCCTCCTATGTCACTCCAGCCAGCTCTCCCATGCGTCACTCCTGCTACCACCCTCCTATGTCACTCCAGCCAGCTCTTCCATGTGTCACTCCTTCTATCACCCTCCACTGTCACTCCAGCCAGCTCTCCCATGTATCACTCCTGCTACCACCCTCCTATGTCACTCCAGCCAGCTCTTCCATGTGTCACTCCTGCCATCACACTCCTGTCACTCCAGCCAGCTCTCCCATAGGTCACTCCAGCCAGCTCTTCCATGTGTCACTCTTCTACCACCCTCCTATGTCACTCCAGCCAGCTCTTCCATGTGTCACTCCTGCTACCACCCTCCTATGTCACTCCAGCCATCTCTCCCATGTATCACTCCTGCTACCACCCTCCTATGTCACTCCAGCCAGCTCTCCCATGTGTCTCTCCTGCCATCACACTCCTGTCACTCCAGCCAGCTCTCCCATGTGTCACTCCTGCTACCACCCTCCTATGTAACTCCAGCCAGCTCTCCCATGTGTCACTCTTCTACCACCCTCCTATGTCACTCCAGCCAGCTCTTCCATGTGTCACTCTTCTACCACCCTCCTATGTCACTCCAGCCCCATGTCACTCCTTCTACCACCCTCCTATGTCACTCCAGCCAGCTCTCCCATGCGTCACTCCTGCTACCAGCCTCCTATGTCACTCCAGCCAGCTCTTCCATGTGTCACTCCTGCTACCACCCTCCTATGTCACTCCAGCCAGCTCTCCCATGTGTCACTCCTGCTACCACCCTCCTATGTCACTCCAGCTAGCTCTTCCATGTGTCACTCCTACCACCCTCCTATGTCACTCCAGCCAGCTCTCCCATGCGTCACTCCTGCTACCACCCTCCTATGTCACTCCAGCCAGCTCTTCCATGTGTCACTCCTGCCATCACACTCTTGTCACTCCAGCCAGCTCTCCCATAGGTCACTCCAGCCAGCTCTTCCATGTGTCACTCTTCTACCACCCTCCTATGTTACTCCAGCCAGCTCTTCCATGTGTCACTCCTGCTACCACCCTCCTATGTCACTCCAGCCATCTCTCCCATGTATCACTCCTGCTACCACCCTCCTATGTCACTCCAGCCAGCTCTCCCATGTGTCTCTCCTGCCATCACACTCCTGTCACTCCAGCCAGCTCTCCCATGTGTCACTCCTGCTACCACCCTCCTATGTAACTCCAGCCAGCTCTCCCATGTGTCACTACTTCCAGCACCCTCCATGTGTCACTCCAGCCAGCTCTCCCATGCGTCACTCCTGCTACCACCCTCCTATGTCACTCCAGCCAGCTCTCCCATGTGTCACTCCTGCTACCACCCTCCTATGTCACTTCTGCCAGCTCTCCCATGTATCACTCCTGCTACCACCCTCCTATGTCACTCCAGCCAGCTCTTCCATGTGTCACTCCTTCTACCACCCCCCTATGTCACTCCAGTTAGCTCTCCCATGTGTCACTCCTTCTACCATTCTCCTATGTCACTCCAGCCATCTCTCCCATGCGTCACTCCTGCTACCATTCTCCTATGTCACTCCAGCCAGCTCTCCCATGTATCACTCCTGCTACCACCCTCCTATGTCACTCCAGCCAGCTCTCCCATGTGTCACTCTTCTACCACCCTCCTATGTCACTCCAGCCAGCTCTTCCATGTGTCACTCTTCTACCACCCTCCTATGTCACTCCAGCCCCATGTCACTCCTTCTACCACCCTCCTATGTCACTCCAGCCAGCTCTCCCATGCGTCACTCCTGCTACCAGCCTCCTATGTCACTCCAGCCAGCTCTTCCATGTGTCACTCCTGCTACCACCCTCCTATGTCACTCCAGCCAGCTCTCCCATGTGTCACTCCTGCTACCACCCTCCTATGTCACTCCAGCTAGCTCTTCCATGTGTCACTCCTTCTACCACCCTCCTATGTCACTCCAGCCAGCTCTCCCATGCGTCACTCCTGCTACCACCCTCCTATGTCACTCCAGCCAGCTCTCCCATGTGTCACTCCTGCTACCACCCTCCTATGTCACTCCAGCCAGCTCTCCCATGTATCACTCCTGCTACCACCTTCCTATGTCACTCCAGCCAGCTCTCCCATGCGTCACTCCTGCTACCACCCTCCTATGTCACTCCAGCCAGCTCTCCCATGTGTCACTCCTGCTACCACCCTCCTATGTCACTCCAGCCAGCTCTCCCATGCGTCACTCCTGCTACCACCCTCCTATGTCACTCCAGCAAGCTCTCCCATGTGTCACTCCTGCTACCACCCTCCTATGTCACTCCAGCAAGCTCTCCCATGTGTCACTCTTCTACCACCCTCCTATGTCACTCCAGCCAGCTCTTCCATGTGTCACTCTTGTACCACCCTCCTATGTCACTCCAGCCAGCTCTTCCATGTGTCACTCTTCTACCACCCTCCTATGTCACTCCAGCCAGCTCTTCCATGTGTCACTCCTTCTACCACCCTCCTATGTCACTCCAGCCAGCTCTGCCATGTGTCACTCTTCTACCACCCTCCTATGTCACTCCAGCCAGCTCTTCCATGTGTCACTCTTCTACCACCCTCCTATGTCACTCCAGCCAGCTCTTCCATGTGTCACTCTTGTACCACCCTCCTATGTCACTCCAGCCAGCTCTTCCATGTGTCACTCTTCTACCACCCTCCTATGTCACTCCAGCCAGCTCTTCCATGTGTCACTCCTTCTACCACCCTCCTATGTCACTCCAGCCAGCTCTCCCATGCGTCACTCCTGCTACCACCCTCCTATGTCACTCCAGCCAGCTCTTCCATGTGTCACTCCTTCTACCACCCTCCTATGTCACTCCAGCCAGCTCTCCCATGTATCACTCCTGCTACCACCCTCCTATGTCACTCCAGCCAGCTCTTCCATGTGTCACTCCTGCCATCACACTCCTGTCACTCCAGCCAGCTCTCCCATAGGTCACTCCAGCCAGCTCTTCCATGTGTCACTCTTCTACCTCCCTCCTATGTCACTCCAGCCAGCTCTTCCATGTGTCACTCTTGTACCACCCTCCTATGTCACTCCAGCCATCTCTCCCATGTATCACTCCTGCTACCACCCTCCTATGTCACTCCAGCCAGCTCTCCCATGTGTCTCTCCTGCCATCACACTCCTGTCACTCCAGCCAGCTCTCCCATATGTCACTCCAGCCAGCTCTTCCATGTGTCACTCTTCTACCACCCTCCTATGTCACTCCAGCCAGCTCTCCCATGTGTCACTCCTTCTACCACCCTCCTATGTCACTCCAGCCAGCTCTCCCATGTATCACTCCTGCTACCACCCTCCTATGTCACTCCAGCCAGCTCTTCCATGTGTCACTCTTCTACCACCCTCCTATGTCACTCCTGCCAGCTCTCCCATGTGTCACTACTTCCAGCACCCTCCATGTGTCACTCCAGCCAGCTCTCCCATGCGTCACTCCTGCTACCACCCTCCTATGTCACTCCAGCCAGCTCTCCCATGTGTCACTCCTGCTACCACCCTCCTATGTCACTTCTGCCAGCTCTCCCATGTATCACTCCTGCTACCACCCTCCTATGTCACTCCAGCCAGCTCTTCCATGTGTCACTCCTTCTACCACCCCCCTATGTCACTCCAGTTAGCTCTCCCATGTGTCACTCCTTCTACCATTCTCCTATGTCACTCCAGCCATCTCTCCCATGCGTCACTCCTGCTACCATTCTCCTATGTCACTCCAGCCAGCTCTCCCATGTATCACTCCTGCTACCACCCTCCTATGTCACTCCAGCCAGCTCTCCCATGTGTCACTCTTCTACCACCCTCCTATGTCACTCCAGCCAGCTCTTCCATGTGTCACTCTTCTACCACCCTCCTATGTCACTCCAGCCCCATGTCACTCCTTCTACCACCCTCCTATGTCACTCCAGCCAGCTCTCCCATGCGTCACTCCTGCTACCAGCCTCCTATGTCACTCCAGCCAGCTCTTCCATGTGTCACTCCTGCTACCACCCTCCTATGTCACTCCAGCCAGCTCTCCCATGTGTCACTCCTGCTACCACCCTCCTATGTCACTCCAGCTAGCTCTTCCATGTGTCACTCCTTCTACCACCCTCCTATGTCACTCCAGCCAGCTCTCCCATGCGTCACTCCTGCTACCACCCTCCTATGTCACTCCAGCCAGCTCTCCCATGTGTCACTCCTGCTACCACCCTCCTATGTCACTCCAGCCAGCTCTCCCATGTATCACTCCTGCTACCACCTTCCTATGTCACTCCAGCCAGCTCTCCCATGCGTCACTCCTGCTACCACCCTCCTATGTCACTCCAGCCAGCTCTCCCATGTGTCACTCCTGCTACCACCCTCCTATGTCACTCCAGCCAGCTCTCCCATGCGTCACTCCTGCTACCACCCTCCTATGTCACTCCAGCAAGCTCTCCCATGTGTCACTCCTGCTACCACCCTCCTATGTCACTCCAGCAAGCTCTCCCATGTGTCACTCTTCTACCACCCTCCTATGTCACTCCAGCCAGCTCTTCCATGTGTCACTCTTGTACCACCCTCCTATGTCACTCCAGCCAGCTCTTCCATGTGTCACTCTTCTACCACCCTCCTATGTCACTCCAGCCAGCTCTTCCATGTGTCACTCCTTCTACCACCCTCCTATGTCACTCCAGCCAGCTCTGCCATGTGTCACTCTTCTACCACCCTCCTATGTCACTCCAGCCAGCTCTTCCATGTGTCACTCTTCTACCACCCTCCTATGTCACTCCAGCCAGCTCTTCCATGTGTCACTCTTGTACCACCCTCCTATGTCACTCCAGCCAGCTCTTCCATGTGTCACTCTTCTACCACCCTCCTATGTCACTCCAGCCAGCTCTTCCATGTGTCACTCCTTCTACCACCCTCCTATGTCACTCCAGCCAGCTCTCCCATGCGTCACTCCTGCTACCACCCTCCTATGTCACTCCAGCCAGCTCTTCCATGTGTCACTCCTTCTACCACCCTCCTATGTCACTCCAGCCAGCTCTCCCATGTATCACTCCTGCTACCACCCTCCTATGTCACTCCAGCCAGCTCTTCCATGTGTCACTCCTGCCATCACACTCCTGTCACTCCAGCCAGCTCTCCCATAGGTCACTCCAGCCAGCTCTTCCATGTGTCACTCTTCTACCTCCCTCCTATGTCACTCCAGCCAGCTCTTCCATGTGTCACTCTTGTACCACCCTCCTATGTCACTCCAGCCATCTCTCCCATGTATCACTCCTGCTACCACCCTCCTATGTCACTCCAGCCAGCTCTCCCATGTGTCTCTCCTGCCATCACACTCCTGTCACTCCAGCCAGCTCTCCCATATGTCACTCCAGCCAGCTCTTCCATGTGTCACTCTTCTACCACCCTCCTATGTCACTCCAGCCAGCTCTCCCATGTGTCACTCCTTCTACCACCCTCCTATGTCACTCCAGCCAGCTCTCCCATGTATCACTCCTGCTACCACCCTCCTATGTCACTCCAGCCAGCTCTTCCATGTGTCACTCTTCTACCACCCTCCTATGTCACTCCTGCCAGCTCTCCCATGTGTCACTACTTCCAGCACCCTCCATGTGTCACTCCAGCCAGCTCTCCCATGCGTCACTCCTGCTACCACCCTCCTATGTCACTCCAGCAAGCTCTTCCATGTGTCACTCTTCTACCACCCTCCTATGTCACTCCAGCCAGCTCTTCCATGTGTCACTCTTGTACCACCCTCCTATGTCACTCCAGCCAGCTCTTCCATGTGTCACTCTTCTACCACCCTCCTATGTCACTCCAGCCAGCTCTTCCATGTGTCACTCCTTCTACCACCCTCCTATGTCACTCCAGCCAGCTCTTCCATGTGTCACTCTTTTACCACCCTCCTATGTCACTCCAGCCAGCTCTCCCATGTATCACTCCTGCTACCACCCTCCTATGTCACTCCAGCCAGCTCTTCCATGTGTCACTCTTCTACCACCCTCCTATGTCACTCCAGCCAGCTCTTTCATGTGTCACTCCTTCTACCACCCTCCTATGTCACTCCAGCCAGCTCTCCCATGCGTCACTCCTGCTACCACCCTCCTATGTCACTCCAGCCAGCTCTTCCATGTGTCACTCCTATCACCCTCCACTGTCACTCCAGCCAGCTCTCCCATGTATCACTCCTGCTACCACCCTCCTATGTCACTCCAGCCAGCTCTTCCATGTGTCACTCCTGCCATCACACTCCTGTCACTCCAGCCAGCTCTCCCATAGGTCACTCCAGCCAGCTCTTCCATGTGTCACTCTTCTACCACCCTCCTATGTCACTCCAGCCAGCTCTTCCATGTGTAACTCCTGCTACCACCCTCCTATGTCACTCCAGCCATCTCTCCCATGTATCACTCCTGCTACCACCCTCCTATGTCACTCCAGCCAGCTCTCCCATGTGTCTCTCCTGCCATCACACTCCTGTCACTCCAGCCAGCTCTCCCATGTGTCACTCCTGCTACCACCCTCCTATGTAACTCCAGCCAGCTCTCCCATGTGTCACTACTTCCAGCACCCTCCATGTGTCACTCCAGCCAGCTCTCCCATGCGTCACTCCTGCTACCACCCTCCTATGTCACTCCAGCCAGCTCTCCCATGTGTCACTCCTGCTACCACCCTCCTATGTCACTTCTGCCAGCTCTCCCATGTATCACTCCTGCTACCACCCTCCTATGTCACTCCAGCCAGCTCTTCCATGTGTCACTCCTTCTACCACCCCCCTATGTCACTCCAGTTAGCTCTCCCATGTGTCACTCCTTCTACCATTCTCCTATGTCACTCCAGCCATCTCTCCCATGCGTCACTCCTGCTACCATTCTCCTATGTCACTCCAGCCAGCTCTCCCATGTATCACTCCTGCTACCACCCTCCTATGTCACTCCAGCCAGCTCTCCCATGTGTCACTCTTCTACCACCCTCCTATGTCACTCCAGCCAGCTCTTCCATGTGTCACTCTTCTACCACCCTCCTATGTCACTCCAGCCCCATGTCACTCCTTCTACCACCCTCCTATGTCACTCCAGCCAGCTCTCCCATGCGTCACTCCTGCTACCAGCCTCCTATGTCACTCCAGCCAGCTCTTCCATGTGTCACTCCTGCTACCACCCTCCTATGTCACTCCAGCCAGCTCTCCCATGTGTCACTCCTGCTACCACCCTCCTATGTCACTCCAGCTAGCTCTTCCATGTGTCACTCCTTCTACCACCCTCCTATGTCACTCCAGCCAGCTCTCCCATGCGTCACTCCTGCTACCACCCTCCTATGTCACTCCAGCCAGCTCTCCCATGTGTCACTCCTGCTACCACCCTCCTATGTCACTCCAGCCAGCTCTCCCATGTATCACTCCTGCTACCACCTTCCTATGTCACTCCAGCCAGCTCTCCCATGCGTCACTCCTGCTACCACCCTCCTATGTCACTCCAGCCAGCTCTCCCATGTGTCACTCCTGCTACCACCCTCCTATGTCACTCCAGCCAGCTCTCCCATGCGTCACTCCTGCTACCACCCTCCTATGTCACTCCAGCAAGCTCTCCCATGTGTCACTCCTGCTACCACCCTCCTATGTCACTCCAGCAAGCTCTCCCATGTGTCACTCTTCTACCACCCTCCTATGTCACTCCAGCCAGCTCTTCCATGTGTCACTCTTGTACCACCCTCCTATGTCACTCCAGCCAGCTCTTCCATGTGTCACTCTTCTACCACCCTCCTATGTCACTCCAGCCAGCTCTTCCATGTGTCACTCCTTCTACCACCCTCCTATGTCACTCCAGCCAGCTCTGCCATGTGTCACTCTTCTACCACCCTCCTATGTCACTCCAGCCAGCTCTTCCATGTGTCACTCTTCTACCACCCTCCTATGTCACTCCAGCCAGCTCTTCCATGTGTCACTCTTGTACCACCCTCCTATGTCACTCCAGCCAGCTCTTCCATGTGTCACTCTTCTACCACCCTCCTATGTCACTCCAGCCAGCTCTTCCATGTGTCACTCCTTCTACCACCCTCCTATGTCACTCCAGCCAGCTCTCCCATGCGTCACTCCTGCTACCACCCTCCTATGTCACTCCAGCCAGCTCTTCCATGTGTCACTCCTTCTACCACCCTCCTATGTCACTCCAGCCAGCTCTTCCATGTGTCACTCTTGTACCACCCTCCTATGTCACTCCAGCCATCTCTCCCATGTATCACTCCTGCTACCACCCTCCTATGTCACTCCAGCCAGCTCTCCCATGTGTCTCTCCTGCCATCACACTCCTGTCACTCCAGCCAGCTCTCCCATATGTCACTCCAGCCAGCTCTTCCATGTGTCACTCTTCTACCACCCTCCTATGTCACTCCAGCTAGCTCTCCCATGTGTCACTCCTGCTACCACCCTCCTATGTCACTCCAGCCAGCTCTCCCATGTGTCACTCCTGCTACCACCCTCCTATGTCACTCCAGCCAGCTCTTCCATGTGTCACTCCTTCTACCACCCTCCTATGTCACTCCAGCCAGCTCTCCCATGTGTCACTACTTCCAGCACCCTCCATGTGTCACTCCAGCCAGCTCTTCCATGTGTCACTCCTTCTACCACCCTCCTATGTCACTCCAGCCAGCTCTGCCATGTGTCACTCTTCTACCACCCTCCTATGTCACTCCAGCCAGCTCTTCCATGTGTCACTCTTCTACCACCCTCCTATGTCACTCCAGCCAGCTCTTCCATGTGTCACTCTTGTACCACCCTCCTATGTCACTCCAGCCAGCTCTTCCATGTGTCACTCTTCTACCACCCTCCTATGTCACTCCAGCCAGCTCTTCCATGTGTCACTCCTTCTACCACCCTCCTATGTCACTCCAGCCAGCTCTCCCATGCGTCACTCCTGCTACCACCCTCCTATGTCACTCCAGCCAGCTCTTCCATGTGTCACTCCTTCTACCACCCTCCTATGTCACTCCAGCCAGCTCTCCCATGTATCACTCCTGCTACCACCCTCCTATGTCACTCCAGCCAGCTCTTCCATGTGTCACTCCTTCTACCTCCCTCCTATGTCACTCCAGCCAGCTCTTCCATGTGTCACTCTTGTACCACCCTCCTATGTCACTCCAGCCATCTCTCCCATGTATCACTCCTGCTACCACCCTCCTATGTCACTCCAGCCAGCTCTCCCATGTGTCTCTCCTGCCATCACACTCCTGTCACTCCAGCCAGCTCTCCCATATGTCACTCCAGCCAGCTCTTCCATGTGTCACTCTTCTACCACCCTCCTATGTCACTCCAGCTAGCTCTCCCATGTGTCACTCCTGCTACCACCCTCCTATGTCACTCCAGCCAGCTCTCCCATGTGTCACTCCTGCTACCACCCTCCTATGTCACTCCAGCCAGCTCTCCCATGTGTCACTCCTGCCATCACACTCCTGTCACTCCAGCCAGCTCTCCCATATGTCACTTCAGCCAGCTCTTCCATGTGTCACTCTTCTACCACCCTCCTATGTCACTCCAGCCAGCTCTTCCATGTGTCACTCCAGCCCCATGTCACTCCTTCTACCACCCTCCTATGTCACTCCAGCCAGCTCTTCCATGTGTCACTCCTGCTACCACCCTCCTATGTCACTCCAGCCAGCTCTTCCATGTGTCACTCCTTCTACCACCCTCCTATGTCACTCCAGCCAGCTCTCCCATGTGTCACTCCTGCTACCACCCTCCTATGTCACTCCAGCCAGCTCTTCCATGTGTCACTCCTTCTACCACCCTCCTATGTCACTCCAGTTAGCTCTCCCATGTGTCACTCCTGCTACCACCCTCCTATGTCACTCCAGCCAGCTCTTCCATGTGTCACTCCTGCTACCACCCTCCTATGTCACTCCAGCCCCATGTGTCACTCCTTCTACCATTCTCCTATGTCACTCCAGCCAGCTATCCCATGCGTCACTCCTGCTACCACCCTCCTATGTCACTCCAGCCAGCTCTCCCATGTGTCACTCCTGCTACCACCCTCCTATGTCACTTCTGCCAGCTCTTCCATGTGTCACTCCTTCTACCACCCCCCTATGTCACTCCAGCCAGCTCTCCCATGTATCACTCCTGCTACCACCCTCCTATGTCACTCCAGCCAGCTCTTCCATGTGTCACTCTTCTACCACCCTCCTATGTCACTCCTGCCAGCTCTTCCATGTGTCACTCTTCTACCACCCTCATATGTCACTCCAGCCCCATGTCACTCCTTCTACCACCCTCCTATGTCACTCCAGCCAGCTCTCCCATGCGTCACTCCTGCTACCAGCCTCCTATGTCACTCCAGCCAGCTCTTCCATGTGTCACTCCTGCTACCACCCTCCTATGTCACTCCAGCCAGCTCTCCCATGTGTCACTCCTTCTACCATTCTCCTATGTCATTCCAGCCAGCTCTCCCATGCGTCACTCCTGCTACCATCCTCCTATGTCAATCCAGCCAGCTCTCCCATGTATCACTCCTGCTACCACCCTCCTATGTCACTCCAGCCAGCTCTCCCATGTGTCACTCCTGCTACCACCCTCCTATGTCACTCCAGCCAGCTCTTCCATGTGTCACTACTTCCAGCACCCTCCATGTGACACTCCAGCCAGCTCTCCCATGCGTCACTCCTGCTACCACCCTCCTATGTCACTCCAGCCAGCTCTCCCATGTGTCACTCCTGCTACCACCCTCCTATGTCACTCCAGCTAGCTCTTCCATGTGTCACTCCTTCTACCACCCTCCTATGTCACTCCAGCCAGCTCTCCCATGTGTCACTCCTGCTACCACCCTCCTATGTCACTCCAGCCAGCGCTTCCATGTGTCACTACTCCCAGCACCCTCCATGTGTCACTCCAGCCAGCTCTCCCATGCGTCACTCCTGCTACCACCCTCCTATGTCACTCCAGCAAGCTCTTCCATGTGTCACTCTTCTACCACCCTCATATGTCACTCCAGCCCCATGTCACTCCTGCTACCATCCTCCTATGTCACTCCAGCCAGCTCTCCCATGTATCACTCCTGCTACCACCCTCCTATGTCACTCCAGCCAGCTCTCCCATGTGTCACTCCTGCTACCACCCTCCTATGTCACTCCAGCCAGCTCTTCCATGTGTCACTACTTCCAGCACCCTCCATGTGTCACTCCAGCCAGCTCTCCCATGCGTCACTCCTGCTACCACCCTCCTATGTCACTCCAGCCAGCTCTCCCATGTGTCACTCCTGCTACCACCCTCCTATGTCACTCCAGCCAGCGCTTCCATGTGTCACTACTCCCAGCACCCTCCATGTGTCACTCCAGCCAGCTCTCCCATGCGTCACTCCTGCTACCACCCTCCTATGTCACTCCAGCAAGCTCTCCCATGTGTCACTCCTGCTTCCACCCTCCTATGTCACTCCAGCCAGCTCTCCCATGTATCACTCCTGCTACCACCTTCCTATGTCACTCCAGCCAGCTCTCCCATGCGTCACTCCTGCTACCACCCTCCTATGTCACTCCAGCCAGCTCTCCCATGTGTCACTCCTGCTACCACCCTACTATGTCACTCCAGCTAGCTCTTCCATGTGTCACTCCTTCTACCACCCTCCTATGTCACTCCAGCCAGCTCTCCCATGTGTCACTCCTGCTACCACCCTCCTATGTCACTCCAGCCAGCTCTTCCATGTGTCACTCCTTCTACCACCCTCCTATGTCACTCCAGCCAGCTCTGCCATGTGTCACTCTTCTACCACCCTCCTATGTCACTCCAGCCAGCTCTTCCATGTGTCACTCTTCTACCACCCTCCTATGTCACTCCAGCCAGCTCTTCCATGTGTCACTCTTGTACCACCCTCCTATGTCACTCCAGCCAGCTCTTCCATGTGTCACTCTTCTACCACCCTCCTATGTCACTCCAGCCAGCTCTCCCATGTGTCACTCCTGCTACCAGCCTCCTATGTCACTCCAGCCAGCTCTTCCATGTGTCACTCCTGCCATCACACTCCTGTCACTCCAGCCAGCTCTCCCATATGTCACTCTTCTACCACCCTCCTATGTCACTCCAGCCAGCTCTTCCATGTGTCACTCTTCTACCACCCTCCTATGTCACTCCAGCCAGCTCTCCCATGTGTCACTCCTTCTACCACCCTCCTATGTCACTCCAGCCAGCTCTTCCATGTGTCACTCCTTCTTCCACCCTCCTATGTCACTCCAGCCAGCTCTCCCATATGTCACTCCAGCCAGCTCTTCCATGTGTCACTCTTCTACCACCCTCCTATGTCACTCTAGCCAGCTCTTCCATGTGTCACTCTTCTACCACCCTCCTATGTCACTCTAGCCAGCTCTTCCATGTGTCACTCTTCTACCACCCTCCTATGTCACTCCAGCCAGCTCTTCCATGTGTCACTCTTCTGCCACCCTCCTATGTCACTCTAGCCCCATGTCACTCCTTCTACCACCCTCCTATGTCACTCCAGCCAGCTCTCCCATGTGTCACTCCTGCTACCACCCTCCTATGTCACTCCAGCCAGCTCTCCCATGCGTCACTCCTGCTACCACCCTCCTATGTCACTCCAGCTAGCTCTTCCATGTGTCACTCCTTCTACCACCCTCCTATGTCACTCCAGCCAGCTCTTCCATGTGTCACTCCTTCTTCCACCCTCCTATGTCACTCCAGCCAGCTCTCCCATATGTCACTCTAGCCAGCTCTTCCATGTGTCACTCTTCTACCACCCTCCTATGTCACTCTAGCCAGCTCTTCCATGTGTCACTCTTCTACCACCCTCCTATGTCACTCCAGCCAGCTCTTCCATGTGTCACTCTTCTACCACCCTCCTATGTCACTCCAGCCAGCTCTTCCATGTGTCACTCTTGCACCACCCTCCTATGTCACTCCAGCCAGCTCTTCCATGTGTCACTCTTCTACCACCCTCCTATGTCACTCCAGCCAGCTCTTCCATGTGTCACTCTTCTACCACCCTCATATGTCACTCCAGCCCCATGTCACTCCTTCTACCACCCTCCTATGTCACTCCAGCCTGCTCTCCCATGTGTCACTCCTGCTACCACCCTCCTATGTCACTCCAGCCAGCTCTCCCATGTGTCACTCCTGCTACCACCCTCCTATGTCACTCCAGCCAGCTCTCCCATGTGTCACTCCTGCTACCACCCTCTTATGTCACTCCAGCCAGCTCTCCCATGTGTCACTCCTGCTACCACCCTCCTATGTCACTCCAGCCAGCTCTTCCATGTGTCACTACTTCCAGCACCCTCCATGTGTCACTCCAGCCAGCTCTCCCATGTGTCACTCCTGCCATCACACTCCTGTCACTCCAGCCAGCTCTCCCATATGTCACTCCAGCCAGCTCTTCCATGTGTCACTCTTCTACCACCCTCCTATGTCACTCCAGCCAGCTCTCCCATGTGTCACTCTTCTACCACCCTCCTATGTCACTCCAGCCAGCTCTTCCATGTGTCACTCTTCTACCACCCTCCTATGTCACTCCAGCCAGCTCTCCCATGTGTCACTCCTTCTACCATTCTCCTATGTCATTCCAGCCAGCTCTTCCATGCGTCACTCCTGCTACCATCCTCCTATGTCACTCCAGCCAGCTCTCCCATGTATCACTCCTGCTACCACCCTCCTATGTCACTCCAGCCAGCTCTCCCATGTGTCACTCCTGCTACCACCCTCCTATGTCACTCCAGCCAGCTCTTCCATGTGTCACTACTTCCAGCACCCTCCATGTGTCACTCCAGCCAGCTCTCCCATGCGTCACTCCTGCTACCACCCTCCTATGTCACTCCAGCCCCATGTCACTCCTTCTACCACCCTCCTATGTCACTCCAGCCAGCTCTCCCATGTATCACTCCTGCTACCACCCTCCTATGTCACTCCAGCCAGCTCTCCCATGTATCACTCCTGCCATCACACTCCTGTGACTCCAGCCGGCTCTCCCATATGTCACTCCAGCCAGCTCTCCCATATGTCACTCCAGCCAGCTCTCCCATATGTCACTCCAGCCAGCTCTTCCATGTGTCACTACTTCCAGCACCCTCCATGTGTCACTCCAGCCAGCTCTCCCATTCGTCACTCCTGTTACCACCCTCCTATGTCACTCCAGCCAGCTCTCCCATGTGTCACTCTTCTGCCACCCTCCTATGTCACTCCAGCCCCATGTCACTCCTTCTACCACCCTCCTATGTCACTCCAGCCAGCTCTCCCATGTGTCACTCCTGCTACCACCCTCCTATGTCACTCCAGCCAGCTCTTCCATGTGTCACTCCTGCTACCACCCTCCTATGTCACTCCAGCTAGCTCTTCCATGTGTCACTCCTTCTACCACCCTCCTATGTCACTCCAGCTAGCTCTCCTATGTGTCACTCCTGCTACCACCCTCCTATGTCACTCCAGCCAGCTCTCCCATGCGTCACTCCTGCTACCACCCTCCTATGTCACTCCAGCTAGCTCTTCCATGTGTCACTCCTTCTACCACCCTCCTATGTCACTCCAGCCAGCTCTTCCATGTGTCACTCCTTCTTCCACCCTCCTATGTCACTCCAGCCAGCTCTCCCATATGTCACTCCAGCCAGCTCTTCCATGTGTCACTCTTCTACCACCCTCCAGCCAGCTCTTCCATGTGTCACTCTTCTACCACCCTCCTATGTCACTCCAGCCCCATGTCACTCCTTCTACCACCTTCCTATGTCACTCCAGCCAGCTCTTCCATGTGTCACTCCTGCTACCACCCTCCTATGTCACTCCAGCCAGCTCTCCCATGTGTCACTCCTGCTACCACCATCTTATGTAACTTCTGCCAGCTCTCCCATGTATCACTCCTGCTACCACCTTCCTATGTCACTCCAGCCAGCTCTTCCATGTGTCACTCCTTCTACCACCCCCCTATGTCACTCCAGCCCCATGTCAATCCTTCTACCACCCTCCTATGTCACTCCAGCTAGCTCTCCTATGTGTCACTCCTGCTACCACCCTCCTATGTCACTCCAGCCAGCTCTTCCATGCGTCACTCCTTCTACCACCCTCCTATGTCACTCCAGCCAGCTCTTCCATGTGTCACTCCTTCTACCACCCTCCTATGTCACTCCAGCCAGCTCTCCCATATGTCACTCCAGCCAGCTCTTCCATGTGTCACTCTTCTACCACCCTCCTATGTCACTCCAGCCAGCTCTTCCATGTGTCACTCTTCTACCACCCTCCTATGTCACTCCAGCCAGCTCTCCCATGTATCACTCCTGCTACCACCCTCCTATGTCACTCCAGCCAGCTCTCCCATGTGTCACTCTTCTACCACCCTCCTATGTCACTCCAGCCAGCTCTTCCATGTGTCACTCTTCTACCACCCTTCTATGTCACTCCAGCCAGCTCTCCCATGTGTCACTCCTGCTACCACCCTCCTATGTCACTCCAGCTAGCTCTTCCATGTGTCACTCCTTCTACCACCCTCCTATGTCACTCCAGCCAGCTCTCCCATGTGTCACTCCTGCTACCACCCTCCTATGTCACTCCAGCCAGCTCTTCCATGTGTCACTCCTTCTACCACCCTCCTATGTCACTACAGCCAGCTCTCCCATGTGTCACTACTTCCAGCACCCTCCATGTGTCACTCCAGCCAGCTCTCCCATGCGTCACTCCTGCTACCACCCTCCTATGTCACTCCAGCAAGCTCTCCCATGTGTCACTCCTGCTTCTACCCTGCTATGTCACTCCAGCCAGCTCTTCCATGTGTCACTCTTCTACCACCGTCCTATGTCACTCCAGCCAGCTCTTCCATGTGTCACTCTTCTACCACCCTCCTATGTCACTCCAGCCAGCTCTTCCATGTGTCACTCTTCTACCACCCTCATATGTCACTCCAGCCCCATGTCACTCCTTCTACCACCCTCCTATGTCACTCCAGCCAGCTCTCCCATGTGTCACTCCTGCTACCTCCCTCCTATGTCACTCCAGCCAGCTCTTCCATGTGTCACTCCTTCTACCACCCTCCTATATCACTCCAGCTAGCTCTTCCATGTGTCACTCCTGCTACCACCCTCCTATGTCACTCCAGCTAGCTCTTCCATGTGTCACTCCTTCTACCACCCTCCTATGTCACTCCAGCCAGCTCTCCCATGTGTCACTCCTGCTACCACCCTCCTATGTCACTCCAGCCAGCTCTCCCATGTGTCACTCCTGCTACCACCCTCCTATGTCACTCCAGCCAGCTCTTCCATGTGTCACTACTTCCAGCACCCTCCATGTGTCACTCCAGCCAGCTCTCCCATGCGTCACTCCTGCTACCACCCTCCTATGTCACTCCAGCTAGCTCTTCCATGTGTCACTCCTTCTACCACCCTCCTATGTCACTCCAGCCAGCTCTCCCATGTGTCACTCCTGCTACCACCCTCCTATGTCGCTCCAGCCAGCTCTTCCATGTGTCACTCCTTCTACCACCCTCCTATGTCACTACAGCCAGCTCTCCCATGTGTCACTACTTCCAGCACCCTCCATGTGTCACTCCAGCCAGCTCTCCCATGCGTCACTTCTGTTACCACCCTCCTATGTCACTCCAGCCAGCTCTCCCATGTGTCACTCCTGCTACCACCATCCTATGTCACTCCAGCCAGCTCTCCCATGTATCACTCCTGCTACCACCCTCCTATGTCACTCCAGCCAGCTCTCCCATGTATCACTCCTGCCATCACACTCCTGTCACTCCAGCCAGCTCTTCCATGTGTCACTACTTCCAGCACCCTCCATGTGTCACTCCAGCCAGCTCTCCCATTTGTCACTCCTGTTACCACCCTCCTATGTCACTCCAGCCAGCTCTCCCATGTGTCACTCTTCTACCACCCTCCTATGTCACTCCAGCCAGCTCTCCCATGTGTCACTCCTGCTACCACCCTCCTATGTCCCTCCAGCCAGCTCTCCCATGCGTCACTCCTGCTACCACCCTCCTATGTCACTCCAGCTAGCTCTTCCATGTGTCACTCCTTCTACCACCCTCCTATGTCACTCCATCCAGCTCTCCCATGTGTCACTCCTGCTACCACCCTCCTATGTCACTCCAGCCAGCTCTTCCATGTCTCACTCCTTCTACCACCCTCCTATGTCACTCCAGCCAGCTCTCCCATGTGTCACTACTTCCAGCACCCTCCATGTGTCACTCCAGCCAGCTCTCCCATGCGTCACTCCTGCTACCACCCTCCTATGTCACTCCAGCTAGCTCTTCCATGTGTCACTCCTTCTACCACCCTCCTATGTCACTCCAGCCAGCTCTTCCATGTGTCACTCCTTCTACCACCCTCCTATGTCACTCCAGCTAGCTCTCCCATGTGTCACTCCTGCTACCACCCTCCTATGTTACTCCAGCCAGCTCTTCCATGTGTCACTCCTGTTACCAGCCTCCTATGTCACTCCAGCCAGCTCTCCCATGTGTCACTCCTGCTACCACCCTCCTATGTTACTCCAGCCAGCTCTCCCATGTGTCACTCCTGCCATCACACTCCTGTCACTCCAGCCAGCTCTCCCATGTGTCACTCCTGCTACCACCCTCCTATGTCACTTCAGCCAGCTCTCCCATGTGTCACTCCTGCTACCACCCTCCTATGTCACTCCAGTCAGCTCTCCCATGTGTCACTCCTGCTACCACCCTCCTATGTCACTCCAGCCAGCTCTTCCATGTGTCACTCCTTCTACCACCCTCCTATGTCACTCCAGCCAGCTCTCCCATGTGTCACTCCTGCTACCACCCTCCTATGTCACTCCAGCCAGCTCTCCCATGTGTCACTCCTGCTACCACCCTCCTATGTCACTCCAGCCAGCTCTCCCATGTGTCACTCCTGCTACCACCCTCATATGTCACTCCAGCCAGCTCTCCCATGTGTCACTCCTTCTACCACCCTCCTATGTCACTCCAGCCAGCTCTTCCATGTGTCACTCCTTCTACCACCCTCCTATGTCACTCCAGCCAGCTCTCCCATGTGTCACTCCTGCTACCACCCTCCTATGTCACTCCAGCCAGCTCTTCCATGTGTCACTCTTCTACCACCCTCATATGTCACTCCAGCCAGCTCTTCCATGTGTCACTGTTCTACCACCCTCCTATGTCACTCCAGCCAGCTCTCCCATGTGTCACTCCTGCTACCACCCTCCTATGTCGCTCCAGCCAGCTCTCCCATGTGTCACTCCTGCTACCACCCTCCTATGTCACTCCAGCCAGCTCTCTCATGTGTCACTCCTGCCAACACCCTCCTATGTCACTCCAGCCAGCTCTTCCATGTGTCATTACTTCCAGCACCCTCCTGCGTCACTCCTGCCAGGACCCTCCTTTGCCTTTCCAGCCATATTTGAATAAAGAAAAGGCCGCATGCGGCTCAAGAGCCATGCGTTGGCCACCGCTGCTCTAGGACGAAAGAGAAAATAGGATTTTAATTACCTACCGGTAAATCCTTTTCTCTGAGTTCGTAGAGGATACTGGGCGCCCGTCCCAGTGCGTACTGTTCGGCAGTTGTTCGTTCTGGTTACACACTTGTTGTGTTATTGTAGTTGTTGTCAGCCTGTGGCTGTCATTACTGTGTTGGTTACACACAAATGCTTGTTGCTGACGTGGTTGGTGCCGTTAGCTCGTGCTATGGAATGCAATGTTATATGGCACGTTTTGTGGTGTGAGCTGGTATGTCTCTCACCTTAAGTTAAAATCATAATTCCTTTCCTCGAAATGTCCGTCTCCCTGGGCACAGTTCCTATAACTGAGGTCTGGAGGAGGCATAGAGGGAGGAGCCAGTTCACGCCCTTTGAAAGTCTTCAAGTGCCCATGTCTCCTGCAGATCCCGTCTATACCCCATGGTTCTCTTGATGACCCCAGCATCCTCTACGGACTCAGAGAATAGGATTTACCGGTAGGTATTAAAATCCTATTCTCTGCATAGCAGGGCTACGATCGCTTGTGCAGCTCTGCTATGCAAAAAATGTTTCCTGTAAAAGACCAGGATAAGAGTTACTTACCCTGTGCGATCGATCCAGCGATGAAGGTCCCGGAATTGACCTCACATCCGCCCTCCAAACGCCTGGACACGCCTACGTTGGACTCTCCACTCCCTGAAAACGGTGAGTTGCCGCCCGGATCCACCTTCCTCCTGTCAATCTTCTTGCGACTGCTTTCCTCGCTAGTGGCGTCGCTGCATGGCGACGTGCGTCGCCGGGCAATGAAACGCCTGCACAATGCGGGCGCCGGGCATGCGCATTTCCGGGCCGATCGCACGGCTGCGACGATGCGCAGCGTACGATCGGGTCGTAATGAGCCTCATCATCCCCTATTATACTCCTGCTCTCCCCCTCACATCATGTCACTGTGTGTTACCAGCCCAGAGATCTGACCAGTCTCCTCCCCACACTCTCTGGTGTATCTTATACATCAGGTGCCATCAGCCCCTATTACACTCCTGCTCTCCCCCTCACATCATGTCACTGTGTGTTACCAGCCCAGAGATCTGACCAGTCCCCCCCCCCCCACACTCTCTGGTGTATCTCATACATCAGGAGCCATCAGCCCCTATTATACTCCTGCTCTCCCCCTCACATCATGTCACTGTGTGTTACTAGGCCAGAGATCTGACTAGTCTCTTCCCCACACTCTCTGGTATATCTCATACATCAGGAGCCATCAGCCCCTATTATACTCCTGCTCTCCCCCTCACATCATGTCACTGTGTGTTACCAGCCCAGAGATCTGACCAGTCTCCTCCCCACACTCTCTGGTGTATCTTATACATCAGGTGCCATCAGCCCCTATTACACTCCTGCTCTCCCCCTCACATCATGTCACTGTGTGTTACCAGCCCAGAGATCTGACCAGTCTCCTCCCCACACTCTCTGGTGTATCTCATACATCAGGAGCCATCAGCCCCTATTATACTCCTGCTCTCCCCCTCACATCATGTCACTGTGTGTTACCAGCCCAGAGATCTGACCAGTCCTCCTCACCACAGTCTCTGGTGTATCTCATACATAAGGAGCCATCAGCCCCTTTTATACTCCTGCTCTCTTCCTCGCATCATGTCATTGTGTGTTACTATGCCAGAGATCTGACCATTGTCGTCCTTACACCCTCTGGTGTGTCTCATACATCATGAGCCATCATCCCCTATTATATTCCTGCTCTCCCCCTCATATCATGTCTCTGTTACCAGCCCAGAGATCTGACCAGTCTTCTCCCCACACTCTGTGGTGTATCTCATACGTCAGCAGTCATCAGCCCCTGTTATACTCCTGCTCTTCTCCTCACATCATGTCACTGTGTGTTACTAGACCAGTGATCTGACCAGTCTCCTCCCCACACTCTCTGGTGTATATTATACATCAGGAGACATCACCCCCTGTTATACTCCTGCTCTCCCCCTCTGACCCCCCTCTGACTCCTGCTCTCCCCGATCTGACCAGTCTCCTCCCCACACTCTCTGGTGTATCTCATACATCAGGAGCCACCATCCCCTAATATACTCCTGCTCTTCTCCTCACATCATGTCACTGTGTGTTACCAGCCCAGAGATCTGACCAGTGTCCTTCCTGTCTGGTGTATCTCATACATCAGGAGCCATAAGCCCCTATTTCTGCTGCGGGGTACACTGTGCTCTCCAAGGATTAACATCGGGGTTGATCCGAGGTACCAACAGGCTGAAAGCTTTAGACAGTTCCCAAGATGCACAGCGCCACCTCCTCTATAACCCCGCCTCCATGCCAGTGAGCTCAGTTTGTAGTTGGTGCCTGCAGTAGCAGGTCACTTAACAGGGGGCTGTCTTAGGCAGCCTATTCTTAGCTTTAAATTTGACAGAAAAGAAGAAGAATCTACAAGGGCTGCAGCAGGCTGTGTCTAATAGACATCTCTGCTGCAGCTCCATCACTCCCAGCGGCGCTGTATACTCCCGCGCCGCGGTAGCCGGGTCACTGCAGCGGAGGCGCCGGCTTCTTCTCTCTTCACGTGAGTCACACACACACGCCGCCGTCTCCCGGATCGCGGGGCCGCTGAAAAGGGGGAGATAAGGGGCTTCTGTGCCGCACTTTGGACAGTGATCCAGCGGCGCGCGCTGGAGTAGACACGGATTACTGGGCTGATGTTCCAATAGCCACCAGGGATATACTTTATGCGCACAGGTCAGGGGGGACGTTGTACCACTCCCTCACTCCCGGTCAGCAGCCATTACAGTTCCTGGGATTGCTGGGACAAATCCTCCTCTGTAGAACCGCCCGATTGCCAGTGCTGTGCTTCCTACAGGACACTTGAGTATTCTACCTGTCACTGGGACAGTGTTAGGTAAGAAAGAGTGCATACAGTCAGGGTTGTGTGGTACAAACACCCTGTGATATATATACAGTGCCTACTGTGTTTGTTATATCTATTGTTATCACATATAGCCACACTGAGTATTACTTTGTATTGCTAGTCCAGTGCAGTTTGTGGTACATGGGTGGTCATTCCGAGTTGTTCGCTCGGTAAATTTCATCGCATCGCAGCGATTTTCCGCTTAGTGCGCATGCGCAATGTCCGCACTGCGACTGCGCCAAGTAATTTTGCTATGAAGTTAGGATTTTTACTCACGGCTTTTTCATCGCTCAGGCGATCGTAGTGTGATTGACAGGAAATGGGTGTTTCTGGGCGGAAACAGGCCGTTTTATGGGCGTGTGGGAAAAAACGCTACCGTTTCCGGAAAAAACGCAGGAGTGGCCGGAGAAACGGGGGAGTGTCTGGGCGAACGCTGGGAGTGTTTGTGACGTCAAACCAGGAACGACAAGCAATGAACTGATCGCAGATGCCGAGTAAGTCTGAAGCTACTCTGAAACTGCTAAGAAGTTTGTAATCGCAATATTGCGAATACATCGTTCGCAATTTTAAGAAGCTAAGATTCACTCCCAGTAGGCGGCGGCTTAGCGTGTGCAAAGCTGCTAAAAGCAGCTTGCGAGCGAACAACTCGGAATGACCACCATAATTTCTGCATGGTACATTTGTGACTATATATGTGTGTGTGCATGTAGCTGCTGTGTGGTTGCCTTATTGCAGGGTATTTCACTCAGCGTGCTATTCCTATATTACTCTACCTGTGGGGGCCAAGTGTTTCAGGTTTTCTCTGATGATAATATAGGATTGTTTCACAAGATATACTACTGGGGTATTTTTTACTTGTGAATTATAGTCACCATATATTCTATTCCTATTGAACTCTCGGTCTGTGCCATCTTAGGCTGTTTCTCTGAGAGTTCTTCCTAGGTATAGTGCTGCTTAAAAAAAGAAGAAGATTTTTTTTGTACCGGGTTGTTTATTACTGTGCGCATTGTTATGTCTGCTACACATGGCAACGACGTTGGGGCCTCTCCCACATTGCGTGGTACTGAGGCCACTGACAGAATGGAGGATAATTTAGCAGCTGAGAGTTCAGGTTCAGGGGGTTCCTTGTTCCCCAGTGGGTCGGTAGCACTTGGGACATCACAAGAACCTGCTTGGGCTACATTTTCCACATTGTTAAACACGCTTGTAACTAAATTGACGCCCTCTGTGGGACCACCTGTGCCGCTATCACAGATTATGGTCCCCGTAGTGAACCCGCCTTGGGCAGATCAGCTTTCCACTCAGTTACAGCATTTGAACCGATCCATGTCTAAATCTAAAAGTCACTCTGGCCCGCATAAGACGAAGTCGTCTTCTAAAAGGGCCATTACCTCCTCCCAATCCGCAGCCTTAACTGACATGTCTTCCAAAGAGGACGGTGCATATACTGACCCCTCAGACACTGACGCTGATGTTTCAGATGGGGAGGGGAAATCATCCGTGGATGTCTCGGATTTGATTGAGGCGATACGGCTCATTCTTCAAGTGGCTGATGATTCTGAGCCTGAGACTGTCTCCAAGAAACCTGATAGGTTTAAACATAAGAAGGTGGTTAAGCAGGTTTTACCCTACTCTAAACACCTGGTTGACATATGTCAGGAATCCTGGGAAAATCCTGGGACAAAGTTTACACCGAATAAGAGACTGTTGGCTCGCTATCCTCTCTCTGCGGAGGTGTGTAAAAATTGGGAAACTCCTCCGCCTGTAGATTCTCATGTGGCGCGCATTGTTGTTTCCTCTGCTCTGCCAGTAACTACCATCACCTCTCTGAAGGAACCAACGGATCGTCGTGTGGAGGGCTGTTTAAAAGCGATTTATACCCGTTCCGGGGCTGTGCAAAGGCCAACTATTGCAGCGACTTGGGCTGCTGAAGCTGTTGAATCGTGGGTTTAGGAACTCGAGGCGGAACTGCCTTCTGATGCATCTGAGCATGCTCGACAATGTCTCATATATTGCCATGGCTTCTCTGTACCTTAAGGAGGCAGCCTCCGATGCCGGGGTGCTCGCGGCCAAGGCTGCTACTGCGTCCGTTTTGGCCAGACGTATCCTTTGGTTGAGATCTTGGTCGGTGGATTTGGATTCCAAAAAAACCCTGGAGGTGCTTCCTTTCGAGGGAAGCATTCTCTTTGGAGAAGACCTCAATAAGATTGTGGCTGACCTGGCTACTGCTAAAACAGCCTGCCTACCTAGTACGGCTCCTTCCGCACAGCAGGCTAAAAGTACTTTCCCTCGGCCCTTTCGTACTCCAGGAAAAGCAAAAGGCCAGGCGTACCCAAAGCAAGCCCGTGCTTCCAGGCCTGCCAAGCCCAGACCGAAGCGTGCTTGAGCCGCCCGTCAGCCAGCTTCAAAAACTGATAAGTCGGCCGCATGACGGGGAGGGCCTCACTCTGGGGGATCCCAGGGTGGGGGGCAGACTTCTAGGTTTTACCCAGGAATGGTTGAAGACCACTTCGGATACCTGGGTGAGGGAAGTCGTTGCTCGAGGTTACGCCATACCCTTCAAGAATCGTCCCCCTCATCGATTTTGCCTAACAGATGTGCCTCTGGATCCGGCAAAAGCAAACACGCTGCGCTCTGTGGTACATTCCCTCCTGACCACAGGAGTGGTGGTACAGGTGCCTCTGACTCAGAGGGGCAAAGGGTTCTATTCACCGTTGTTTCTAGTCCCGAAACCGAACTGGTCCTCGCGGGCCATTCTCAATCTGAAGTCCGTAACAAGCATGTGCAAACTTTCAAGTTCCGTATGGAAACGCTGCGCTCTATTGTTCTGGCCATGGAGCCTGGGGACTACATGGTCTCCCTGGACATACAGGATGCCTACCTACATATTCCTATTGCGGTATCTCATCAGCAGTACCTGCGGTTTGCAGTGGGCAACCTTCATAACCAATTTCGGGCGTTACCCTTTGGTTTAACAACGGCTCCGCAAGTTTTCACCAAAGTTATGGCGGTCATGACTGCTACGCTACGCCGTCAAGGGGTCAGGATACTACCATACCTAGACGATTTGTTGATTCTGGCGAGTTCCCCAGAACTTCTCCTGTGTCATCTCGATTTGACAATCCAGTGCATGGAATAAATCCTCCCTGGTTCCTGCTCCGAGCATGGTATACCTGGGAGCGTTATTGGACACCCACAACCAGCGGTTGTTCTTGTCTCAGGAGAAAGTCCTGAAACTTCAGGACAAGATCCGATGCTTCCTATCCTGTCCGCAAGTGTCGATTCATTCAGCGATGCAAGTGCTAGGTTTCATGGTGTCGGCTTTCAACATGGTGGAGTATGCTCAATTCCATTCTCGCCCTCTGCAGAAGTTGATTCTGTCCAAGTGGGACGGCCTGCCTCACCGGATCAGATCTCACATGATCTCACTATCTCCGGAGGTCCGCCTCTCACTGAGCTGGTGGCTGCAGAACCAGCGATTGAGCAGGGGTTGTCCTTTCTGGATATCCAACTGGGTCCTGCTAACGACAGATGCCAGTCTGAGAGGTTGGGGTGCGGTGTTAGGACTAGTGATGAGCGGGTTCGGTTTTACTCGGTTCTCAAAACGGCATCTTATTGGCTATCCAAAACACGTGACATCCGTGAGCCAATAAGATGCCGTTTTGAGAACCGAGTAGAACCGAGTAAAACCGAACCCGCTCATCACTAGTTAGGACTACACTCTCTTCAGGGTCGGTGGACCACGGAGGAGTCACTACTCCTGATAAACATTCTGGAACTGCGGGCAGTGTTCAATGCATTAACAATGGCCCAGCACCTGATACAGAACAGACCTGTTCAAGTACAATCGTACAACACCACCACGGTGGCATACATCAATCATCAGGGCGGCACTTGAAGCCGCGTGGCAATGAGGGAAGTATCAAGGATTCTTCAGTGGGCAGAAGCCATCTGCCGGCCATATCGGCAGTGTTCATTCCAGGCGTTCTGAACTGGGAGGCGAACTATCTCAGTCGTCAGGACGTGCACGCCGGAGAATGGAGCCTACATCCGCCGGTGTTTCAACTTCTCGTGGACAAGTGGGGCCTCCCAGATGTGGACCTGATGGCGTCTTGACACAATCACAAGGTTCCGGTTTTCGGAGCAAGGACAAGGGATCTTCAAGCGGCGTTCGTGGATATTCTGTCAATCCTGTGGAACTTTCGGCTGCCGTATGTGTTCCCTCCAGTGTCACTCCTGCCCAGAGTAATACGGAAGTTCAAGCAAGAAGGAGGAAACCTACTTCTAGTCGCTCCAGCATAGCCCAGGCGGCACTGGTTCTCTGATCTACAGGGCCTCTCGTTGGATAGTTCCCTTCTACTTCCACAATGACCAGACCTCCTCGTTCAGGGCCCTTGTGTTTACCAGGATTTGGCCCGTCTGGTTTTGATGGCATGGTTCTTGAGGTTTTCGTCCTGAGGTCCAAGGGTTTTTCTGAGGTGGTCGATCAAACTATGTTGAAGGCCGTAAGCCGGTTTCTGCTCGGATATACCATAGGGTCTGGAATGCTTACTTTACTTGGTGTGCCTCTCACAATCATGACGTTTTCAAGTTTAGTACGGCCAAACTATTGGTCTTTCTACAACAAGGCCTGGACTTAGGCATGCATCTCTGTTTGAGCCTCTTACCTCTGCTGACCTTTAGTGGCTTTCCCTTAAGGTGTTGTTTTTGCTGTCTATTGCTTCAGCTAGAAGGGTCTCGGACTTGGGTGCCTTATCCTATAAGTCCCCCTATTTGATTTTTCACCGTGACTGAGCGGTTCTTCGGACACGCCCAGGTTATTTACCCAAGGTGGTGTCTTACTTCCACCTTAACCAGGAGATTGTGGTTCCGGCCTTTGATTCTCCTGAGTTGTCTTCCAAAGAGCGGTCTTTGGATGTGGTACAGGCTCGAAGTATCTATGTGAAGAGAACTTCCTCCATTAGGAAATCCGATTCTCTTTTTGTGTTTGGTCTTCACAAACGTGGCTGGCCTGCTTCTAAGCAGACATTGGCCAGATGGATTAGAATAGTGATTGCACATGCTTGTGTACAGGCTGCTCGTCCGGTTTCTGCTACCATCAAAGCCCATTCTACTTGGTCGGTTGGACCTTCTTGGGGCGGCCCACCGTGGTGCGACCCTCGAACAATTGTGCAAGGCGGCTACGTAGTTTTTGAGGTTCTATGCCTTTGATACCGCCGCTTCCCAGGATGCTTCCTTTGGACGCCAGGTTCTTGTGCCCGCTACAGTGCGTCCCCTCCCATAAGGAACTGCTTTAGGACATCCCCGATGTTAATCCTTGTGGAGCCCAGTGTACCCCGCAGCAGAAAAGTAGATTTATGGTAAGAACTTACCGTTGCGAGGTACACTGGGTTTCACAAGGCGCCCACCCTGACGCACTTAGCTTTTTTGGGTTGGTATTGGCATAGCCGTTGACACCCTCTCCTGCGGTGAGTGTGTGGTGTGATTGGCTACGAGTGGTTGTCGTCTCTAGTACCTGCTACTGCATTGGGCTGGTTAACGAAACTGAACTCACTGGCATGGAGGCGGGGTTATAGAGGAGGCAGCGCTGTGCATCTTGGTAACAGTTTAAAGCTTTGAGCCTGTGGGTGCCTCGGATCAAGATCCTACTCTACACCCCGATATTAATCCTTGTGGAGCCCAGTGTACCTCGCAGAAAGAGATTTAACAATGGTACGTTCTTACCATAAATCTCGTTTTTACTCCTCTCCCCTTCACATCATGTCACTGTGTGTTACCAGCCCAGAGATCTGACCAGTGTCGTCCTTACAGCCTCTGATGTGTGTCATACATCATGAGCCATCATCCCCTATTATACTCCTGCTCTCCCCCTCATATCATGTCTCTGTTACCAGCCCAGAGATCTGACCAGTCCCCTCCCCACACTCTGGTGTATCTCGTACATCAGGATCCTTCAGCCCCTATTATACTCCTGCTCTCCTCTTCACATCATGTCACTGTGTGTTACCAGCCCAGATATCTGATCAGTCTTCTCCCCACAATCTCTGGTGCATCTCATACATCAGGAGCCATCATCCTCTATTATGCTCGTGCTCTCCTCCTCACATCATGTCACTGTGTATTACCTGCCCAGATATCTGACCAGTTTCCTCCCCACAATCTCTGGTGCATCTCATACATCAGGAGCCATCATCCCCTATTATACTCCTGCTCTCCTCGCATCATGTCAGTATGTGTTAACAGCCCAGAGATCTGACTAGTGTCCTCCCTGTCTGGTGTATCTCTTACATCAGGAGCCATAAGCCCCTATTTTACTCCTCTCCCCCTCACATCATGTTACTGTGTGTTACCAGCCCAGAGATCTGACCAGTGTCGTCCTTACACCCTCAGGTATGTCTCATACATCAGGAGCCATCAGCACCTATTATGCTCGTGCTCTCCCCTTCACGTCATGTCACTGTGTTACCAGCCCAGATATCTGATCAGTTTCCTCCCCACAATCTCTGGTGCATCTCATACATCAGGAGCCATCAGCCCCGATTATACTCCTGCTCTCCCCCTCACATCATATGACTATGTGTTACCAGCCCAGAGATCTGACCAGTCTTCTCCCCAAACTCTCTGGTGTATCTCATACATCAGGAGCCAACAGCCACTATTATACTCCGGCTCTCCCCCTCACATCATGTCACTGTGTATTACCTGCCCAGAGATCTAACCAGTGTCCTCCTTACAACCTCTTGTGTGCCATCAACTCCTCTTATACTCCTGCTCATGCCATTCACATCATGTCACTGTGTTACCAACCCAGAGATCTGACCAGTCTACTCCCCACAATATATGGTGTATCTCATACATCAGGAGCCATCAGCCCCTATTATACTCCTGCTCTCCTCCTCACATCATGTCACTGTGTGTTACCAGCCCAGAGATCTGAGCAGTCTGCTTCCTCTCTGGGATTTCTCATACATCAGGAGCCATCAGCCCCTATTATTCTCCTGCTCCCCCTCTCACATCATGTCACTGTGTTACCAGCCCAGAGATCTGACCAGTCTCCTCTCCACACTCTCTGGTGTATCTCATACATCAGGAGCCATCAGCCCCTATTATACTCCTGCTCTCCCTCTTACATCATGTCACTGTGTCTTACCAGCCCAGAGATCTGACCAGTCTCCTCATCACACTCTATGGTGTATCTCATACATCAAGAGCCATCAGCCCCTATTATACTCCTGCTCTCCCCCTCACATCATGTCACTGTGTGTTACCTGTCCAGAGATCTGACCAGTCTCCTCCCCCACACTCTCTGGTGTATCTCATACATCAGGAGCCATCAGCCCCTATTATACTCCTGCTCTCCCCCTCACATCATGTCACTGTGTGTTACCAGCACTATTGTGTGAGATCCCTAGAGCTGGTGATAGGGTCTTCTGCCAAAACAAGCCCAAGCTATTCCCTTAGGGTACGAAGCACACACCGGTACTTAGGTTGCCGCATGGAGTTAAACCTCTAGCAGTAGGGCTTACACAATAGGCTGGATACCACAGAATAATGAGCCAGAGTATTATCTGAGGGCTAGTAAGGACAACAGAGGAACACAGAGGGTTAAGGTCAGGGTTGGATCAGGATCTCAGTGAGGGCCGGTGAGGCACTGTGCAGATGGTAAAATTTGCAGGCTGAGCACAAAGGAACATGGAGGAGGCAGACAAATGGTTAACACAATCTGTAACAGTACGTGGGTACAGACAGGGCAAAGGCTAGGTTTCAGGCAGGCAGATAATCTGGCAGAGTATCCACAGGACAGACAAGTTATCCTCAGGACAGGCACTGACAGGGTATAAGCTATAACCGGCAGAGTATAGCAGAAGTGACAGGCTTATAAGAGACCCTTCAACCAATCAGCAGCATCAGAGGAGGATGGACCCTTAACTATGTGCAACTGCAGCCTAACCCTCCCCCACAGCCTAGCGCAGGTTGTCAGTGAGAGCAATCCCGGATCTCCCCGCGGCTGCCATGGCGTCTGGGTAGCCTAGTGACCAGTGGGGTAATAGCAGGTCAGGACATGGAAGTGACGTGATGTCCCGGTCACCTAGCAACGACCGGGACCTGCTGGAGAGATGAGCTGCAGCAGCGGCTCGTAACCGTAAGACATGACATGACTATGCACCCACCTGGGGTACTCTGAGTAGTGAGGATAAATAACAGGCAGGCAGGAATTGGGTGTAAGAACAGAGAGTCATAGAGGTAGGAAGGCCCTGCTTACAGGCTTACACTCTATAGGGAAAAAGGCATTAATACACAAGGGTAGGTGCTATCTATTACATAATTGTCCACCAGATTGCAAAGGCTCTTGGTGGGCTGCATGATATGGTCACACGGTAATGTTGGCCTGGGGGAGGATGGGAAAGGGATAGAGAGAAAATATGTGAGGATAAGTGTTAACTGTATAGATGGGATATAATTGGATAGGAAAGTTTATGAAGGTTATGTGGGCGATTCCAGAATTTGCCTGAAGAGGAGAGTTTTCAGGGAAAGCTTGAAGGTTTGGAGACTAGAGGAGAGTCTTATTGTACGTGGGAGGGCATTCCACAGAGTGGGTGCAACTTGAAGAAAGTCCTACAATCAAGTATTGGAGCGAATAATGAGGGTGCATGAGAGACATAGATCTTGTGAAGTGCAAAGAAGTCGGGTTGGGAGATATTTTGAGATAAGTGAAGTGATGTACGTTGGTGTAGTTTGGTTATTGGCCTTGTGTGTGAGTAAAAGTATTTCATATTGAATACAGTAGAATGCAGGTAACCAATGGAGGGACTGACAGAGCGGATCCACAGACTATGAACGTCTAGTAAAGAAGATTGGCCTTGCAGCTGCATTCAGAATGGATTGTAGTGGTGAGAGCCTGTCTTTGGTAAGACCGGTAAGAAGACTATTGCAATAATCAATGCAGGAGATAATGAGAGCATGTATTAGAGGTTTCTCTGACGTCCTAGTGGATGCTGGGAACTCCGTAAGGACCATGGGGAATAGCGGGCTCCGCAGGAGACTGGGCACTCTAAAAGAAAGATTAGGTACTATCTGGTGTGCACTGGCTCCTACCTCTATGCCCCTCCTCCAGACCTCAGTTAGAATCTGTGCCCGGCCCGAGCTGGTTGCACACTAGGGGCTCTCCTGAGCTCCTAGTAAAGAAAGTATTTGTTGTTTTTTTTATTTTCAGTGAGATCTGCTGGCAACAGACTCACTGCTACGAGGGACTAAGGGGAGAAGAAGCGAACCTACCTGCTTGCAGCTAGCTTGGGCTTCTTAGGCTACTGGACACCATTAGCTCCAGAGGGATCGAACACAGGCCCAGCCTCGGTCGTCTGGTCCCGGAGCCACGCCGCCGTCCCCCGTACAGAGCCAGAAGCAAGAAAAGCATCCTGGAAATCGGCGGCTGAAGACTTCGGTCTTCATTAAGGTAGCGCACAGCACTGCAGCTGTGCGCCATTGCTCCCTATGCACACCACATACTCCGGTCACTGATGGGTGCAGGGCGCTGGGGGGGGGGCGCCCTGGGCTGCAATTAGAGTACCTTAACTTTGGCAAAAACACGTAATATAGCCTAATAAGCTATATATGTGTAAAAATCCCCTGCCATAATACACTTATAAGAGTGGGAGAAGTCAGCCGAAAAAGGGGCGGGGCTATCTCCCTCAGCACACTGGCGCCATTTTCTCTTCACAGTGCAGCTGGAAGACAGCTCCCCAGGCTCTCCCCTGCAGTTTCCAGGATCAAAGGGTTAAAAAGAGAGGGGGGGGGGGGGGGGGCACTAAATTTAGGCACAAAACTGTATATAAAAAGCAGCTATAGGGATAAATCACTTTCTGTTAGTGTAAATCCCTGATTAAATAGCGCTGTGGTGTGTGCTGGCATACTCTCTCTTTGTCTCCCCAAAGGACTTTGTGGGGTCCTGTCCTCAGTCAGAGCATTCCCTGTGTGTGTGCGGTGTCGGTACGGCTGTGTCGACTTGTTTGATGAGGAGGCTTATGTGGAGGCGGAGCAGGTGCCGATAAATGTGATGTCACCCCCTGCGGGGCCGACACCAGAGTGGGTGGATATGTGGAAGGTATTAACCGACAGTGTCAACTCCTTACATAAAAGGCTGGATGACGTAACAGCTGTGGGACAGCCGGCTTCTCAGCCCGCGCCTGCCCAGGCGTCTCAAAGGCCATCAGGGGCTCAAAAACGCCTGCTACCTCAAATGGCAGACACAGATGTCGACGAGGATGAGACATGTACACAATCCACTAGGGGCATCCGTTGTATGATTACAGCAATGAAAAATGTGTTACACATTTCTGACATTAACCCAAGTACCACCAAAAAGGGTATTCTGTTTGGGGAGAAAAAGCAGCCAGTGTTTTTTCCCCCATCAGATGAGTTGAATGAAGTGTGTGAAGAAGCGTGGGCTTCCCCCGATAAGAAACTAAAAAGTTGCTGATGGCGTACCCTTTCCCGCCAGAGGATAGGTCACGTTGGGAGATATCCCTTAGGGTGGATAAGGCGCTCACACGCTTGTCAAAAAAGGTGGCACTGCCGTCTCAGGATACGGCCGCCTTGAAGGAGCCTGCTGATAGAAAGCAGGAGGCGATCCTGAAGTCTGTATATACACATTCAGGTACTATACTGAGACCCGCAATTGCCTCAGCATGGATGTGTAGTGCTGCTGCAGCGTGGTCTGATACCCTGTCAGATAATATTGATACCCTCGACAGGGATACTATTTTGTTAACCATAGAGCATATTAAAGACGTCGTCTTATATATGAGAGATGCACAGAGGGATATTTGCCATCCAGAATTAATGCAATGTCCATTTCTGCCAGGGTTCTGCCTTATAAGGGTGAGGACTTGTTTGGGGATGGTCTCTCGGACCTCGTATCCACAGCAAAAGCTGGGAAGTCGACGTTTTTACCTCGGGTTCCCTCACAGCCTAAGAAAGCACCGTATTATCAGTTACAGTCCTTTCGGTCTCAGGAAAGCAAGCGGGTCAAAGGCGCTTCCTTTCTGCCCAGAGGCAAGGGAAGAGGGAAAAAGCTGCACCAGACAGCCAGTTCCCATGATCAAAAATCTTCCCCCGCTTCCTCTAAGTCCACCGCATGAGGGGCTTCACAGGCGGAGCCAGGTGCGGTGGGGGCGCGTCTCCGGAACTTCAGCGACCAGTGGGCTCGCTCACAGGTGGATCCCTGGGTTCTGCAAGTAGTATCACAGGGATACAAGCTGGAGTTCGAGGCGAATCCCCCTTGCCATTACCTCAAATCAGCCTTGCCTGCTGCCCTCGGAGAAAGGGAGGTAGTACTGGCGGCAATTCACAAGCTGTATCTTCAGCAGGTGATAATCAAGGTACCCCTCCTTCAACAGGGACGGGGTTACTATTCCACAATGTTGTGGTACCGAAACCAGACTGTTCGGTGAGACCCATTCTAAATTTAAAACCCTTGAACATTTATATAAGAAAGTTCAAGTTCAAGATGGAATCGCTCAGAGCGGTTATTGCAAGCCTGGAAGAGGGGGATTTTATGGTGTCATTGGACATCAAGGGTTCTTACCTGCATGTCCCCATTTATCCACCCCACCAGGAGTACCTCAGGTTTGTGGTACAGGAATGTCATTACCAATTACAGACGTTGCCGTTTGGTATGTCCACGGCACCGCGGGTATTTATCAAGGTATGGCCGAAATGATGATGCTCCTCCGAAAGAAGGGAGTCATGATTATTCCGTACTTGGACGATCTCCTTATAAAGGCGAGGTCCAAAGAGCAGTTGCTAGTCAGCGTAGCACTATCTCAGGAAGTGCTGCATCAGCACGGCTGGATTCTGAATATTCAAAAGTCGCAGCTGATTCCTGCGACGCGTCTGCTGTTCTTGGGCATGATTCTGGACACAGAACAGAAAAAGATATTCTCCAGGAGGAGAAGGCCCAGGAATTATCATCTCTGGTCAGGGACCTCCTGAAACCAAAGCAGGTGTCGGTGCATCACTGCACGCAAGTCCTGGGAAAGATGGTAGCTTCTTACGAAGCAATTCCCTTCGGCAGATTCCATGCAAGGATCTTTCAGTGGGATCTGTTGGACATGTGGTCCGGATCGCATCTCCAGATGCATCGGTTAATCACCCTGTCCCCGAGGGCCAGGGTGTCTCTGCTGTGGGGGCTGCAGAGTTCTCATCTGCTCGAAGGCCGCAAGACTGGGTCCTGATGACCACGGATGCAAGCCGTTGGGGTGCAGTCACCCAGGGAAGAAACTTCCAAGGACAATGGTCGAGTCAGGAAACTTCCCTACACATAAATATTCTGGAACTAAGGGCCATTTACGACGCCCTGAGTCAAGTAGAACCCCTGCTTCAAAAACAACCGGTTCTGATTCGGTCAGACAACATCACAGCGGTCGCCCATGTAAACCGCCAGGGCGGCACAAGAAGCAGGGTGGCAGTGGCAGAAGCCACAAGGATTCTTCGATGGGCGGAGAATCACGTGATAGCACTGTCAGCAGTGTTCATTCCGGGAGTGGACAACTGGGAAGCAGACTTCCTCAGCAGGCACGACCTCCACCCGGGAGAGTGGGGACTTCATCCAAAAGTCTTCCAGCTGATTGTGAACCGTTGGGAATGGCCACAGGTGGACATGATGGCGTCCCGCTTCAACAAAAACCTAAAAAGATATTGCGCCAGGTCAACGGACCCTCAGGCGATAGTTGTGGACGCTCTAGTGACACTGTGGGTGTACCAGTCGGTTTATGTGTTCCCTCCTCTTCCTCTCATACCCAAGGTACTGAGGATAATAAGAAAGAGAGGAGTAAGAACTATACTCTTGTTCCGGATGGCCAAGAAGAGCTTGGTACCCAGAACTTCAAGAAATGATCTCAGAGGGCCCATGGCCTATGCACCTCAGACAGGACCTGCTGCTGCAAGGGCCCTGTCTGTTCCAAGACTTACCGCTGCTGCGTTTGACGGCTGAACACCGGATCCTAAAGGAAAAGGGCATTCCGGAGGAAGTCCTTCCTACGCTGATTAAAGCTAGGAAGGATGTGACCGCAAAACATTATCACTGCATATGGCGGAAATATGTTGTTTGGTGTGAGGCCCGGAAGGCCCCAACGGAGGAATTTCGGATGGGTTGATTTCTGCACTTCCTACAGTCAGGGGTGACTATGGGCCTCAAATTGGGTTCCATTAAGGTCCAGATTTCGTCTCTGTCTATTTTCTTCCAATAAAGAACTGGCTTCACTGCCTGAAGTTCAGACTTTTGTTAAAGGAGTGCTGCATATTCAGCCCCCTTTTGTGCCTCCAGTGGCACCTTGGGATCTCAACGTGGTGTTGGATTGGTTTGAGCCACTTAAAACCGTGGAGCTAAAATATCTCGCGTGGAAAGTGGTCATGCTGTTGGCCTTGGCTTCGGCCAGGCGTGTATCAGAATTGGCGGCTTTGTCATGTAAAAGCCCTTATCTGATTTTTCATATGGATAGGGCGGAATTGAGGACTCGTTCCCAATTTCTTCCTAAGGTGGTATCAGCGTTTCATTGAACCAACCTATTGTGGTGCCTGCGGCTACTCGGGACTTGGAGGATTCCAAGTTGCTGGACGTAGTCAGGGCCCTGAAAATCTATGTTTCCAGGATGGCTAGAGTCAGGAAAACTGACTCGCTATTTATCCTGTATGCACCCAACAAGCTGGGTGCTCCTGCTTCAAAGCAGACTATTGCTCGCTGGATCTGTAGCACGATTCAACTTGCACAATCTGCGGCTGGACTGCCGCATCGTAAATCTGTAAAAGCCCATTCCACGAGGAAAGTGGGCTCTTCTTGGGCGGCTGCCCGAGGGGTCCCGGCTTTACAACTTTGCCGAGCTGCTACTTGGTCGGGTTCAAACACGTTTGCAAAATTCTACAAGTTTGATACCCTGGCTGAGAAGGACCTTGAGTTTGCTCATTCGGTACTGCAGAGTCATCCGCACTCTCCCGCCCGTTTGGGAGCTTTGGTATAATCCCCATGGTCCTTACGGAGTTCCCAGCATCCACTAGGACGTCAGAGAAAATAAGAATTTACTCACCGGTAATTCTATTTCTCGTAGTCCGTAGTGGATGCTGGGCGCCCATCCCAAGTGCGGATTGTCTGCAATACTTGTATATAGTTATTGCCTAACTAAAGGGTTATTGTTATGAGCCATCTGTTCGTGAGGCTCAGTTGTTATTCATACTGTTAACTGGGTATAGTATCACGAGTTGTACGGTGTGGCTGGTATGAGTCTTACCCGGGATACCAAATCCTTTCCTTATTGTGTCAGCTCTTCCGGGCACAGTTTCCCTAACTGAGGTCTGGAGGAGGGGCATAGAGGGAGGAGCCAGTGCACACCAGATAGTACCTAATCTTTCTTTTAGAGTGCCCAGTCTCCTGCGGAGCCCGCTATTCCCCATGGTCCTTACGGAGTACTCAGCATCCACTACGGACTACGAGAAATAGAATTACCGGTGAGTAAATTCTTATTTTCTTCTTCTGGTTCCATAGGGATCCACAGGGATAACATTGGGGTTATAGGTGGTAGGATCCGCTCCTGGGCACCATACAGTTAACCCTTTTCATATATCCCAGGATGCCGCGGTCCCTCTCCAGGATGCAGCGGTCCCTCACCATTTTACAGGGGGCTGCTCTGCCTCAGTGTGTGTATTATTCCATATTATATCTGCTGTTAATATCTTGCTGTATGATATCCCCTGGAAACAGGGAGGGTCCTTTTGAGGACTTGATTTGAGCAAATAAACATCTTTTGCCTCAATATGACCACTTCATATTGTGACCAGCAGGGGTATGCTAAACATAACCCCGTACTCCGGCTGTTCAGGGTAACCCTAGCGTAGGCCTGGCCAACCTGTGGCTCTCCAGCTGTTGTAAAACTACAGGTCCCATCATGCCTTGCCATAGTTTTGCTGTTAGGGAATGCTAAAACTGTGGCAGGGCATGATGGGATGTGTAGTTTGACAACATCTGGAGAGCCACAGGTTGGCCAGGCCTGCCCTAACGTCTCCAAGCTCTGCCTTCTGCCAGCTACCATGCTGAGGCTTGGTCAAGCGACCAGTGGGGATCAGTCAATGCCACACAGGTGTGGTAAGAGCATACACCACGGGAAGGAGGAGTCTGGTGGTGGCAGCATTGTACCCGCCCACTGCACAGTGGGTGGAGTCAGTAGCAGGCGGTTACTGACTGTAGGCGGGAATCCCCTAATAGTCCAGGTCCCATGTGACCTAAAGCCCATTCGGTGACTGCGGGACACAAGTCAGTGAGTGCTTCGGAAGTGTCCGTAACAGAGACCCTTCAATCCATAGTTCTTGCCATGGAGCCAGGGAACTTTATGGTATCCCTGGATATACAGGATGCGTTTCTGTGTATCCCTATTGCTCCCTCACATCCGCAATACCCGCGTTTTGCTATATGCAACCAACATTATCAATTCAGGGCGTTGCTGTTTGGGCTTTCCACAGCACCCAGAATTTATACCAAAGTTATGGAAGTCATGGCACCACGCCTGCGTCGTCGGGAAGTCAGAACACTTCCCTATCTGGATGACTTACTGCTTCTAGCTACTTCACAAGAAGTCTTACAGCAGCATCTTCAAATCACTATGACCTTCCTTCAGACTCACGGAACTCTGCGAGCCAGCTTCTTTTTCTGCCAGCAGACAGAATCTCCAAGCTGCAGGACAGGGTTTGCAAGCTGCTCTCCATTCAGTCATTGAGTCTCCATTCACTCAGCTATGCAAGTCCTCAGACTGATGGTCTCAACCTTCGACGTGGTGGAGTACGCTCAGTTTAATTCTTGTCCTCTACAACATCTGATCCTGGTCAAGTGGAATGACCAACCTCATCTGATCAGATCTCAAATGATGACTCTCACTATGGAGGTTCACTTATCTCTCACTTGGTGGCTCCACACGACCCACCTGGACAAAGGACGGCCCTTTTGTATTCTGGACTGGGTGCTCCTAACTACGGAACCAGACTCCACGGTTAAGGGGCAGTGACAGAACAGCAGTGGTTTCAGGGGTGTTGGATGCAGTCGGAGTCTTATCTCCCAATCAATGTCCTGGAACTAACAGCTGTTTACAAAGCCTTAATTCTGGTGTAAAGGGTCCTTCAAAGCAGACCTGTTCAGGTTCAGTTCAACAATGCCATGGCAGTGGCTTATCTCTATCAGCAAAACGGCACTTGAAGCCTGATGGCGATGCAGGAAGTGGCCCACATTCTCAGGTGGGCAGAACGACACCTTCCATCCATCTCAGCAGTCTTCATTCCTGGAGCCTTCAACTGGGAAACAGACTTCTTCAGTCTCCAATATGTTTACGTGGGAGAATGGTCTCTTCATCCAGAAGTCTTTCAACTCAGGCCCCACTTGTCCACTATCAGATGTCGACCTCATGGCCTCGTGACACAACCACAAGGTTCCGGTATATGGATCACGATCCCGGGATCCGTAAGCAGCTTTCTTGGACTCGCTCTCCATCATCAGATAGACCTTCCATCTCATGTACGTCTTTCCTCCAGTATTCCTTCTGCCAAGGGTTCTACGGAAACTCAAACTGTAAGGAGGCAACTTCATTGTAGTGGCCCCAGCACGACCAAGACGCCATTGGTACTCTGACCTACAATGCCTCTCAGTAGGAGTTCCACTTCCACTGTGACAACACCTCTTGTCTCAGGGACTGTGTCTCCACTTGGACCTACCATGTCTGTCTTTGATAGCGTGGCTCTTGAATCTTCCATACTAAGGGTGAAAGGCTTTTCTTGCCTAGTTGTGCAAACTATGCTTAAGGCTCGAAAGCCGGCCTCTGCCCGCATCTACTACCGGATATGGCATACTTCCAGTGGTATTCTTCAAAGTGCTATGATCCTGCTGTCTTCCGGATTTTCAGAATTCTTGACTTCCTACAACGGGTATTGACCCTCGGCCTTCACCTGGATGCTCTTAAAGTGCATATTTCTGCTTTGTCTGTATGGTTTCAATGCAGGATTGCTCCACTTCCAGATGTTCGTGCCTTCCTCCAGGGCATTATCCGAGTCCAACTTCCCTATGTCCCTTCAAATGGCTCTGTGGGATCTGTCTTTGGTTCTGGATGCTCTTCAACAGGCTCTTAGTGAACATTTGGAAACAGTTGATCTTAAATGGTTAACTGCAAACACTTTATTCCTTCTGGCCATAGCATCTGCAAGACGAGTGTCTGATTTGGGCACACTCTCCTGTCACTCCTCTTTCCTGATTTTTCATCTGGACAAGTCTGTACTTCGTACTTTACCAGGTTAACTACCTAATGTGGTCTCCTGTTTCCATTTGAATGAGGAAATTGTGGTTCCGGCCTTCATCTCCTCAGATCTCTCGGCTGCAGAGTGTTCTCTGGATGTGGTTTGTGCTCATATCTATGTAGATCTAACCAGTTCCCTACAGAGATCAGATTCCCTCTTCATGCGCTATGGTTTTCACAAACTTGGTTGGCCAGCTAATAAACAGACCATGGATTAGAATGGCTATCGCACAAGCATACTCTTATCCTGGTCAGTCCCAGCTTCAATCTCTGCTCGTTCTACTCGGTCTGTGGGACCGTCATGGGCACTGAACAATTGCGCAAGGTGGATATGGGGTCTTCTATCCACACCTTTCTTAGGTTCTATGCCTTTGATACATTTGCCTCCCAGGATGCTTCCTTTGGACGCCAGATTCAGGAGCGTCCCCACCCTTGAAGTACTGCTTCAGGACATCCCCTGTGTTATCCCTATGGACCCCTTTGGAGACCGAAGAAAAGGAGAGTTATGGTAGACACCTTTTTGTTAACTTTTTCTTCGAGGTTCATAGTGTACACAGGGTGCCCACCCAGACGCACCTAGCCTATATGGGTTGGCCTATATGGGTTTGTGGCATTGGTCACTAGTTCCCTTCTCCTGTCTGTGAGTGTGTTCTTATGTGTACCAGATCTTTCTTCTGTCTCTTTTCCTCCTATTCCTGCTTTGGGCTTGTTATCAAAACTGACCTACTTGAGTATGGAGGTGGGATTATAGAGAGAGGGACCGAGACATCCTGGGATATCTAAAAATGCTTAACTGTATGGTGCCCAGGAGCTGATCCTACCACCTATAATCCCAAGTTATCACTGTGGACCCTATGAACCTCAAAGAAAGAGAGTTAACAATGGTAAGTCTACCATACTTTCCTTATTGCAGTGTCTTGTGTAAGGTATAGACATGTTTTGGATGTTTTTTAGATACATGTATCATGATTTAGAGACAGATTGAATGTGAGGAACAAATCACAGTTCAGAGTCGAGAATGACACCTAGGCAGCAATCTTGTGAGGTAGGGTTGAGTTCTCAACATGGATAGAGATATTAGGTTGGTAACTTTTATTGACCGGTGGAAATATAATTATTTTTGTTTTGGAAATATTAAGTTTGAAATGATTGAGGTGACATCCAAGATGGAAAAGCAGAAAGGCATTCAGTGACACGGCCCAATACGGAATCGGGGGTGGGTGGGACCTTGAGCCTCCGAGCCAGGGCAAATCCAGGAGTGGGGTACACTCAGTGTGATCACACCACCCTCTGCAGAGATTGGGAAGTGAGTCTGCTGCTGACAGGTAAGAGGAGTGGGCAGCACTAGAACTGGGCACCTACCAGGCCCCTCCAGCCAGCCCGAGCCTGGGTAATTTGTACCTGCTCCCCCCTGTCAGTGGCCCTACTGACCAGGAAATAGGACAATTTTTTTCAGCCCAAATTGTTTTCAAGATTCAATTTGATTCATTACGTTGTGACCATGATGGGTCCGTATACAAGTACACTGCACATTGTCCAGGCTTTGTGGCTCTACGTTGGAAAGTCTCAGGATTTGCACTGGATGGATGACCTGCTGATTCTGTATGATGTTTGCCAATGAGGCCTAGCTCCTAAACAGAGCATGGTTAGCTTTGCCAGGTTTACCTTGTAGCAAGTCTGCCTGTTCCTGACCCTGCTGGGGCACATACCAAGAGATGAGTGCATGTAGCTAGGATGGAGTGGCACCGGGCCTCTAACAAGGAGATGTGCTGGGCTGCCACTTGATCGCCAGTGCGCCCCTTACCAGATGTTACCGGGTCTGGTGTACCAGAGATGCCGGCTTTCCCGGTTCCGGTATGAATGGTCGACCATGTTATGGTCGACAGTCATTAGGTCGACCACTATTGGTCGACATGGACACATGGTCGACACAGAAAATGGTCGACACATGAAAGGTCGACATATGAAAAGGTCGACATGAGTTTTTTTACTTTTTTTGGTGTCGTTTTTTGCGTAAAGTGACTGGGAACCCCAATTAGTGCACCGCGTCCCCTCGCATGGCTCGCTTCGCTCGCCATGCTTCGGGCATGGTGCCTTCGCTCCGCTACCGCTTCGCTCGGCACACTTTACCGTTCCAATCGTAGTCCATGTGGATCGTAAAGTATGGAAAAGTTCCCCAAAAGAAAAAAAAGTTAAAAAACTCATGTCGACCTTTTCATGTGTCGACCTTTCATGTGTCGACCTTTCATGTGTCGACCATTTTCATGTGTCGACCATGTGTCCATGTCGACCATGTCAATGTCGACCAATAGTGGTCGACCTAATGACTGTCGACCATAACATGGTCGACCATGTGAATATAACTGGGCTTTCCCTTAGGACCAGCTGTGCAGCATCCCGTATGCCTTCACTATACACTCTGTGTCTCTCTTCTGGTATTTTACTGTTCTCCTTGTTAGGATTGTTATTCTCATTCCAGAGCCGTGTTGTTCTCTTCTCCCCCTGGTTCTGTTCTCCTCTCCCCCTGGTTCTGTTCTCCTCTTCCCCCCCAGTTTTGTTCTCCTCTCCCCCCCCCCCCCCAGGTTCTGTTCTCCTCTTCTCCCCCGGTTCTGTTCTCCTCTTCTCCCCCGGTTCTGTTCTCCTCCTCACCCCCTGGTTCTGTGTCCCCCCCCCCCCCCCCCCCCCGGTTCTGTTCTCCTCTCCCCCCGGTTCTGTTCTCCTCTCCCCCCGGTTCTGTTCTCCTCTTTCCCCCCCCCCCCCGGTTCTATTCTCCTCTCCCCACCGGTTCTGTTCTCCTCTCCCCCCGGTTCTGTTCTCCTTCTCTGTCTTTAGGGGCTTAGCCATAACTGTCACCCAGGAACTCTTCAGGGTATTTAGGGGGAGGAGGCTGAGATTTACACCTTTCTTATTATGCACAGCCCCCAATACTTTAGTATCCCTCAATGGACGAAAAGAAAAGGATATAACTTACATAAATACCTTGCTTAATGTAAATCAGTGGTCTCCAGCCTTAATTGGGGTGTGAGCTACTTTCGGAAAATAAAACCCCTGAAGGAGCTACCCCCACCTCCCAATGCACGGGTGTTCCTGCAAAAGTGGGTGTGTCCTCACAAAAAGTGGGAGTGGCCTCACAACTACATGTAACGCCCCCCCCTGCGTTGTGCCAGATACACAAATAATGCCCTCAGCAGTGCCAGATACACAAATAATGTCCCTCAGCAGTGCCAGATACACAAATAATGCCCCCAGCAGTGCCAGATACAATGCCCCCAGCAGTGCCATTTAAAATGCCCCCTCCCCGCAGTGCCAGATAAAATGCCCCCCCCCACCCCTCTGCACTGTCCGATACAGTGCCCCACACAGTGCTCACCCTTGCTGGCTTCCTCTACTGCCGCCGGTGCTGCTCCTCCTGTATGAGGGACGGAAGGGGAGGAGAGCGCAGCGCGCGCCTCTCCTGTGAAGTCCGGAGAGCGGCTGCGGTGAGGGTGACAGAGTCTCCGGCGGCGGGCATTTAAAATATGGTGCAGATAAGTGAGCCAATCAAAACTCACAGTCCGGCAGCCAATAAGGTGCTGCCACTGCCGGTCCACGAGCTCTGATTGGCTGACGGCACCATATTAAAAATGAAGGGAGGAGGACTGCCAGTAACTGCCCAAGCCCGTGCGCTCTGTGAGCTACCAAAAATACTACGGCGGTGCTACCGGTAACTCGCGAGCTACGGGTTGGAGATCACGGATGTAAAATTATTATTGTAATAAAGTGTCTAATTTGCTTGCTTAAATTTAAACTGAATAACTGGAACTGGCTAATAGTATGAAATGGGATGTCGGGGGAGACCCCTATATTCATATATTTATTTTATTTCCAGCAGATGGAAGCACAAGCGGGAAGGCCTCGGAAGGAGATCTCATTTTGTCTTCAGATTGTAAAACAGAAGAACGCTTTACACAAAATTCTCCAGAAAAAGCCTGCGTTACCCTAACTGTACCTCCAGTGCTTCACAGTGCAGATACATCACCTGATACATCTAATCCTGAGGACTGTTCTCCATATAATCCAGATATCACTACACATAGTACAGCTCATACAGGTGCTGAATGTTTTACACACAAATCAGATCTTGTTATACATCAGAGACGTCACACAGGTGAGAAGCCATTTGTATGTTCCGAGTGTGGGAAATGTTTTGCACACAAATCTGATCTTGTTATACATCAGAGACGTCACACAGGTGAGAAGCCATTTGTATGTTCCGAGTGTGGGAAATGTTTTACACAGAAATCACATCTTGTTATACATCAGAGACATCACACAGGTGAGAAGCCATTTGTATGTTCCGAGTGTGGGAAATGTTTTGCACACAAATCTGATCTTGTTATACATCAGAGACGTCACACAGGTGAGAAGCCATTTGTATGTTCCGAGTGTGGGAAATGTTTTACATGCAAATCACAGCTTGTTAAACATGAGAGACATCACACGGGTGAGAAACCTTATCAATGCTCTGAGTGTGGGAAATGGTTTGCACGTAAATCAACTCTTGTTAGACATGAGAGAAGTCACACAGGTGAGAAGCCATTTCCATGCTCTGAGTGTGAGAAGTGTTTTACAGATAAATCAGCTCTTGTTAGTCATCAGAGACATCACACAGGTGAGATGCTATTTCCATGCTCTGAGTGTGGGAAATGTTTTACTCTCAAATCAAACCTTATTAAACATCAGAGAAGTCACACAGGTGAGAAACCTTATCAATGCTCTGAGTGTGGGAAATGGTTTGCACATAAATCAGCTCTTGTCATACATGAGAGAAGTCACACAGGTGAGAAGCCATTTCCATGCTCTGAGTGTGAGAAGTGTTTTACAAATAAATCAGCTCTTGCTAGACATCAGAGACGTCACACAGGTGAGATGCTATTTCCATGTTCTGTTTGCAGGAAATGTTTTACAAATAAAACAGCTCTTGTTACACATCAGAGAAGGCACACAGGTGAGAAGCCATTTCCTTGCTCCGAGTGTGGGAAATGTTTTACACGGAAATCAGCTCTTGTTTCACATCAGAGAAGTCACACAGGTGAGAAGCCATTTCCATGCTCAGAGTGTGGGAAATGTTTTAAAGAGAAATCAGATCTTGTTATACATGAGAGAAGTCACACTGGTGAGAAACCATATCCATGCCCTGAGTGTTGGAAATGTTTTGCTTTCAAATCACAACTTACGATACATGAGAGACGTCACACAGGCGTGAAACCATTTCCATGCTCTGAGTGTGGGAAATGTTTCACAAGGAAATCAAGTCTTATTCTACATCAGAGAATTCACACAGGTGAGAAACCATTTCCATGCTCTGTGTGTGAGAAATGTTTTACTCTCAAATCACATCTTGTTAGACATCTGAGAAGTCACACAGGTGAGAAACCTTATCAATGCTGTGAGTGTGGGAAATGGTTTGCACATAGATCACATCTTGTTAGACATGAGAGAAGACACACAGCTGTGGAACCATGCACATTCTGAGTGGTAAATGTTTATCACACCACTGTGCACTTACAACAAAATACATTTCTATAAGATGATGGACATGAATCGTTGTTGCTACTATCTAAATATTAACAACTTAACTATTTTTCCCCCCAAAGAAAAATTGCTCCGAAAGTGTCTGTGTGTTTTTGTTTTTTATTAGTGAATTAGGTGAAGAACATGAATTTAACGTTATCCAAAATGATTTTAGTTGAAACAAAGGATTTATTTTTTTATTTATTTAATAGAAAATATAATTTTCGCAAACATCAGTCGAGAAGATCGATAACATCTGTAACATTGCAACGTTACTTTTTACCCCCAAGGCAGCTGCCAGGTACACAGGGGAGGTCTGGGGGAGTTGTTTTACACTTTCCCAGCAGCTGCTTTTGTCTGCAGCCTCCGCGTGGGGGATCCTGCCATGCTGACCAATCAGCAATGATCGGCAATACTGGGGGCTGGGGGGCTGGAAGGCAGAGGTTTCGCTTCCCTGCCGCTGCTAGCACTGCTTATCTGTCTGGTCGCATCCTGTGAGACCAGGTCAGATAAAGCACTGCCTGGTGTGGTCGCATCTGATGCCACCATGCCAGGCAAGTGGCTAATGATGAAATGAAAATAAGTGATTAGTAGGCATAAATACAGAGGACCTGATTGAATCCGACACCTTCCGCCCACTTGTGAGATAAGCTGTGCTCACTATCTCCGTGCATTTGTACCAGCGCTGTCCTTGTGCGAGAGATCCGTGTTACATCAGACAGATCTTTACAAGCGCTCAACTTTGAATAGCCGCAATTACACCTACGCCCTGACGACACTTACCTCACACTCCGCAGCAAGCGGAGATGCGTCTGGCACAGAGTTGCACGTGCCGGCACCGCCGCATGCACGGCTGCTAAACGTCACATGATCTGACTGCAGATTGATTTTTTTGGGAAACTCTGAATCACGGCCAGAGCGTACACAGAGGTTTGTCTGTATTACTGAATTATGGAGAGCAAATGGCAGCTCCAGTCACGTTATACTGTAGCGTCCAGCCACACACACAGGTGAGAGTTGTGTCATCGTCATACGCCTGGCACAGATAGCCTGTGTGTAACACTTACTGTGTAACATGTTCTACTGTAGCATCCAGCCACAGACGCGGGTGCAATGTGTTATCAGCATAAGCTTGCTACAAACCGCGCGTGTGTGGCACTTATTGCGTAACATGTTATATGTAACTTCCAGCCACAGACGTACAGTGGTGTTTGCAAGTTTGTGAACCCTTCAGAATTTTGTATATTTCTGCTGAAATTTGGACTAAAACTCAGATTTTCACACAAGTCCTAAAAGTAGATAAAGAACCAAATTAAACAAACGAGACAAAAACATTAGACATGCTCGTTTTATATTGAGGAAAATTATCCAATATCACTTACCTGTGAGCAGTAATGGTATGTGACCCTTTAGGTTTAGCAGATATTGTAAAGGTGAAATTAGAGTCCGGTATTTTCAGTCTTATGGGATGACAATCAGGTGTGAGAGGACAACCTGTCTTTTTAAAAGAACAGGGATCTATCAAAGTCTGATGTTCACAACACATGTTTGTGGAAGTGTATCGTGCCACGAACAAAGGAGATTTCTGAGGCCCTCAGAAGAAGAGTTGTTGATGCTCATCACGCTGGAAAAGGTTACAATCTCAAAAGAGTTTGGACTACACCTATCAACAGTCAGATTGTGTACAAATGGAGGAAATTCCAGACCATTATTACCCTCACCTGGAGTGGTCAAATATATATATATGTGTGTGTGTGTGTGTATGTATTTCTCCGGCAGGGTCAACAGGTTATCCACAGGATAACAATGGGATATGCTGGAACGATAGGGTCAAGCACGATAGCATACAGATGTCCATTTGTTCGAAGCCTACTGACCGCAATACACTGTTGCAGTTTGACAGCTTCCATCCCCCTGCGGTGGTCAGGGGACTTCCATTTTCCCAATTCCTCAGGGTATGCAGGATCACCAGCGACCCTGAGGAATTGGAGGTACAACTCAACCTTATGACTGATAAATTTCTACAGGGAGGCTATCCCCCGAAGCTATTACAGGTAGCCAGAAAGAGGGCTCTTGTTAAAAGCAGGGTGGAGTTGCTGCAAAGCCAAACAGATAAGTCCACCGCTAACAGGGTTCCTTGGATTAATGAATTCAATACGGCTAGTGGTAGATCGTGCAAACAGATGAAGCAACTGTGGCCTATGATTGCATCTGACCCTAGCTTACCTGCTTTACATCACAGTAGAATTTTGCCCTGTTACACGCGGAGTGCCAACCTTAAGGACCTACTGGTCGAAAATGATGTCACAAGTTTAAAAAGCACACCACAGGTCACTAATTTCCTTAGTCAAAAACCGGGATGCTTTAAGTGTCTCGGGTGCACGACTTGTAGTTTCATGCAGAATGGGAATTATATTTCTCATCCCCACACTGGGAAGAAAGAACCCATTATATGGCCATTAACATGCAGCTCGATGCACGTCATTTATGTACTTGTCTGCCCGTGTAGTTTATACTACATAGGTAAGACGCAATGCCAATTCATGGAAAGGATGGCCCAACACCGGTCGCCCATCCGGGTGGCATTGCAGTCGGGGAACAGTGAACAACGTGTGGCGCGGCATTTTGCCCAGATGAGACACACATTGGCATCCCACCAGTATAAGACCAGGTCCCCTTTTCGATACGTGGGGGAAATCGGGCTAAGAAGCTCCTACAGTTAGAATCACGCTCGATCTATAAATTAGATACTATTTATCCCAGAGGTCTGAATGACAGCCTGTGTTTGAATTGCTTTTTATAAGATGTTACTGCCCATCTTAGATTCAAATTGCAGAATTCAGTAACCATGAGATAAGCTACTCATAAGCCATGCATATTGCATGGTTTGATATTAGAGTGCTTGACAGATAAAAGCAAGGGTTCCACGGAGGGGCAATAGATTAGGGGAAGTAGCTAAAAATCCTTTTGCTTTTCTTTTCCTATTTTCCTTTTTTTTTTACCGTTATCCACATATGGTTATTCAGCACTAGATAGGTAGGTTCAGATGCAATTCCTTCCTTTTTTTCATTTTTATTTAAATTTTTCACATTATGTTTCACACTGGGTAATTTATCCAAGTGTGTCTTAATTGTTTGTTTTCTCACAGAGTTTTATTAACAAAGTGTTTTAAGAGAATTTTTGTGTCATCTCACTTAGCACTTGTTCCTGTCGATGTATTGTCAACAGGAGTTTTGATAATATTTTTGATGTAATTTACATACATGTTGTGTGAATTGTTTACACCGTTACCATGGTGGTAACTGTTTGTTCCCATGCCAACAGCTGCTGTGGGGCGCCGCCGGGCTGTGTGGTGACGTGGCTTCCTGTGACGGGGGGAGTCCTGGCCGGAAGTACGGGACCCGGAGCCACGGGTGGCGCTTCCGCACCGGGGGTTGGCGTCCTATGGAGGGGTAAGCTATTTAAGTTTTTTGCGCTGTGTAACACTTGTGTATTGTGTTTCCTGAAGACAAGGGTTCGACCCTCGAAACGTTGAATAAACACGCAAGCTTTGTTCACCTTTAATACAGTCTCCGAGTGCCGCCTCTAGTCTGTCTGTTTGTGTGTGTATATATGTATATATATATATATATATATATATATACATATATATTATAGGTGGGACCTCTTCAACATCTAATACTGTCCTGGTGGAACGGGCAGCATCATCTGATCCAGGCTCCTGGCAATCAATCACTCTCTGCAAGTTTAGCTCACCCTCTCGTGGTGGCTACACGCGTCTCACCTGGACAAGGGTCACACTTTCTGGATTGCAGACTGGAAGGTCCTCATTACAGATGCCAGCCTCCATGGGTGGGTTGCTGTGACCGGCCAAAAGTCCTTGCAGGGATGTTGGACAACCCCAAAAAGCTGACTGCCCATCAACATCCTGAAGCTTCGGGCTGTATTCCAGACATTCACTCTGGCGCACGACCTTTTCCAGGGACGTCCTGTCCAAGTTCAGTCAAACAACGCGACTGCAGTAGCTTACCTCAACCACCAGTGAGGCATACAGTCGGCCAGTCATGAGGAAAGTGGTGCGCATCCTCGTTTGGTCTGAACGTCATCTCCCGGCCACCTGGGTGGTGTTCATCTCAGGAGTCCTCAACTGAGAAGCGGACTCCCTAAACCAACAGGACATCCAGGCCTGGAGAGTGGGCTCTACTCCTGGATGTCTTCCAACTCCTTGTGGACAAATGGGCCTACCGGAGTGGACCTCATGACACAACCACGAATTACCTATATATGGGTCCAGGAATCCTGCAGCCACCTTCGCGGATGCTCTGGCGGTGAGGTGGACCTTCAATCTGGCATATCCCTTCCCTCCAGTCTCCCGCCTTCTGAGGATTCTTTGCAAGTTCAAGCAGGAAGGAGGCACCGTGCTGCTGATAGCTCTGAACTGGCCTAGGCGCCACTCTTTCCACTCCATCTACAGGCAGATCTTCTAACTCAATGGCTCTGTCTGTACCCAGACCTAGCTCATCTGTTTTTGATGGCATGGTTCTTGAGTCATCCCTCTTAAGATCCAAGGGTTTCTCCCGCTCTGTAGTTCAGACGATGCTCAAGGCTCGTAAGCCTACCTCAGCCTGAATTTATTACAGAATTTGGCACTCTTTCAGTGGAATTCTACCACGGGCTATGACCCTACGGGTTTCAGAGTTTGTTGGGTGCTTGCCTTACTCCAGGCAAGGTTGGACCTCGGCCTCCACCTGGCATCCCTCAAGGTTCAGGTCTCTGCTCTGTCAGTGTGGTTCCAGTGAAACATCGCTCCCCTGTATGATGTTAGAATATTTCTCTAACGTCCTAGAGGATGCTGGGGACTCCATAAGGACCAATCGGGAATAGACGGGCTCCGTAGGAGACATGGGCACTTTAAGAAAGACTTTGGATTCTGGGTGTGCACTGGTTCCTCCCTCTATGCCCCTCCTCCAGACCTCAGTTTTAGACTGTGCCCAGAGGAAGATGGGTGCACTGCAGGGAGCTCTCCTGAGTTCCCTGCTAAGAAAGCATTTTTGTTAGTATTTTTTCTTATTATCAGGGAGCACTGCCTGCAACAGGCTCCCTGAATCGAGGGACTGAGGAGAGAGGAGCAGACCTACTTAAATGATGGGCTCTGCTTCTCGGCTACTGGACACCATTAGCTCCAGAGGGAGTGGAACACAGGTTCGTCCTGGGCATTCATCCCAGAGCCGCGCCGCCGTTCTCCTCACAGAGCTGGAAGAAACGAAGACAGAAGACGTCTCAGGCGGCTGAAGCCTTCGGTGCTTCACTGAGGTAACGCACAGCACGGCAGCTGTGCGCCATTGCTCCATTACACCTCACACACTCCGGTCACTGTAAGGGTGCAGGGCGCAGGGGGGGCGCCCTGGGCAGCAATAAATACCTCTCCTATGGCAAATGAACCTATATACATGTACAGGTGGGCACTGTACATGTATATAAAAGAGCCCCCGCCATATTTTACAAACTTTGAGCGGGACAGAAGCCCGCCGCCGAGGGGGCGGGGCTTCTCCTTCAGCACTCACCAGCGCCATTTTTTCTTCACAGCACCGCTGAGAGGAAGCTCCCCGGACTCTCCCCTGCTTGACACACGGTGACAGAAGGGTTTTAAAGTAGAGGGGGGTCACATAGTTGGGAAATATATATACTACAGCGCTACGGGGTAAACATTCTGTGTTTTTCTCCTGGGTCATATAGCGCTGGGGTGTGTGCTGGCATACTCTCTCTCTCTGTCTCTCCAAATGGCCTAAGGGGGGTCCTGTCTTCAGAAAAGAGATTCCCTATGTGTGTGGGAGTGTGTCGGTACGCGCGTGTCGACATGTTTGACGATGAAGGCTCGCCTAAGGAGGAGGGGGAGGGCATGAATGTCGGGTCGCAGTCGGCACAGCCGACACCGGACTGGGTGGATATGTGGAATGTCTTGAATGCTAATGTAAGTTTATTGCATAAGAGATTAGACAAGACTGAGGCTAGGGATCAGTCAGGTGGTCAGATCCCAGTGGCACCGGGACCTTCTGGGTCTCAGAAACGCACATTATCCCAGATCACTGACACAGATACCGACACAGACTCAGATTCTAGTGTCGACTATAAGGATGCAAAATTACAGCCAAAAGTGGCTAAAGGTATTTGTTACATGATTGTTGCGATTAAAGAGGTTTTTCATATCACCGAGGAACCCCCCAGACACGAGGGTGCACATGTATAAAGAGAAAAAACCTGAGGTCAATTTTCCGTCCTCATTTGAGCTGAACGAATTGTGCGAAAAGGCTTGGGAATCTCCAGACAGGAGACTACAAGTTCCCAGAAGGATTCTTATGGCGTATCCCTTCCCACAAAAGGACAGGATACAATGGTAATCTTCGCCTAAAGTAGACAAGGCGTTGACACGCTTATCCAAGAAGGTGGCACTGTCTTCCCAGGATACGGCTACCCTCAAAGATCCTGCTGATCGTAAGCAGGAAGTTACCATGAAGTACATTTACACACATTCCGGTACTATTGTTAGACCGGCGATGGCATCGGCCTGGGTTTGTAGTGCTGTCGCAGCATGGACAGATTCCTTATCTAATGAGATTTTTGCCCTAGATAAGGATACCATTCTAATGACCCTAGCGCATATCAAAGATGCCCCATTATATATGAAGGATGCACAAAGAGACATTTGTTTCCTAAGCTCTAGAATAAACGCTATGTCTGTTTCTGCTAGGCGACTCTTGTGGACCCGACAGTGGACGGGGGATGCCGACTCAAAGCGGCATATGGAGTCATTGCCGTACAAGGGAGAGGAGGAGTTTGGAAAAGGCCTCTCGGACCTGGTCTCTACTGCTACAGCTGGTAAATCGAATTTTTTACCTTATGTTCCCCCGCAACATACTAAGAAGGCGCCTCATTATCAAATGCAGTCCTTTCATTCAAATAAAAGCAAGAAGGTACGGGGATCATCCTTTCTTACCAGAGGTAAAGGCAAGGGAAAAAAGCTGCACACAGCTAGTTCCCAGGACCAGAAGTCCTCCCCTCCGTCTGCAAAATCCACCATATGACGCTGGGGCTCCCCTGGGGGAGTCGGCTCCGGTGGGGGCACGTCTTTGAATTTTCAGCCACGTCTGGGTTCGCTCACAGGTGGATCCCTGGGCAATAGAGATTGTTTCTCAGGGATACAGGCTGGAATTCGAAGAGATGCTTCCTCGCCGGTTTTTCAAATCAGCTCTGCCGGCGTCTCCGTCAGAGAGGGAGTTGGTGTTATCTGCAATTCAAAAATTGTATCTTCAGCAGGTGATAGTCAAGGTTCCTCTTCTCCAGCAAGGAAAGGGGTATTACTCAACCCTGTTTGTGGTCCCGAAACAGGACGGTTCGGTCAGACCCATTTTGAATCTAAAATCCCTGAACCTGTACTTAGAAAAGTTCAAGTTCAAGATGGAATCGCTCAGAGCGGTCATTGCCAGCCTGGAGGGGGGGGGATTGGATGGTTTCCCTGGATATAAAGGATGCATACCTTCATGTTCCGATTTTTCCTCCTCACCAGGCGTTCCTGAGATTTGCGGTACAGGACTGTCATTACCAATTTCAGACGTTGCCGTTTGGGCTTTCCGCGGCCCCGAGAATTTTCACCAACATAATGGCGGAAATGATGGTGCTCCTGCGCAAGCAGGGTGTCCCAATTATCCCATACTTGGACGATCTCCTCATAAAGGCGAGATCACGAGAGAAGTTACTGAACAGCGTGTCACTGTCTGTGAGAACGTTGCGGCAGCACGGCTGGATTCTCAATATTCAGAAGTCCCAGCTGGTTCCTACAACGCGTCTGACCTTTTTGGGCCTGATTCTGGACACAGAACAGAAAAAGGTTTTTCTTCCGATGGAAAAGGCTCAGGAGTTCATGACTCTGGTCAAGGACCTGTTGAAGCCAAAAAAAAGATTTCAGTGCATCACTGTACTCGAGTCCAGGAGAAGATGGTGGCATCTTACAAGGCCATTCCCTTCGGCAGGTTCCATGCGAGAACTTTTCAATGGGACCTACTGGCCAAGTGGTCCGGGTCTCATCTACAGATGTATCAAAAGATCACCTTGTCTCCCAGAGCCAGGGTGTCTCTTCTGTGGTGGCTACACAGTGCTCACCTCTTAGAGGGTTGCAGGTTCGGCATTCAGGACTGGATCCTGGTGACCACGGACGCAAGCCTCCGAGGTTGGGGTGCAGTCACTCTGGGAAGAAATTTTCAAGGTCTCTGGTCAAGTCTAGAGACTTGTCTCCACATCAATGTCCTGGAGTTGAGGGCCATATCCAACGCCATACGTCAAGCAGAAGCATTATTTCGGGACAAACCTGTTCTGATTCAGTCGGTCAATGTCATGGTAGTTGCTCATGTAAACCGCCAAGGCGGCACAAGGAGCAGAGTGGCCATGACAGAGGCCACCAGGATTCTTCGCTAGGCGGAAGATCATGTAAGCGCACTGTCAGCAGTGTTCATCCCGGGGGTGGACAACTGGGAAGCGGACTTCCTCAGCAGACACGACCTGCATCCGGGAGAGTGGGGACTTCATCAGGAAGTCTTCGCACAGATCGCGGGTCGGTGGGGACTGCCTCAGATAGACATAATGGCGTCCCGGCTCAACAAAAAGCTAAAGCGGTGTTGCGCCAGGTCAAAAGACACTCAGGCGGTAGCGATAGATGCTTTGGTGACACCATGGGTGTTCAGATCGGTCTATGTGTTCCCTCCTCTGCCTCTCATAGGTGTTGAGAATAATAAGACAAAGAAGGGTGAAAACAATCCTCATTGTTCCAGATTGGCCACGAAGGACTTGGTATCCGGATCTGCAAGAGTTGCTCACAGAAGATCCGTGGCCTCTTCCTCTAAGGCAGGACCTGCTGCAGCAGGGGCCCTGTCTGTTCCAAGACTTACCGCGGCTGCGTTTGATGGCATGGCGATTGAACGCCGGATCCTAGCAGAAAAAGGTATTCCGGAGGAAGTCATTCCTACCCTGACCAAGGCTAGGAAGGACGTGACATTGAAACATTATCACCGTATATGGCGAAAATATGTTTCTTGGTGTGAGGCCAGGACTGCTCCTACGGAGGAGTTTCATTTGGGCCGCCTCCTTCACTTCCTTCAAACAGGAGTGAATTTGGGCCTAAAATTAGGGTCTATAAAGGTTCAAATTTCGGCCTTATCCATTTTCTTTCAAAAAGAATTGTCTTCTCTTCCTGCAGACATTTGTCAAGGGAGTGCTGCATATTCAGCCTCCTTTTTGTACCTCCGGTGGCGCCTTGGGATCTTAACGTTGTGTTAAGTTTCCTTAAGTCACATTGGTTTGAACCACTCAAAACGGTGGAATTAAAATATCTCACTTGGAAGGGTGGTCACGTTGCTAGCCTTGGCTTCGGCTAGGCGAGTCTCGGAATTGGCGGCTTTATCACATAAAAGCCCCTATCTGGTTTTTCATGTGGATAGGGCAGAATTGCGGACTCGTCCTCAATTCCTACCTAAAGTGGTTTCATATGAATCAACCTATTGTTGTGCCTGTGGCTACGCATGACTTGGAGGATTCCGAGTCCCTGGATGTGATCAGGGCTTTGAAAAGTCAGAAAAACAGAAGCGCTATTTGTCCTGTATGCAGCCAACAAGGTTGGCGCTCCTGCTTCAAAGCAGACTATTGCTCGCTGGATCTGTAACACGATTCAGCAGGCACATTCTATGGCAGGATTGCCATTGCCTAAATCGGTTAAGGCCCATTTCACTAGGAAGGTGGGCTCTTCTTGGGCGGCTGCCCGAGGGGTCTCGGCATTACAGTTGTGCCGAGCAGCTACTTGGTCGGGGTCAAACACATTTGCAAAGTTCTATAAGTTTGATACCCTGGCTGAGGAGGACCTCCTGTTTGCTCAATCGGTGCTGCAGAGTCATCCACACTCTCCCGTCCGTTTGGGAGCTTTGGTATAATCCCCATGGTCCTTACGGAGTCCCCAGCATCCTCTAGGACGTTAGAGAAAATACGATTTTACACTTACCGGTAAATCTATTTTTCGTAGTCCGTAGAGTATGCTGGGCGCCCGTCCCAAGTGCAGATCTCTTCTGCAAGACTTGTTTATAGTTTTTGCTGACATAAGGGTTATGTGTTGGTTAATCGGTTGAACCGAGGCTATGTTGTTGTTCATACTGTTAACTGGGTAGTTTATCACAAGTTATACGGTGTGATTGGTGTGGTTGGTATGAATATTGCCCTTGGGTTAACAAAATCCTTTCCTCGTACTGTCCATCTCCTCTGGGCACAGTTTCCCTAACAGGTCTGGAGGAGGGGCATAGAGGGAGGAGCCAGTGCACACCCAGAATCCAAAGTCTTTCTTAAAGTGCCCATGTCTCCTGCGGAGCCTGTCTATTCCCCATGGTCCTTACGGAGTCCCCAGCATCCTCTACGGACTACGAGAAATAGATTTACCGGTAAGTGTAAAATCTTATTTTCTTCAAGGTATTCTCCACAATCAAACTCCCTTTGTCCCTCCAGTTGCTCGGTGGGACTTGTCTTTGGCTTTCCGTGCTTTACAAGTTTGAGCTTCTGGACTCAGTAGACCTCAAAATGCTGATGGCAAAAATGCTCTTCCTCCTTGCTGTTGCCTCTTCCCGCAGATTTTCTGACTTGGGGGCACTCATGTGTCGCTTCCTCTTTTTAATTTTTAATCTGGACAGAGCCGTCCTCCGATCTCGGGCTGGCTACCTTCCTAAAGTGGTATCCAGGTTCCATCTTAACGAAGAGATTATGGTTCCAGCTTTTCTATTCTGCTAGTGATGCTTCCCTGGATGTGGTCTGTGCTCTCAGGCTTTATGTGGATTGCACCAGAAAATGAAAGTTATGGTAGACATCTTTTTCTTCAAGGTCTATAGGATCCACAGGGTGCCCACCCTGATGCAGCTGGCTCCTATGGGTTTTATCCTGTTGGTCACTAGTTCCCTTCTCTAATGTGAGAGTGTTTCTTGTGTGTACCATTCTTCCTTCTCCTCTCTCCTGGCCTGTACTTGTTCACAAAAACTGGATGGCCTTTGGCTGGGGGTGTCACGATCCGGGTAATTCATCACCGTTACTTACCTTCCAAGTGTCTCCCGAGGCTGGCACAGAGTTCCAAGCCTGGATTCTACCTGCGCTGTCTGCGTACAGCACGCTGTGTAACATGGCCTCAGTCTCTCACATGCTAAAGTTCAAACAGACTTTCCCTCCAGATTCAAACATGGGCGCAGCCATGTTTGGATTCATCACATGTTGCTTTACAGCCTATCAGCTGCACTCTGGACTCTGCCTGATTACCCAGCTGGTATAAATATCCTGCATCAAGGGCGCCTAATCGTCAGTGCTTTGGTTGTCAATCCTTGTACACATGTCTCTCCTGTTTGTGGACTCTACAGCTTGTTCGTCCAGGTATTCCAGCTCCTGTGATCCAGCTCCACTAAGAGATCCGCACCAGTTACCATCCTGCGGTGCAGCCTGACTTCTGCAGTGTTCCAGCTCTGCTTCCCGGTTATCTTCTACGATCCTGACATTGCCTTCCAGCTTCCAGCGTTGGCCCTGCTCCGCTTGCAGCGGTGTCCTGGTATCGTTCCTAATTCCATTGTCTGCAGCATCGCTCTCTATCCTCCATAGTGAATTCGTCACTGGCTTCCAGCGCTTCATCCACATCGCTTCCAGAAGTGCTCTGTGTCACTATCCGTCTACAGCGTTGCTTTACGTCCACTCTAGTTCCACTCTCCAGCGGTATACCTATATCGCTCTGCATATTTGACCACACAACATCAAACCACAGTCCCCATCGATGCTCACCATCGGACTTTAAACTGCAGCGGTGAGTTCAGTACACCTTTTGTTCACACTGGTTCCATCCAGTATTCTCTGCAGTACTGCCAAGTACCACTTCAACTTCTGTACTCCTGTGTTTACCTCAGCCTCAGTGTGTCATCTGCTGGGCAGTACCAGCTTGTTCCTTACCTCAGTGGTTAGCTGTGGCATACGGACTTTCCAACTCCGGATTTGGCAAGGACTTTAACATCTTGTTCTGCAAATCCACAGCACATATTACCCCAGCGTTTCTAGGAACTGTACTGTAAATATCTCTGCACGTCTACTGTTGAAGTCATTGCATAACCAAGGTGTCTATTCTGTGTGTTCAATAAACTGAGGTTCAGTTTTATAATTCCGTTGTCGTGGTCACGCCTTCTGGCAGTTGGTGCAAGATCTCCTGTATGTCTAGGAACCCTATTCTGCCTTCACGATTCACCTACACGCCAGCCCCTACACCTGAGGCTTCCCCCCAGGTCAGCCCTCAGTTGTGACAGGGGGCAGGGTATAGGGGAGGAGGGACCAAAGCATCCTGGGACCTGAAAGCTGTAACTGTTTGGTGCCCATTCTCTCCAACCACATACACCCCATGGTAACCCTGTGGATCCTATGGACCTTAAAGAAAAAGAGTTAACAAAGGTAAGTCTACCATAACTCTTAATATTGAGGAAAATGATCCAATATCACATTCCTGTGAGTGGTAACAAAAGTATGTGAGCCTTTGCTTTCAGTATCTGGTATGACCCCCCCCCCCCCCCCCTTCCCCGTGCAGCAATAACTGCATATAAACATTTCCGGTAATTGTTGATTAGTCCTGAACATTGGCTTGGAGGACTTTTACCCCATTCATCCATACAAAACAGCTTCAACTCTTATGTTGGTGGGTTTCCACCCATGAACTCCTCACTTCATGTCCTTCCACAATACAATTGGATTAAGGTCAGGACTTTGACTTGGTCATTCCAAAACATTAAATGTATTCTTCTTTAACCATTCTTTGGTTGAATGACTTGTGTACTTTGGGTCATTGTCTTGCTGCATGACCCGCTTTCTCTTGAGATGCAGCTCATGGACAGATGTCTTGACATTTTCCTTTAGAATATTCTGGTATAATTCAGAATTCATCGCCCCATTAACGATGGCAAGTCATCCTGGGCCTGATGCAGTAAAATAGGCCCAAACCATGATGCCACCACCGTGATTCACAGATGGAATGAGGTATTTATGCTGGAATGCAGTGTTCTCCTTTCTCCAAACATAACGCTTCTCATTTAAACCAAAAAAGCTCTATTTTGGTCTCATCTGACCACAAAACATTTTTTTTCAATAGCCTTCTGACTATTCCAGGTGATCTTTAGCAAACTGCAGATGGGCAGCAATGTTCTTTTTGGAGAGCAGTGGCTTTCCCCTTGCAATCCTGCCATGCACACCATTGTACTCCTTATAGTGATCTCATGAACATTAGCTAATGTGAGAAAGGCCTTCAGTTGCTTAGAGGTTACCTTGTGTTCCTTTGTGACCTTGTGAACTATTAGATGCCTTGCTCTTGGCGTGATTTTTGTTAATCAACTACTCCTGTAGAGGGTGGTAATGGTCTGGAAGTTCTTCCATTTGTACACAATCTGACTTGACTGGTGGAGTCCAAACTCTTTAGAGATGGTTTTGTAACCTTTTGCAGCCTGATGAGCATCAACAACTCTTCTTCTGAGGTCCCCAGAAATCTCCTTTTTTCGTGGTATGACACACTTCCACAAATGTTTTGTGAACATCAGACTTTGGTAGATCCCTGTTCTTTTAAAAGGACCACTCACACTTGATTGTCATCCAATATATTTGGATATTAAGGAGTGAACCTCTAATCACAAAACATAATGCAGCCCAGTGCTTATGATGGTGTAAAGAGCGCAAAAACTGGACAGTGGAACAATGGCGGTAAGTGTTATGGAGTGAGGAATCACTTTTCAGATTAGATGGACGTGTTTGGGTTTGGTTATTGCCAGGAGAACGTCTGATGCCAGAGTGTACAGTACCTACAGTAAAGCATGGAGGAGGTGGCATTATGACGTGGGGTTGTTTCAGCTGGTGTGGCATGGGTCCACTAGCAGCACTGCATGGCCACATTAACTCTGAGAAGTATAGATATGTTCTTGCTAACTTTGTGCTCCCTACATTGTGGCAGTTTTTCAGAAACAACAAATGTTTTATCAAGACGACAATGCCACCGGTCATGTTTCCAGGGCGACATTGGACTGCTATACAGAAAATTCAGTAACCTGGATGGACTGGCCAGCTCAGAGTCCAGATCTTAACCACATTGAGAACCTCTGGGATGAATTGGAATGACTGGTGCATTCTAGGCTGACTTGACCTTCTTCAGTGTCACTGTTGGTCACTACATAAGGCGTAATGGCAAAACATACCGTCTGCTGCTGTCCAGGAACTTGTGGACAGTATGCCAAGAAGGTTGTCTGCAGTAATCGCTGCACGTGGTGGACCTAGACAGTACTGACCTCAATAAGAACTTGTTGATCTCTTTGCTGTCAGTGTGCAGTCACTTTTGTCCTCATCGTGTATCTGTTTAGCCTTAAGGATCACATACTTTTGCCGCTCACAGATATGTGATATTGGATAATTTTCCTCAATAAAAAAAATGAGCACGTCTAATGTTTTGTCTCATTTGTTTGATTTGGTTCTCTACCAACTTTTAGGACTTATATGAAAATCTGAGGCTGTTTTAGGCCAAAATTCAGCAGAAATATAGACCATTCTGAAGGGTACACAAACTTTCAAGCACCACTGTAAGTGTAACGTGTCATCAGCATAAGCCTGGCATAGACTGCTTGTGTGTGGCGCACATGTTATACTGCATCTTCCAGCCACAGACACAGGTGTAATATACAGTGGCACAGATCGCCCATGTGTGGCCCGTTTTGCGATCTCCCATTATATTAGACATCCGTATCTCTCTCCACGGTGAGCAGAGGCTACAATGCTGTCATAGGGGACCCTAAGTAATAATCCCGGAAATGTGCTGGAGGTATAGGGCATGATTTTGGGAGGCATGGATCTCTCACGGATGCCAGCAGCGAGTGTTTGCACACAGAGGACACGCAAAAGTAACTTTATGCAATTTGTATATGCCCGTCATAATTTGGCCAGATCTGACTTTCTGTGCAATAGGGCATTTCGAAGTAAGAACTGGGTGGTGGCAGTGTGAACGCACAGAACCTTCCCTGACTTGTGGGAGTGCCATGGACCAGATGTTCTGTATGACCCTGAGTCCTGCATACAGGGAAGGGAAGCCACCAGTACTCTGGTGCACATCCCTTCTCCACAGTGTTCTCCTAGATCACCAATACTCTAGTGCACATTCCCTTCTCCACAGTGTACTCCCAGATCACCAGTACTCTAGTGCACATCTCTTCCCCACAGTGTTCTCTCAGGTTACCAGTACTCTAGTGCACATCTCTTCCCCACAGTGTTCTCTCAGGTTACCAGTACTCTAGTGCACATCTCTTCCCCACAGTGTTCTCTCAGGTTACCAGTACTCTAGTGCACATCTCTTCCCCACAGTGTTCTCTCAGGTCACCAGTATGCTAGTGCACATCCATTCCCCACAGTGTTCTCCCAGATCACCAGTACTCTAGTGCACATTCCCTTCTCTACAGTGTTCTCCCAGATCACCAGTACTCTAGTGCACATCTCTTCCCCACAGTGTTCTCTAAGGTCACCAGTACTCTGGTGCACATCTCTTCCCCACAGTGTTCTCTAAGGTCACCAGTACTCTAGTGCACATCTCTTCCCCACAGTGTTCTCTAAGGTCACCAGTACGCTAGTGCACATCTCTTCCACACAGTGTTCTCCAGAACGCTAGTGCACATTCCCTTCCCCACAGTGTATTCCCAGGTCACCCGTTCTGAATTGGAGTAAATTATATATACTATACATTATAGTACACTAGGTCACATCCCTTCCCCAGAGTGTATATATAGCAGATCATTTATTTTTTGTGGGATGGGAGGGGGGGTTGTTATTACTCCAATTTGTATTCTTGATCCCCTTGTTCATAGCAATCCACAATAGAGATGAATGTGATGCTCTATAGTTTGTACTGTAAATATGTTTGTACTGTAAGATAATCAGGAGTTCCAAATGTAGCCAATAATCCTGGTGATTTCCTTCACTATGAACTGAACGTCTTGGAATCAGCCATTATTATTATCACATTATTATATTGATATCACATCTATGCTATTGTTACACTGTTTCTATGTCTTCCTATATTCTGAGTAGTGTCTCATCTACAGATGTGTCCACATACACCTTTCCTAAAGTCACGCCACATGACCCCATTTGGGGTGTATCCACGTCTTGTGATTTTTCTTAAAATAAACTTTCATGTAAAAATAAAATGACAGGAAAATGTGGGAATCCATCCAGTGGCTGCCCGTGGTTGGAGGATCTCAGTCGTGGTGAACGTCTCCTGCCGTATGACACAAAGGAAAGGTGTCTGTGTCACATCTATGTGAGATAGGTACATCATTGTATCTTTATTAGTATGATATAGATAAGTGAATACACAAAATGGAAGCTGAATGTCAGTTTGTCTATTGCTTAAAAGAAACGGTTGTTTTAAATGTAATTCTTATATGTTTGCAGAAACTTTGATTTTAGTAGCAATTAAGGAAGTTAGTCTAGCTTTACAGTATTTCATAGACTGTGGTTAGCTAGTATCCTATAGAAAAGGGAAGTCGAAAGTATGTTGAAGGTAAAAGTATATTTTTAATGTAACAGTCATAATCACAAGATGCTGAGCTAATTAATTGGAAATCCCCCATAAGGGGAGTTTATAAATTATAATATATTCTGATATTTGAAATGTAATTGGTCTATGTATATGATTGGCTTGTTAATTTAATTAGATCATGTAATGCTATGATGAAAGTATATAAAATAAAATCAACGTGTCAATGTGCAGTTCATGATATTCTTTTATCGTAAGCCCTGTGAACTTCACAATGCAATAAATCTACCAAAGAGACTTCATTGTTATTCAATTATTTTACATAACCATATCAGTATGTGCCCCCAGGACGCATTTACACCCTTTCTTCATGTTTTCATCTAAGAATAATTAGAATATAAAGTATGGTATAATGTATGGTGAACCTATTAATATTACACAAATAAAATCATTAATTACCAACCATGATGACTTCTTGTGTTTCATAAGATGAGTTACACAATGGGGAAAAAAGAAAATGCTGGAAGATAGTATCCTAGTGACCGCCTTATTATAGAAGGGGATCTGAGTAACATCCAAATATCCATACACGTTCTGGGAGCCTATGTGTAATATAGACTGAGACTCCTCTTTGCTAAAATGTATCCTAGTGACCACCAGAAAATGGAGGAAGCTTCCTAGTATCAGCCAATCATGCATAGCCCATACTGGGGGCTTATATAAATAATATGTCTCCTAAGCCCTCCCCTTAGAAACATAGAATTTGATGGCAGATAAGAACCACTTGGCCCATCTAGTCTGCCCTTTTTTGACCATATTTTTATCTCAAACCTTATTTGATCCTTATTTCTGTGTAAGGATATCCTTATGTCTATCCCTTGCATGTTTAAATTGCTCTACTCTGATGGGAGGCTATTCCACTTGTCCACTACCCTTTCTGTGAAGTAATTTTTCCGCAAATTTCCCCTGACCCTCCCCCCTCCAGTCTCAGTGCATGTCCTCATGTCCTATTGATTTTCTTCATTTGGAGAATGTTTCCCTCCAGGACTTTGTTTGAACCCTTGATATATTTGAAAGTTTCTATCATGTCCCCCCTTTTCCCTTCTCTGCTCCAAACTATACATATTGAGATTTCTCTATCGTCCTAAGTGGATGCTGGGGTTCCTGAAAGGACCATGGGGAATAGCGGCTCCGCAGGAGACAGGGCACAAAAGTAAAGCTTTTACAGGTCAGGTGGTGTGTACTGGCTCCTCCCCCTATGACCCTCCTCCAGACTCCAGTTAGATTTTTGTGCCCGGCCGAGAAGGGTGCAATTCTAGGTGGCTCTCATAAAGAGCTGCTTAGAGAGTTTAGCTTAGGTTTTTTATTTTACAGTGATTCCTGCTGGCAACAGGATCACTGCAACGAGGGACAGAGGGGAGAAGAAGTGAACTCACCTGCGTGCAGGATGGATTGGCTTCTTGGCTACTGGACATGAAGCTCCAGAGGGACGATCACAGGTACAGCCTGGATGGTCACCGGAGCCACGCCGCCGGCCCCCTCACAGATGCTGAAGCAAGAAGAGGTCCAGAATCGGCGGCTGAAGACTCCTGCAGTCTTCTTAAGGTAGCGCACAGCACTGCAGCTGTGCGCCATTTTCCTCTCAGCACACTTCACACGGCAGTCACTGAGGGTGCAGGGCGCTGGGGGGGGGGGCGCCCTGGGAGGCAAATGAAAACCTTTAAAAAGGCTAAAAATACCTCACATATAGCCCCAGAGGCTATATGGAGATATTTACCCCTGCCTAAATGTACTAAATAGCGGGAGACGAGCCCGCCGAAAAAGGGGCGGGGCCTATCTCCTCAGCACACGGCGCCATTTTCTGTCACAGCTCCGCTGGTCAGGAAGGCTCCCAGGTCTCTCCCCTGCACTGCACTACAGAAACAGGGTATAACAGAGAGGGGGGGCAAAATAAATGGCAATATATTAATATAAAAGCAGCTATAAGGGAGCACTTAATCATAAGGCTATCCCTGTCATATATAGCGCTTTTTGGTGTGTGCTGGCAGACTCTCCCTCTGTCTCCCCAAAGGGCTAGTGGGTCCTGTCTTCGTATAGAGCATTCCCTGTGTGTCTGCTGTGTGTCGGTACGTGTGTGTCGACATGTATGAGGACGTTATTGGTGTGGAGGCGGAGCAATTGCCAAATATGAGGATGTCACCTCCTAGGGGGTCGACACCAGAATGGATGCCTTTATTTGTGGAATTACGGGATAGCGTCAACTCGCTTAAGCAGTCGTTTGCCGACATGAGGCGGCCGGACACTCAATTAGTGCCTGTCCAGGCGCCTCAAACACCGTCAGGGGCTGTAAAACGCCCCTTGCCTCAGTCGGTCGACACAGACCCAGACACAGGCACTGATTCCGGTGGTGAAGGTGACGAATCAACCGTATTTTCCAGTAGGGCCACACGTTATATGATTTTGGCAATAAAGGAGATGTTACATTTAGCTGATACTACAGGTACCACTAAACAGGGTATTATGTGGGGTGTGAAAAAACTACCAGTAGTTTTTACCGAATCAGAAGAATTAAATGACGTGTGTGATGAAGCGTGGGGTGCCCCGATAAAAAACTGCTAATTTCAAAGAAGTTATTGGCTTTATACCCTTTCCCGCCAGAGGTTAGGGAGCGCTGGGAAACACCTCCTAGGGTGGACAAAGCGCTAACACGCTTATCAAAACAAGTGGCGTTACCCTCTCCTGAGACGGCCGCACTTAAAGATCCATCAGATAGGAGGATGGAAAATATCCAAAAAGGTATATACACACATGCAGGTGTTATACTACGACCAGCTATTGCGACTGCCTGGATGTGCAGTGCTGGGGTAGTTTGGTCAGAGTCCCTGATCGAAAATATTGATACCCTGGACAGGGACAATATTTTACTGTCGTTAGAACAAATAAAGGATGCATTTCTTTATATGCGTGATGCACAGAGAGATATCTGCACACTGGCATCACGGGTAAGTGCTATGTCCATTTCGGCCAGAAGAGCTTTATGGACACGACAGTGGACAGGCGATGCGTAGAGGAGTTATTTGGGGTCGGTCTATCGGATTTGGTGGCCACGGCTACGGCCGGGAAATCCACCTTTCTACCTCAAGTCACTCCCCAACAGAAAAAGGCACCGACCTTTCAACCGCAGCCCTTTCGTTCCTTTAAAAATAAGAGAGCAAAGGGCTATTCATATCTGCCACGAGGCAGAGGACGAGGGAAGAGACAGCAACAGGCAGCTCCTTCCCAGGAACAGAAGCCCTCCCCGGCTTCTACAAAAGCCTCAGCATGACGCTGGGGCTTCGCAAGCGGACTCGGGGGCGGTAGGCGGTCGTCTCAAGAATTACAGCGCGCAGTGGGCTCACTCGCAGGTAAATCCCTGGATCCTGCAGATAATATCTCAGGGGTACAGGTTGAAATTAGAGACAGAGCCACCTCGCCGTTTCCTGAAGTCTGCTTTACCAACGTCCCCCTCAGAAAGGGAGACGGTTTTGGAAGCCATTCACAAGCTGTATTCTCAGCAGGTGATAGTCAAGGTACCTCTTCTACAACAAGGGAAGGGGTATTATTCCACTCTTTTTGTGGTACCGAAGCCGGATGGCTCGGTAAGGCCTATTCTAAATCTGAAGTCCTTGAACCTGTACATAAAGAAGTTCAAGTTCAAGATGGAGTCACTCAGAGCAGTGATAGCGAACCTGGAAGAAGGGGACTTTATGGTATCCTTGGACATCAAGGATGCGTATCTCCACGTTCCAATTACCCCTCACACCAGGGGTACCTCAGGTTCGTTGTACAAAACTGTCACTATCAGTTTCAGACGCTGCCGTTTGGTTTGTCCACGGCACCTCGGGTCTTTACAAAGGTAATGGCCGAGATAATATTTCTTCTTCGAAGAAAAGGCGTATTAATTATCCCATACTTGGACGATCTCCTAATAAGGGCAAGGTCCAGAGAACAGCTAGAGATGGGTTTAGCACTATCTCAAGAGGTGCTAAAGCAGCACGGATGGATTCTGAATATTCCAAAATCCCAATTAATGCCGACAACTCGTCTGCTGTTCCTGGGGATGATTCTGGACACAGTTCAGAAAAAGGTTTTTCTTCCCGAAGAAAAAGCCAAGGAGTTATCTGACCTGGTCAGGAACCTCCTAAAACCAGGAAAGGTGTCTGTACATCAATGCACAAGAGTCCTGGGAAAAAATGGTAGCTTCTTACGAAGCAATCCCTTTCGGCAGATTCCATGCAAAGGGATCTGTTGGACAAATGGTCAGGGTCGCATCTTCAGATGCACCTGCGGATAACCCTGTCGCCGAGGACAAGGGTATCCCTTCTGTGGTGGTTGCAGGAGGCTCATCTATTGGAGGGCCGCAGATTCGGCATGCAGGATTGGATCCTGGTGACCACGGATGCCAGCCTGAGAGGCTGGGGAGCAGTCACACAGGGAAGAAATTTCCAGGGAGTGTGGTCGAGCCTGAAAAAGTCTCTTCACATAAGCATTCTGGAACTAAGAGCAATCTACAATGCTCTAAGCCAGGCGGAACCTCTGCTTCAAGGAAGACCGGTGTTGATCCAGTCGGACAACATCACGGCAGTCGCCCATGTAAACAGACAGGGCGGCACAAGAAGCAGGAGGGCAATGGCAGAAGCTGCCAGGATCCTTCGCTGGGCGGAGAATCACGTGATAGCACTGTCAGCAGTATTCATCCCGGGCGTGGACAACTGGGAAGCAGACTTCCTCAGCAGACACGACCTTCACCCGGGAGAGTGGGGACTTCATCCAGAAGTTTTCCACATGCTATTAAACCGTTGGGTAAAACCAATGGTGGACATGATGGCGTCTCGCCTCAACAAAACACTGGACAGGTATTGCGCCAGGTCAAGAGATCCGCAGGCAATAGCTGTGGACGCGCTGGTAACACCTTGGGTGTACCAGTCGGTATATGTGTTCCTCCTCTGCCTCTCATACCAAAGGTATTGAGGATTATACGGCAAAGAGGAGTAAGACTAGTGGCTCCGGATTGGCCAAGAAGGACTTGGTACCCGGAACTTCAAGAGATGGTCACGGACGATCCGTGGCCTCTACTTCTGAGAAGGGACCTGCTTCAGCAGGGTCCTTGTCTTTTTCAAGACTTACCGCGGCTGCGTTTGACGGCATGGCGTTTGAATGCCAGATCCTAAAAGGAAAAGGCATTCCAGAAGAAGTCATTCCTACCTTGATAAAGGCAAGGAAGGAAGTCACCGCGAAGCATTATCGCCGTATTTGGCGAAAATATGTTGCGTGGTGCGAGCAGCGGAGTGCTCCGATGGAGGAATTTCAACTGGGTCGTTTTCCTACATTTCCTGCAATCAGGATTGTCTATGGGTCTCAAATTGGGATCTATTAAGGTTCAAATTTCGGCCCTATCAATATTCTTCCAAAAAGAATTGGCCTCAGTCCCTGAGGTCCAGATTTTTATCAAAGGAGTACTGCATATACAGCCTCCTGTGGTGCCTAAGGTGGCACCGTGGGATCTAAATGTAGTTTTAGATTTCCTCAAATCCAATTGGTTTGAACCACTAAAGAATGTGGATTTGAAATATCTCACATGGAAAGTGACTATGTTACTGGCCCTGGCTTCGGCCGGGAGAGTATCTGAACTGGCGGCTTTGTTTTATAAAAGCCCTTATTTAATTTTCCATTCGACATAGGGCAGAGCTGCGGACGCGTCCGCATTTTCTCCCTAAGGTGGTATCAGCGTTTCACCTGAACCAGCCTATTGTAGTGCCTGCGGCTACAGACGACTTGAAGGACTCCAAGTTGTTGGACGTTGTCAGAGCCTTAAAAATATACATTTAAAGGACGGCTGGAGTCAGAAAATCTGACTCGCTGTTTATACTGTATGCACCCAACAAGTTGGGTGCACCTGCTTCTAAGCAGTCGATTGCTCGTTGGATTTGTAACAAAATTCAACTTGTACATTCTGTGGCAGGCCTGCCACAGCCTAAATCTGTTAAGGCCCATTCCGCAAGGAAGGTGGGCTCATCTTGGGCGGCTGCCCGAGGGGTCTCGGCATTACAACTCTGCCGAGCAGCTACGTGGTCAGGGGAGAACACGTTTGTAAATTTTTACAAATTTGATACCCTGGCAAAGGAGGACCTGGAGTTCTCTCATTCGGTGCTGCAGAGTCATCCGCACTCTCCCGCCCGTTTGGGAGCTTTGGTATAATCCCCATGGTCCTTTCAGGAACCCCAGCATCCACTTAGGACGATAGAGAAAATAAGAATTTACTTACCGATAATTCTATTTCTCGGAGTCCGTAGTGGATGCTGGGCGCCCATCCCAAGTGCGGATTATCTGCAATACTTGTACATAGTTATTGTTAACTAATTCGGGTTATTGTTTAGGAAGCCATCTTTCAGAGGCTCCTCTGTTATCATACTGTTAACTGGGTTTAGATCACAAGTTGTACGGTGTGATTGGTGTGGCTGGTATGAGTCTTACCCGGGATTCAAAATCCTCCCTTATTGTGTACGCTCGTCCGGGCACAGTACCTAACTGGAGTCTGGAGGAGGGTCATAGGGGGAGGAGCCAGTACACACCACCTGACCTGTAAAAGCTTTACTTTTGTGCCCTGTCTCCTGCGGAGCCGCTATTCCCCATGGTCCTTTCAGGAACCCCAGCATCCACTACGGACTCCGAGAAATAGAATTATCGGTAAGTAAATTCTTATTTTCTTAGTCTTTCTGGGTAAGTTTTGTGATGTAGGCCATGCACCATTTTAGTTGCCCTTCTTTGTACAGTCTCTAATGTATTAATATCCTTTTGAAGATATGGCCTCCAGAATTGAACACAGTATTCTAGATGAGGCCGTACCAATGACCTATACAGTGGTATTATTACTTTCTGATGCTGATTCCTCTCCCAATGCTCCTAATAGCCTTCCTCATTGCTTTGTTACATTGCTTACCTGCCTTTAAGTCACCTGAAATAGTGACTCCTAGATCCCTTTCCTCAGTAGTTTCCAGTATAGTGCCATTAATACTATATTTAGCCTTTGGGTTTTTTGAGACCCAAGTGCATGATTTTAAAATTTTTGGCATTAAACTTTAATTGCCACACTCTTGACCATTCCTCTATCCTATGTAGATAATAATTTGTTTTACCCCACCTGGTGTGTCTACCCTGTTGCATACCTTTGTGTCATCTGCAAAAAGGCATACTTTCCCTTTAATGCCATTTGCAATGTCACCAATGAAGATATCAAAAAGCTCTGGTCCAAGTACAGATCCCTGGGGTACTCCACTGGTAACATTTCCCTCCTGTGAATGCACTCCATTTACCACAACTCTGTTTTCTATCCTGCAACCAAGATCTTATCCATTCAATAATCCTAGTATCCAATCCCAAGCTTTCAAGTTTATTTAGCAGTCTGCTACGTGGAACAGTGTCAAAAGCCTTACTAAAGTCTAGATAAGATATAGCCATAGCTCCACCTTTATCCATCACTTTAGTCACACAGTCAAAAAAAGACAATAAGATATGTTTGATATGATCTCCCTCAGTGAATACATGCTGTTTGGGATCCTGCAAATTGCTGGATTTGAGATAATCTACATATCTTTCTTTTAAGAGTGTTTCCATCAATTTCCCTACTACTGATGTAAGACTCACTGGTCTGTAGTTGTTTGCCTCTTCCTTGCTTCCACTTATGTGCAGTGGGACTACGTTTGCTCTTTTCCAGTCCTCTGGAATTACTCCTGTAGCTAATGGGAGCATTCCTGTCACTGGTGCTGTGGGGAAAGTGGGGCTGGTAGGGATCCTGTCACTGGTGCTGTGGGGAGAGAGGGGCTGGGAGGGATCCTGTCACTGGTGCTGTGGGGAGAGAGGGGCTGGGAGGGATCCTATCACTGGTGCTGTGGGGAGAGATGGGCTGGGAGGGATCCTGTCACTAGTGCTGTGGGTAAAGTGGTGCTGGGAGGGATCCTGTCACTAGTGCTGTGGGGAGAATTGTACTGGGAGGGATGATGTCACTGAGGCTTTGGGGAGAGTGGGCTGGGAGTGATCCTGTCACGGGTTGTGGGGAGACTGGTGCTGAGAGGGATACTGTTGCTGTGGGGAGAGTGGGGCTAGAAGGGATCCTGTCACTTGTGCTGTGGGGAGAGTGGGGCTGGGAGGGATCCTGTCACTTGTGCTGTGGGGAGAGTGGGGCTTGGAGGGATCCTGTCACCGATGCTGTGGGGAGAGTGGGGCTGGGAGGGATCCTGTCACTTGTGCTGTGGGGAGAGTGGGGCTGGGAGGGATCCTGTCACTGGTGCTGTGGGGAGAGTGGGGCTGGGAGGGATCCTGTCACTGGTGCAGTGGGGCTGGGAGGGATCCTGTCACTGGTGCAGTGGGGAGAGTGGGGCTGGAAGGGATCCTGTCACTGGAGCTGCAGGGAGAGTGGGGCTGGGAAGGATCCTGTAACTGGTGCAGTGGGGAGAGTGGGGCTGGGAGGGATCCTGTCACTGGTGCTGTGGGGAGAGTGTTGCTGGGAGGGATCCTGTCACTGGTGCTGTGGGGAGAGAGGGGCTGGGAAGGATCCTGTCACTGGTGCTGTGGGGAGAGTGTTGCTGGATTTGAGATAATCTACATATCTTTCTTTTAAGAGTGTTTCCATCAATTTCCCTACTACTGATGTAAGACTCACTGGTCTGTAGTTGTTTGCCTCTTCCTTGCTTCCACTTATGTGCAGTGGGACTACGTTTGCTCTTTTCCAGTCCTCTGGAATTACTCCTGTAGCTAATGGGAGCGTTCCTGTCACTGGTGCTGTAGGGAAAGTGGTGCTTGGAAGGATCCTGTCACTGGTGCTGTGGGGAGAGAGGGGCTGGAAGGGAACCTGTCACTGGTGCTGTGGGGAGAGTGTTGCTGGGAGGGATCCTGTCACTGGTGCTGTGGGGAGAGTGTTGCTGGGAGGGATCCTGTCACTGGTGCTGTGGGGAGAGTGGTGCTGGGAAGGATCCTGTCACTGGTGGTGTGGGGAGAGTGGTGCTGGGAGGGATCCCGTCACTGGTGCTGTGGGGAGAGTGGTGCTGGGAGGTATCCTGTCACTGGTGCTGTGGGGAGAGTGGTGCTGGGAAGGATCCTGTCACTAGTGCTGTGGGGAGAGTGGTGCTGGGAGTAACCTCTAGGGGTTTTACACACCCTCGCACTAATCAGTAAAGGGAGGGCGTGAGCAAGAGGGGAGAGACAGTGAGAGGATATAAACGGCTGGCAGAGAATAGAGAGGAAAAACTCACCTGACGGGGTCTAGGGAGTGCAGCTGTGTGCCCGACGTGCTGAGGATGCAGATCAGTGCAGGAGCCGGCACCCACTGTGAGGAGTGTCAGTGTGGCTGGCAGCGGGTAGATAGAGACATGAGGACTGAATGAGAAGCAGCGGCAGCTGAGCAGGGGCCTGCTGAATGAGAATCCGCGGGCCCCTGCCGCAGGAGAATAGGAGACCCAGATGCCACTGCAGGGAACTGAGTGTGACCTAAAGCAGCGGTGACCCAGCTGACTGGAGAAACCACCGCTGCTTTAGAAGGCAGAACTGTGCTAAGGCACCTCACCGTATGTGGAGCTGGCCCTTAGCGGTGACCTCAGGCAATAACGGAGGAACTGATACGATTAGACTGTCAGAGAGAAGGTGTGACGGTGCCTGAGGCCAAACTAGCGCCACCTGTATTATGGTAACGGTGGGGTCTGCACCACCTTTATTACGGTAACGGCGGGGTCTGTGCAACCTGTATTACGGTAACGGCGGAGTCAGCGCCAACTGTATTACAGTAACAGCGGAGTCTGCGCCATCTATATTACATTAACAGCGTGGCCTGTGTCGCCTGCATTATGGTGACGGCGGGATTTGCGTCACATGTATTACAGTAACGGCGGGGTCTGCACCAGCTGTATTACGGTAACAGTGGGGTCTAGGCCACCTGTATTACAGTATTGGCAGGATCTGCGTTACCTGTATTACGGTAGTAGTGGGGTCTGCACCAAATGTATCACAGTGATGGCGGGATCTGCATCACCTGTGTTACGGTAACCGTGGGGCCTGTGCCACCTGTGTTATAGTAATGGCGGAGTCTGCGCCACCTGTATTACGGTGACGATGGGGTCTGCGCCACCTAAATTATGGTGACGGCAAGGTCTGCACCACCTGTATTACAGTAACGGCGGGGTCTGCACCAGCTGTATTACAGTATCGACGGTGTCTGCGCCACCTGTATTACTGTAACGACTGGGCCTGCTCCACCTGTATTACAGTAACGGCGGGTTCTGATCAACACCTGTATTACAGTAACGGTGAGGTCAGTGCCATCTGTATTACGGTAACGGCGGGATCTGCTCCACGGATTACACAGGTTCGGAGGTTGATTAAAACCATCTGAAATGTAGGCTTGAAGTCAGCGAGCCACAGAACCTGTTTAATCCATGAGCGTCCCACGTAAAAGAGATAATCTGGTCATCCTAGAATAGGAAACTAGAGTGTCAGCCACCTGTACAGGGATAATGCAGCACCAGAGGCTGCTCCAGCTGCACTATAACAAGAAACCACAGGCTGCTCCCCCTGTAGTACAGCAACCTGACACCAGAGCTGCTCAGCCTATAGAATAACAATAATAATATAATTACCTGCTGCCAGACACAGCAATGGCTGCTCTGTGCTCTTGCTGCCTTGTGGGAATGACAGTTGGGAGGCGGAGCTCAGACCAGGGGAAAATGGCCGCCGCACCTGAATTCACTACACGGCCAGGAAACCAATTGCTGTTGCAGGACTGGTCTACAAGAAAATGGCCGCCGGCCTCCTGCAATGAGGACATGTATGGTAATAATCGTTACAATGTGCTGTGGCCGGGGTGTAGGAGGGGAGGGATCAGTCACCAGGAAGCAGCCTGTGCCAATCAGACCCTACTTCCGGGCTGTGCGTTCCACCTAACTGTCCTGTGCGTTCCAACACGTAAGAAGGGCGTTTTCATCGCTTGGTACAGCCTCCCAGTGTCCGACTAGATGGATCAGGTAATGGCGTCTTACTATAAAGGGGGAGCAGCTTGTGGTGTCTTATTATTATACTGGGAGAGCAGCCTGTGGTGTCCTGTTATTATTATACAGGGGGAGCAGCCTGTGGTGTCCTGTTATTATACAGTGGAGCAGCCTGTAGTGATCAGTTGTTATTATTATACAGAGGGAGCAGGCTGTGGTGTCCTGTTATTATTATACTGGGGGAGCAGCCCGTGGTGTCCTGTTATTATTATACAATGGGAGCAGCCTGTGGTGTCCTGTTATTATTATTTCTCTTATGTCCTAGAGGATGCTGGGGTCCATATTAGTATCATGGGGCATAGACGCGTCCACCAGGAGCCATTATCACTTTAAGAGTTTAATAGTGTGGGCTGGCTCCTCCCTCTATGCCCCTCCTACCAGACTCAGTTTAGAAAATGTGCCCGGAGGAGCCGGTCACAGCTAGGGGAGCTCTACAGAGCTTTTTTAGTAAAAGTTTATTTTAGAGTTTTTATTTTACAGGGAGGCTGCTGGCCACAGCCTCCCTGCATCGAGGGACTGAGGGGGGGGAGCAGTGTCTGCCCTGCGGGGTCTGAGCCACTGTCTCCGCTGACTGGACACTGAGCTCCAGAGGGAATGATCGCTTACTGCCACAGGGGAACGCTCACCCCGGCAGCATGCCGCCACCCCCTTGCAGAGCTGAAGAAGTGGCGAGTGAGTCATCGGCTCCCTAAAAAGCAGGGAACCGATGTGAAGATGGCGGCTACAGGGTAGGAGCGCAGTACTAACTGTGCTCCGGGGGCTCAGCGGTACTTGGTGCGACGCTGTGAGGGGCGCCCTGAGCTGGCGCCTTAACCCTACACTGACCAGTCAGCCTGTCGGGGTCTTCGGATCTCAGACATCACAAATTCCTCAGGCCAGTATAATGTACAGAAGAGCGGGAAGACAGCGCCATTAAGGGGGTGGAGCTTCTCCTCAGAGTGGACCCAGCAGCGTTCAATGCCATTTTCCTGCCTACAGACAGGCTGCCAGTGGAATATCAGTCCCTCCAGAGCAACTCCAGCTATCTGTACCGTACCAGGGGGTTGTAGAAGGGAGGGGAGGCTGTATATAGACTGTGTCACCTATTAAGGGACACAGTCAGCGCTGGTTACGGGTCTCCCTATACCTATATAGTGCTGTGTGTGGGTTGGCGCCAATCTCTGTGTCTCTCTGCCATTCTTGGGGGGGAGGGGGACGACGACGACTCTGTCTACCCTTTACTCTGTGTGTATGTGTGGTGAGTGGTGTGTATTAGCAAACATGTCTAGAGACTCTGTCTCATGTGCTGCAGAGGATATCTCTTCTCAGGAAGATCCCATCCCATGTAATCAGAATTGCACTGTTGTAGCACAAATCCTGCCTAGGGAACCGGAGTGGTCAGATTTCTGAAAGGGTTGCTTGGACTGAAATTGCAACTCAGGTGATACAGTCCTCGATGGCTGTATGGCCCGGTCCTGTTCCCTCGGGGTCCCCTGCGGTACATTCTCATAAACGTGATCTTGCTAACATTACGCAGGATGACACGGATACCGATTCTGACCCAGCAGACGGTGATGGGGATGTGTAGAGGAGGACGGCATCGCTTGCCAAGGGGGTGCAGTTGATGATTGAGGCCATGAGGGATGTGTTGAATATTGCTGACACAACCCCTGAGCAGGTGGAGGAGGCTGTTTTCACGGATAGTAAGAAAGCGCCGCTCACCTTCCCTGCATCTAAGGAATTAAATGCTATATTTGAAAAATCCTGGGAAAACCCGGAGAAAAAATTCCATATCCCTAAAAGGGTTCTGGTTGCTTTTCCCTTCCCGGAGGAATATTTTAAAAAAATGGGAGACCCCGCCTATAGTTGACGCGTCTGTCTCCAGACTGTCAAAGCAGGTGGTCTTACCTGTCCTGGGTTCCACCGCGTTGAACCAGCCACGTCACAGTCCTTTCGTCCCGCGAGGCCTAGAAAGAACAAGCCTTCTCACACCTTCTTTAGACGTGGTCGTGCTAAAGGAAAAAAGCCTGCTCCCGCAGGTTCCCAAGACCAGAAGCCTGCTTCTGGTACCTCAAAGTCTTCTGCATGACGGTGGACAGCACAGCCTGGAGGAAGGTCAGGTGGGAGCAAGACTCCGGTATTTCAGCCACGTCTGGATATCGTCTGGCTTGGACCCTTGGATACAGGATATAGTATCCAGGGGGTACAGGCTGGAGTTTCAAACTCTCCCACCTCACCGTTTTTCTTCAAATCAGGCTTGCCAGCTCTGCTGGCACACAGAGCAATTCTTCTGATAGCTATCCGAAAATTGGTAGTGTCCGAGGTCATTGTTCCAGTTCCGCCTCATCAGTGGAACAAAGATTACTATTCGAACCTTTTTGTGGCGAAGCCGGATTATTCGGTACGGCCAATTCTGAACTTAAAATCTTTGAACCCTTATCTCAAGGAGTTCAAATTCAAGATGGAGTCTCTGAGAGCTGTCATCTCAGTACTGACAGTGGGGGAGTTCCTGGTGTTTCTGGACATCAAGGATGCGTACCTCCACATTCCCATTTGGTTGCCGCATCAGGCTTATCTCAGGTTTGCACTGTTAGACGATCATTATCAGTTTCAGGCGCTGCCGTTCGGTCTCTCCACGGCACCGAGGGTCTTAACCAAGGTGATGGCAGAGATGATGGTTCTCCGCCGCAAGCAAGGGGTGAACATAATTCCGTATCTGGACGATCTCCTGATCAAGGCGTCGTCCAGGGAGAAGTTGTTAAGATCCACTGCTCTCACGACACAACTGCTCAAGGAGCACGGTTGGATCCTGAACCTTCCAAAGTCTCATCTGGAGCCGACAAGGAGGCTGTCTTTCCTGGGGATGATCCTAGACAGGGAAGCGCAGAGGGTGTTTCTACCGGTGGAGAAAGCATTGGTGATTCAAACCATGGTCCGGGATGTCTTGAAACCTACCCGGGTTTCGGTTCATCAGTGCATCTGCCTTCTGGGGAAGATGGTTGCCTCCTACGAGGCTCTGCAGTACGGAAGGTTTCATGCTCAATCCTTTCAGCTGGGTCTCTTGGACCAGTGGTCGGGATCTCGCCTACATTTGCACCAGAGGATACGTTTTTTTGAAAGGGGTTCTGCACATTAATCCTCCCTTTGTGGCGCCAACGGCACCCTGGGATCTTGATGTGGTATTGCAGTTCCTGCATTCAGCTTGGTTTGAGCCTCTACAGGATGCCGACATCAAGTTTCTCACGTGGAAGGCGGTCAGTTTGTTGGCCTTAGCCTCTGCTCGGCGCGTGTCGGAATTGGGGGCTTTGTCTTGTAAAAGTCCCTATCTGATCTTCCATGAAGATAGGGCGTAATTTAGGACTCGTCCGCAGTTCCTGCCTAAGGTTGTATCTGCTTTTCATATTAACCAACCTATTGTAGTGCCAGTGGCTACTGACTCCTCAATTACTTCAAAGGCCTTGGATGTTGTGAGGGCTTTGAAGATTTATGTGAAAAGGACGGCTCATCATAGAAAATCTGACTCTCTGTTTGTCCTCCATAATCCCAAAATAATTGGGTGTCCTGCTTCTAAGCAGTTGATTTCATGCTGGATCAGGTTCACCATCCAGCATGCATATTCTACGGAAGGATTGCCATTTCCAAAATCAGTAAAGGCCCACTCTACTCGTAAGGTGGGCTCTTCCTGGGCGGCTGCCCGGGATTTCTCGGCTGTACAGTTTTGCCGAGCAGTTACTTGGTCAGGGTCGAACAAATTTGCTAAGTTTTACAAGTTTGGCCTCTGATGACCTCACGTTTGGTCAAGCAGTGTTGCAGGAGCCTCCGTGCTCTACCTCCCATTCTGGGAGCTTTGGTACATCCCCATGGTACTAATATGGACCCCAGCATCCTCTAGGACGTAAGAGAAAATAGGATTTTAATTACCTACCGGTAAATCCTTTTCTCGTAGCCCGTAGAGGATGCTGGGCACACGCCCAGTGCTTCGTTTTCCTGCATTGGTTTTATAGTTCAGTACTGCCTGGTTCCTAGGTAAGTTCTGCGTTAATTGCTGTTTCAGCTGTTGCTGAGTTTTCCGGCCTGTTGCCGGATTTGCCTGTTGTGTGAGCTGGTATGAATCTCACCACTATCTGTATAATTCCTTCTCTCGAAGTATGTTGTCTCCTCGGGCACATTTTCTAAACTGAGTCTGGTAGGAGGGGCATAGAGGGAGGAGCTCCTTTGGACCCCATCTATACCCCATCGGACTAAGCAGTGTTCCTTCTAGGCTGTTTCAGCAGGGTGTGGCACCCTGCCCATTTTTGAAATGTGAAAAAGCCCCCTGCCATTTTTCAGTGCACCCTGCAGGACCATAAATCGCCACCTTGTATACAGAATGCAGCAGTCAGAGTGCGTGTTACAATGTTGTCGTCTACTCCTTGCCCACCTCTGAAATTGGAAGACAATTTCTATCCTCAGCCAACTGGATGGCAGAGGAGGCGCTGTATATAACACAGCACTCTGATAAAGAGGGAAAGAACAGGGTAAGCAGTGAGCATGTACTGCTTACAGTATTTCCCTGGTAGAACAGACTGATTTCTTTCCTATATATTTTAACCCATTGTATAACTTTTCTGTTTTATAACACACACGGATTATAACTACTTCAGCACAGGAAAAGACATTTATAATTATCTACTTATGTATATGCTACAGCCGAGATTTCAAGAAGACTGGACACATACAGTATGTTTCTCAGTACAGATGTTAAGTGTCTTATATGTATGCATGGGTATATGAGTTACTAAGGGCAAAATGTGTGTACAAAAACTATAAACATATGCACTATGCTTTGTGCGCAAAGCGTTACATCAATACAGTGCCCTTCCAAATAAAAATGTGCCCTCTTAAATGCCAAGCACCCTGCCCTAAAAAAATCCTAGAGTGAACACTACTAAGTGAACCCCAGTATCGCTTATGGACTACGAGTAAAGGATTTACCAGTCGGTAATTAAAATCCTCTTTTTAGTCCTATCTCCCAGAATACACAGTAGTGAAGAAGACATCCGGTGAGTGTGAGACACCCAGCAGCCATCCCCCGTGTGTCCAGAGGACTGAGCAGGACCCAGAGCCCCATCACGGTGCCTCCACCTCACTCACTGATAGATGAGAGGCACAGTGACCAGAAGATCCTGGAACTCGCCAACAAGATCATTCAGCTGCTGACTGGAGAGGTGACTGCTGGGAATGGGGCATTATACAGTAACACCAGGGGACGTGTCTGGATGATGACTGGAGAGGTGACTGCTGGGAATGGGACATTATACAGTAACACCAGGGGATGTGTCTGGGTGATGACTGGAGAGGTGACTGCTGGGAATGGGACATTATACAGTAACACCAGGGGACGTGTCTGGGTGATGACTGGAGAGGTGACTGCTGGGAATGGGACATTATACAGTAACACCAGGGGACGTGTCTGGGTGATGACTGGAGAGGTGACTGCTGGGAATGGGACATTATACAGTAACACCAAAGGATGTGTCTGGGTGATGACTGGAGAGGTGACTGCTGGGAATGGAATATTATACAGTAACACCAGGGGACGTGTCTGGGTGATGACTGGAGAGGTGACTGCTGGGAATGGGACATTATACAGTAACACCAGGGGACGTGTCTGAGTGGTGACTGGAGAAGTGATTGCTGGGAATGGGACATTATACAGTAACATCAGGGGATGTGTCTGGGTGATGACTGGAGAAGTGACTACTGGGAATGGGACATTATACAGTAACACCAGGGGATGTGTCTGGGTGATGACTGGAGAGGTGACTGCTGGGAATGGGGCATTATATAGTAACACCAGGGGACGTGTCTGGGTGATGACTGGAGAGGTGACTGCTGGGAACGGGACTTTATACAGTAACACCAGGGGATGTGTCTCGGTGATGTCTGGAGGGGTGACTGCTGGGAATGGGACATTATACAGTAACACCAGGGGACGTGTTTGGGTGATGACTGGAGAGGTGACTGCTGGGAACGGGACATTATACAGTAACACCAGGAGATGTGTCTGGGTGATGACTGGAGAGGTGACTGTTGGGTATGGGACATTATATAGTAACACCAGGGGACGTGTCTGGGTGATGACTGGAGAGGTGACTGCTGGGAATGGGACATTATACAGTAACACCAGGGGATGTGTCTGGGTGATGACTGGAGAGGTGACTGCTGGGAACGGGACATTATACAGTAACACCAGGGGATGTGTCTCGGTGATGACTGGAGAGGTGACTGCTGGGAATGGGACATTATACAGTAACACCAGGGGATGTGTCTGGGTGATGTCTGGAGAGGTGACTGCTGGGAATGGGACATTATACAGTAACACCAGGGGACGTGTTTGGGTGATGACTGGAGAGGTGACTGCTGGGAACGGGACATTATGCAGTAACACCAGGAGATGTGTCTGGGTGATGACTGGAGAGGTGACTGTTGGGTATGGGACATTATATAGTAACACCAGGGGACGTGTCTGGGTGATGACTGGAGAGGTGACTGCTGGGAATGGGACATTATACAGTAACACCGGAGGACGTGTCTGGGTGATGACTGGAGAGGTGACTGCTGGGAATGGGGCATTATACAGTAACACCAGGGGACATGTCTGGATGATGACTGGAGAGGTGACTGCTGGGAATGGGACATTGTACAGTAACACCAGGGGGCATGTCTGGGTTATGACTGGGGAGGTGAGACATTATACAGTAACACCAGGGGATGTGTCTGGGTGATGACTGGAGAGGTGACTGCCGGGAATGGGACATTATACAGTAACACCAGGGGATGTGTCTGGGTGATGGCTGGAGAGGTGACTGCTGGGAATGGAACATTATACAGTAACACCAGGGGACGTGTCCGGGTGATGACTGGAGAGGTGACTGCTGGGAATGGCACATTATACAGTGACACCAGGGGATGTCTGGGTGATGACTGTATCATTGTGTGTGTCAGGTTCCTATGAGGTGTCATGATGTCACTGTCTATTTCTCCATGCAGGAGGGGGAGTATATAGAGGAACACAGGGGTCTGTACAAGGACGTGATGATGGAGAATCACCGGCCCCTCACATCACTGGGTAAGAGGAGACTGTCATGTATTGTACAGGGGAGAGCAGGTATAAGGGCCCCTATATACACACATCACCTGATAATCACATATATACACTGTACTCAGTCACTGTGTGTCTCCTACAGATGGTCCTAGCAACAGAGATACCCCAGAGAGATGTCCCCGTCCTCTGTATTCCCTGGACTGTACAGAGGAGAATCACAGGACACCACAGGATGATCAGGTAGGTGGGGTTTAGGGTCTCGACAAAATGTCATATTCACTATATGATCTGTAGAGAAGCTGTCTCTTATACTCTGACATTATAATGTTTAAATGAATGTAATCAGACATAATTAATATGTAGTTTTTGTGGTTTATTTAGGGTGGAGAACTTACTGATAATAAGACAGAAAATACAGAGGGAGAACAAGAGACGTATGTGACTGATATGAAGGCAGAAGATATAGAGGGAGAAGAAGAGATGTATGTGACTGATATGAAGGCAGAAGATATAGAGGGAGAAGAAGAGACGTATGTGAGGGGTGATCAGCAGTGTAAGGAGGAGGAAATCCCTACAGATATCAGCACAGGTGAGTAATACACTCTTATTACAGAAGAGTCACATATTCTACTTGCTCAGTCACTACAGCAATCTCTTATCCCACACCCTCCTCTCTTTGTACAGAATAATTAGGGAAATGTATCTGCCCAGTGGTGTAGTCAGGAGCTTCCTGCCTCCTCACATCATGTCACTGTGTGTTATCAGCCTAGAGATTTGACCAGTCCCCCCCCCCCCTTCCCCCCCACACACTCTCTGGTGTATATCATACATCAGGAGACATCAGCCCCTATTATACTCTTGCTCCCCTTCTCACATCATGTCACTGTGTGTTACCAGCCCAGAGATCTGACCAGTCTCCTCCCCACACCCTCTGGTGTATCTCATACATCAGGAGACATCAGCCCCTATTATACTCCTGCTCTCCCCCTCGCATCATGTCACTGTGTGTTACCAGCCCAGAGATCTGACCAGTCTTCTTCCCACACTCCCTGGTGTATCTCATACATCAGCAGCCATCAGCCCCTACTATACTATTGTTCTCCCCTCACATCATGTCACTGTGTTGCCAGCCCAGAGATCTGACCAGTCTCCTCCCCATACTCTCTGGTGTATCTCATACATCAGGAGCCATCAGCCCCTATTATACTCCTGCTCTCCCCCTCACATCATGTCACTGTGTGTTACCAGCCCAGAGATCTGACCAGTCTCCTCCCCTCACACTCTCTGGTGTATCTCATACATCAGGAGCCATCAGCCCCTATTATACTCCTGCTCTCCCCCTCACATCATGTCACTGTGTGTTACCAGCCCAGAGATCTGACCAGTCTCCTCCCCACACTCTCTGGTATATCTCATACATCTGGAGCCATCAGCCCCTATTATACTCCTGCTCTCCCCCTCACATCATGTCACTGTGTGTTACCAGCCCAGAGATCTGACCAGTCTCCTCCCCACACTCTCTGGTGTATCTCATACATCAGGAGCCATCAGCCCCTATTATACTCCTGCTCTCCCCCTCGCATCATGTCACTGTGTGTTACCAGCCCAGAGATCTGACCAGTCTTCTTCCCACACTCCCTGGTGTATCTCATACATCAGCAGCCATCAGCCCCTACTATACTATTGTTCTTCCCCTCACATCATGTCACTGTGTTGCCAGCCCAGAGATCTGACCAGTCTCCTCCCCATACTCTCTGGTGTATCTCATACATCAGGAGCCATCAGCCCCTATTATACTCCTGCTCTCCCCCTCACATCATGTCACTGTGTGTTACCACATCACACCACATTCAGGGAAAATGTTAAGTAACTCCAGAACTATTGTGTGAGACTCCTAGAGCCGGTGATGGAGTCTTCTGCTAATAACAGCCCCCAGCTGTTCCCTTAGGGTACGACGTACACACCGGTACTTAGGTTGCAGTAGGGCTTACACAATAGGCTGGATACCACAGAATAATGAGCCGGAGTATTATCTGAGGGCTAGTGTGGACAACAGAGGAACACAGAGGGTTAAGGTCAGGGCTGGGCAAGGATCTCAGTGAGGGCGGGTGAGGCACTGTCAGATGGATTGCAGGCACTGTGTAGATGGTATAATTTGCTGACTGAGCACAAAGGAACACAGAGGATATATAACCGGCAGGGCATAACAGAAGTGACAGGCTTATACGAGATCCTTCAACCAATCAACAGCATCAGAGGAGGAAGGACCCTTAATGAATAACTATGTGCAGGTTGTCAGTGAGAGCAATCCCGGATCTCCCCGCGGCTGCCCTGGCGTCTGGGTAGCCTAGTGACCAGTGGGGTAATAGCAGGTCAGGACATGGAAGTGACGTGATGTCCCAGTCACCTAGCAACGACCGGGACCTGCTGGAGAGATGAGCTGCAGCAGCGGCTCGTAACAGTAAGACATGACATGACTATGCACCCACCTCGGGTACTCTGAGTAGTGAGGATAAATAACAGGCAGGCAGGAATTGAGTGTAAGAACAGAGAGTCATAGAGGTAGGAAGGCCCTGCTTACAGGCTTACACTCTATAGGGAAATAGGCATTAATACACAAGGGTAGGTGCTATCTATTACATAAATGTCCACCAGATTGCAAAGGCTCTTGGTGGGCTGCATGATGTGGTCATACAGTAATGTTGGCCTGGGGGAGGATAGGAAAGGGATAGAGAGAAAATAAACATAGTAATATAGTAACTAAGGTTGAAAAAAGACAATTGTCCATGGAGTTCAACCTATTTGTGGTCTCCTATGTAGTCTTATTATAGGACTAGTTATTTTTATGTTAGGATTAGTTATAGTAACTATAGTGCGTGCCTACGTACCATAACCCTGAATATCTTTATCCAATAGGAATTTATGTAACCTATTCTTAAAGGTGTTGACTGAGTCCGCAGTTACTACTCTCTCAGGCAGGGAATTCCAAACACGTATTCTCCTTACTGTGAAAAAACCTTTTCGCCTCAATGTGCGGAAACTCCTCTCCTGTAACCTAGGCGAGTGACCACGTATCCTCTGTGCTGATCTTATAGAAAACAGGTCGCTCTCGAGCTCTGTGTATTGACCCCTTATATATTTGTAGATGTTGATCATGTCCCCTCTTAGTCTCCTCTTTTCCAATGTAAACATGCCTAGCCTTGCAAGCCTTTCCTCGTATTCCAGCGTTTCGATGCCCTTGATTATTTTGGTTGCCCGCCTCTGAACCTTTTCTAGCTCCAGGATATCCTTTTTGTTATATGGTGCCCAAAATTGCACACAGTATTCAAGATGTGGCCTCACTAGTAATTTATATAATGGGAGTACAATACTCTCGTCCCTTGCATCAATTCCCCATTTTATGCATGCTAATATCTTATTAGCCTTCTTTGCTGCAATCCTACTATGGGTACTGCTGCTTAATTTGTTATCTATGTGAACCCCTAAGTATTTTTCCAGTACAGAATCCCCTAGTACAGTGATGGCTAACCTTGACACTCCGGCTGTTGTTGAACTACACATACCAGCATGCCCTGCTACAGTTTTGCTATTTGGCCATGCTAAAACTGATGCAGGGCATGCTGGGATGTGTATTTCAACAACAGCTGGAGTGTCAAGTTTAGGCATCACTGCCCTAGTATTACCCCATTTAGTGTGCAGGTGTAATTTTTGGTCTTGCCCCCACAGTGCATTACCTTACACTTGTCTGTGTTGAAACTCATTCTCCATTTTGCTGCGCATGCTTCCAGTTTTGTTAAGTCGTTCTGAAGAGACTCAGCATTCCCCTCCGTATTTCTAACCTTACACAATTTGGTATCATCTGCAAAAATTGCCACCATGCTCTCTAGACCTACTGTTGTTGATGAAAATGTTGAACAAAAGTGGTCCAAGTACAGACCCTTATGGCACACCACTTAGTACTTTAGTCCAATTTGAAAATGATCCATTGACCATAACGCGCTACTCCCTATTATCTAACCAATTACTGACCCAAGTGCACATTGTGCTCCCTAGCCATATTTCTTGCCGCTTATTGATAAGACGCATGTGTGGTACAGTGTTGAAAGCTTTGGCATACTCTAAAAAGAATACATCCACCTCTTTACCCTGATCAAGGTTCGCACTGTTTCATAAAAGCCAAGTAAGTTGGTTTGACATGATCTGTCCTTCACAAATCCATGTTGGTTCCTTATAATTACCTTTTCTCTGACGTCCTAGTGGATGCTGGGAACTCCGAAAGGACCATGGGGAATAGCGGCTCCGCAGGAGACTGGGCACAACTAAAGAAAGCTTTAGGTCACCTGGTGTGCACTGGCTCCTCCCACTATGACCCTCCTCCAAGCCTCAGTTAGATTTTGTGCCCGGCCGAGGTTGGATGCACACTAGGGGCTCTCCTGAGCTTCTAGAAAGAAAGTTAGAATTAGGTTTTTTATTTTCAGTGAGACCTGCTGGCAACAGGCTCACTGCAGCGAGGGACTAAGGGGAGAAGAAGCGAACCTGCCTGCTTGCAGCCAGCTTGGGCTTCTTAGGCTACTGGACACCATTAGCTCCAGAGGGATCGACCGCAGGCCCAGCCTTGGTGTTCGGTCCCGGAGCCGCGCCGCCGTCCCCCTTACAGAGCCAGAAGCAAGAAGAGGTCCGGAAAATCGGCGGCAGAAGACATCAGTCTTCACCAAGGTAGCGCACAGCACTGCAGCTGTGCACCATTGCTCCTCATACACACTTCATACTCCGGTCACTGAGGGTGCAGGGCGCTGGGGGGAGGCGCCCTTTGAAGCAATAAAAACACCTTGGCTGGCAAAAATACCACAAGGGGCCCCAGAGGCTATATATGTGGTAAATACCCCTGCCAGAATCCAGAAAAAAGCGGGAGAAAAGTCAGCGAAAAAGGGGCGGAGCTATCTCCCACAGACACACTGGCGCCATTTTCTCTTCACAGTGCAGCTGGAAGAAAGCTCCCCAGGCTCTCCCCTGTAGTTTTCAGGCTCAAAGGGTTAAAAAGAGAGGGGGGGCACTAAATTTAGGCGCAATATTGTATATACAAGCAGCTATTGGGGAAAATTCACTCAGTTATAGTGTTAATCCCCACATTATATAGCGCTCTGGTGTGTGCTGGCATACTCTCTCTCTGTCTCCCCAAAGGGCTTTGTGGGGTCCTGTCCTCAGTCAGAGCATTCCCTGTGTGTGTGCGGTGTGTCGGTACGGCTGTGTCGACATGTTTGATGAGGAGTTTTATGTGGTGACGGAGCAGATGCCGATACATGTGATGTCGCCCCCGGTGGGGCCGACACCAGAGTGGATGTATAGGTGGACGGTAGGAACCGACAATAAAAGGCTGGTTGACATAACAGCTGTGGGACAGCCGGCTTCTCAGCCCGAGCCTGCCCAGGCGTCTCAAAGGCCATCAGGGGCTCAAAAACGCCCGCTCCCTCAGATGGCAGACACAGATGTCGACACGGAGTCTGACTCCAGTGTCGACAAGGTTGAGACATATACACAATCCACTAGGAACATCCGTGATTTGATCCCGGCAATAAAAAATGTGTTACACCTTTCTGACATTAACCCAAGTACCTCTGAAAATGGGTTTTAGGTTTGGGGAGAAAAAACAGGCAGTGTTTTGTTCCCCCATCAGATGAATGAATGAAGTGTGTGAAAAGCGTGGGTTCCCCCGATAAGAAACTGGTAATTTCTAAAAAGTTACTGATGGCGTACCCTTTCCCGCCAGAGGATAAGTTACGCTGGGAGATATCCCCTAGGGTGGATAATGCGTTCACACGGTTGTCAAAAAAGGTGACAATGCCGTCTTAGGATACGGCTACTTTGAAGGTACCTGTTGATAAAAAGCAGGAGGTTATCCTGAAGTCTGTATTTACACACTCAGGTACTAGACTGAAACCTGCAGAGCGTGCTGCTGCAGCGTGGTCGGTGACCCTGTCAAACATACTAGTTTGCTAACATGAGAACATATTAAAGACGTAGTCTTATATATGAGGGATGCACAGAAGGATGTTTTGCCGGCTGGCATCCAAAATAAATGTAATGTCCATTCTGTCAGGAGGATATTAGAGCCCTGTCACTGGACAGGTGATGCTGACTTTAAAAGGCGCATAGAGATTCTGCATTATAAGGGTGAGGAATTATTTGGGGATGGTCTCTGGGACCTCGTATCCACAGCAACAGCTGGGAAGAAATATTATTTACCTCAGGTTTCCTCACAGACTAAGGAAGCACTGTATTATCAGGTACAGTCCTTTTCGGCTTCAGAAAAGCAAGCGGGTCAAAGGCGCTTCCTTTCTACACAGAGACAAGGAAAGAGGGAAAAAGCTGCACCAGTCAGCCAGTTCCCAGAATCAAAATTCTTCTCCCGCTTCTTCTGAGCCCACAGCATGACGTGGGGGCTCCACAGGTGTAGCCAGGTACGGTGGGGGGCCGCTTCGAAAAATTGCAGCGATCAGTGGGCTTGCTCACAGGTGTATCCCTGTTTCATTCAAGTAGTATTTCAGGGGTACAAGCTGGAATTCGAGATGTCTCCCCCCCGCCGTTTCCTCAAATCTGCCTTGCCGACAACCCCCTCAGGCAGGGAGGCTGTGCTAGAGGCAAATTAACAAGCTGTATTCCCAGCAGGTAATACTCAAGATGCCCCTACTTCAACAAGGACGGGGTTACTATTCCACACTGTTTGGGGTACCGAAACCGCATGGTTCGGTGTGACCTATTTTATATTAAAAATCCTTGAACACATACATAAAAAAATTCAAGTTCAAGATGGAATCGCTCAGGGCGGTTATTGCAAGCCTGAACGAGGGGGATTACATGGTATCCCTGGACATCAAGGATGCTTACCTGCATGTCCCCATTTACCATCCTCACCAGGAGTACCTCAGATTTGCGGTACATGATTGCCATTACCAAGTCCAGACACTGCCGTTTGGACTGTACATGGCACCGAGGGTGTTTACCAAGGTAATGGCCAAAATGATGATACTCCTTCGAAAAAAGGGAGTTTTAATTATCTCGTAATTGGACAATCTCCTTATAAAGGCGAGGTCCAAGGAGCAGTTGTTAGTCGGGGTAGCACTATCTCGGAAAGTGCTACAACAGCACGGTTGGATTCTAAACATTCCAAAGTCACAGCTGGTTCCTACGACACGTCTGCTGTTCCTGGGGATGGTTCTGGAAGGCACGCGAGTCCTGGGACAAATGGTAGCTTCCTACAAAGCAATCCCATTCGGCAGGTTCCATGCAAGAACTTTTCAATGGGACCTGTTGGACAAGTGGTCCGGAGTACATCTTCAGATGCATCGGCTGATAACCCTGTCTCCAAGGACCAGGGTATCTCTACTGTGGTGGCTGCAGAGTGCCCATCTTCAAGAGGGCCGCAGGTTCCGCATACAGGACTAGGTCCTGGTGACCATGGATGCCAGCCTTTGAGGCTGGGTGGCAGTCACACAGGGAAGAAACTTCCAGGGAGTTTGGTCAAGTCAGGAGACTTCCCTACACATAAATATTCTGGAACTGAGGGCCATTTACAATGCCCTGAGTCAGGCAAGGCCTCTGCTTCAAAACCAGCCGGTACTGATCCAATCAGACAACATCACGGCAGTTGCCCATGTAAACCGACAGGGCGGCACAAAAGCAGGATGGCGATGGCAGAAGCCACAAGGATTCTCCTAAGGGTGAAAAATCACGTGTTAGCACTGTCAGCAGTGTTCATTCCGGGAGTGGATAACTGAGAAGCAGACTTCCTCAGCAGGCACGACCTCCACCCGGGAGAGTGGGGACTTCATCCAGAAGTCTTCCAACTGATGGTAAACCGTTGGGAAAGACCACAGGTGGACATGATGGCGTCCCGTTTAAACAAAAAAACTAGAGAAATATTGCGCCAGGTCAAGAGACCCTCAGGCAATAGCTGTGGACCCACTAGTGACACCGTGGGTGTACCAGTCGGTTTATGTGTTCCCCCCTCTGCCTCTCATACCAAAGGTACTGAGAATAATAAGAAGGCGAGGAGTAGGAACGATACTGGTGGTTCCGGATTGGCCAAGAAGAGCTTGGTACCCAGAACTTCAAGAAATGTTATCAGAGGACCCATGGCCTCAGCCGCTCAGACAGGACCTGCTGCAGCAGGGGCCCTGTCTGTTCCAAGACTTACCGCGGCTGCGTTTGACGGCATGGCGGTTGAACGCCGGATCCAGAAGGAAAAGGGCATTCCGGAGGAAGTCATTCCTACGCTGATTTAAGCCAGGAAAGATGTAACTGCAAAGCATTATCACCGCATATGGCGGAAATATGTTGCTTGGTGTGAGGCCAAAAAGGCCCCAACAGAGGAATTTCAACTAGGTCGAGTTCTGCACATTCCTACAAGCAGGAGTGACTATGGGCCTGAAAGTAGGCTCCATTAAGGTACAGATCTCGGCTCTGTCGATTTTCTTCCAGAAAGAACTAGCTTCACTGCCTGAAGTTCAGACGTTTGTGAAGGGAGTGCTGCATATTCAGCCCCCGTTTGTGCCTCCAGTGGCACCTTGGGATCTCAACGTGGTGTTGAGTTTCTTAAAATCACATTGGTTTGAGCCACTTAAAACCGTGGATCTAAAATATCTCACGTGAAAAGTGATCATGTTATTGGCCTTGGCTTCGGCAAGCGTGTGTCAGAATTGGTGGCTTTGTCATGTAAAAGCCCTTATCTGATTTTCCATATGGATAGGGCAGAATTGAGGACTCGTCCCCAGTTTCTCCCTAAGGTGGTATCAGCTTTTCACTTGAACCAACCTATTGTGGTGCCTGCGGCTACTAGGGACTTGGAGGAGTCCAAGTTACTGGACGTAGTCAGGGCCTTGAAAATTTATGTTTTCAGGACGGCTAGAGTCAGGAAAGCTGACTCGCTATTTATCCTATATGCACCCAACAAGCTGGGTGCTCCTGCTTCTAAGCAGACTATTGCTCGCTGGATTTGTAGCACAATTCAGCTGGCGCATTCTGCGGCTGGACTGCCGCATCCTAAATCAGTAAAAGCCCATTCCACAAGGAAGGGGGCTCATCTTGGGCGGCTGCCCGAGGGGTCTCGGCTTTACAACTTTGCCGAGCTGCTACTTGGTCAGGGGCAAACACGTTTGCAAAATTCTACAAATTTGATACCCTGGCTGAGGAGGACCTGGAGTTCTCTCATTCGGTGCTGCAGAGTCATCCGCACTCTCCCGCCCATTTGGGAGCTTTGGTATAATCCCCATGGTCCTTTCGGAGTTCCCAGCATCCACTAGGACGTCAGAGAAAATAAGATTTTACTCACCGGTAAATCTATTTCTCGTAGTCCGTAGTGGATGCTGGGCGCCCATCCCAAGTGCGGATTGTCTGCAATACTTGTACATAGTTATTGTTAACTAAAGGGTTATTGTTGAGCCATCTGTTGAGAGGCTTAGTTGTTTTCATACTGTAAACTGGGTATAGTATCACGAGTTATACGGTGAGATTGGTGTGACTGGTATGAGTCTTACCCGGGATTCAAAATCCTTCCTTATTATGTCAGCTCGTCCGGGCACAGTGTCCTAACTGAGGCTTGGAGGAGGGTCATAGTGGGAGGAGCCAGTGCACACCAGGTGACCTAAAGCTTTCTTTAGTTGTGCCCAGTCTCCTGCGGAGCCGCTATTCCCCATGGTCCTTTCGGAGTTCCCAGCATCCACTACGGACTACGAGAAATAGATTTACCGGTGAGTAAAATCTTATTACTAGCTTCAAGGAACTTTTGAATACTGTCCCTTCGAATACCTTCCAATACTTTCCCCACTATAGATGTAAGACTAACTGGTCTATAATTACTTGGTTCAACTTTGCTCCCCTTTTTGAATATCGGCACTACCTCCGCTATACACCAGTCTTTGGGAACCATACCCGATTTAACCGAGTCCATGAAGATCAAAAATAGAGGTCTTGCTAGTTCAGCGTGCAGCTCCATAAGAACCCTCGGGTGAAGTCCATCGGGACCAGTTGACTTATTAATCTTTAACTTTTTTAATTGGTCACAGACTACCTCCTCACATAAATAAGCATTTAGCAGTGGAACATTATCTTTGTTGAGATTTTGTGTTAGACCCAGCATTTGGTCCTCTCTGGTAAATACAGTTGAAAAAAAACTTGCTTAGTTTGTTTGCTATATCATTTTCTCCAGCTGGGTCCACAGGTTATCCACAGGATAACATTGGGATATGCCGGAGCGACAGCAGAAATGTCACCAAACTGTCACAAGCTTTCTGGCCTCCCAGGCTGCATCGGGCTCCTGCATATAATCCCGCCCACCGACTCAGTCAAATCAGTTTTTTGTTTGGTGCGGCAGTAGCCGGACCATGGTCACAGGTCTGCTGTTAAGGCAGCCCTAAGCTTTTATTATTTTATTTTTATAGTCTTACTATTTTTTGAGTGATCTTTCTTAACAGCGTCTTAAACGCAGGCTAGAAAGAGTCGCTCCAACAACTCTCCACCGGGTCGCAACAACGCTTACCTCAGCGGAACAGTGCTGTCTCGGCGGGCGTTTGTGACGGATGTCCTAACAGGTCCAGCAGACGTTACCAGGCTGTGGCCGGAGCATGGTGAGAAGGTAAGGCATCGGTTCCTCTTACTAGGGGATTCCGGACACAGCCGCACTGTATTGGAGGATACTACAAACAGTGGCTGACGCGCCGCCACTCTTAAGTGCTCCGGCGCTATGCTTTAGGGATCATAGGTGCCAGGACTAGGTTGAAGCCGCGATCCTTAGAGTTTGTCAGCAGGAGGAGTCAGACGCTCTCCTGGTCGCCCCTCCCCCCAGTTCATGACCAGTTTCCGTGTGTCTCCCGTCCATGAACTGATGACCTCACTTCCGTCTCAGACGCTACCACGAGGGTACTCGTCGCAGCTTAGAACGCTGCGGTTGTGTACACTAGAGTTGCCGCCGAGACTGGGTCGCAGACAGGAGCGTCTGCATACACTCTTCGCTCACTGAGCGTCTGGGTCCGTTATCGGGTGTCTGTGTCTCTCATCAGTTACGAAGCAGTAGTGTACACTAGTAGCGTCTGAATCCACTCAGCGTCTTAATTGCGTATTGATCGGTTCTGGAAGTGGGGTGAGTCTCCCTGTATCCCACTCTAACGGAGTAAGGGTTATACAGTACTAAGATTCTTTCTACTTGTTAGTACGAATAGTTAATTCTGTTACACAATGCATATGAGGCTGTACAGTGCTGTTGTTTTCTGCATTACATGTCTTGTGGTAATAGCCGTTTTAAACCGTAATACAGTAACTGTAATCCTACATACTAAGAGAAGTATTTGGTGGTTGATTATATTCTCATATGACAATGTCTAATATTTAACATGTGACTGACTGCTAGTGTGATTGCTGACTTTTATATGTTTGTCAAGCATTGTTTCTGAACATCAAGTCAGGTGCACGGATTGTGGTCAGATTTGATATCACTTCTATATCTATATAGGTGATTTTCAGTCACAGTAAGTGAAACGTTTGTCAAAATTGATTATTTACTATGTCTGTGAGTGGCAAAAGGGACGACGACACTTTATCAGGGACTCCTACACCCTTAACATGCTTGTCTTGTAAAATAGGGATTTCGGATGGAATTGCCCAGTATCTTACTCATGAGGGGTTATGTGCAAACTGCTTTGCGTGTCGGCAGAATAAAAAGCAGGTTCTGGTTCAGCAACATGTAGAGCCACCATGGGGTGTGTTCGCACAGACCTTGTCCACAATAGCGGACAGATTAACACCCGCAGTTCCACCCCCGGGAATAGGTTACACTATTAACCCATACATGCAGCTCTTTCCTTATGGTTTGATGCCAACAGCTTCTAAAAGAAGCCAGGCTATTGATACCAGGGTAGATACTTCCATGTTACAAACTACACAAGATGACACATCAGATGAGGATACAGTGTATTCAAATACCCCATATGATGATCAGTCGGAGGGTTTCAGCTCAAAGGATATAGCTGAGCTCATTGATGCCATGAAGGCTATTCTGTGTCTGGAGGAACCAGACAAAGCAGTGTCAAAATCGAAAGCACCGGTGTTTAAACGTCCAAAGACAGGACGGAGTTTCCAGAGTCAGAAGATCTGACGGAAATTATGGAAGGACCTTGGGCTACACCCATTAAGAAGTATAAGATTCCGAAAAAATGGGATTCTTACTATCCTTTTCCAGCTGCGGACTGTTCAAAGAGAGAAGTTCCTCCTAAAGTAGATGCACATGTTGTACGTCTTGTGCCTAAATCTATTTTACTATTGCCTTCTACCTCACTGAATGATGTTACAGATAGAAGAGTTGATGGTTTCTTTGAAAATGTTTTTTCTCTCTCAGGGGCTGTTGTAAGGCCAGCCATGGCTTCAGCCTGGATGGCGAGAGCAATGGTAGAATGGGTGGAGGAACTAGAAAATGGCCTCTCCGCACCTACCAGGGAGCAGGAGTCTCATATAGGCTATATAAAACAGGCTGCGCAATATTTGGAAGAAGCAGCAATTGATATGGGTACAATTGCTTCTAAAGCATCAGCATTAACAGTAGCCGCTCATAGAGCAATTTGGGTACGTACTTGGAAAGCGGATGCAGAATCCAAGAAAGCTCTTGAAGCATTGCCTGTCGCTGGTAATATTCTGTTTGGAAAGCAATTAACAGATATTCTGGAATCGTAAGCTGAATCCAAAAAGGTAAAGTTTACGGCTACTTATAACCCTAAACCGAGGGGGTCGAAATTTCGGTCATTTCGATGGCAATGTAGATCAAAGGGAAAGGTGGATTCTAACCAACCCCAGTTCAATAAATCAGCTAGGGGTAGGAAGCAGTGGGCCAATAGACGGCCAGCTTCCAAACCAGAGCAGAAGCCATCAGTTTGAGGGTGTGGACCTTCGCCTGGAGGATTCCATGGTTGGGGGCCGACTCCTTAATTTTGAACACATATGGCAACAGTCGACGACAGATGCGTGGGTGCAGAAGGTGGTATCTCTCGGGTATGGTTTCCCTTTCAAGAAGCAGCCTCCGCAGAGGTTTTTTTGCACCAGCCCGTCTCGTATAGAGTCGAAGGCCAGAGCTCTGCAAGAAGCAGTTAAAAAATTGCTTCAGTCTAGGGCAGGCTTTTTCAACCAGTGTGCCGTGGCACCCTAGTGTGCCGTGACCAGTTGCAAGGTGTGCCACGGAGCTAGAGCAGCTTCCTACACCTTCAGAGTGAACTGTTGGCCCGGGCTCTCTTAGAGGATCATACATGCTCTGGCTGTGCCTTGATGACGCGGGGGTGTGATATCATAGGTCACGGCCGCCACATCTCACCACCCAGCCAGCCCACCTGCCTGCATACTCATCTTCCAATTTCCGCCTGCATCCACAGCTTTCCTTGCCCACCCACATCCACACCTGCCCTACCACCCACTGCTCAGTATTCGCAGCACTCCACTATGAACAACCCCCGCCACTTAGCGACAGGGAGGAGGACAGCTAATATTTGTTATGTTATTTCTCCTGTGGGGAGCAATAGGATTTATGGGGGGGAACAATGTGACTAATTCATGTGGGGAGCAATAGGATTTATGTGGGGAGAAATGTAATTGATTTATGTGTGAGCAACATGATTTATGTGGGGAGCAATGTGATTGTTTTTTTCTGTGTAGGCCAATGTATGTGTGGATTTTTTTAATACTGTGAGGGCCAATGTGTGTTGTTGTTTTTTTTTTTCCTGTGGGGAACGGATGGTGTGCCGCAAGTAAAAAAAGGTTGAAAATCACTGGTCTAGGGTAATTATCCCGGTACCCCTGACACAAAGGGGACAGGGTTTTTACTCCAACCTATTTTTGATTCAGAAGCCAAATGGATCATTCCGACCAATTCTTAATCTCAAGAGGTTAAACGAATACATTTGGGTTCCAAAGTTTCACATGGAGACGTTACGCTCCATAGTTTTGGCCATGGAACCAGGAGATTACATGGTATCTCTGGATGTACAGAATGCTTACCTGCATGTGCCCATAGCACGGTCTCATCAGTGTTACCTCAGGTTTGCTATCTTCCAGCAGCATTTTCAGTTCCAGGCTTTGCCCTTTGGGCTAGCGACAGCCCCCAGGGTATTTACCAAGATTGTGGTGGTTATGGCAGCTTATCTCCGCAAGCAGGGGATAAGGATTTTTCCATACCTCGATGATCTTTTAATCCTGGCTCAATCCCAGGAGTTACTCTTGGGCCATCTTCAACAGACAATAGCTTGTCTACAGAGACACGGATGGCTCATAAATTGGGAAAAGTCGTCTGAGTCCATCACAACGGATGGTTCACTTGGGAGCCATATTGGATTTAAGTCTACAAAGGATTATCTTACCGGAGAATAAGATATCCAAGGTGAAGGTAATGACGCAGGAATTGTTGCACAGTCAGACAGTATGATGGTGTCAACATTCGACATGGTGGAATATGCACAATTCCACTCCAGACCCCTACAACACCTCATTCTAACCAGATGGGATGGAAGACATCAGACAATAAAAATACAGATGATAAAGCTTCCAGTAAGCGTAAAAAGGTCATTAGCCTGGGGGCTACAGACGGACCATCTAGACAAGGGGAGACCCTATTGGATAGCAGACTGGCAAGTACTGACAACGGATGCCAGTCTTCAGGGCTGCGGGAGCAGTGTTCGAAAATGTTTGGTTCCAGGGAAAGTGGACCACAAGAGAAAGTTGCCTGCCAATAAATCTGTTGGAAATAAGGCCCATATATATGGCTCTGGTTCAGGCAAAGGACATTCTGCAAAGAAGACCAGTCCAGATCCGTTCAGACAATGCAACAGCAGTAGCATACCTCAACCATCGGGGAGGAACTCACAGCAAAAGACTGATGGAGGAAGTGACTCGCATACTAAGATGGGCAGAACTCCATCTTCCAGCATTGTCCGCAGTGTTTGTGCCAGGAGTGCTAAATTGGGAAGCAGACTTTCTCAGTCGACACACCATTCAGGAGACCGAATGGGCGTTACACCCGGAAGTATTTCAAACTCTGGTAAACAGATGGGGTCGGCCAGAGATAGATCTTATGGAGTCTCGTTGGAACAACAAAGTTCCGGCATACGGGTCGAGAACAAAGGATCCCGGGGCGATCCTTGTAGACGCACTGTCAGTGAAATGGGAATTTCGTCTGGCATATCTGTTTCCTCCAATCTCCCTGTTACCCAGGGCGGTGAGGAAAATAAAGCAAGCAAAGGGGGCCATAATTCTAATAGCTCCAGCCTGGCCCAGAAGGCATTGGTACATAGAGATCTGCAGAGGATGTTCCAATTCTGCTTCCTCAATGTCCGGATCTACTAATGCAGGGGCCTTGTTATCACAGCCATCTTGACGGCGTGGCTTTTGAAACCTCTATCCTAAAATCAAGAGGTTTTTCACAACAGGTAATTCAAACCATGCTTAGAGCAATAAAGCCTTCTTCAGCTCGTATTTATCATCGAACATGGCAGGCCTATATTCATTGGTGTAACGAAGGAGGTATGAATCCAAGATCTTTTAAAGTATCCAGGATTTTGGATTTCCTCCAAGCAGGAATTGATAAGGGTTTAAAGGTGGCTTCCTTGGTTTCAGAAAAAGATTGCTAACCTACAGGATGTGCATACTTTTTTTCAGGGATTGTTGCACATTCAACCACTGTTTGTTCCTCCTGCAGTATCCTGGTATTTAAATCTGGTTCTTAGAATCCTTCAGGGGGCTCCGTTTGAACCACTTTAAGAGAGAAGATCTTAAATGGTTGATGGCTAAAGTTCTTTTTCTACTGACAATGGCTTCCGCTAGAAGAGTGTCAGATTTAGGATCACTGTCATGTAAGTCTCCTTTTCTGATCTTTTATCCAGATAGAGTAGTTCTCAGAATGGTGCTTCAGCAGAACAGATTTGTAAGGAGCCACATGGTCTTCCATTAACACATTCATTAGACATTATGCCTTGGATACTTTTGCCTCTCATGAAGCGGAATTCGGGCGAAAGGTTCTCCTGGTTAATAATGGCTTTGGGAATCCCAATGTTATCCTGTGGATAACCTGTGGACCCAGCCGGAGAAATATACCGTTATGGTAAGAACTTACCGTTGATAACAGGATTTATCCTATGTCCACAGGGATCCCACCCTGACGCACCTGATTTGAGGATCTTTACAATCACTAAACCTCTTCCCTCTTGTATGGAAGGGTGTGCATGTGTGTTCTCATCGCCTGAATAGGGTTCTACATGATACTCCTGCCTAATTGCTGTGAAAACAACTGATTAGACTGAGTCGGTGGACAGGATTATATGGAGGAGACCGATGCATCCTGCGAGTGACTGTTTGGTGCCATTTCCGCTGTCGCTCCGGCATATCCCAATGTTATCCTGTGGATACCTGTGGACATAGGAGAAATCCCGTTATCAACGGTAAGTTCTTACCATAACGGTATATATCATTATTGATTAAGACTCCCCTCTTGTCCTTTAAAGGGCCCATACTCTCCTTCTTTAGTCTCTTCCTGTTGGTGTACTTTTAAAAAAAATGGGATTTGCTTTGCTTTCCTTTGCTACTAGTTTTTCAGTTTCTACTTTAGCCACTCATTCCTTTTTTGCATATTTTGTTACAGTCCTTATAGTGCTCGAATGACTCTGCATCCCCCTCAGATTTGTATTTTTTAAATGCTCATCTTTTTTTGTCTATTAATTCCTTTATATTTTTGTTAAACCACATTGGTTTGGGATTTTTATTCCTTTTTTTGCTGCTGGTGGTAATAAATTTATGAGTATTATTAATTAGCAGTAATTTTAATACATCCCTTTTCTCTGTAGTATCTGTAGAATTTCTCATTCAGTGTCCCTTAACGCTTCCTTCATCATCAAAGTTGGCTTTGCTAAAGTTTAGAGTCCTAGTTGAGCCAGTGTAGGACTGCTTATGAAATCTGATATTGAATGTGACCATATTGTGGTCACTGTTACCTATGAGCTCTCTTACTTCAATATTTGATACCAATTCCCCATTATTAGTTATTACCAGGTCTAAGATTGCATTGTACCTAGTTGGTTCCTCGATAGTAATTATCATTTAGCGTGTTTAAAAACATATTGCCCCTAGCAGTATCGCATGAATTGATTTTCCAGTTTCTCTCGGGATAGTTAAAGTCTCCCATCACTACTATGTCTCGTACTCCTGCTGCTCTTTCAATTTGATTCAGTAACAATTTCTCGTCAGACACATTAATACCAGGCAGCCTGTAGCATAACTCCAATAATAACTTCTTTATTCCTTTACCCCCGCATGCAATTTCTACCCATAACGTCTCAATAGTATTTACAGTCCCTTCTTGAATATCTTCCCGTATAACAGGTTTTAGAAATGGCTTTACGTAAAGACATACCCCTCCACCCCATGTGAGGATAAGTGTTAACTGTATAGATGGGATATAATTGGATAGGAAAGTTTATGAAGGTTATGTGGGTGATTCCAGAATTTGATAAGCTTGCCTGAAGAGGTGAGTTTTCAGGGAATGCTTGAAGGTTTGGAGACTAGAGGAGAGTCTTATTGTACATGGGAGGGCATTCCACAGAGTGGGTGCAACTTGAAGATAGTCATACAATCAAGTATTGGAGCGAATAATGAGGGTGGATGAGAGAGGTAGATCTTGTGAGAAGCGAATAGGTCGGGTTGGGAGATATTTTCAGATAAGCGAAGAGATGTACGTTGGTGTAGTTGGGTTATTGGCCTTGTGTGTGAGTAAAAGTATTTCATATTGAATACAGTAGAATGCAGGTAACCAATAGGGGCTGACAGAGCGGATCCACAGACTATGAACGTCTAGCGAGGAAGATTGGCCTTGCAGCTGCATTCAGAATTGATTGTAGTGGTGAGAGCCTGTCTTTGGTAAGACCAGTAAGAAGACTATTGCAATAATCAATGCGGAAGATAATGAGAGCATGTATTAGAGTTTTCTTCTTCTGGTTCCATAGGGATCCACAGGGATAACATCGGGTTATAGGTGGTAGTATCAGCTCCTGGGCACCATACAGTTAAGCCTTTTCAGATATCCCAGGATGCCGCGGTCCCTCTACCTATAACCCCGCCTCCATGCTCAGACAGGTCAGATTTTTATGGTGCCAGCAGGAAGCTGAATGCACCATTTTACAGGGGGCTGCTCTGTAAAAGATGACCACTTCATATTGCGACCAGCAGGGGTATGCCAAACATAACCCGTTTTCCGGCTGTTCAGGGTATCCCAGGCATCTCCAAGCTCCGCCTTCTGCCAGCTACCATGCAGAGGCTTGGTCAAGCGACCAGTGGGGATCAGTCAACGCCACACAGGTGTGGTAAAACAGCGTGTCGACACAGCAGAACCATGATTCCACACACCACAGGAAGGAGGAGTCTGGTGGTGGCAGCATTGTACCCGTCCACTGCGCAGTGAGTGGAGTCAGTAACTTGCGGTTAGTGACGGTAGGCGGGAATCGCCTAATTGGCCAGGTTCTGTGTGACCTAAACCCCATTCTGTGACTATGGGACGCAAGTCCGTGAGGGCTTCGGAAAGTGTCCGGTCACAGAGACCCTTCGATCCTGTCACACGCCATAGTTCACCGTGCTTACCCCTGCGTGCCTGCTGGTCTGTGTTGCGGCCTCCACCTTCGGTGGTCCACGGGCTCCGGCGTCTGGCTGGTGCGGCTTCCGCCGGTTCCCCGGGGCAGGGGCGCCGCCATGACACCCGGCATCACGTGGGCGGGGAGCAGGTGACGTCATCAGACTGTTCCGCCAATCCAGCAGAGGCAGGAGATTCAAAGGCAGACGCCGGGCAGCGCCTCGGGGCCTGAGTATCGTCTTTTCCCCTGACGTGGATGCCAGTGCCCTTGTTCCCGACGTATCTCTCTGCAGTCGTACCCCAGTGTCTCCGGCACTTCCAAGTGCCAGTTGCTGCACAGTTCAGCGTATACTGCGGCTGGTGTGTTTCTCTGCAATCCAGTCACCAGTGCTTCTTGGAGTCAACGTGTGCTGCTGGCTAATCACCGCTCTCAAGTCATACAAATCATCAGTGTCTTTAATCACCGCTCTCAAGTGTTACAAATCATCAGTGTCTTTAATCACCGCTCTCAAGTGTTACAAATCATCAGTGTCTTTAATCACCGCTCTCAAGTGTTACAAATCATCAGTGTCTTTAATCACCGCTCTCAAGTTCCACAAATCATCAGTGTCTTTAACCACCGCTCCCAAGTTTTGCAAGTTGCCAGTGTCTTTAACCACCGCTCTCAAGTTCTACAAATCATCAGTGTCTTTAATCACCGCTCTCAAGTCATACAAATCATCAGTGTCTTTAACCACCACTCCCAAGTTTTGCAAGTTGCCAGTGTCTTTAACCACCGCTCTCAAGTTCTACAAATCATCAGTGTCTTTAATCACCGCTCTCAAGTTCTACACATCATCAGTGTCTTTAATCACCGCTCTCAAGTCATACAAATCATCAGTGTCTTTAACCACCGCTCCCAAGTTTTGCAAGTTGCCAGTGTCTTTAACCACCGCTCTCAAGTTCTACAAATCATCAGTGTCTTTAATCACCGCTCTCAAGTCATACAAATCATCAGTGTCTTTAACCACCGTTCTCAAGTTCTACAAATCATCAGTGTCTTTAACCACCACTCACAAGTGTTTCAAATCGTCAGAGTCTTTAACCACTGTTCGCCAGTTCTTCAAATCACCAGTATCTTTCAAAACATCACTTACAAGTTTTTCAGTCATTATTATCTTGTACCAACACTCACAAGTACTTCTTTTCCTGGAATCCTCAGCATTGCTTACAAGTTCTCCTATAGGCCTGGACATTTCCCCATACGTTCCTTCTCTGCTATGTGACATTGTGTTGCTCTCTTCCTGCAATAAAGTTCTTTCATATTTTTCACCAAGCTTTACTGTAAGAGTCCTGTATGAGGAAGACCTATATTAAGCCACCCCTGTTCCGACCCAACTGTGGTTCCTCTCCCCTACCATCGGGAGAACCCCGAGTTCACAACACCCCCAATCTAGGTCAGTGACAGATCCATGGTCCTTGCCATGGAGCTAGGGGACTTTATGGTATCCATGGATATACAGGATATACAGGATGCGTATCTGCATATCCCTATTGCTCCCTCACATTCGCAATACCTGCGTTTTGCTATATGCAATCAACATCATTTCATGGCGCTGCTGTTTGGGCTTTCCACGGCACCCAGAATTTTTTCCAAAGTTATGGAAGTCATGGCACCATGCCTGCGTCTTCGGGGAGTCAGAACACTTCCCTATCTGGATGACTTACTGCTTCTAGCTACTTCACAAGAAGTCTTACAGCAACATCTTCAAATCACAATGACCTTCCTTCAGACTCACGGAAGACTTATCAATTGGAAAAAGTCCTCCCACACAACATCCCAGCGGATGGTACACTTGGGAGCCTTATTAGACTCTGTGAGCCAGCTTCTCTTTCTGCCAGCAGACAGAATCTCCAAGCTGCAGGACAGGGTTTGCAAGCTGCTCCATCTGCGCCGAGTCTCCATTTACTCAGCTATGCAAGTCCTCAGACTGATGGTCTCGACCTTCGACGTGGTGGAGTACGCTCAGTTTTATTCTTGTCCTCTACAACATCTGACCCTGGTCAAGTGGAATGACCAACCTCATCTGATCAGATCTCAAATGATGACTTTCACTATGGAGGATCACTTATCCCTCACTTGGTGGCTCCACACAACCCACCTGGACAAAGGACGGCCCTTTTGTATTCTGGACTGGGTGCTCCTAACCATGGACACCAGCCTCCACGGTTAAGGGGCAGTGACAGAACAGCACTGGTTTCAGGGGTGTTGGATGCAGTCGGAGTCTTATCTCCCAATCAATGTCCTGGAACTAACAGCTGTTTAAAAATCCTTAATTCTGGTGCAAAGCGTCCTTCAAAGCAGACCTGTTCAGGTTCAGTTCGACAATGCCATGGCAGTGGCTTATCCCAATCAGCAAAACGGCACTTGAAGCCCGGTGGCAATGCAGGAAGTGGCCCACATTCTCAGGTGGGCAGAACGACACCTTCCAGCCATCTCAGCAGTCTTCATTCCTGGAGCCTTCAACTGGGAAGCAGACTTCTTCAGTCTCCAATATGTTCACGTGGGAGAATGGTATCTTCATCCAGAAGTCCTTGAACTTAGTGGACAAGTGGAGTCTATCAGATGTCGACCTCATGGCCTCGTGACACAACCACTAGGTTCCGGTATATGGATCCCGGGATCCGCAAGCAGCTTTTTGGACTCATTTGCCATCATCAAGTAGACCTTCCATCTCATGTACGTCTTTCCTCCAGTATTCCTTCTGCCAAGGGTTCTACGGAAACTCAAACAGTAAGGAGGCAACCTCATTGTAGTGGCCCCAGCACGGCCAAGACGCCATTGGTACTCTGACCTACAATACCTCTCAGTAGGAGTTTCCTTTGCGCTTCCACTGTGACAACACCTCTTTTCTCAGGGACTGTGTCTCCACTTGGACCTACCATGTCTGTCTTTGATGGCGTGGCTCTTGAATCTTCCATTCTAAGGGTGAAAGGCTTTTCTTGCCTAGTTGTGCAAACTATGCTTAAGGCTAGAAAGCCGGCCTCTGTTCGCATCTACTACCGGATATGGTATTCTTCAAAGTGCTATGACCCTGCTGTCTTCCGGATTTTCAGAATTCTTGACTTCCTACAACAGGAATTGAGCCTCAGCCTTCACCTGGATTCTCTTAAAGTGCATATTTCTGCTTTGTCCGTATGGTTTCAATGCAGGATTGCTCCATTTCCAGATGTTCGCACCTTCCTCCAGGGCATTATCCGAGTTCAGCTTCCCTACGTCCCTCAAATGGCTCCGTGGGATCTGTCTTTGGTTCTGGATGTTCTTCAACCGGCTCTTATTGAACCTTTGGAAACAGTTGATCTTAAATGGTTAACTGCAAAGATTATATTCCTTCTGGCCATAGCATCTGCCAGACGGGTGTCTGATTTGGGCGCACACTCCTGTCACTCTCCTTTCCTGATTTTTCATCTGGACAAGTCTGTACTTCGTACTTGACCAGGTTAACAACCTAAGGTGGTCTCCTGTTTCCATTTGAATGAGGAAATTGTGGTTCCGGCCTTCAGCTCCTCAGATCTCTCGGCTGCAGAGTGTTCTCTGGATGTGCTTTGTGCTCTCCATATTTATGTAGATCTAACCAGTTCCCTACAGAGATCAGATTCCCTCTTCATCCTCTATGGTTTTCACAAACATGGTTGGCCAGCTAATAAACAGACTCTGGCCAGATGGATTAGAATGGACAAGCATACTCTCAGGCTTATCTTCCAGTCCCAGCTTCAATCTCTGCTCGTACTACTCGGTCTGTTGGACCGTCATGGGCGCTGAACAATTGTGCAAGGTGGCTACGGGGTCTTCTATCCACACCTTTCTTAGGTTCTATGCCTTTGATACATTCGACTCCCAGGATGCTTCCTTTGGATGCCAGATTCTACTATTCACTCAGAAGCGTCCCCACCCCAGTACTGCTTCAGGACATCCCTGGTATCCCTGTAGACCACTTTGGAGCTCGAAGAAGAAAAGGAGTTATGGTAAACTTACCTTTTGTTACCTCTCTTTCTTCGAGGTCCATAGTGTCCACATGGTGCCCACCGGGACACACCTGGCCTATATGGGTTTGTGGCATTGGTCACTAGTTCCCTTCTCCTGTCTGTGTGTTCTTATGTGTACCATATCTTTCTTCTCTCTCTTTTCCTCCTCTTCCTGCTTTGGGCTTGTTACCAAAACTGACCTACCTGAGCATGGAGGCGGGATTATAGAGAGAGGGACCGAAGCATCCTGGGATATATAAAAAGGCTTAAATGTATGGTGCCCAGGAGAATGATCCTACCACCTATAACCCCAAGTTATCCCTGTGGACCCTATGGACCTCAAAGAAAGAGAGTTAACAAAGGTAAGTCTACCATAACTCTCCTTTTTGCAGTGTCTTGTGTAAGGTGTGGTCATGTTTTGGATATGTGTTTTAGATACATGTATCATGATTTTGAGACAGATTGAATGTGAGGACAGTTCAGAGTCGAGAATGACACCTTGTGAGGTAGGGTTGAGTTCTCAACAGTGATAGAGATATTAGGTTGGTAACTACTATTGACCGGAGGAAATTTATTATTTTTGTTTTTGGAAATATTAAGTTTGAAATGATTGAGGTGACATCCAGGTTGAAAAGGCAGAAAGGCATTCAGAGACACGGCCGAATACTGAATGGGGGGGGGGGGGGTAGGTGGGTTCTTGAGCCTCCCAGCCAGGGCAAATCCAGGAGTGGGGTACATTCAGTGTGATCACACCACCCTCTGCAGAGATTGGGAAGTGAGTCTGCTGCTGACAGGTAAGAGTAGGCAGCACTAGAACTGGACACCTACCAGGCCCTTCCAGCATGCCCGGGCCTGGGTAATTTGTACCTGCTCCCCCCTCTCAGTGGCGCTGCTGACCAGTAAATAGGACAATTTTTTTCAGCCCAAATTTTTTTAAGATTCAATTTGATTCATTACATTGTGACCAGGATGGGTCAGTATACAAGTGGGCTCTCTACATTCACTGCACATTGTCCGGGCTTTGTGGCTCTACGTTGGAAAGTCCCAGGATTTGCACTGGATGGATGACCTGCTGATTCTGTATGATGTTTGCCAATGAGGCCTAGCTCCTAAACAGCATTGCCAGATGGTTAGCTTGGCCATGTTTACCTTGTAGCAAGTCTGTTCCTGACCCTGCTGGGGCACATACCAAGAGATGGGTGTATGTAGCTAGGATGGAGTGGCACCGGGCCTCTGACAAGGAGATGTGCTGGGCTGCCACCTGATTGCCAGTGCGCCCCTTACCAGATGTTACCGGGTCTGGTGTACCAGAGATGCCGGCTTTCCCTTAGGACCAGCTGTGCAGCATCCTGTATACCTTCCCTTTACATTCTGTGTCTCTCTTCTGGTATTTTACTGTTCTCCTTGTTAGGGTTGTTATTCTCATTCCAGAGCTGTTTTGTTCCCCTCTTCCCCCTGGTTCTGTTCTCCTCTCACCCCTGGTTCTGTTCTCCTCTCCCCCCTGGTTCTGTTCTCCTCTCCCCCCTTGTTATGTTCTCCTCTCCCCCCTTGTTATGTTCTCCTCTCCCCCCTGGTTCTGTTCTCCTCTCCCCCCTGGTTCTGTTCTCCTCTCCCCCTGGTTCTGTTCCCCTCTCACCCTGGTTCTGTTCCCCCCCCCCCCCCCTCCCCGGTTCTGTTCTCCTCTCTCCCCTGGTTCTGTTCTCCACTCCCCCCTGGTTATGTTCTCCACTCCCCACGGTTCTGTTCTCCTCTCCCCCTGGTTCTGTTCTCCTCTCCCGCTGGTTCTGTTCTCCTCTCCCCCCGGTTCTGTTCTCCTCTCCCCCCGGGTCTGTTCTCTCCCCCTGGTTCTGTTCTCCTCTCATCCCTCTCCCCCCGGTTCTGTTCTCCTCTCCCCCTGGTTCTGTTCTCCTCTCCCCCCGGTTCTGTTCTCCTTTTCTGTCTTTAGGGGCTTAGACATAACTGTCACCCAGGAACTCTTCAGGGTATATAGGGGGAGGAGGCTGAGATTTACACCTTTCTTAATATGCACAGCCTCCAATACTTTAGTATCCCCCAATGGACTAAAAGAAAAGGATATAACTTACATAAATACCGTTATCTTGCTTAATGTATATCAGTGGTCTCCAACCTTAATTGGGGTGTGAGCTACTTTCGGAAAATAAAACCTCTGAAGGAGCTACCCCTGACCCCCAATGCACGCGTGTTCCTGCAAAAGTGGGTGTGGCCTCACAAAAAGTTGGAGTGGCCTCACAACTACATGTAATGCCCCCCCTGCGTAGTGCCAGATACACAAATAATGTCCTCAGCAGTGCCAGATACACAAATGATGCCCCCCAGCAGTGCCAGATACCCAAATAATGACCCTCAGCAGTGCCAGATACACAAATAATGCCCTCAGCAGTGCCAGATACACAAATAATGCCCCCCAGGAGTGTCCGATACAATGCCCCCACCAGTGACCAGTGCCATTTAAAATCCCTTTCCCCCCCCCCCCCCACAGTGTCCGATACAGTGCCCCACACAGTGCTAATCCTTGCTGGCTTCTTCTACTGCCACCGGTGCTGCTCCTCCTGTATGAGGAACGGAAGGAGAGGAGAGCGCAGTGCGCGTGTTTCCTGTGAAGTCCGGAGAGCGCCTTTGGTGAGGGTGACAGTCTCTGGCGGCGGCGGACATTTAAAATATGGTGCCTGCAAGTGAGCCAATCAAAATTCGCAGTACGGCAGCCAATCAGGCTCTGATTGGCTGATGGCCGGCGCCATATTAAAAATGAAGGGAGGAGGAGTGCCAGTGACTGCCCAAGCCAGTGCGCTCTGTGAGCTACCGAAAATACTACAAAGAGCTACCGGTAGCTCGCGAGCTACGGGTTGGAGATCACTGATGTAAATTTATCATTGTAATAAAGTGTCTAATTTGCTTACTTAAATTAAACTGAATAACTGGAACTCCTTAATAGTGTAAAATGGGATGTCGGGGGAGACACCTATATTCATATATTTATTTTATTACCAGCACATGGAAGCACAAGCGGGAAGACCTCGGAAGGAGATCTCATTTTGTCTTCAGATTGTAAAACAGAAGAACGCTTTACACAAAATTCTCCAGAAAAAGCCTGCGTTAACCTAACTGTACCTCCAGTGCTTCACAGTGCAGATACATCACCTGATACATCTAATCCTGAGGACTGTTCTCTATATAATCCAGATATCACTACACATAGTACAGCTCATACAGGTGCTGAATGTTTTACACACAAATCAGATCTTGTTATACATCAGAGACGTCACACAGGTGAGAACCCATTTGTATGTTCCGAGTGTGGAAAATGTTTTACATGCAAATCACATCTTGTTATACATGAGAGACATCACACAGGTGAGAAGCCATTTCCATGCTGTGAGTGTGGAAAATGTTTTATTCTCAAATCACATCTTATTGTACATCAGAGAAGTCACACAGGTGAGAAACCTTATCAATGCTCTGAGTGTGGGAAATGGTTTGCACATCAATCCGTTCTTGTTAGACATGAGAGAAGTCACACAGGTGAGAAGCCATTTCCATGCTCTGAGTGTGAGAAGTGTTTTCCAGATAAATCAGCTCTTGTTAGACATCAGAAACGTCACACAGGTGAGATGCTGTTTCCATGTTCTGTTTGTGGGAAATGTTTTGCAGATAAATCAGCTCTTGTTACACATCAGAGACGTCACACAGGTGAGAAGCCATTTGTATGTTCAGAGTGTGGGAAATGTTTTACACGGAAATCAGCTCTTGTTTCACATCGGAGAAGTCACACAGGTGAGAAGCCATTTCCATGCTCTGAGTGTGGGAAATGTTTTAAAGAGAAATCAGATCTTGTTATACATGAGAGAAGTCACACTGGTGAGAAACCATATCCGTGCCCTGAGTGTTGGAAATGTTTTACTTTCAAATCACAACTTACGATACATGAGAGAAGTCACACAGGTGTGAAACCATTTCCATGCTCTGAGTGTGGGAAATGTTTCACAAGGAAATCAAATGTTATTCTACATCAGAGAAGTCACACAGGTGAGAAACCATTTCCATGCTCTGTGTGTGGGAAATGTTTTACTCTCAATTCACATCTTGTTACACATCAGAAAACTCACACAGGTGAGAAACCTTATCAATGCTGTGAGTGTAGGAAATGGTTTGCACATAAATCAGCTCTTGTTACACATGAGAGAAGTCACACAGGTGAGAGGCCATTTCCATGCTCTGAGTGTGGGAAATGTTTTACTATTAAATCACATCTGGTTAGACATGAGAGAAGACACACAGGTGTGGAACCATTTTAATTTTCATGTTCTGAGTGGTAAATGTTTGTCACAGCACTGTTCTCTTACAACAAAATACATTTCTATAAGATGATGGACATTCCCACCCCCAAAAAAAAAAAAAGCTCCGAAGGTGTCTGGGTTTTTTTTTTATTAGTAAATTAGGTGAAGAACATGAAATTAACCTTATCCAAAATGATTTTAGTTAAGAAAAAAAAAAAAAAAAAAAAGATTTTAATTTTTTAAATTTATTTAATAGATATAATTTTTCGCAAACATCGGTCGAGAAGATCGATAACATCTGTAACATTGCAACGTTACTTTTTACCCTCAAGGCAGCTGCAAGGTACACAGGGGAGGTCTGGGGGTGGTTTGGGGGAGTTGTTTTACACTTTCCCAGCAGCTGCCATTGTCTGGTGGGAGATCCTGCCATGCTGACCAATCAGCAATGATCAGCAACACTGGGGGCTGGATGCTGGAAGGCAGAGGTTTCCCTTCCCTGCCGCTGCTAGCGCTGCTTATCTTCTGGTCGCATCCTGTGAGACCAGGTCAGATAGAGCACTGCCTGGTGTGGTCGCATCTGATGCCACCGTGCCAGGCAAGTGGTTAATGATTAAATGAAAATAAGTGATTAGTAGGCATAAATACAGAGGACCTGATTGAATCCGACCCCTTCCGCCCACTTGTGAGATAAGCTGTGCTCACTATCTCCGTGCATTTGTACCAGCGCTGTCCTTGTGCGAGAGAACCGTGTTACATCAGACAGATCTTTACAAGCGCTCAACTCTGAATAGCCGCGATTACACCTACACCCTGACGACACTTACCTCACACTCCGCAGCAAGCGAGATGCGTCTGGCACAGAGTTGCACGTGCCGGCACCGACGCATGCACGGTTGCTAAACGTCACATGATCTGACTGCAGATTGATTTTTTGGGGGGAAACTCTGAATCACGGCCAGAGCGTACACAGAGGTTTGTCTGTATTACTGAATTATGGAGAGCAAATGGCAGCTCCAGTCACGTTATACTGTAGCGTCCAGCCACACACACAGGTGAGAGTTGTGTCATCGTCATACGCCTGGCACAGATAGCCTGTGTGTAACACTTACTGTGTAACATGTTCTACTGTAGCATCCAGCCACAGACGCGGGTGCAATGTGTTATCAGCATAAGCTTGCTACAAACCGCGCGTGTGTGGCACTTATTGTGTAACATGTTATATGTAACTTCCAGCCACAGGCATACAGTGGTGCTTGCAAGTTTGTGAACCCTTCAGAATTTTGTATATTTCTGCTGAAATTTGGCCTAAAACTACCTCGGATTTTCACACAAGTCCTAAAAATAGATAAAGAACCAAATCAAACAAACGAGACGAGAACATTAGACGTGCTCAATTTATATTGAGGAAAATTATCCAATATCACATCTCTGTGAGTCAGTGATAGCCAAAACGTGCTATGGCATGTTTTTTACCCGTTTTTTAAAACATGGGACTCCAGTTTACAAAGTGGGAGGGTCCCTGGGGATGCGCTCCTCATAGCCAATCCCTAAGGGGGATTTGTTTAATTGACACGCTGGCCCCGGGCTGAATTATATAAAGAGGAGGTGGAGCCAGTGTCCCCTCCTCTTTGGCGCCTGGCTGCTTGCGGAGGGTGACTCGGTGTCGGTGAGTGAAGGGTAGTGCGGGTGGTGGATGGGTTACGGGGGGTTGCAACACCTCAAAGCAAGAGCGGCAGTGCGGCCACTGCCTCAGACGGCACGGCGGGAAGCCCTAGTCACTAAGCCCAGCTTTTACCCACTAGATTACGGAGGACGCCGATCCCTGCACGTGTGGTGCGTTCCCTGTGTGACAGTCCGCTATGGCCACCCGGTGAAATATGGTAGCGGTATTATAGCTGCGGCGGTGACGCGTGTTAGTCACGCCCGTGTGAGTGAATGCCTGGGCTTGCTGAGGTGGCCGGGGTTCCCGCGGCGACGGTGCAGCTGTATGGTGCCGGGAGAAAGAAGTGGTCAGTGGCTAGTACGTTTATTGCTGTAAGGGTTCCCTGGCTGGCGTCTTCGGAGGGAGGGGGGCTGGAGCTGTGGTCGGCTGTGTTTTTTCCCGTCACCGCGGGTGGTGGATTGGCTGATAGTGCCGAGGGGGGGGGGGGGGGGGGCAAGGTGATTACTGCAATGTGCCTCAGTGCTCTTACCTGGTACAGTGTGCCTCAGTGCTCTTACCTGGTGCATTGTGCCTCAGTGCTCCCTACCTGGTGCAATGTGCCTCAGTGCTCTTACCTGGTTCATTGTGCCTCAGTGCTCTTACCTGGTGCAGTGTGCCTCAGTGCTCTTACCTGGTGCATTGTGCCTCAGTGCTCTCTACCTGGTGCAATGTGCCTCAGTGCTCTTACCTGGTGCATTGTGCCTCAGTGCTCTTACCTGGTGCAGTGTGCCTCAGTGTTCTTACCTGGTGCAGTGTGCCTCAGTGCTCTCTACCTGGTGCAATGTGTCTCAGTGCTCTCTACCTGGTGCAATGTGTCTCAGTGCTCTCTACCTGGTGCAGTGGGTCTCAGTGCTCTCTACCTGGTGCAGTGTGGCTTAGTGCTCCCTACCTGGTGCAGTGTGCCTCAGTGCTCTTGCCTGGTGCAGTGTGCCTCAGCGCTCTTGCCTGGTGCAGTGTGCCTCAGTGCTCTTGCCTGGTGCAGTGTGCCTCAGTGATCTTACCTGGTGCAGTGTGCCTCAGTGCTCCTACCAGGCGCATTGTGTATAACGTGCTCTTACTGGCGCAGTGTATAATGCACTGTAACTCGCGCAGTGTGTATAACGCGCTCTAACTGGCGCAATGTGTATAACGTGCTGTACCTCGTGCAAAGTGTATAACATTCTGTACCTGGCGCAGTGTGCATAGGAGGTTCTACCTGGTGCAATGTGTATAAGCGGCACTATTATGTGGCCACGCCCCTTCCCCATGAAGCCACGCCCCTAGATTTTTGTGGCGCGCATTGCCTATACATTGCGGTCTGGGAGGTGGGACACCAATTCACTTTCTGCCTAAGGGCACCAAAATGTCTAGTTACAGCTCTGGTGCAGGGTGTCCTGCATGCTACACACCCCAGCAGCATTGTCACCCCATACCCCCACCTTGCAACACATTTGTAGTGTCCAAACAAGGATTAAGTTTAAAAAGAACCTTCATTCCGATGGGACCCAGAAAAAGACCGGTAGGACCCCAATTTTTAAAAGTGAGGGGTCCCTGGGACGACTTTTTTTTTGGGCTCAGCTCGATCACTGGTGAGTGGAGAAAGTATTTGACCCTTTAGGCCTAGCAGATATTGTAAAGGTGAAATTAGAGTCCGGTATTTTCAGTCTATGGGATAACAATTGGGTGTGAGAGGACAACCTGTCTTTTCAAAAGAACAAGGATCTATCAAAGTCTGATGTTCACAACACATGTTTGTGGGAGTGTATCGTGCCACGAACAAAGGAGAGTTCTGAGACCCTCAGAAGAAGAGTTGTTCATGCTCATCAGGCTGGAAAAGGTTACAATCTCGAAAGAGTTTGGACTACACCAATCAACAGTCAGACAGTACAAATGGAGGAAATTTCAGACCATTATTACCATCCCCTAGAGTGGTCAACCACATATATATATATATATATATATACACACACACACACTGCTCAAAAAAATAAAGGGAACACTTAAACAACACAATGTAACTCCAAGTCAATCACACTTCTGTGAAATCAAACTGTCCACTTAGGAAGCAACACTGATTGACAATCAATTTCACATGCTGTTGTGCAAATGGAATAGACAACAGGTGAAAATTATAGGCAATTAGCAAGACACCCCCAATAAAGGAGTTGTTCTGCAGGTGGTGACCACAGACCACTTCTCAGCTCCTATGCTTTCTGGCTGCTGTTTTGGTCACTTTTGAAAGCTGGCGGTGCTTTCACTCTAGTGGTAGCATGAGACGGAATCTACAACCCACAAAAGTGGCTCAGGTAGTGCAGCTCATCCAGGATGACACATCAATGCGAGCTGTGGCAAGAAGGTTTGCTGTGTCTGTCAGTGTAGTGTCCAGAGCATGGAGGCGCTACCAGGAGACAGGCCAGTATATTAGGAGACGTGGAGGAGGCCGTAGGAGGGCAACAACCCAGCAGCAGGACCGCTACCTCTGCCTTTGTGCAAGGAGGAACAGGAGGAGCACTGCCAGAGCCCTGCAAAATGACCTCCAGCAAGCCACAAATGTGCATGTGTCTATTCAAACGATCAGAAACAGACTCCATGAGGGTGGTATGAGGGCCCGACGTCCACAGGTGGGTGTTGTGCTTACAGCCCAACACTGTGCAGGACATTTGGCATTTCTCAGAGAACACCAAGATTGGCAAATTCGCCACTGGCACCCTGTGCTCTTCACAGATGAAAGCAGGTTCTCACTGACCATATGTGACAGACGTGACAGAGTCTGGAGACGCGAAGGAGAACGTTCTGCTGCCTGCAACATCCTCCAGCATGACCAGTTTGGCAGTGGGTCAGTAATGGTGTGGGGTGGCATTTTTTGGGGGGCCGCACAGCCCTCCATGTGCTCGCCAGAGGTAGCCTGACTGCCATTAGGTACCGAGATGAGATCCTCAGACTCCTTGTGAGACCATATGCTGGTGCGGTTGGCCCTGAGTTCCTCCTAATGCAAGACAATGCTAGACCTCATGTCGCTGGAGTGTGTCAGCAGTTCCTGCAAGACGAAGGCATTGATGCTATGGACTGGCCCCCCCGTTCCCCAGACCTGAATCCAATTGAGTACATCTGGGACATCATGTCTCGCTCCATCCACCAGCGCCACATTGCACCACAGACTGTCCAGGAGTTGGCAGATGCTTTAGTCCAGGTCTGGGAGGAGATCCCTCAGGAGACCATCCGCCACCTCATCAGGAGCATGCCCAGGCGTTGTAGGGAGGTCATACAGGCACGTGGAGGCCACACACACTACTGAGCCTCATTTTGACTTGTTTTAAGGACATTACATCAAAGTTGGATCAGCCTGTAGTGTGTATTTCCACTTTAATTTTGAGTGTGACTCCAAATTCAGACCTCCATGGGTTAATAAATTTGATTTCCATTGATCATTTTTGTGTGATTTTGTTGTCAGCAGATTCAACTATGTAAAGAACAAAGTATTTAATAAGAATATTTCATTCATTCATTCAGATCTAGGATGTGTTGTTATAGTGTTCCCTTTATTTTTTTGAGCAGTGTATGTGTATATATATATATATGTGTGTGTGTGTGTGTATGTATATATATGTGTGTGTGTGTGTGTGTGTGTATATATCTATATATATGTGTGGTGTGTGTGTGTGTGTGTGTGTGTGTGTGTAGGTGGGACCTCTTCAACACCTAATACTGTCCTGGTGGAATGGGCAGCATCATCTGATCCAGGCCCCTGGCAATCAAACGCTCTCTGGAAGTTTTGCTCGCCCTCTTGTGGTTGCTACACGCGTCTCACCTGGACAAGGGTCACATTTTCTGGATTGCAGATTTGAAGCGCCTCACTACAGATGCCAGCCTCCATGGGTGGGGTGCTGTGACCGGTCAAAAGTACTTTCAGGAACGTTGGACAACCCCCAAAAGTGGCCTTCCCAGCAACATCCTGAAGATTTGGGCTATATTCCAGACACTCTCTCTGGTGGACCTTTTCCAGGGCCGTCCTGTCCAAGTTTACCTCAACAATCAGTGATGCACACGAAGTCAGGCAGTCATGAGGAAAGTGGCGCGCATCCTCGTTTGGGCTGATCATCATCTCCCGCCCATCTGGGTGGTGTTCATCTCAGGAGTCCACAACTTAGAAGCAGACTTCCTAAGCCAACAGGACATCCAGACCGGAGAGTGGGCTCTACTCCTGGATGTCTTCCAACTCCTTGTGGACAAATGGGGCCTACCAGAGTGGACCTCATGACACAACCACAAATTTCCAATATATGGGTCCAGGACCAGGAATCCTGCAGCCAGCTTTGTGGATGCTGTGGCAGGGAGGTGGACATTCAATCTGGCATACCCCTTCCATCCAGTCTCCCTCCTTCTGAGGATTCTTTGCAAGTTCAAGCAAGAAGGAGGCACCGTGCTGCTGATAGCTCCGAACTGGCCTAGGCGTCAGACACTCTTTCCACTCCTTCTACAGGCAGATTTTCTAACTCAATGTCTCTGTCTGCACCCAGACCTAGCTCATCTGTTTTTGATGGCATGGTTCTTGAGTCATCTCTCTTAAGAGCCAAGGGTTTCTCCCGCTCTTTGATTCAGACGATGCTCAAGGCTCGTAAGCACGCTTCAGCCTGCATTTATTACAGAATTTGGCACTCTTTCAGTGGAATTCTACCAGGGGCTATGACCCTACATTTTTCAGAGTTTCTTGGGTGCTTGCCTTTCTCCAGGCAAGGTTGGACCTCTGCCTCCACCTTGCCTCAAGGTTCAGGTCTCTGCTTTGTCAGTGTGGTTCAAGTGAAAGATCGCTCCCCTGTATGATGTTAGAACATTTCTTCAAGGTGTTCTCCTCAATCAAACTCCCTTTTGTCCCTCCAGTGGCTCCATGGGACTGGTCTTTGGCTCTCCATGCTTTACAAGTTTGAACTTCTGGACTCAGTAGACCTCAAGATGCTGATTGTAAAAAGTCTCTTCCTCCTTGCTGTTGCCTCTGCAGAGTTTCTGACGTGGGGGCACTTGCGTGTCACTTCCTCTTTTTAATTTTTCATCTGGACAGAGCCGTCCTCCGATCTCGGGCTGGCTACCTTCCTAAAGTATCCAGGTTCCATCTTAATGAAGAGATTGTGGTTCCAGCTTTTCTCTTCTGCTAGTGATGCTTCCCTGGATGTGGTCTGTGCTCTTAGGCTTTATGTGGATTGCACCAGCACCAGAAAATGAAAGTTATGGTAGACATAACTTTGTTAAATCTTTTTCTTCAAGGTCCATAGGATCCACAGGGCGCCCACCCTGACACACCTGGCTTTTATGGGTTTTTTTTTCTCTTGGTCACTAGGGGGGTAATTCAGACTGGTTCACTACAGGGTCAGCGATCGCAGTCTGAATTCCTTTGCCGTTGGTGGGGTGCGGTCTGGAAATCGCAGGGAGCTTTTGCACCCTTGGGGGGTTTAGTGCCGAACATGCGGGGCGGACTAGCCCTGTGCTGGCCGTCCCCTTGTATGTCAGAGAAACTTATCGTAAATATGCTGAATTTGGCACATCTACGATCAGATCTGAATTAAACCCTAGTTCCCTTGTGAGAGTATTTTGTGTGTGTACCATTCTTCCTTCTCTCTCCTGACTTGGGCTTGTTTAAAAAATTGGTTGGCCTTTGGCTGGGGGCAGGGTATAGGGGAGGAGGGACCAAAGCATCCTGGGACCTGACACTTTAACTGTTTGGTGCCCATCCTTTCCAACCACATACACCCCATGGTAAACCTGTAGATCCTAAAAAGAGTTAACAAAGGTAAGTTTATCATAAATATTATTATTGAGGAAAATGATCCAATATCACATACCTGTGAGTGGCAAAAGTATGTGAACCTTTGCTTTCAGTATCTGGTATGATCCCCCTGCGCAGCAATAACTGCATATAAACATTTCCGGGAATTGTTGATTAGTCCTGAACATCGGCTTGGAGGAATTTTACACCATTACTCCATGCAAAACAGCTTCAACTCTTGTTATGTTGGTGGGTTTCCACCCATGAACTGCTCTCTTCATGTCCTTCATGTCACAATACAATTGGATTAAGGTCAGGACTTTGACTTGGTCATTCCAAAACTTTAAATGTATTCTTCTTTAACCATTCCTTGGTTGAATGACTTGTGTACTTTGGGTCATTGTCTTGCTGCATGACCCGCTTTCTCTTGAGATGCAGCTCATGGACAGATGTCCTGACATTTTTCTTTAGAATACTCTAGTATAATTCAGAATTCATTGTCCCATCAATGATGGCAAGTCATCCTGGGCCAGATGCAGCAAAACGGGCCCAAACAATGATGCCACTACAGACGGTATGAGGTATTTATGCTGGAATGCAGTGTTCACCTTACTCCAAACATGCTCCTCAATTAAACCAAAAAGCTCTATTTTGGTCTCATCTGTGCACAAAACATTGTTCCAAGCGGGAGGTCTTCAGTTTGCTGGCTGTCGGGACTCCGGCGCGCAGTATACCGGCGCCGGAATCCCGACAGCCGGCATACCAACACTTTTTCTCCCTCTTGAGGGGTCCACAACCCCCCTGGAAGGAGAATAAATAGCGTGGTGTGCCACCATGCCCGCAGCGTGGGGAGCGCAGCGAGCCCGCAAGGGGCCCATTTGCGCTCACCGTGCTGACGGCATGCCGGCGGTCGGGATCCCAGTATGACAGTATGCCGGCGGTCGGCGCCGGTACGCTGGTCGCCGGGAGCCCGCCCGCTGGCATACAATACTACACCCATTCCATTAGCCTTCTGACTATTCCAGGTGATCTTTAGCAAACTGCAGATGGGCAGCAATGTTCTTTTTGGAGGGCAGTGACTTTCTCCTTGCAATCCTGCCATGCATACCATTGTACTCCTTATGGTGGTCTCATAAACATTAGCTAATGTGAGAAAGGCCTTCAGTTGCTTAGAGGTTACCTTGTGTTCCTTTGTGACCTTGTAAACTATTAGATGCCTTGCTCTTGGCGTGATCTTTGTTAATCAACTACTCCTGTAGAGGGTAATAATGGTCTGGAAGTTCCTCCATTTGTACACAATCTGACTGTTGATTGGTGGAGTCCAAACTCTTTAGAGATGGTTTTGTAACCTTTCTCCAGCCTGATGAGCATCAACAACTCTTCTTCTGAGGTCCCCAGAAATCTCCTTTTTTCGTGGTATGATACACTTCCACAAATGTTTTGTGAACATCAGACTTTGATAGATCCCTGTTCTTTTAAAAAGACCACTCACATCTGATTCATCCAATATATTTGGATATTAAGGAGTGAACCTCTAATCACAAAACATAATGCAGCCCAGTGCTTATGATGATGTAAAGAGCGCAAAAACTGGACAGTGGAACAATGGCGGTAAGTGTTATGGAGTGAGGAATCACTTTTCAGATTAGATGGACGTGTTTGGGTTTGGTGATTGCCAGGAGAACGTCTGATGCCAGAGTGTACAGTACCTACAGTAAAGCATGGAGGAGGTGGCATTATGACGTGGGGTTGTTTCAGCTGGTGTGGCATGGGTCCACTAGCAGCAATGCACGGCCACATTAACTCTGAGAAGTATAGATATGTTCTTGCTAACTTTGTGCTCCCTACATTGTGGCAGTTTTTCAGAAACAACAAATGTTTTATCAAGACGACAATGCCACCGGACCGGTCATGATTCCAGGGCGACATTGGACTGCTATACAGAAAATTCAGTAACCTGGATGGACTGGCCAGCTCAGAGTCCAGATCTTAACCCCATTGAGAACCTCTGGGATGAATTGGAATGACTGGTGCATTCTAGGCTGACTTGACCTTCAGTGTCACAGTTGGTCACTACATAAGGCTGTCCCGGAACTTGTGGACAGTATGCCAAGAAAGGTGTCTACAGTAATCACTGCATGTGGTGGACCTACACAGTACTGACTTTAATAAGATCTTGTTGATCTCTTTGCTGTCAGTGTCCAATCACTTTTGTTCTCATCACGTATCTGCTTAGCCCAAAGGATCACATACTTTTGCCGCTCACAGATATGTGATATTGGATCATTTTCCACAATAAAAAAATGAGCACGTCTATTTTTTTGTCTCATTTGTTTGATTTGGTTCTCTACCAACATTTAGGACTTATCTGAGGTTGTTTTAGGCCAAATTTCAGCAGAAATATAGACCGTTCTGGAGGGTTCACAAACTTACAAGCACCACTGTAGGTGTAACGTGCCCTCAACCTAAGCCTGGTATATACTGCTCGTGTGTGGCACACATGTTATACTGCATCTTCCAGCCACAGACATAGGTGTAACATACAGTGGGATAGATCGCCCATGTGTGGCCCGTTTTGCGATCTCCCCATTATATTAGACATCCGTATCTCTCTCCACAGTGAGCAGAGGCCACAATCCTGTCATAGGGGACCCTAAGTAATAATCCTGGAAATGGGCTGGAGGTATAGGGCATGATTCTGGGTGACATGGATCTCTCACGGATGCCAGCAGCTAGTGTTTGCACACAGAGGAAACGCAAAAGTAACTTTATGCATTTTGTCTATGCCCATCATAGTTTGGCCAGATCTGACTTTCTGTGAAATAGGGCATTTCGGGGTAAGAACCGGTTGGTGGCAGTGCGAACGCACAGAACCTTCCCTGACTTGTGGGAGTGCCATGGACCCGTATCAGACGTTCTGTATGACCCTGAGTCCTGCATACAGGGAAGGGAAGCCACCAGTACTCTGGTGCACATCCGTTCCCTACAGTGTTCTCTCAGGTCACCAGTATGCTAGTGCACATCCCTTCCCCATAGTGTTCTCTCAGGTCACCAGTACTCTAGTGCACATTCCCATACCCACAGTGTTCTCTCAGGTCACCAGTATTCTAGTGCACATTCCCATCCCCAGTGTACTCCCAGGTCACCAGTACTCTAGTGCACATTCCCATCCCCACAGTGTTCTCTCAGGTCACTAGTACGCTAGTGCACATCCCTTCCCCACAGTGTTCTCTCAGGTCACCAGTACTCTAGTGCACATTCCCATCCCCATAGTGTACTCCCAGATCACCAGTACACAATTGCACATCCCTTCCCCATAGTGCAGTGATCTCCAACACGTAGCTCGCCGTAGTATTTTCGGTAGCTCTTAGAGTGCACGGGATTGGGCAGTCACTGGCACTCCTCCCTTAATTATTAATATGGTGCTCGTGGACCGGCAGTGGCAGCACCTGATTGGCTGACAGACCATGAGTTTTGATTGGCTCACTTACCGGCACCATATTTTAAATGCCCGCCGCAGCCGGAGACTCTGACACCCTCACCGCAGCCGCTCTCCGAACTTCACATGAGATGCGCGAGCAGCGCTCTCCTCCCCTTCCGTCCCTCACACAGGAGGAGCAGCATCAGCAGCAGTAGAAGAAGCCAGAAGGGTTAGCACTGTGTGGGGCAGTGTATCGGACACTGCGGGGGGGGCATTATTTGTGTATCTGGCACTACGCGGGGGTAGGGGGTTTACTTGTAGTTGTGAGGCAACACCCACTTTCTCAGGAGCGCACGCGCATTGGGCGGAGGGGTAGCTCCTTCAGAGGTTTTAATTTCCGAAAGTAGCTTACACCCCAATTAAGGTTGGAGACCACTGCCATAGTGTACTCCCAGATCATCAGTACACTAGGGCACATTCACTTCCCCATAGTGTTCTCTCAGGTCACCAGTATGCTAGTGCACATTCCTTCCCCATAGTGTACTCCCAGAGCATCAGTACGCTAGTGCACATTCCCTTCCCCCAAACTATTGCCAGGTCACCCCTACTGAATTGGAGGAAATTATATATACTGTAGCAGATCATTTTTTTTTTCCACTTTTTTTTTTAAGGGAAGGGGGGGCGAGGGTTGTTGTTAGTCCAGTTTTTATTCCTGATCGCCTTGTTCATAGCAATCCACAATAGAGATGAATGTGATGCTCTATAGTTTGTACTGTAAATATGTTTGTACTGTAAGCTAATCAGGAGTTCCAAATGTTACCAATAATCCTGGTGATTTCCTTCACTATGAACTGAACGTCTTGGAATCAGCCATTATTATTATTATCACATTATTATATTGATATCACATCTATGCTATTGTTACACTGTTTCTATGTCTTCCTATATTCTGAGTAGTGTCTCATCTACAGATGTGTCCACATACACCTTTCCTAAAGTCACGCCACATGACCCCATTTGGGGTGTATCCACGTCTTGTGATTTTTCTTAAAATAAACTTTCATGTAAAAATAAAATGACAGGAAAATGTGGGAATCCATCCAGTGGCTGCCCGTGGTTGGAGGATCTCAGTCGTGGTGAACGTCTCCTGCCGTATGACACAAAGGAAAGGTGTCTGGTTCACATCTATGTGAGATAGGTACATCATTGTATCTTTATTAGTATGTGCCCCCAGGACGCATTTACACCCTTTCTTCATGTTTTCATCTAAGAATAATTATAATATAAAGTATGGTATAATGTATGGTGCATCTATTGATATTACACAAATAAAATCATTAATTACCAACCATGTTGACTTCTTGTGTTTCATAAGATGAGTTACACAATGGGGAAAAAAGAAAATGCTGGAAGATAGTATCCTAGTGACCGCCTTATGATAGAAGGGGATCTTAGTAACATCCAAATATCCATACACGTACTGGGAGCCTATGTGTAATATATACTGAGACTCCTCTTTGCTAAAAAGTATCCTAGTGACCACCAGAAAATGGAGGAAGCTTCCTAGTATCAGCCAATCATGCATAGCCCATACTGGGGGCTTATATAAATAATATGTTCCCCAAGACCTACCCTTTCCGGACATTGACCATACATTGATCCCCATACTGAATTTTCCTTATATCATGATTCTTCAGTATTGAGATTCACCAAATTATTTCACAATCTCCTTATAAATTCTTCTCCATATCACGTCCCCTTGTATTAATGCATACTCTTGCTATGTTTAAAAGTTAGGGTGTGCACTCCAACGTCAATCCCTCTTTCCTACTAATAACATCAACTTGCACCATACTTATTTACTCTCCCGGCTCATCCAGGAGGCTTACAAATCTTAAGGGCCCTACACAGTGGCAGATAATACTGGACGATATGAACGTTTATATCATGTAGTGTGTAGGCACCAACGATTAATGATGTGCGGCTCTGTGCTCATTAAACATTGGTGCCCCATCGCTTATGCATGCAGGCCAGTATGGACGAGATTGTCCATATTAGCAGGCACTGCTATGGAGCCGGGTGACGGGGAGTGAAGAAACTTCACTCCCCCTGTCACCTCTCCCTCCCCCCCCCCCCCCCCCCCCGACGGTCGCCCGTTGGTCGTATCCGCCGTCAGGCAGCTCAGCGGCAGATCTGCCAGTGTGCAGGGACCATTAGGTGGCTAGAGTGGGCAAATCTCCCAGAGACCAACCAGTGGCCATGTGCCCAATTCCTGAGTGAATAAATGCCCTTGTATCAATACCCATGAGGGAAAGGTGTGGAGTTGGGGAGAAGATAATGTTGAAGAAGAGTAGAGGTTGGTCAGAGAAAGGGAGGGGGACTTGTAAACATCAGAAACGGAACAGATAAGAAAGAAGACCTATCAAATGAGTGACCATTGATGTGAGGGGGAGGAGGTCCATTGGGAGAGGCCACATGGAGAGCAAGAGAAACTTTGAAGGTAGGATGGTTGTAGAGATCATTGAGAAGAATGATAATCCCCCAGGATGAGGGAGGGAAGGCCAGAGGTCATTATGCCTTCTATCCTATTTAGATCCCCTATTCCAACTGAGTAGAAATAGCCCTAAAACATGATGCAGCCACCACCACAATTCACACTTTTGGGGATGAGCTCTGTTGTCTTCGCCAAACAGCTCTTTTACAAAAAAAAGCCAAAAGTTCAGCCCTGGTCTCTTTAGCCCATAAAACACTTTCCAACATGGTTTGGGGTGAGTCAAAGTATTTACTGGTAAAATGTAGATGATAAACATGAGAAATAGCTTTCAGTGCCACCCTACCCTAGGACTAAAAAAAAATGCAGAATACGAGGGATTGTCATCACATGAAGGTAGTGACCAGTTTTAATGAGTTTTCTCTGTCCTGTCATCTACTTTGGGGCATCCTGAGCTTGACAATGAAAACAATAAACTTACTCTCTTTGTTGGGGCACAATTCCACCAAATTATTGTGTAAATAAAATATAAAACTTAACATTTAATGATATAAGCTAAAATGAGATGGAATTCTCACAAAAAAAAAAAATAACACAACTTTGCATATACAAAATCCCCGTGATACACCCTATAAGTTGAAGTCTCAAGTAACTTGTATGATGGGCCTGAAGAGTGTTGCAAATATACACAGCATGTGCCGGGGTACATCTACATGCAGGATTTCAATACCATACTAATTTTGGTCTCCCTTATCAATAAATGTATTGAGTATGCATGTGATTCCCATATGGTGATATTGGGAACAGTAGGCAAACAAAATATATCATGTATTGGTGCATCGTACACTTGTTATTGGGGGTCATTCTGACCCGTTGGCTCGCTATGTTTTAACGCAGCAGAGTGAACGGGTCCCTACTGCGTATCCGCCGGCGCACGCCAGACGGTCGAAGGCCGTAGCAGGGATGCAATCGCCTCTGCCTGATTGACAGGCAGAGGCGATAGCTGGGAGGGAGGGGGCGGAACGGCGGCATTTGCCCGCTATTTTGTGGGTTTGGTCCGGCCAATGCAGGCGTGGCCGGACCGAACGGGCCGGGGAGCGATGAGTAGCTCCCAGCCAGAACGATAAAGCTGCATTGGCCGGGAGCTACTCTTGAAGTGCAAAGGCATCGCCGCTGTGCGATGCCTTTGTACTTCTGCGAGGGGGGCCGGACTGACAGGCGGGACGGGCTAGCCCTGTGCTGGGCGTCACCCCACATGTCAGGGAAGAAGATCGTAGCTGTGCTAAATTTAGCACAGCTACGGTCAACTCGGAATGACCCCAATAGTTCCCCTGTATGGGGAGATAAGTCACTGTCCCATGGTGAAATAAAGGTATTCAGTCAATATAATGGTTAAATCCTAGATACATATTGCTGCAAGCACCTAAGTCAATTTAAGGAAAAGAGAATATTTTAAAGCAGCACAGAAAATTCCACAGCATAGTACATACCACAGTAATTATGAGTCTGCCTCCTGACTGGGGAACGCTGATGGGTTACTGTACCCAAGACACATCAAGGTAACCTCCTGTAGTTGCACATATATACATGAATTGCATACATCGAAAACAGAGTGTACATGTGATGCTGTGATATTTTTTTAAATAAAGGACAAAACAGGAATGATATCAAAACCTGCACAGGGAATCACGTAGCATATATCCCAAAAAAGTTTTTGAAGATATGCCCTTAAATGGGGATTGCTACTGGGTTATTGTGTCATATATATATATATCATCATTTAAGCATGCACATATATAGAGATTATTAGTATTATCAGGTAATGCAATGTCTGCTGCTTATCATGTGTAAAGCAGTGGATGATATGCGAGTGGTTGAGCTAGAAGATACAGTATCTCAGGGTATGGAGAAAGTAAAGGGCGTCTGCTATTGGAAAATTCCTCCAGAGTATGGGGGTCATTGTAACCTGATCGTAGCTGTGCTAAATTTAGCACAGCTACGATCACTTACATTGACATGCTTGCATTGGCCAGACCGTGCCCTCAAAATGGCCGCCGTCCCACCCCCTCTCGCCCAGCGACCACCTCTGCCTGTCAATCAGGCAGAGGCGATCGCTAGACAACGACAGCCGTCGGCTGTCAGCCATGCGCTGGCGCATTCGCAGTTCTGAGCTGAACGCTGCGCTGCAAAGATCTGCAGCTAGCAATCAGATCAGAATGACCCCCTATGTCTGATACAAAGTATTGCAGACAAAACTGTGGGGGAATTGCTTCTCAATGAGGGTACCTGATAATAAGCAAACGATAGTAGCAGAGAGGCAGTGCTTTGAGACACTACTGCCTACGGTGCACCCGAACAAAAAGGTACCTGGTATCCTTAATTGGATTGGTGTTGCTGGGGACGGATAGAAGTGGTGTTTACTGTCCCTCCATGCTGCCAGACGTACGTTTCACCTCAATCAGGGCATTCTCAATGGTTGCCTGCAAGCCTGTCCAGCCGCTCCGGTGTATATACCAGAAGAGGCCTGCGAAAGAGATGGGATGGCAGCTATCCAATATTAGCCTCCTTTCTCAATGCAGCCAATAGTAACCCATCTCCTGAAAGTGGCAGGGATGTTCCACAAGTATTCAGGCCAGTCATATGGGTCATAAGTAGTTTGAATGACATTTGGAGTGGACAGAAACTGATCAACACCTCTAATGGCCAGAGATAGCTACTTCTGAAGAGCAAAATGTTATTTCAATGGAAATGACCATTAATGTAAATGTAATAATGGAAATAACAAGGTATATGAAGAAAGCGGCCGTAGCAGAGTATAGTCCGTCATTTCCATGGCTATCCCAATAGGATGTAAGCAAGAAACAAAACTGCAAGGGAATCCTACATGAACACCTGACCTTTATTTGGCCATGTTTAATGATGGTGCACACATCTCCTACAGCTAAAACTCCCAAACAAACTGTCAGAATAACCGCATATCAGTAAGATTGACAGGCAAGTTCTGAGAGGAGAATGGGATAGGGGGAAGAGTAGTCAAGCAATGGTATCTGTACTGAGGTTAGCTCTGGGACTGCTGTCCTAGTACAATTTGTATAGATCATAGGTTCTCAAACTCTGTCCTCAGGACCCCTAACAGTTCACGTTTTCCAGGTCTCCTAACAACCACGAGTGAAATAATTCCACCTGTGGATCTTATAAAATGTATCAGTGAGTAGTGAATACGCTCTCTGAGGAGGACACACCTAAGCTATCTGCCGGAATTACTTTTTCCTCCCTGAGACTATGCTGCATACCCTATAAAGAAGACACTCTTGGTCTGCTGTCTAAACCTCCAAGAGACAGTGGCAGTTGTCTCAAGATAGGACACTTATCTGTGACTCAGCTGTGTCTAAGTCCTCATTGGGACTGGAACTTTTAGAACAAAATACCCTGTGGTTATTAGTACATCCAAGATGCATTTTGTTTCCAGGTTGGAGATAACTTGACATGCCGTGGGATGGCCTACCTGTATCAAGCCATTGAATTGATGTATGAATACTTACTGGCACCTGATCGCTTAACCCCTGAAGAAGTCCTTGGTGACAAAACGCGTTGGGTTTTTCTGGCTTATGCAACATCTGCATCTTATTAAGATCAAACTCCATAAAGGAACCCAGTGTATTTAATGTGGATTAATTTGCTTTGTCTGCTGTGAATCACCTATTATGTACTGTATATGTGGATGTGAACTAATGCCATTGTTTTTTATCCATTTTACTGTGAATAAATATTTTATATAAAAGTGAATTCTATAGTGACTTAAAGGAATATTGTGTTGATCACTATACATGTTTATATAGGGAAGTCTCACACTCAGGCTTCCTTGGATAGATGAATGATGGTGAAGGTGCAGCTGGATGAAGGAAGGTCACTTTTAATTAATCTTCAATCTTGTCCATCACATAAGCAAGCCACAATTTATTGTTATTCACAACACATATGTAGGCATTTGTACCAATTTATTTGACATTTACAACGCAAGAAGACTATATTGGGTCTGAAACGTTTTTGAACGATCGTTTCAGCCAATCAGTAACTATTCAGGGAACACAACAGTATCATGCTTTTATATCTGTTAATTCAAGTACATCAAAAATATTTGTGAAAATCTTTCCTAAGGCTACAATATCTACAGTATTCATTACAAAATCTCTAGACAAAATCCAGTTGACACAAATAAATGGCTATATATCCGTTGTGTATAACGAGAAATGGTGGCTTGCTAATGTGATGGACATCTCTCTGGGGTATCTCTGTTACTGGGTCCATCTGTAGGAGACACACAGTGACTGAGTACAGTGTATATATGTGATTATCAGATGATGTGTGTATATAGGGGGCCCCCATACCTGCTCTCCCCTGTACAATACATGACAGTCTCCTCTTACCCAGTGATGTGAGGGGCCGATGATTCTCCATCATCACGTCCTTGTACAGACCCCTGTGTTCCTCCATATACTCCCCCTCCTGCATGGAGACATAGACAGTGACATCCTGACACCTTATAGGCACCTGACACACACACAAAGATACAGTCATCACCCAGACACGTCCCCTGGTGTTACTGTATAATGCCCCATTCCCTGCCGCCACCTCTCCAGTCATCAACCAGACACATCCCCTGGTATTACTGTATAATGTCCCATTCCCAGCAGTCACCACTCCAATCATCACCCAGACATCCCCTGGTGTTACTGTATAATGTCCCATTCCCAGCAGTCACCACTCCAATCATCACCCAGACATCCCCTGGTGTTACTGTATAATGTCCCATTCCCAGCAGTCACCTCTCCAGTCATCACCCAGACACATCCCCTGGTGTTACTGTATAATGTCCTATTCCCAGCAGTCACCTCTCCAGTAATCACCCAGACACGTCCCCTGGTGTTACTGTATAATGCCCCAATCCCGGCAGTCACCTCTCCAGTCATCACCCAGACACATCCCCTGGTGTTACTGTATAATGTCCCATTCCCGGCAGTCACCTTTACAGTCATCACCCAGACACATCCCCTGGTGTTACTGTATAATGTCCCATTCCCGGCAGTCACCTCTCCAGTCATCACCCAGACACATCCCCTGGTGTTACTGTATAATCTCCCATTTCCAGCACTCACCTCTCCAGTCATCACCCAGACACATCCCCTGGTGTTACTGTATAATGTCCCATTCCCAGCAGTCACCTCTCCAGTCATCACCCAGACACATCCCCTGGTGTTACTGTATAATGTCCCATTCCCGGCAGTCACCTCTCCAGTCCTCACCCAGACACATCCCCTGGTGTTACTGTATAATCTCCCATTCCCAGCAGTCACCTCTCCAGTCATCACCCAGACACATCCCCTGGTGTTACTGTATAATGTCCCATTCCCAGTAGTCACCACTCTAGTCATCACCCAGACACATCCCCTGGTGTTACTGTATAATGTCCTATTCCCAGCAGTCACCTCTCCAGTAATCACCCAGACACGTCCCCTGGTGTTACTGTATAATGCCCCAATCCCGGCAGTCACCTCTCCAGTCATCACCCAGACACATCCCCTGGTGTTACTGTATAATGTCCCATTCCCGGCAGTCACCTTTACAGTCATCACCCAGACACATCCCCTGGTGTTACTGTATATTGTCCCATTCCCGGCAGTCACCTATCCAGTCATCACCCAGACACATCCCCTGGTGTTACTGTATAATGTCCCATTCCCGGCAGTCACCTCTCCAGTCATCACCCAGACACATCCCCTGGTGTTACTGTATAATCTCCCATTCCCAGCAGTCACCTCTCCAGTCATCACCCAGACATCCCCTGGTGTTACTGTATAATGTCCCATTCCCAGCAGTCACCTCTCCAGTCCTCTCCCAGACACATCCCCTGGTGTTACTGTATAATGCCCCATTCCCAGCAGTCACCTCTCCAGTCATCACCCAGACACAACTGGTGTTACTGTATAATGTCCCATTCCCAGCAGTCACCTCCGGTCATCACCCAGACACATCCCCTGGTGTTACTGTATAATGTCCGATTACCAGCAGTCACCTCTCCAGTCATCACCTAGACACGTCCCCTGGTGTTACTGTATAATTTACCATTCCCAGCAGTCACCTCCCAAGTCATCACCCAGACACGCCCCCTGGTGTTACTGTATAATGTCCGATTACCAGCAGTCACCTCTACAGTCATCACCTAGACACGTCCCCTGGTGTTACTGTATAATTCACCATTCCCAGCAGTCACCTCTCCAGTCATCACCCAGAAACGTCCCCTGGTGTTACTGTATAATGCCCCATTCCCAGCAGTCACCTCTCCAGTCATCACCCAGACACGTCCCCCGGCGTTACTGTATAATGTCCCATTCCCAGCAGTCACCTCCGGTAATCACCCAGACACATCCCCTGGTGTTACTGTATAATGTCCCATTCCCAGCATTCACCTCTCCAGTCATCATCCAGACACATCTCCTGGTGTTACTGTATAATGTCCCATTCCCGATAGTCACCTCTCCAGTCATCACCCAGACACGCCCCTGGTGTTACTGTATAATGCCCCATTCCCAGCAGTCACCTCTCCAGTCATCACCCAGACACATCCCCTGGTGTTACTGTATAATGTCCCATTCCCAGCAGTCACCTCTCCAGTCCTCTCCCAGACACATCCCCTGGTGTTACTGTATAATGTCCCATTCCAAGCAGTCACCTATCCAGTCCTCTCCCAGACACATCCCCTGGTGTTACTGTATAATGCCCCATTCCCAGCAGTCTCCTCTCCAGTCATCACCCAGACACATCCCCTGGTGTTACTGTATAATACCCCGTTCCCAGCAGTCACCTCTCCAGTCCTCTCCCAGACACATCCCCTGGTGTTGCTGTATAATGCCCCATTCCCAGCAGTCACCTATCCAGTCATCACCCAGACACATCCCCTGGTGTTACTGTATAACTCTTTTTTTTTTGTAAATTGTGCATATATGAATCAGGCCCTAGAGCAGTGGTTTACAAACTTTTTTGAATCACGGCACCCTAGAATATCAGAATTTTTTTTCACGGCACCCCTAGGCCAAAAATGTCTTATTGAGAAATTTAGAAAGAAATATTACATTAAGTAGATTTATATCTAGCGTTTATATGTCATCCTTAGGGTCAGTTGTGTGGTGAGGGACAAGATTTGCTTCTGTTTGGCCACATATTTTATGACTGGCAGCCACCAGCACTGGTTTCCCTATTATATTGACCATGAATAATTTGAATTGGTCCTGGACCACCAACCCAGGGCACCCCTGCAAGTGTCCCGAGGCACCCCAGGGAGCCACGGCACACAGTTTGGGAACCTCTGCCCTAGGGGGTTTATCAATATAAGAAGGTGATTGTGTATCCGTTTATATCAGTTCACTACAAATATTCCCCTATGTTCTAATTGAATTAATGACGTATTCCAGTAGGGGTTGCCGCCTATTACAGTAAGGTTACAACTGTTACACAAGCAAGAGAGAGTACTGGGCGCACAAGGAGAAAAAAACAGGATTTTAATACCTACCGGTAATTCCTTTTCTCTTAGTCCGTAGAGGATGCTGGGGTCCACTTCATGACCATGGAGTATAGACGGTTCCGCAGGAGCCATGGGCACTCTTAAGACTTTTCAATGGGTGTGAACTGGCTCCTCCCTCTATGCCCCTCCTCCAGACCTCAGTTATAGGAACTATGCCCAGGGAGACGGACATTTCGAGGAAAGAATTTACTTTAATACTCATGGTGAGATACATACCAGCTCACACCTCAACCATGCTGCACAACATGGCATTCAACATAACACACGCCAACAGGCATGAACCAATTACAGCAAACATGCTGAAACCAAGATAACACAACTTGTGTAACTCTAATAACTAAACTGCAGGTAAAGTACGCACTGGGACGGGCGCCCAGCATCCTCTACAGACTAGGAGAAAAGGATTTACCGGTAGGTATTAAAATCCTGTTTTCTCATACGTCCTAGAGGATGCTGGGGTCCACTTCATGACCATGGGGTTTATACCAAAGCTCCAGTATGGGTGGGAGAGAGCGGATGACCCTGCAGCACCGATTGACTGAACTTGAGGTCTTCATCGGCCAAGGTGTCAAACTTGTAGAACTTAGCAAATGTGTTTGACCCTGACCAAGTAGCTGCTCGGCAAAGTTGTAATGCCGAGACCCCCCCGGGCAGCCGCCCAGGATGAGCCCACCTTCCTAGTAGAATGGGCCTTCACCGACGTAGGTAACGGCAATCCAGCCGTAGAATGTGCATGCTGAATCGTACCTCTCTTCCAGCGCGCAATAGTCTGCTTGGAAGCAGGACACCCAATCTTGTTGGGAGCATACAGGACCAACAGAGCCTCTGTTTTCCGTATCCTAGCTTTTCTAGTGACATAAACCGTCAAAGCTCTAACCACATCTAGAGACTTTGACTTAGTGAACGTGTCAGTAACTACTGGCACCACAATAGGTTGGTTTATGTGGAAAGATGAAGCCACCTTTGGAAGAAAATGTTGGCGAGTTCTCAACTCTGCCCTATCCTCATGAAAGACCAGGTAAGGGCTCTTGTGAGACAAGGCCCCCAATTCAGACACTCGCCTTGCGGATGCCAAAAGCATCACCACTTTCCAAGTGAGAAACTTCAACTCTATCTCTTGTAGAGGCTCAAACCAATCTGATTGAAGGAACTGCAACACCACATTAAGGTCCCATGGTGCCACTGGAGGCACAAATGGAGGCTGGATGTCCAGAACCCCTTTCACGAAGGTCTGAACCTCTGGAAGAGCGGCCAATTGTTTTTGGAAGAAAATTGACAAGGCCGAAATCTGGACCTTGATTGACCCCAAATGAAGGCCCGCCTCCACACCAGCCTGCAGAAAATGGAGAAAACGTCCCAAGTGAAACTCTTCCGTAGGAGCCTTCACATATTTTCTCCAAACACGGTGGTAATGTTTCGACGTTACTCCTTTCCTGGCCTGAATAAGTGTGGGAATGACTTCCTTTGGAATACCCTTTCGGGCTAGGATCCGACGCTCAACAGCCATGCCGTCAAACGTAGCCACGGTAAGTATTGATACACGCACGGCCCCTGCTGCAGCAGGTCCTCGCGAAGAGGAAGAGGCCGAGGATCTTCTATAAGCAACTCCTGAAGATCTGGGTACCAAGCCCTCTTTGGCCAGTCTGGGGCAATGAAGATTGCTCGAACTCTTGTTCTCCTTATGATCCTGAGCACTTTTGGGATCAGCGGAAGTGGAGGGAAGACATACACCGACCGGAACACCCACTGGGCCACTAGCGCATCCACTGCTATTGCTTGAGGGTCTCTTGACCTGGAACAATATTTCTGAAGCTTCTTGTTGAGACGAGATGCCATCATGTCTACTTGAGGAACTCCCCAAAGACTTGTCACCTCTGCGAAGACTTCTTGGTGGAGGCCCCACTCTCCTGGATGGAGATCGTGTCTGCTGAGGAAGTCTGCTTCCCAGTTGTCTACTCCCGGAATGAAAATCGCCGACAGAGCCTTTACATGTCTTTCTGCCCAGAGGAGGATCTTCGTCACCTTTGCCATTGCCGCTCTGCTTTTCGTTCCGCCCTGCCTGTTTATGTACGCGACTGCTGTTACATTGTCCGACTGGATCTGTACGGAATGATCTTGAAGAAAATGTACCACTTGTTGAAGGCCGTAAATGGCTCTCAATTCCAGCACGTTTATGTGAAGGCAGGCTTCCTGACTTGACCATTTTCCTTAGAAGCTTTCCCCCTGAGTGACAGCTCCCCAGCCTCGGAGACTTGCATCCGTGGTTACCAGGACCCAGTCCTGAATCCCGAACCTGCGTACCTCTAGTAGGTGATAACTATGTAGCCACCACAGGAGCGAAATCCTGGCTTTTGACGACAGGATTATCTTCCGGTGCATGTGTAGGTGGGATCCCGACCACTTGTCCAACAGGTCCCACTGGAATACCCTGGCATGGAACCTGCCAAACTGTATGGCCTCGTAGGCCGCCACCATCTTCCCCAACAACCGAATGCACTGATAGATCGACACACTTGATGGTTTCAATATCTGTATTACCATTTTCTGGATTTCCAGAGCCTTTTCCACCGGAAGAAATACTCTCTGAACTTGTGTCCAGAATCATCCCGAGAAAAGACAATCTTGTCGTCGGTTCCAACTATGACTTTGGATAATGATAAAGCCTATTCTTTATCTTATAACATTCACTATATATTGGTAAGAGACTCAGTACGCAATTGGCGTACGAGGTACCGCAAGGGTACGCACTTAGCGTAGCAGACTCTAGGCCGTGGTCGAGACGCACGAGCGGCACGTTCGCTCACAGCTAAACGCTTGGTATCGAGCACGCTATAGGTGGCCGACTACCGTAATGCTACGCTATTAGCGTAGCGGACGCTGTGCCAACGAGAGGAACACGAGTGGCGCAGACGCTCACAGAATGACACACAGCAAACCTTGTATGCAACACAATGAAAGGCTATACTTATACTGTAAACCTTAGTACTGTAATACTGTAATGATATAACGCTTCTTAACCTTGTTAATGTAAAAGCTGCTTGAGCGACTGAGACGCTCAGAGTACCCTTAGCAATGTAATGATAAACACACAATACCTTTAAGGTTCCAAAACCTTTATCTAGATGATTTTAGTATGTAAAAAGGGGAAAACAGTTTACAGCTTATGCACTACAAAACTAACATTAATATCTAAACAGAATAACTATACATAAATATACAATAGCGGCACAATCGCAAACAATAACATACAAAGAGAAAGAGTAAATGGCTAACACAGGAGGAGAACAAAGATGGTCACAGAGAAACTTACACACGTGGGAATGATCGCTAGCGCAGTCCTGGAAACCAGCTCTCAGTTAGTCAATGATGAAAACCTTTGTGGAGAGAAGTGAGTGAGCTGGCCCAGGCTGGCTGCCTTATATACACAACATACAGTACACTACAAAGGGCGCTACAATATCATTGTTCATTGGACACAGGAATGTCCCCCTGCATGATAACAAAAGGTCTTTTTTGGATTTGAACAGGTGGGCTGTGACTATTTCAAACTGCTATGGTGGGAGGTATCCTCAGGATTCCCGCTGCACGGATAATGAACTGCAAATACAGTAAATGTCCATAAACTACTTTTAAGCATAACTATACGCAGGAGCGATTAATCTCTTCCAAACCAACACCGGAATATTCCTGATAACATATTCTTCAGTTTGGAGGGTCTGACAAAGGCTGAACAGTGGTGTCTGGTACAGACCCTCCATATCATGTAAAGAGGAAGTCCCTGAACCATTTACACTAAATATACTCGCTGATATTATTAAAGTGACTATTACCAATAAAATACACTATTTGGATTAACTATGTAACAATCGAGTCGCCCGCCAGACACACACAAACTCTACCGTAAATGCGCATACCACGCGCCTGAGCGCACGACCATGGAGGCGCCGTCACGCAGCTGTGAATATGCGCACGCACGGGAGAGAATGTGCACGTGCAGCGAGCAAGCGCATGGGGTTAGTACAAGGCATCATAGGTCGCTATATTTTTCGATTTTGACAGTCCACCCTTTGGCAGTCACCAATAACTGCCACTTCCTAAACAATTCAAACAGAAAAATATATGTCATCATGTAAATACCTTTTTATGATTGGGTAAAGGGAGGAGAGGAGAAGGTGGGAGAGATATGACCTAGCGAGACAGTAAAAGCATGTGTGTATGAGATCCATGTCTGAGGGGTCATGTATCATCGTGCCGTACGTGTTCTAAATCAAGCTTCGAGGTATTGTGAAGTATACATTGGAATCCTTCTTATCCCGTATTAAGGGTCTGTGGATGGGCTGTCAAACTCTACCGAGCTCTTTTCGGTTTTTTTTGGTTGCAACAAATGGGGGAGCACATTTAGTTGATGATACATGAATGGGGGGAACATGTGAATGCTGATATATGTGTCTATATTCCCTGTCGACTATGTGTGTCATTACCTGAAGGTTGTAGAGGTGAAGATAAGAAACAACGTTATAAATGTAGTCATACAATTATGTGAGTTTAGTATGCATTCGCTGATTGGGTCTTGTCTGATGTCTTGTCTGGATCGTCGTATCTTTACTGTAGCTTTACGGATAATGGCAATCGAAAGCTTCTTCAAGTGTCCATAAAATTATAGTCTCTAAAGTATTGGGTTTTCGTAGAAAGTTAAAGTCACTAGGGATATTGGGTGTCGGTGACATAGTTCATCAATGGTCTGTATAAAAGAGGTTGTCAAATTCTTCTTCCAAGCGGATGTCTTTGTACCTTGGAGGAAAACAAAGGAGAAACGGGTGAAAGAAACGGACCGTGGAATCACATTTTATCACAGCATTGTCTCAATCGTTGGGTCATAAATTAAACCAATTGGGATTACAGTGTCCTCGCTCTTCAGACTCATCACTCTGGTACCACGTTTACACTTCATTAAAGTCTGTGCGCATCTAAATATCAGACTGATCAATATGATGACTCCCAGAATACACAAGAGAAATTTTCCTACATCCATTATAATGCCTTTGGCCCATTCTCCTAAACCAGAGAACCAATTTCGTGGGTTCAACCATGACACCCAACCGGTCAGCTCATTACCCACAGCAGCGAGAGTGAGATTATGTCTCCTTCGGAACTCCCACTTTCCCACTTTAATTGCAAAATGTCATCCATCTTTTGGTCTATGACCTCGACCGGGTCCTCAGTGCTGTTTGTAATGTACGTGCAGCACTTTACTCCATACTGAGTCGCTAGGGTGACACAATACCCGCCTGTCACTGCTGTGAGATAATTGAGAATCATCCTATGCTGAACCAGCTCTGTTTTGTAGGCTTGTAGCTCTCTCCCAGTATACCTGAACGTGTCGTCATACATTTCAGTGATATTATCTATCAGGTTCGCAAGCGCGTTTATGTACTTAAAGTTTATCACTCCCCTGGCTGTACGAGTGATATACATCGCGAGGAGGAATTGAATCCCGGTGGATTCATGGATCAAATCAGAGGCTGGATGCTCTGTCCTTTCGATCAGGTGCCGTTTAACGACGTGCTCGTAGTGAGTGTGAGTATAAGGAGCTTGGGCACTGCGGTGAATATCTTTCATTTTGTTATGGGATACAGTCATTACTTCAGGCATTACTTTTTCAATATAACACAATCCCTCTGAGTTTGGGGCAAGCCACTTATACGCCTTTCTCCCGCATATGAAATATGTATCATCGGGGAGAACATATGGGACAGAGTATGACATAACCATGTTTTAAACTTTCCATGTGAAATCTCCTAACCCTAATTCTCCCATCTGTCTAGTACACGTATCCGGTTGTATTATATGTGCACAGTATCCTGGTGATACTTCTCCAACTCGCATAGTCCTACTTCCTAGAGTGTACCTATACCGGAAATATTTTCCATTGTCGGCTATCTGGCGTATAAGTTCTGTGTCTATGGGCATTCTGTCGGCTCTATGTGAAAATGTCATGGTTTGATTACTCCATGACACTTCCCAATTTCCCGGCTTTCGGGGATTGGAAATGTTAAAGCATACTAAGGACCTATCTACATGATATTGGTGGAGCTTCAAACTAGGAGGACTAGAGATATTAAATCTCTTGTCCACCGGCCTCCCACCACTTAACTCAAGTACCTCTCCTATCGTTAAAGGGAAGGGTACTAGTCCTGATTTGCTATGAACTTGAGGTACTTGAGAGCACACCCAACAATCTGCCTGATTTAACACTTTACCCACTAATGAGTGATAGTCACCCAATGGATGCCGGTCCATGTTGATATTAAAACTGGACTGACATTTCTTGATGCACCCATCCTCAACTATGTTGTCACAATGCCTACAGATGCAGTTCTCTTCAGCTAACAATCCTTCACAATTCCTTCTATGGTCAATGCTACCAGATCGTTTTCTGATACTCGCCTTTACTCTGTGATTGTGTTGCTCTTGGAAATCTACGCCTCCATCCTGGTCATCAAAACCCATTCCAGATCCCTTCTCGACCTCCATGGTACTCTCACTGAAACAGACTGCTCTGGTCAACAACAGAGTCAACAGGAAAATCCGGATCACAGTCTCTTGGGGCAAGTCCATCTTACAGGAGGAGAAAGAGAAATTTGTAATGGGGGTACGAAAAATAATTTGAGGGGAAAGAAAAATGTTACGATGCTTTTGTCCTCTAGTCTTGTTGTTCTTCTTGCTCTGTTGTCATCTCAAAGGTGCTGTCTCTCAGTCTTCCAAACGAACATTCCGGTGATACAATATTCCTTCCAAATCAGCGATCTTTCTGTAAGGAGCAAAAATCTTGCATTACCATTTGTCTAACTGATGTGTGACATACCATCTGTAAAGCATGAGAACATGAGAGAGAAGAAAAAACAAACAAGAGAGAGAACAATTCATATATATGTTACATAAAACAAAAAAAAAACATTGGCCCTCATTCCGAGTTGTTCGCTCGTTCTTTTTCATCGCATCGCAGTGAAAATCCGCTTAGTACGCATGCGCAAAGTTCGCACTGCGACTGCGCCAAGTAACTTTACTATGAAGAAAGTATTTTTACTCACGGCTTTTTCTTCGCTCCGGCGATCGTAATGTGATTGACAGGAAATGGGTGTTACTGGGCGGAAACACGGCGTTTCAGGGGCGTGTGGCTGAAAACGCTACCGTTTCCGGAAAAAACGCAGGAGTGGCCGGAGAAACGGTGGGAGTGCCTGGGCGAACGCTGGGTGTGTTTGTGACGTCAACCAGGAACGACAAGCACTGAACTGATCGCACAGGCAGAGTAAGTCTGGAGCTACTCTGAAACTGCTAAGTAGTTAGTAATCGCAATATTGCGAATACATCGGTCGCAATTTTAAGAAGCTAAGATTCACTCCCAGTAGGCGGCGGCTTAGCGTGTGTAACTCTGCTAAATTCGCCTTGCGACCGATCAACTCGGAATGAGGGCCATTGTCAGGTCTTCCGTTCACCATCAGGCTGTCACACCAACACGTCCATTGGTATCTTCGCACAGTCTCCCCCACCAGTATTTCCACACTCTACCCTTTTGTGCCTGGCCAGGACACACCGATGTTGGTAGGTCACACTGGGGTTAGGTAGACTTCTGCAAAGACCAAGTAGCTATGTGATGTTTGAGTTCTGCCGATGAACGTCAGAGATGGGGAAAAAGAAACATTTACAGATTAATTACAAAGTTTACCCGGCCGTCCCTGTGTCTTCAAGGAATGACCTCCCAATTACCTTGACTGTAACCTCAGGCTTACTATCAAGGTTAAATGACCAACTTTCCGGATCATAAATTATAGGTGTAGGTCAAAATTTTACATATGTGGTACCTGATTACAATTTCTGGCATAATGCCCTTCCCTTTTACAAAGATAACAAATCCTTGGCTTCCTCCATGTGCCAGTGACCTGGGGTTTTGGTTGATTTGATGCCTCCTCTAACGCTTGGATGCTCATCACCATCAACTGCTCTCCCTGTGCTTCCCTGATTCCTTGGATACCATAGTTATGTTGTTGTCTAGGGGGTTGATATACCTTCTGTAGATCTTTAATCATACAATTTCGTGCAAAATGACCTTCCCTTTTGCAGTTGTAACATGTTAACACATTTGACTTACCCACAGAGGCCTGGGGCTTCTTACCCCCCTGTGGCTCCCTGTGTCTTATGATGTTCCGTTCATGGTCAATAGCAGACTCTCTCAAAGCAGCCACCGAGATAAATCTCCAGTTCGGTAGTGTGGTTTGTACCCTTGTTCTCAACACTTCCTTTAAACCATCCATTAATACATTAACCGCTATCGTCAGTCTTCCCATTGGGGACTGTGTTCACCCTGACAGGATTAAGTTCAACTACATCATCTTGTGTTGGCTCTACAGTGTGAGGTGCATTTGTCTGTGCAAAATATACAATACCGTACTTACCTGTGGACACGACCTCACCTGACCCTCCGTTAGGGGGTTCTACTACTGCCTTTACCGATTGGGCCGTGTCCACCTGGGTGTCTCGTATGATGGCTGCTGGGAAGAGTGTCGACATCGTGTTGGGTTCACCTTCTTGCTTGTAATCCTGAGGGAAGTTTAACATGGGGTGCAACTTGCACGGGTTAACAGTTGTACACATAACAGTTTTACTTTTATCATTGTTACATTTATTACTATCATAATTATTAATACAGTTGCTAAGTGCATTTTTATCATATACCAGTGTGCCATTCTCTGTAACCACTTTTTTCCTGTTGCCATATTTTTCTTACCAAAGTGAGAGTCAGCTGTGTAAGCTAATCCTCCTTGTATCTCACCTTCCCGTTGCCATAACTGTAAACAATCATAATGTCTGATCCGTCTCTTCGCAGATTTAATGAGACATATCCTTCTCCTTAGATTTTGTAACACCTCGGGACTAACACTGCCTACTCTTGGGAACTTTTCCCCGTTATGCACAGTCATTCTTTCCCATTCATTGAATAATACCTCTGCGTGTGATCCATTTCGGACCTCCTGGTCTGTATCACACGTTATATACCTTGCCGACCTTATGGGCCGGTTTACTAAATCAACCTAAACCAAGGTTGATCGCCCCCTACCTGAACAACTGGCCCACATCTTTGCAGGTGTTGCTTTCACTACCTCTGACCTTCAAAATCAGGGTCTTCAGCGAACCCTTACAAAAACCAAGATGTCCGGGGTAGGCCGACGGTGAAAGTTTACCGAGTACCTTCACACACTCGCCCACGTCGACCAATACACCCACACACTGCCTTAGCGCTGGCGTACTCAACCCAGGGCCCCTGCGACCTGAACCTCTATTTACTGGAACGTGTGGGTGTGATCCGCAGAGCACTTACCCTTCCCAGTAACTATCAGTTGCTGGAGAGTTCCTGAGTGATCAGCAAACCTCCCTTAAAATAAAAATTTTTTACACAAATCACGTTAGACTGTACAAATAGCGTTTATGACCCCACTAGCGTACAGAAACGGTGCTGGGTCAAGTTACAAACTAATGCACACAATTACATGCGGTACAATCGTACTGCGTATAAGCAACTAATCTTATGCGCAGAACGACCAACGGAATCGATAATTGCGGCTGAGAATTCCTTTCAGCCACAGCTGGATGGCCTATATGGGTATACTCTATCTATAGCGGACTTCCTAGTCTGCTGTACCTAGACCTCCTGGTCTGTGACCTCCTGGTCTGTCTACAGTAGACCTCCTAATCTGCTATACTCTAATGCTCTTACTACAATACTAACAAGGGATGCCTCCCAAGCCACCACGCGCTATCACTCGCACGGATGTACCTCTACGAGAACTCGATTTCTTAGGTTCCAACCAAAATTAGAAACTTATATATATACACACTCTTTCACCTCATATACTCTTTACTTTCTTTTCTGTACAGAAAATTCCTTTCATGCAGTATCACAGGCTAGTCCCAGAGGAGTTGCAACTAGAGAAGGATTTAAATTTTGGACACTGAGATTAACTTGCGCTATTATCGCGTTGCTTCCGTATCGCCTACTAAAACAATACTATCGTGTGATTTGTATCAAGTGGACGTATCTGTATGCTTCGTTGCGTAATATACGCTACGTGCGTCGACCCTTGCGTCGCGTACGCTAGTCCTGCCCTTTGTTAGGGACACGTGTACACAGGCCAGACACGTCCACAGTAACACAAGTAACACATTTTTATCAATGCAAATGATATTTAACTGTAATCATTTACCGAGCACCACACAGATCTCCCTTGTATCTTAGGCAAAGCAGTGTGCGTGTTTTACAAATTACTCCCTTACGTATTAATTTTACTTTTAACTACCAATAGTAACAAATCTTTCTCAGCACGTTATCAATGATAAATGGCAAACAGGAAAGTGAGATGTGAAATTACACAAATGAAAAATGCAGGTGTGTGCATGTGTTGCGTACACAATGTGTATCAAACAGAAATAAACAGTTTTAAAAGACAATAGCGTACTGTTCTTACCTTCCGGTCCTGGATTCCACCAGCACTCCTACAGCTAAGCGAAGCAGACGCTTGTCTGATCAGTACTACCGTATCCCCAACCACCAACATGGATACGAAGGGATACTACCTTCTCGCCCTTTGCTGACAGACAAAGTCTGCTTAGTTTCACTAGAGCGGATATGTGGAGGACGGCCGAGCCCCCAATTGATAAAGCCTATTCTTTATCTTATAACATTTGTCAAAGTCAGAAAAATATCTCTATACACACTGCCATATTTGCACCTCATACAGGTCCGCGCTGCGCATGCGTGCGCTCTCCCGTGCGTGCGCATACTCACAGTCGCGGGCACCTGCAGGCGCACGGTATGCGTATTTACGGTAGAGTTTATGTGATCGTAGCGTGCGACTCAATCGTTACATATTTTCACTAATAATGTATTTTGTAGATCATGGTCCCTTTGATAGATTCTGAAAGTTTAGTTAACATAGCATGTTCCTGAACAGAGAGATCCCTCTTTGTATTGTACGAAGGGTCTAACAGGGGTCATACAGTGGTGTTTGGTACCCATCGGAAGAGTATTTAAATAGCAATATTCCGGTGTTGGTTTGGAGCGGATTAATCGCTCGTGCGAATAGTTATGGACATAAGAAGTTTATGTCCATTTACTATTATTTGTTCTTACTTAGTCATGCGGCGGGAAACCCAGTATCCCACCCACCTGAACAGTTGGAAACAGTCACAGCCCACCTGTATGAATCAACCTATGACCTTTTGTTATAATGCGAAGCCGAATTCCTGTGTCCAATGAACAATGAGATTGTAGGGACCATTGAATTGTATTGTGTGTGGGGCATAAATAGGCAGGCCGACCATATCCAGTTCACTCTCTTCAACGGTTCTCATTGCTGATAATCGGGAGCTGGATATCGAGGCGCATGCGATCGTTTCCCCTTGTGCGTAAGTGTTTCTCCGCAATCATATTGATCTTCTTGTTATTGTGAGCCAATCTCTCTCTCTATCTCTCTTCTCTTTCTCTCTTATTTTCCCTTAAATAGTAATTGTATTGTATTTCCTGTGTAGTTATCTGGTTAGGTAGTCTATGTTATATTGTAGTGTATGACTTGTATTGTGTTTAATTCTTTTGCAAGTATATCATTCATAATATATATATTAGGCGTTGGACCCTGAGCACGGTATCTGTGTATTTCTTATAGTGTTAAGTATTCTTAGAGCGTCGGTGACGCTCGAACAGCTTTAAAGGTAATAAGGTTATACTGTGTTGCATTTACACTCTATCATCATACTAAGGTTTTACTGCACAATACACTGTTTATGGTTTAGATACAAAGGTTTAACATTGTGAGCGTTAGCGCCGCTGGTGATCTCCTCGTGGTCCCGAGCGTCCGCTACGCTATAGCGAATCATCAAGTTAGTCAGCAGCCAATAGCGTGCCTGCCTGTGATCTCTTGGCCGTGAGCGAACGTGACGCTTGAGCGTCTCGACTACGGCTAAGCGATTGTTACGCAACGAGCGTACCCTTACGGTACTTCATACGTAGTTAGCGTACAGTGTTCTTAGACCTCATAAAGGGTATTATATACGATAAATATTTAGCTTTATCAATTGGCGGCTCGCCCGTCCTTCACATATCTGCACTAGGTAGATACAGCAGACATTATCCATCAGCAAAGGGCGGGAGGTAATATTCCTCGTAGTGCTGACGGGATAAGCGTCTACTTCGCTTAAGTAAAGAGTGCTGAAGGAATCCGGGAACCGGAGGTAAGAACAAAACAATAGTGTCTTTTTAAAACTGTTTATTTTTCTGTCTTGCGTACACATACACGCACACATATATATCTGCATTTCCTTTTCATTTGTGTATTTTCGTATATCACTCTCCTGTTTGCCAGTTTTATAGTTGATAAACGTGCTAAGAGAGATTTGTCGCTAGTTCATAATTTAAGAGTAAAGGCAACATAGTTAAAGTATAGACAAACACACAGTTTTTGCCTGGGAGATAAGGCGAAGTCAGTGTGGTGTGCGGTAGATGATCAAGGATCATCTACATTGATAAACATATAAATTGTGTTACGGTGGATCTTTATTTTGCGTACGCGTGTCTCTAACAAGGACTGAGATTTGTGCACGCAAACTAAAGGCCGACGCACGCAGCGTATATCACGCAGCGGAGCGTCCGGGTACGCCCACGTAACTCAAATCACAAGTTTTTTTTTCTCTCTCCTCTCAACGCGATAAGTAGCGCCACGCGGTAAATAACGCAAGGCGATAAATCGCGCAAATCTATTTTTAGCATTCGAAATTTAAATTAACAGATCCTTCTCCTAATTGGTAACACATCTGGTCTAAAGAAAAATTTCTGCGCAGAAATAGAAATAGAAACAAAAGTGTATATGTGGTGAGTGAGTGTTTGTTTTTACAATTTTTAAGGTTGAACCACAAGAAAAGTCGAGTACTCGTGAGGTACATGCGTGTAAGTGACGTACATGGTGGCTAGGGAGGCATCCCTGGTTAAAACATACAATTTGAGCATTAGAGTGTAGCAGACCAGGAGGTCATACTGTAACAGACCAGGAGGTCATAGCAGACCAGCAGGTTCAGGTACAGCAGACAAGGAAGTCCGCTATAGAGTCAAGAGGCACAACACCAAGAAAGGGTTGGTGCAACACCCATATAGGCCATATAAGCTCTGGCTGAAGGAATTCGCAGCCGTAATTTTCGATTCCGTTAGTCGCCCAGTACATAAGATTAGTTGCTTGTGTACTGAACGATTGTACCGCACGTAATTGTGTACATTAGTTAGTAATCTGACCTAGTACCATTAGAGTAAAGGGGTCACAAACGCTATTTGTACATTCTAACGTGATTTGTGTAATTTTTTTTATTTTAAGGGAGGTTCGCTGCTCACTCAGGAACTATCCAACAACCAATAGTTACTGGAAAGAGTAAGTGTTCTTCGGATCACCCTCGCAGGTTCCAGTAAATAGAAGTTCAGGTCGCAGGGGCCCTGGGTCGAGTACGCCAGCACCATATCGGTGTGATCAGGTCGTATTGGTCGGCGTGGGCGAGTGAGTGGGGTACTCGGTAAACCGCCACCATCAGCCTATTTTGAACATTTGGTTTGCGTAAGGGTTGGCTGAATAAAGCAACACTTTCGAACTATGGGGGCCACTTGTTCAGGTAGGGGGCGATCAACCTCGGTTCGGGTTGATTCAGTGAACCGACCAATTGGGTCGGCAAGGTACGTAATGTGTGAGAAATACGGAAGTCACACAGAAGCTTTATGTGATGAATGGGAGAGAATGACAGTACATGATGGGGAGAAATTCCCAAGAGTAGGTAGCTTCAGCTCAGAAGTGTTACAAAATTTAAGGAGGAGGATATGTCTCATTAAATCAGCAAAGAGACGAATCAAACATTACGATTATTTGCAGTTGTGGCAACAAGAAGGTGACATACAGAGAGGATTGGCTCAGGCGGCGGGATCTGGCTCTATCAGAAAACTGATCGCCACGGCCCCACCGCCACCATATATATCGGGAGAGAAATTGGTTGCGGAGAATGACGCATTAAGGTGTAACAAACAACAAACTCTTAGCAACTGTGTAAATGTTAAGGATAATGTTAACCAATTAACCAATGCAAGTATTAACCCGTGCAAGTTGTACCCTGTTTTGAACTTTCCTCAGGAGTGTGATCAAGAGGACGAATCGACAACAATTTCAGCGCTCTCTCTAGCAGCCACCATAGCAGAGACCACAGTAGGCACGGCCCAACCCGTAAGATTAGTATCAAAGGCCCCTAGCGGAGGGACAGGTGAGGTCGTATCAACGGGTAAGTACGGCACCATACACTATGCTGAAACTATTTCACCACAGCTTGTAGAATCTACACAGAATGAGGTTGTTAGAGTTAATCCTGTTAGGGTAATAGCAGTGCCAAATGGGAAAACAGACATATCAGGAGCCACTCCCATTAGGAACATTGCCATGTACAGCCCATTTTCCCGAATGGAATTAAGGACCATAGTGTCTGAATTCCCTGACCCTAGAAAAGACTTAGTTGCCAGCCAAAAATACATCAGAGACCTAGGAAACACTTTAGAGCCCAACCATAAAGACTGGCAGATATTGCTGAGAGCATGTTTACCCTCCAATGTTGACACAACTCAATTTTTAGCTGACTGTGGATTAGATCAGGATGTACCTTTTACAGATGTGTACAACAAAGACAATGTAAAAAGAATAAGCTTACAGTTAAAAGAGTATTTCCCAGCGGTAGTTAAATGGAACAAGATATTCTCCATTAAACAGAAGGAGTCAGAGACAGCTGCAGAGTATTTTCACAGAGCATTATCAGAAATGGCAAAATACACAGGCATAGAGGACATTAAAACAAACACAAACCATCGAGAAGTAGCAGTATCGGTACTGATGGATGGTTTAAAAGAGTCATTGAAGACTAGGGTACAGACCACACAACCATGTTGGCGAGGTCTGTCTGTGGCTACTTTGAGAGAGGCTGCTATTGATCACGATAGGAACATCACCAGACATAGGGAACAACAAGGTGATAAATTAATGTCAGTAAGTATACAGGCCCTGACCACAAGGCAGCCTTTGTTTATATCACCAAACCCTGTGGGTAAGTCAAGTGTGGTTACTTGTTATTCTTGTCATAAACAGGGACACATGGCACGAGATTGTAGAGTAAAGAATTCACGAAACTCATACCAACCCCCTAGACAACGACACGACACACGACATTGGGATCAGGGTCCGCAGAAACGGAGTTATGAGCCACATACAGGGGAAACAAAAAGATACCCCCCGAACAGAGACTGGCACACCTCTGGTAGTTCCCAACTAACTCCATCACAAATAGTTGCTGCCAGCGGGATTCAGGGAGGTCACCATACCCAATAGGGGTGTGGCCATACCTGTAATCTGCAGCCAGTAAAATTGATTGCAAGCCTTGGAAATGAACCCGAAATTGCAATCAATGTAGCTGGTAAATCATTAAACTTTCTTGTAGATACGGGGGCGGCCAAATCAGTGATCAATTCGACAGTGGGCATGAGGACCACTGGTAGGACAATTCCAGCCGTGGGAGTAACAGGAGTAGTCCAGCATTACCCTGTTAGCAAACCAGCAGAGATTACAATAGGGCCTTTACATACCAAGCATTCCTTTTTGCTGGCTGCATCGGCACCGACCAATCTCCTGGGTAGAGACTTACTGTGTAAAATGGGGTGCGTCATTTATTGTACTCCTGAAGGTGTATTCTTGGACATACCTGAGAATCACGCTCAGGAAGTGCGAGACATGTTAGACTCCCCATCAAAATTAATGTCACATACCATTATGACAAATAGGACTCCATCCCAAGTAGAAGAAATGACATCTCAGATACCAGAGTCACTTTGGACTAAAGATGGACAGGACACTGGATTAATGGCAAACGTAGCTCCGGTAGTTGTACAAGTAAAAGATGGTAGGATAGCTCCAAAAATCCCACAGTACCCTCTGAAGCCAGAGGTGGAGTTAGGAGTTTACCCAGTAATAGAGCGCTTGCTGCAACAGGGCATTCTGGTAAGAACGTCCAGCACTGCCAATAGTCCCATCTTCCCTGTTAAAAAGAGTCGGGGGAGGGGTTACAGGCTAGTGCAGGATCTAAGGGGGATTAACAAAATAGTTGAGAGTCAGTTCCCCGTAGTGCCAAATCCAGCTGTCATCCTTATGCAAATCCCTCCCACTGCGAAATTTTTCACTGTTATTGACCTCTGCTCCGCTTTCTTTTCGGTACCTCTGCACCCTGACAGCCAATATTTGTTCGCATTTACATACAGAGGAGTCCAATACACATGGACTCGATTACCCCAAGGTTTCATAGATAGTCCAAGTATATTTTCTCAGGCTTTGCATGATTGTTTACAGTCTTTCCAACCAGTGAGTGGATCAGTATTGATACAGTATGTGGATGATTTACTGCTGTGTTCAGATTCACTGGAAGCGTCCCTGAAGGATATGAAACAGCTCCTGTTTCATCTTTCAGACACAGGACACAAGGTTTCCAAAGACAAGTTGCAATTATGCCAGACTAAGGTAAAATATTTGGGACACTGTCTAACACAAGGACTGAGACACCTGACCGCTGATAGAATTCAAGCAATTAGAGACATGACTCTACCACAAACCCAGCAGCAGATCAGAACATTCTTAGGAATGTGTGGGTATTGCCGTAATTGGATCCCAGGATTTTCCATTTTGGCGTTACCTTTGCAGGAGATGGTCTCCTCAAACAAACCAGATCGGATTTCGCATACAGACGAGTCTGAGGCAGCATTTGAGAGACTTAAACAGTGCCTAACGCAGGCACCAGCATTAGGTATGCCAGACTATGGGAAACCCTTTGAGCTATACGGAACAGAAAGTGCTGGTTGCGCGGCAGGCGTACTAACCCAAAAGCACGGTGATGCCAGCAGGCCAGTAGCATATTACAGCGCTCAGCTAGACACGGTAGCGCGATCCCTCCCCACATGCTTGCGAAGCGTTGCTGCGATAGCATTGCTAGTAACGAAAAGCGAAGACGTCGTGCTAGGTCACAATCTCACAATTCATACACCACATGCAGTGTCAGCCTTGTTAAATTCTGCCCAAACCAGGCACGTCTCATCAGCGCGGTTTACAAGATGGGAATTGGCACTAATGGCCCCCGTAAACATCACCATAAGGAGATGCAGTGCATTAAATCCTGCAACATATCTCCCAGGTGTGTCTGGACAGACACAAAGGGTGGAGGATGAGAGTGGTGGGGAAGGAGGATTTAATACAAAGGAAGACACTCATGATTGTATGGAATATTTGACCCAAAATTTTACCGCAAGGCCTGACATCAGTGACAATCCACTGGAAGATGTAGAACTTACGTTCTACACGGACGGTAGTTGTCATAGACAGTCAGACTCGGAAGACTTGTGTACTGGATACGCAGTCGTAGATGACCAAGGCACCATAGAAGCGGAACCGCTAGGCCCACCTCACTCAGCCCAGGTTGCTGAACTGGTCGCCCTAACCAGAGCATGTGAATTGGCTAAGGGAAAATCAGCCAATATTTACACCGATTCTAGATACGCATTCGGGGTAGTCCATGATTTCGGAGCCCTATGGCGCCTCAGAAATTTCATGACGGCAGCTGGTACACCGGTAGCGCATGCAGCTCATATAAAAAGGCTTCTAACAGCGATACAGGAACCCGACAGAGTGGCTGTTATCAAGTGTAAAGCACACACATATAGCCAGGACCCCGTATCACTTGGTAACAGCCGAGCAGACGAAGCTGCTAAGTTAGCAGCTGCTACCCCCATACAGACAGACACCACACAACTGATGGTATTTAATACCATCAACACACAGAAGTTGTGTGAAATGCAAAATTTGTGTTCCACACAGGAAAAGGCAGTCTGGAAGGCAAAGGGATATGGCCAGGAGTCCTCAGGACTCTGGACGGATGGACATGGTAAACCAGTGGCCCCCAGAGCATATCTTCCATGTTTAGCTGAAGCAGCCCACGGGCTGACTCATCTGGGCAAGGAAGGGATGTGCAAGTTGGTAAGAGCATATTGGTGCGCCCCAGGATTGTCATCTCATGCGAGTAAGAGAGCAATGTCATGCCTTACCTGTTTGAGAAAGAACATCGGAAAGACAATACCTACAGAACCATCTCATATCCCACCTGCCGGCGGCCCTTTCCAGGTAATACAGATTGACTTCATTCAATTACCCCCTTGTCGGAATTTGAAATATGTACTTGTTTGTATAGATGTTTTCTCAAATTGGGTCGAAGCATTTCCTGCGGCCACAAATACCGCAATGTTTACTGCTAAGAAAATTGTGCAGGAATTTGTATGTAGATATGGTATCCCTAGAATAATTGAGAGCGATAGGGGTACCCATTTTACAGGTGATGTCTTTCAAGGAATGTGTAAGTTGATGGGAATTGATAGCAAGCTGCACACTCCGTACCGTCCACAGGCGAGTGCGAAAGTGGAAAGAGTGAACAGCACTATTAAAAATAAACTGAGTAAAGTTATGGCAGAGACAGGATTGACATGGCCAGAAGCTTTACCCATTGTATTGTACAGTATCAGAACCACTCCCAGGTCCCCTCTTAATCTGTCTCCCTTTTAAATCTTGTTTGGTCGACAACCGCATGTTATGATTAACCCTCAGGATGATTTGAAATGTAACAATGAAGTGACTGTAAAATACTTGATTAATATGAGTAAACAGTTAAGGAATCAAAATGATAATCTGAAGTTGGTGATTCCTGATTTACCAGATAGTAATTGTCATGACATTGAACCTGGGGATTATGTAATGATACGGAATTTTCTACGCTCAGGTTGCCTTATTGACAGATGGGAAGGACCATACCAGGTCTTATTGACTAGCACTACAGCATTGAAGGTTGCTGAGAGAGAGACTTGGGTTCATTCGTCCCACTGTAAGAAGGTTGTTGATCCAGAGAGGGCCCGTGATAAGGAACAGACGGTAGAGGTTGTATCACTGGAGTGTCTGTTCCAGGAGGATTGAGGCGGCACCTGAGCATTGAAAATCACAAGACCAAAAGCAGCTGTCGACCCCCTGTTCCCTTTTATTGTTTTTCTCCAACTTCCCATCCCATCTCCCTCAATTATTTTTTCCCCCTTCTCATTCTTCTCCGTTTCCTCCTATAAGATGGACTTGCCCCAAGAGACTGTGATCCGGATTTTTCTGTTGACCATGATGTTGACCAGAGCAGTCTGTTCCGGCGAGAGTACCATGGAGGTCGAGAGAGGTTCTGGAATGGGTTCTGATGATAAAGATGGAGGCGTAGTTTTCCAAGAACAACTTAACCAACAAGTAAAGGCGAGTATCAGAAAACGATCCGATAGCATTGACAATAGAAGGAATTGTGAAGGATTGTTAGCTGAAGAAAACTGTATCTGTAGGCTCTGTAACAATGTCATTGAGGATGGGTGTATTAAGAAATGCCAATCCAGTTTTAATATCCATATGGACCGGCATCCATTGAGTGACTATCACTCCTTAGTGGGTAGTGTGTTAAACAAAACAGATTGTTGGGTATGCTCTCAAGTACCTCAAGGTCATAGCAAATCAGGGCTAGTACCATTTCCTTTAACGTTAGGGGAGGTACTTGAGTTAAGTGGTGGGAGACCGGTGGACAGGAGGTTTAATATCTCCAGTCCTCCTAGTTTGAAGCTCCACCAATACCATGTGGATAGGTCCCTATTATGTTTCAACATCTCCAATCCCCGAAAGCCGGGAAATTGGGAAGTGTCATGGAGTAACCAAACCATGACCTTTTCACATAGAGCAGATAGAATGCCTACAGATACAGAGCTTGTACGCCACATAGCCAGTAGAGGAAAATCTTTCCGGTATAGGTACACCTTAGGAAATAGGATTACGAGAGTTGGAGAGGTATCACCAGGATACTGTGCACATATCGTACAGCCTGATACGTGTACTAAGCAGATGGAAGAATTAGGGTCAGGAGATTTCACATGGAAGGTGTGTAATATGGTTATGTCCTACTCCGTCCCATATGTTCTCCCCGATGATGCATATTTCATATGCGGGAGAAAGGCGTATAAGTGGCTTGCCCCAAACTCTGAAGGATTGTGTTATATTGGAAAAGTACTGCCTGAAGTAATGACTGTATCACATGACAAAATGAAAGACATACACCGTGGTGCCCAAGCTCCTTATACTCACACCCATTACGAGCACGTTGTTAAAAGGCAACTGACAGAAAGGTTAGAGCATCCGGCCTCTGATCTGATCCATGAATCCACCGGGATTCAGGTTCTACTCGCGTTAGACTTCACTCGCACCGCTCGAGGAGTGATGAACTATAGATACATCTCAGCGCTTGCAAATTTGTTAGATAATATCACCGAAATGTATGATGACACGTTTAGGTATACTGGAAGGGAACTTCAAGCTTACAAAACAGAACTGGTACAGCATATAATGGTTCTTAATTACCTCACAGCAGTGACAGGCGGATATTGTGTCACACTGGCAACACAATACGGTGTGAAATGTTGCACATATATTACGAATAGCACCGAGGATCCGGTCGAGGTCATAGACCAAAAGATGGATGATATTCTCCAATTGAAGTGGGAATTTCGCAAGAGACACAATCTCACTCTTGCTGCTGTAGGTAATGAGCTGACTGGTTGGGTGTCATGGTTGAACCCGCGAAATTGGTTTTCTGGTTTAGGAGAATGGGCTCAAGGAGTCATAATGGATGTTGGGAAGTTTCTCCTATGTATCTTAGGTGTTGTCATATCAATTGGCTTGATATTTAGATGCGGTCAGGCTTTAATGAAGTGCAAACATCGTACAAGGGTAATGAGTTTGAGGAGTGAGGAAACTGTAATTCCAATGGACTTGATTTATGACCCAACGGTAGAAACAATGATGTAATGAAAATGCGATTATACGGTCCGTTTTTTTCACCTGTTTTTCCGTTTTCTTCCAAGGTAAAAAGACCCACTTGGACGAGGAATTTGATGAGCCGATATACAGACAACAGATGGATTAAAGAAGAAGTACTGACAACCTTATACACAGATTTTTGATGAACTATGCCATGGATCCCCAGTTTCCCTAGAAATTTTAAAATTACGCTAGCCCAACACTTTTGTAAATCTATGGACATTGACAGCTTTTGCTCGCACCTAATGGGCAAAAGCACAAAGAAGACTGCATTCAACAGACACCGAACAAGACTTCAACCGACAAATGTACATTAACCTGACATAGAATACCACTGCATTTACCATAAGTGTTCTTTATCTTAATTTCTACAACCCTCAGGTAATGACACACATAGTCGATAGGGAATACAGGCACAGATATCAGCAATCACATATCTCCCCCATTCATGTATCATCAACTAAAATGTGCTCCCCCATTTTGTTACAACCACAGCCGAAATGAGCTCGGTAGAGTTTGACAGCCCATCCACAGACCCTTAATACGGGATAAGAAGGAATTCAAATGTATACTTCGCAATACCTCGAAGCTTGATGTACAACACGTACGGCACGATGATACATGACCCCCCAAACATGGACTCATACACACATGCTTCTGCTATCTCACTAGGTCATACCCTCTTCACACCTTCTCCTCTCTCCTCCCTTACCCAACCATGGAAATGTATTAACCCCTGACATATATTTTTCTCTTTTTGAAATGTTTTAGAAGGTGGCAGTTATTATTGACTGCCAAAGGGTGGACTGTCAAAGTCAGAAAAATATCTCTATACACACTGCCATATTTGCACCTCATACAGGTCCGCGCTGCGCATGCGTGCGCTCTCCCGTGCGTGCGCATACTCACAGTCACGGGCACCCGCAGGCGCACGGTATGCGTATTTACGGTAGAGTTTATGTGATCGTAGCGTGCGACTCAATCGTTACATATTTTCACTAATAATGTATTTTGTAGATCATGGTCCCTTTGATAGATTCTGAAAGTTTAGTTAACATAGCATGTTCCTGAACAGAGAGATCCCTCTTTGTATTGTACGAAGGGTCTAACAGGGGTCATACAGTGGTGTTTGGTACCCATTGGAAGAGTATTTAAATAGCAATATTCCGGTGTTGGTTTGGAGCGGATTAATCGCTCGTGCGAATAGTTATGGACATAAGAAGTTTATGTCCATTTACTATTATTTGTTCTTACTTAGTCATGCGGCGGGAAACCCAGTATCCCACCCACCTGAACAGTTGGAAACAGTCACAGCCCACCTGTATGAATCAACCTATGACCTTTTGTTATAATGCGAAGCCGAATTCCTGTGTCCAATGAACAATGAGATTGTAGGGACCATTGAATTGTATTGTGTGTGGGGCATAAATAGGCAGGCCGACCATTTCCAGTTTACTCTCTTCAACGGTTCTCATTGCTGATAATCGGGAGCTGGATATCGAGGCGCATGCGATCGTTTCCCCTTGTGCGTAAGTGTTTCTCCGCAATCATATTGATCTTCTTGTTATTGTGAGCCAATCTCTCTCTCTATCTCTCTTCTCTTTCTCTCTTATTTTCCCTTAAATAGTAATTGTATTGTATTGTATTTCCTGTGTAGTTATCTGGTTGGGTAGTCTATGTTATATTGTAGTGTATGACTTGTATTGTGTTTAATTCTTTTGCAAGTATATCATTCATAATATATATATTAGGCGTTGGACCCTGAGCACGGTATCTGTGTATTTCTTATAGTGTTAAGTATTCTTAGAGCGTCGGTGACGCTCGAACAGCTTTAAAGGTAATAAGGTTATACTGTGTTGCATTTACACTCTATCATCATACTAAGGTTTTACTGCACAAAACACTGTTTATGGTTTAGATACAAAGGTTTAACATTGTGAGCGTCAGCGCCGCTGGTGATCTCCTCGTGGTCCCGAGCGTCCGCTACGCTATAGCGAATCATCAAGTTAGTCAGCAGCCAATAGCGTGCCTGCCTGTGATCTCTTGGCCGTGAGCGAACGTGACGCTTGAGCGTCTCGACTACGGCTAAGCAATTGTTACGCAACGAGCGTACCCTTACGGTACTTCATACGTAGTTAGCGTACAGTGTTCTTAGACCTCATAAAGGGTATTATATACGATAAATATTTAGCTTTATCACATTCACTATATATTGGTAAGAGACTCAGTACGCAATTGGCGTACGAGGTACCGTAAGGGTACGCACTTAGCGTAGCATACGCTAGGCCGTGGTCGAGACGCAAAGCTAAACGCTTGGTATCGAGCACGCTATAGGCGTAGCGGACGCTGTGCCCACGAGAGGAACACGAGCGACGCAGACGCTCACAGAATGACACACAGTAAACCTTGTATGCAACACACTGAAAGGCTATGCTTATACTGTAAACCTTAGTACTGTAATACTGTAATGATATAACGCTTCTTAACCTTGTTAATGTAAAAGCTGCTTGAGCGACTGACACGCTCAGAGTACCCTTAGCAATGTAATGATAAACACACAATACCTTTAAGGTTCCAAAACCTTTATCTAGATGATTTTAGTATGTAAAAAGGGGAAAACAGTTTACAGCTTATACACTACAAAACTAACATTAATATCTAAACAGAATAACTATACATAAATATACAATAGCGGCACAATCGCAAACAATAACATACAAAGAGAAAGAGTAAATGGCTAACACAGGAGGAGAACAAAGATGGTCACAGAGAAACTTACACACGTGGGAATGATCGCTAGCGCAGTCCTGGAAACCAGCTCTCCGTTAGTCAATGATGAAAACCTTTGTGGAGAGAAGTGAGTGAGCTGGCCCAGGCTGGCTGCCTTATATACACAACATACAGTACACTACAAAGGGCCCTACAATCTTATTGTTCATTGGACACAGGAATGTCCCCCTGCATGATAACAAAAGGTCTTTTTTGGATTTGAACAGGTGGGCTGTGACTATTTCAAACTGCTAAGGTGGGAGGTATCCTCAGGATTCCCGCTGCATGGATAATGAACTGCAAATACAGTAAATGTCCATAAACTACTTTTAAGCATAACTATACGCAGGAGCGATTAATCTCTTCCTAACCAACACCGGAGTATTCCTAATAACATATTCTTCAGTTTGGTACCAGACACCACTGTTCAGCCTTTGTCAGACCCTCCATATCATGTAAAGAGGAATTCCCAAGTCCCTGAACCATTTACACTAAACATACTCGCTGATATTATTAAAGTGTCTATTACCAATAAAATACACTATTTGGATTAACTATGTAACGATCGAGTCGCCCGCCAGATGCACACAAACTCTACCATAAATGCGCATACCACGCGCCTGAGCGCACGACCGTGGAGGCGCCGTCACGCAACTGCGAATATGCGCACGCACGGGAGAGAATGTGCACGTGCAGCGAGCAAGAGCATGGGGTTAGTACAAGGCATCATAGGTCGCTATACTTTTCGATTTTGACAATTTATGATCCAACCGTGATGTTGGAGTATTGACAGGGAGAGTGTGATGTTTTGTAACAACTGCTCCCTGGATCTCGCCTTTATCAGGAGATCGTCTAGATAAGGAATTATATTGACTCCTTTTTGACGCAGGAGAACCATCATCTCCGCCATCACCTTGGTGAATACCCTCGGCGCCGTAGAGAGACCGAAAGGTAACGTCTGGAATTGGTAATGGCAATCCTGAACCGCGAATCTCAGATTAGCCTGGTGAGGATAAATGGGAACATGCAGGTAAGCATCTTTTATGTCTACAGACACCATGTAGTCCCCCTCCTCCAGACTGGAAATCACTGCCCTCAGTGATTCCATTTTGAACTTGAATCGTTTCAAGTAGAAATTCAGATTTTTCAGGTTTAGGATCGGTCTGACCGAGCCGCCCGGCTTCGGAGCTACAAAAAGGCTTTAATAAAACCCCTCCCCATGTTGTGACAAAGGTACCAGGACTATAACCTGATCCTGACATCATTTTTGGATTGCCGCTGTTACTGCTTCCCTTTCTGGAAGAGAAGCTGGCAAGGTCGATTTGAAAAATCAGCATGGGGGAACGTCTTGAAACTCCAGTTTGTATCCCAGGGACACTATTTGCAACACCCAGGGATCCAGGCCAGACAGAATCCAACCTTGGCTGAACAGTCTGAGACGTGCCCCCACCCTCCCGGAAAGAAGCCCCAGCGTCATGCTGAAGATTTGGCAGAAGTAGGGGTAGACTTCTGCTCCTGGGAACCTGAAGCTGCTGTGGACTTCTTTCCCTTTCCCCTTCCCCTACCCGCAAAGAAGGGGGAACCTCTCGCTTTTTTGTATTTATTGGTCCGAAAGGACAGCATGTGCGGGTGATATGTCTTTTTTGCCGGTGTAGGCGCAGAGAGCAAAAATGACGACTTACCTGCGGTAGCCGCCGAGACTAACGCATCCAGTCCATCACCAAATAAGGCCTCACTTTTATATGGGAGAGCCTCCATATTTCTTTTGGACTCTGCATCCGCGTTCCACTGGCGAATCCACAACGCCCGCCGAGCCGATACTGCCATGGTAGCGGCTTGTGAACTCAAGAGTCCAATATCTTTCATCGCTTCTAGCATGTATGCTGCAGCATCTTTGATATTCCCTAACTTAACGAGTATCTCATCTTTATCAATCGTGTCAATTTCTGATGACACGCTTTCTGACCATTTTTCAATAGCCACGCGCAAGCAATTGTGGGCCTGAGCAGCGTACCATTGGCAACATAAATGGATTTCAATGTAGTTTCCATCTTTCGGTCTGCCGGCTCTTTCAGTGAAGCCGTGCCAGGTGCAGGGAGAATTACCTTATTTGTCAACCTGGACAGTGCACTGTCTAACACAGGGGGTGACTCCCATTTTTTCCTGTCCTCCACCGGGAAAGGATAAGCTATCTGAATTCTCTTGGGAATATGAAATTCTTTTCGGGATTCACCCACATCCCTTCAAAGAGCGTATTAAGCTCGTGGGAAGGAGGGAAAGAGACCTTAGATTTCTTTTTTTTTATAGAAATAAGCCTTCTCCTGAGGTACAGGAGTGGTTTCGTGACTACCAGGACTTCCCTTACAGCCACAATCATATATTGTATATTTTTTGCCAATTTATTATCTATTTCTCTGGAGTCACTATCGTCGACACAAGAATCGGTGTCCGTGTCGGTATCAGTATTCTCAATATTCACAAATGGCCTCTTATATGACCCAGAGGGGTCGCCTGCGGATGGAAGAACAGAGCCCTGAAAAATCACATCCTCCACAGACAGCCCACAGTAAAATCTGTCAGAGGGACACAGTTTAGGAGCAGCCAGTTCACAACCCCAGTGCCAGTATCTAATGCCTGTGAACACAGAATGCCCACTGACATGCAGCGCTCTTTACACAGTAAACACACTTGTAAAGCACCAAATTCGCTTGTGCCCCCCGTTTTGCACCCTGATACTTGTAGCCAGAAGTGAGGAAGAAGCTCCGCCCCCACAATGGCGTGTTTTTACCTCAGAAACTTTTCATAATATTTATACTGGCGGGGGTAGGGCTGTGCCTGGGCATCTTATTTTTTATCCTTTTTGCCAGTTTATAGAGGTGTTTTTGCTGCCCAGGGCGCCCCCCCCCGCGCCCTGCACCCTGCAGTGCCTGTGTGTGTGGGCAGAAATGGTGCGCTGCGCTCCCGCCAGCCGCACTGTACCTCAGCCATCACTTTTCTTGATAGAAGATCTGTCTTCTTCTACTCACCTGTCTTCTGACTTCTGGCTCTGTGAGGGGGGTGACGGCGTGCTGTAGGAGTGAGCATCCGGGAGCGCCTAGCGATCATCACCCTCAGGAGCTAATGGTGTCCTGTCATCCAGAAGCAGAGCTATGAAACTCTTCAGGAAGTTGGTTCCTACTTCTGTGCCCTCAGTCCAACGAAGCAGGGAGACTGTTGTCGGCAGTTCTCCCTGAAAACCAAAAACCTAACATAAGTCTTTTCAGAGAAGCTCAGTAGCTCAGCCTGGGCACATTTCTAAAACTGAGGTCTGGAGGAGGGGCATAGAGGGAGGAGCCAGTTCACACCCATTGAAAAGTCTTAAGAGTGTCCATGGCTCCTGCGGAACCGTCTATGCCCCATGGTCATGAAGTGGACCCCAGCATCCTCTAGGACGTATGAGAAATATATATTTTTAATATAAAACTATAACTAATTACTAACAAATGTTCCTAATACAGTAAAATAATTTCATTTTTAATCACACACCAATTGTTGTAACAGTGAAAAATAGAGGTTAAAATAAACACAAACACAAAAACATACAAATATGCGCTATTATAGAATAGATTGTTTAAAAAAGATGTCCATCTGATATCTCTACCCTGAATGTTCTAATAGTCGTTTCATCAGATGTAATCCACTTATATAGTCTCAGATTCCTCTGAATGAAGGACAAGGACCACATTTGATGAGTGTTCGATAATTATTTATGAATACTAGCTCCTGAATTTCCTGAGCTATTACTAACCAACAGTGTTATAATTCAGCGTGTATATATATATATAATAGGTAGGGGAATAGGGGTAACAGTGACCAGCGGTGTTTCTATATATTACTATCTAATGAAGAAGGCGAAAATCTGAATAGTGATATAAAATAGGTGTGCAAAAGGAGGCGGAACCAATTTTAGGTAAAAAAAAATATAGCATCCATTTTATTCTAAAAATACATAAAAAGTGAACCTTAAAACTAGAATACCATATGGGGATCCATTGAAAAATGTTCCCCATATGTAGTTCTAGTTTTGTCCCTGTCACCCCTATTCCCCAGTGGCAAACGCAGGATTTGCATGGGGGGGTTTCCAGAACTGGGTGGAGCCAATCACGGGGGTGGGGACTGAGGTGACCCAGTATATGATGGGTCCGTAAAATGAGTGTGTCTGTGTGTGTGTGTGTATATATATATATATACACACACACATACATATACACATATACATAGCATATTAAACATGCATACACATATATATATATATATACACATACAGTACACGTATATATACACATGTATATGTCAGGAATCGACTCACCGCTGTTATGTCTGTCCGCCGGTGCGGACTCCGTCTGGGGTCACTGCATGTCGCTGTCATCTGTCGCCCTGCTCTTGGATGCCATCTCAGGCCTGGAAGCGCCCCTGGAGTCAACGGGCGTGTGAGCGCGCCACGTTCCTGCCGGGCCGCGGCATGGGCGCCGTCATGACAGTATTCCCCAGTGTAAGTGCGGCAGCCAATCCGGAGCTTGGCCGCACCCCCTTGTCTCACTCCAGCCAATACCTGCCGGTCAGGGGGTATATCAGGAGCTGCAGGGTGAGTCAGAGGTTGTCCTGAACTTTGTGTCACTCCTGCGCCCCGTGTGTCTGGACCTGTTCTCCTGTTCCTGGATATTCTCCTGATGCTCCGTGTTCCTGGATATTCTCCTGTACCTCTGTTACCTCCGTGGAACTACAAGCACCAGCATTACAGCAACACCTTTCTGGCTTCACACCTTCTACACCTGCAGTGTGCTCCAGCCTTCAGCAGTAGAGACTCCCTCTCCAGGTGCATCCCGTCATCTCACCTGTGATTCAGCCTGCATGCTGATTGTGCATTTCCAACAGCACAGTGGACATTAACAACAAGTCTCCTGCATTGCTACCAGGTTTGCTACCATTATTTCCACCTCTGCTGGCTCCACGTTTTAACTATTCCGGTTCCATTTCTGCATTACATACTCTGCCATAGACTTTCAGCTCTCAAGCCATATTATTACCTTTGCCGTTACCATTGCCATTTCCATTGCATTTGTTTGTTTTACTTTCTGCTGCATTATTATCTGGACTTTCTGTTATTAATAAACTACATTGTGCACATGCGCAGAAATCCAATACTGCCTCCTCACTTCATTCCTCCTACCTCCACTGACCCACTAGCGCCCCCTCCGGGGACACAAACTAAACCGACTCTGACAGTATATATATCATATGTGTGTGTTTATATGTATGTATGTATGTATGTATGTATGCATATACATGTGTATATATGTATGCACATGGATATATATGTACTATAATTAAAATTAAGTAAACTTTTATTGCACTTACAAGTGCCACCAGGAAGACAGCAGGCTGCAGAGGACGCTAGACAGCCATTAATAATACTCTTGCAGCTAAAAAAAAAAAGTGGAGGGGGGTTTCTGGGTGCTCGGAACCCCCCCCCCCCCCCTGGGTGCGCCACTGTTCCCCTATCCATATATTTATCTAAGCAGCATCTTATCCATGCTAAATACTTAGGGGCTAGCTGACACCCTATATTGCAAAGGGAGTGTTTTTATTTTTCAATAGTGACTACTCATATTGTGTTTTTTTTCCATACGCGTGTGGTGCCATACTCCTATTGTTCTTATATATAAATTATTGTTATATTGCATGAGAGTACTATACCAGCTGTGGACCCAATTGTATTTATCTCATATCCCACCATCCTCTAAAATGATAATTACTAGAGTGCATTCCATAATTACTAGGAAGTGTAGGTCGGGTATTCGTTATCCGAAAACCGGAATATTTCGGACCTGTACTGACGTCATGACGTGGCCGACGTCACTGCAGTCCGCGGCCAATCACAGACAAGTGGGAGAGTGGGCTTTGCAGCCATTCCCTCACTGTCAGCACTTCCAGGACCGGCCGTCGACCTCCCAGACCCCGCCCCCTGCCAATGTGCCAGACCCTCCCACTGAAGCGCCGGAGCAAATGGATTTGGAGTATGGTTTACTAATCAGGTTTATTAAATTCTGGTATTATATAAATATACTGAGTATATAAATTCTCAGTGTTGACAGTTATAATTAATATACAATCGTATCTGTTCCACGGCACTATTAAACCCGCCAGTAATTGTAAACATATAAAGATTATGATGGGTTGTTTGGAACCAGAGCCAATTTCTAGGACGGTGAGTATACTGATTGTTGAAATGTCAGCTAACACTACGGGGGGTATTCTATTAGCCACGATATCACGATAGATTATCGCAAATGCGATTATTCAGTATCCTATTACCGGTGATAAGTCTCCATAGGGCTTGTCGCGGATTTCTCTTCATCAGCTCAGAGCTGATGATAAGTAGTGCAGAATCCCCATTTTAAGGTAAAAATGTTGGGATTTGGGGCCTAATTCCAACCTGGTAGCAAGCATGTGATTTTTCCACTGCTGCGACAGGGGGAGGCGGTAATCGCTGTGCAGGGGTGCGATCGGATGTGCAGAGAGCTGTTTTATTTTTAATTATTTTTAATTAGCTAATAATTATGCAAGTTTTGGTGTTAAAAAAAATTATGGAAATCGGGGTACAAGATATGGGACAGGTATATTGGGGTGCGTTATGAATGGGACAAGTGTTTTTAGACTTGCAGGTGGGAGTAATCAGTCTGTTTTTTTTAAAGTCCCCTAAAATGTCTCAAATATATACTTATACCCATTTTTATGTACCCCAAATTTAATGAGAGCACTTATTTTACTGGAAAGAAACATTTTTCAATCATTTTTACATTTGAAAAAATGCATATAACAGCCATTTGGCCCAATTTAATGTCCCCAAATAGTGTTATTATAACCAATAATGGACTTCTATAATGTTTTCATATGTTAATTTGCCTTTTTGGGGGGTACAGGCAGATTTCCACATTTTCCCCTATACCTATCACCGCTTTTGCTGGCTAGAATTATTGTGCAAATCCCATTAGCGCCATTTTGTATTAGGATAGATACAATAAACTGGAACGCGATAACTTGATTTTTTTGGGATATTGGTGCAATAACATTATCACGGCTAATAGGATACCACCTCATTCTATAATAGATTGTGTATAGACACTGTTGACATGATCCAGGGATCAGTTCCTCTTAATGTGGTAAGTAGTGTGTGTCTAAATCAGTATCATTTGTCAGGTATCTGTGTTATTTTAATTTGCAACTGTTCAGAGCTTCATGCACACAGATGGCTGACTCGTAACAATGTAACACTTTGGATAATAGGCAGAACACAATACAAGTGGCGGTTTAAATGAATTAATGAACTGTTCATGTTCATTATAATAATCTGGCTGACTATTACAATATTGGGCCAAATTAAGTTAACTGTGCATTTCTGATAATGAATGAACTGGATATTGGTCTATGCTTTTGTAGCCTATATAAAATGATTCCAGTTGGGCACAGTAGTTTGCTAGTCTAAATTGCTTCTGTCTACTGATTGGTGGACTGACTAATTACTTCCATGGCAATGAACACAATTGTTTATGTCCTTAGAACATTATAGCATTATAGTATTCAAGACAGATAACAGTGGACACGCAAACGCCTACATGCACGTTTCACTGTCCACACGGCTTTATCAGGGCTGGACCTTGCTTATTCCTCCTGACACACTGGGGCAGTAATCTTCTTCACTACTGTGTAATCCTGTGTATTGGGGGAGACATCAATAAAAGGCTGCATTAAACTAATTTTTTCTTTTTTTTAGTAAATTGTACATATATGAATCAGGCCCTAGCCCTATGGGGTTTATTTATCAAGAAATGTCTTAGACTAGTAGAAGCACTGCCCTGTACATATTGAGCAGAAACACGACCCAATATGACGTGTTTACAACCTGACTCTTGAAAAAAAAATGAAACCAGGTCTATATTATTCAAGTGATGTAATGCCATGTATAAGGTATTCATTTATTTTATATGGAATTTAAATTTAATTTTACATTTAAATATTATGAAATTGTCTCCATGAAAGAAATTGCAAAATAACCACAAATAATATTGCCAGTTAAATCCAAAAATAAACTCATGGCACATAAAGCCGTTTAGTTATATGTACTAGTACTTCTTCAAGGCTGGGGTCATGTGGGGTGAGGGCCCAGAAACTGGAATCACCTTTCCATTCAGTGTCCTATTTCATTAGTCCCGTAATGGCTAAGGACAAGTAGAACTCATTCTTAGCTATGGAGGAGTTCACATGGAGGAACATAGCTGATGTCACGGGGACTCAGAAGTGTTAATAAAATGCATAAATCTGAACAATACATGTGCAGGGTGTAATGATGTTGGGACAAATTCCTACATAACTCAGTGTTGTTGTTATATTTATTCATAAATTGCGGATTATCACCAACCATCCAGTATGAGCAGCCGCCTATTATAGTTAGGGAATGACTTTATATTACATTGAGGTAACATGTATACATATATACTTTGTGTAGTGACTAATATCTAGGCATCAAGGGGTAATAAAGCTTAGCTAGATGCCCATTACAGCTGTGTGTAATGTGTATCCTGCTCTGTACTCTATACAGTGATTTATGTACGGACCTGTTGTACAGAGAAGGAGCTGAGGACAGAGAGGGATCCTGTCGCTGGTGCTGTGGGGAGAGTGGTGCTGGGAAGGATCCTGTCACTGGAGCTGTGGGAAGAGTGGGGCTGGGGGGATCCTCTCACTGGTACTGTGGGGTGAGTGGGGCTGGGGGGATCCTGTCACTGGTGCTGTGGGGAGAGTGGTGCTGGGAAGGATCCTGTCACTGGTGCTGTGGGGAGAGTGGTGCTGGGAAGGATCCTGTCACTGCTGCTGTGGGGTGAGTGGGGCTGGGGGGATTCTCTCACTGGTACTGTGGGGTGAGTGGGGCTGGGGGGATCCTGTCACTGGTGCTGTGGGGAGAGTGGTGCTGGGAAGGATCCTGTCACTGGTGCTGTGGGGAGAGTGGTGCTGGGAAGGATCCTGTCACTGCTGCTGTGGGGAGAGTGGGGCTGGGGGGATCCTCTCACTGGTACTGTGGGGAGAGTGGGGCTGGGAGGGATCCTGTCACTGTTGCTGTGGGGAAAGTGGGGCTGGAAGGGATCCAGTTATGTTGCTGTGGGGAGAGTGGGGCTGAGAGGAATCCTGTCACCGGTGCTGTGGGGAGAGTGGGGCTGGGAGGGATCCTGTCACTGGTGCTGTGGGGTTGGGAGGGATCATGTCTCTGGTGCTGTGGGGAGAGTGGTACTGGGAGAGATCCTGTCACTGGTGCTGTGGGGAGAGTGATGCTGGGAGAGATCATGTCACTGATGCTGTGGGGAGAGTGGTGCTGGGAGTTATGCTGTTACTGGTGCTGTGGGGAGAGTGGTGCTGGGAGGAATCCTGTCACTGGTGCTGCGGGGAGAGTGGGGCTGGGAGGGATCCTGTCACTGATGTTGCGGGGAGAGTGGTGCTGGGAGGGATCCTGTCACTGGTGCTGTGGGGAGAGTGGTGCTGGGAGTTATCCTGTCACTGGTGCTGTGGGAAGAGTGGCGCTGGGAGGGATCCTGTCAGTGGTGCTGTGGGGAGAGTGGTGCTGGGAGGGATCCTGTCACTGGTGCTGTGGGGAGAGTGGTGCTGGGAGTTATCCTGTCACTGATGCCGTGGGAAGAGTGGTGCTGGGAGGAATCCTGTCACTGGTGCTGTGAGGAGAGTGGGGCTGGGAGGGATCCTGTCACTGGTGCTGTGGGGAGAGTGGGGCTGGGAGGGATCCTGTCAGTGGTGCTGCAGGGACAGTGGTGCTGGGAGTTATCATGTCACTGGTGTTGTGGGGAGAGTGGTGCTGGGAGGGATCTTGTCACTGGTGCTGCGGGGAGAGTGGTGCTGCGAGGGATCCTGTCACTGGTGCTGTGGGGAGAGTGGTGCTGGGAGTTATCCTGTCACTGGTGCTGTGGGAAGAGTGGGGGCTGGGAGGGATCCTGTCAGTGGTGCTGTGGGGAGAGTGGTGCTGGGAGTTATCATGTCACTGGTGCTGTGGGGAGAGTGGTGCTGGGAGGGATCCTGTCACTGGTGCTGTGGGAAGAGTGGGGCTGGGAGGGATCCTGTCAGTGGTGCTGTGGGGAGAGTGGTGCTGGGAGTTATCATGTCACTGATGCCGTGGGGAGAGTGGTGCTGGGAGGGATCCTGTCACTGGTGCTGCGGGGAGAGTGGGGCTGGGAGGGATCCTGTCACTAATGCTACAGGGAGAATGGTGCTGGGAGGGATCCTGTCACTGGTGCTGCAGGGAGAGTAGGCTGGGAGTGATCCTGTCACTGATGCTGTGGGGAGAATGGTGCTGGGAGGGATCTTCTCACTGGTGCTGTGGGGAGAGTGGGGCTGGGATTGATCCTGTCACTGGTGCTGTGGGGAGAGTGGGGCTGGGAGTAACCTCTAGGAGTTTCTAGACACCCTCGCACGAGGTTACTAATCAGTAAAGGGAGGCCGTGTACGAGGGGGGGAGAGACAGTGAGAGGATATAAAGGGATGGCAGAGAATAGAGAGGAAACACTCACCTGATGGGGTTTGGGGAGTGCAGCTGAGTGCCCGACGTGCTAGGGATAAGGTGCAGTACAGGAGCCGGCACCAGTGTGAGTAGTGTCAGGGGTCCGGTGACTGCCAGTGGGTAGGTGAGTCACGAGGACTGAATGAGAAGCAGTGAGCAGCCACAGCTGAGCAGAGAGCAGTGTCTGAATGAGAACCCGCTGCTGCTGTACAGCTAAGTGCAGGAGCCGCCACCGCAGGAGAACAGGAGACCCAGCTGCAGGGTACTGAGTGTGGCTGGTTTCCTGCTGGCTGCTGAGAAGGAGAGTACTGCCTGAGGTAACGGAGCTAGAGCTACGGTGACCCTGCTGTGTGAAGAAACCACCGCTGCGTCAGAAGGCAAAACAGTGCTAAGGCACCTCATCATACCTCTGGCACTAAGGGGGGAAATGATCTGGTTGAGCCGCTGAAGAGAAGATGTGACGTACTGGTGCTGAAGTCAACCTAGCAACACCTGTATTATGGTAATGGAGTCTGCACCACCTGTATTACGGTAACGGTGGGATCTACGCCACCTGTATTACATTACCAGTGGGATCTGCGCCACATAGATTACGGTGTCGGTTGGGTCTGCGCCACCTGTGTTACAGTAACGGTAGAGTATGCATTACCTTTATTACAGTGACAGCGGAAGCGACAGCGGGGTTTGCGCCACCTATATTGCAGTAATGGCGGTCCCTGTGCCAGCTGTATTACAGTAACGGCGTGGTCTGCACCACCTGTATTACGGTGACGGCAGGGTCTGCGCCACCTGCATTATGGTGACGGCGGGGTCTGCGCCACCTGTATAACGGTAACAGAGGGGTCTGCGTCACCTATATTACGTTAACGGCAGTATCTGCGCCTCCTGTATTACGGTAACAGAGTCTGCGCCACCTATATTACGGTAACGGCGGGATCTGCGCCACCTGTATAATGGTAACAGAAGGGTCTGCGCCACCTGTATTACGGTAATGTTTGGGTCTGCGCCACCTGTATAACGGTAACGGCGGGATCTGCACCACCTGTATTACGCAACGGCGGGGTCTGCACCACCTGTACTACAGTAATAGGACACTAGAGTGTCAGCTACCTGTACAGTGATAATGCAGCACCAGAGGCTGCTCCAGCTGCACTATAACAAGGCACCAGAGGCTGCTCCCCCTGTAATACAGCAACCTGACACCAGAGCTGCCTATAGAATAATAGAATAATAATAATAATAATAATAATAATAATAATAATAATAATAATATCATTTCCTGCTGCCAGACACAGCAACGGCTGCTCTCTGCACTCTGCTGCTGCCTTGTGGGAATGATAGAAGGAAGGCGGAGCTCAGATAAAGGGGAAGTGGCCGCCGCTCCTGACGTCACAACACGGCCAGGCAACCTATTGCAGCTGCCGTACTGGTCTACAAGAAAATGGCCGCCGGCCTCCTGCACTGAGGACATGTATGGTAATAATCATTACAGAGGGCGGTGCTGTGACCGAGGTGTAGGAGCGGAGGGGCCATTCACCAGGAAGCTGCCTGTGCCAATCATACCCTCCTTCCGGCCTGTGCGTTTCACCTTTTTTTCCGGCCTGTGCGTTCCACACACAGGAAGTGAGTTTCCATCGCCAGCTGCTGTCTTGCTGCAGCCTTCCAGTGTCCGTCGAGATCAGGTACTATCACAAGGAGCTTTAGCAACTGAGCAGCTCACGGGAGACCAGCACTGCTGGAGACAGAAGCCACAGATGGAACTGCAGCTGAAAGCCACACACTGAGACGAGGCTGAAGTTAGCTTCTTATTCGGCCAGCTTCTTATTCAAGCTCCAGCTTCTTATTCACTTCTTATTCGAGCTCCAGCTTCTTATTCAGATTATTCAGTTTTGCAAGGGTTAATGAATTTCAGGTGTCAAATGTGTTGCCCAAGACTCATTAACCCTTGCAAAACTGAATGATCTGAATAAGAAGCTGGAGCTCGAATAGGAAGTGAATAAGAAGCTGGAGCTTGAATAAGAAGTGAATAAGAAGCTGGCCGAATAAGAAGCTAACTTCAGCCTCGTCACACTGAGTAAGGTTTATTCAACGGTGTGTGAAGAATGAGGGGTAACCAGAATTTAACTCTTAGGAGAACATTTACTAAGCAGTGATAAGAGCGGAAAAGTGGCCCCATCAACAGCTCTGTTTCATTTTATAGTATGCACATTATAGATGTTACTTCAGTGCTGATTGGTTGCCATGGGCAACTTCTCCACCGGCTCACTTCTCTCTATCACTGCTTAGTAATTGTCCCCCCTAGTCTGGAATGGTGATTTGATATATGTGTGTGGCCGTTATCAGCTAGTAGTTTACTGATAAAAAGTTTTGTAAAGAATGTTTCTCCCTGTAGGGTCCACAGATTATCCACAGAATAACATCGGGATATAAGGTAGCGTCAGCGGAGTGGCACCAATCGATCAGAGCTTTTCGGCCTCCCAGAATGCAACGGGCCCGTCCATATATCCCTGCCTCCTGGCTCAGGCAATTCAGTTTTTTGTTTGGTGCGGCAGGAGCTGGTGATTAGCAACCATAATCTTTTTATTTTATAGTCTTACTCTGTTTGAGCAATCTTTCTAAAAAGCGTCTTATACGTACCTTCGGACAAGTCGCTCCAACAACTCCCGACAACGCTTACCCATGTGTACAGTGCTGTTTCGGCGGGCATCTGTGTAGGATATACTAGCAGGTCCAGCAGACGTTACCAGGCTGTGGCTGGAGCACGGGGAGAAGGTAAGGCATCGGTTCAACTTAGAAGGGGAATACGGACACAGACTCACTGTTTCGGGATGGAGACAACCGAACAGTCGCTGACGCGGCTGCCACCTCGGGTGCACCTGCACTAGGCCTCAGGAATCGTAGGCTCCAGGGGATAGTATGAGGCCGCGATCCCTGGAGTTGATGTCAGCAGTGGGGAGTAAGACGCTCCACCCAGTTCATGACCAGTTTCCCCCGAGACTCCCGTCATGAACTGATTTCCCGCTTCCATCTGAGACGCTAGATACTAACTAACCCAGTTGCAGCTTAGGCGTCTGTGTTCACTATTAGTGAACGCTGAGTGGATCCAGACGCTAACGTATTGATCGATCCTGGAAGCTGGGATAAGTCTCCCTATATCCCGCTCTCCAGAGGCAGGTGATATAGCACTAAGTCTCTACCTACAATTGGGGTACGAGTAGTTGTATAAGTACCTATTGCATATGAGTCTTGTAAACGTGTACTGCTGTTTCTTTCGCCTGTGCGACTGAATACGTTAAAAGTCCTATATAAGGTAATGCAGTAATATGTTTCTCTAACGTCCTAAGTGGATGCTGGGGACTCCGTAAGGACCATGGGGATTAGCGGCTCCGCAAGAGACTGGGCACAAAAGTAAAGCTTTAGAACTACCTGGTGTGCACTGGCTCCTCCCCCTATGACCCTCCTCCAAGCCTCAGTTAGATTTTTGTGCCCGAACGAGAAGGGTGCACACTAGGTGGCTCTCCTGAGCTGCTTAGTGAAAAGTTTAGTTTTAGGTTTTTTATTTTCAGTGAGACCTGCTGGCAACAGGCTCACTGCATCGAGGGACTAAGGGGAGAAGAAGCGAACTCACCTGCGTGCAGAGTGGATTGGGCTTCTTAGGCTACTGGACATTAGCTCCAGAGGGACGATCACAGGCCCAGCCATGGATGGGTCCCAGAGCCGCGCCGCCGGCCCCCTTACAGAGCCAGAAGACAGAAGAGGTCCGGAAAATCGGCGGCAGAAGACGTCCTGTCTTCAACAAGGTAGCGCACAGCACTGCAGCTGTGCGCCATTGCTCTCAGCACACTTCACACTCCGGTCACTGAGGGTGCAGGGCGCTGGGGGGGGGGGGGCGCCCTGAGACGCAATAAAAACACCTTGGATGGCAAAAAATGCATCACATATAGCTCCTGGGCTATATGGATGCATTTAACCCCTGCCAGAATACATAGAAAAACGGGAGATAAGGCCGCCGATAAGGGGGCGGAGCCTATCTCCTCAGCACACTGGCGCCATTTTCCCTCACAGCTCCGTTGGAGGGAAGCTCCCTGGCTCTCCCCTGCAGTCACTACACTACAGAAAGGGTTAAAAAAGAGAGGGGGGGCACTAATTACGCGCAGTATTAAAGATACAGCAGCTATAAGGGGAAAAACATTTATATAAGGTTATCCCTATATATATATATATATATATATATAGCGCTCTGGTGTGTGCTGGCAAACTCTCCCTCTGTCTCCCCAAAGGGCTAGTGGGGTCCTGTCCTCTATCAGAGCATTCCCTGTGTGTGTGCTGTATGTCGGTACGTTTGTGTCGACATGTATGAGGAGAAAAATGATGTGGAGACGGAGCAGATTGCCTGTAATAGTGATGTCACCCCCTAGGGGGTCGACACCTGAGTGGATGAACTGTTGGAAGGAATTACGTGACAGTGTCAGCTCTGTATAAAAGACAGTGGTTGACATGAGACAGCCGGCTACTCAGCTTGTGCCTGTCCAGACGTCTCATAGGCCGTCAGGGGCTCTAAAGCGCCCGTTACCTCAGATGGCAGATATAGACGCCGACACGGATACTGACTCCAGTGTCGACGGTGAAGAGACAAATGTGACTTCCAGTAGGGCCACACGTTACATGATGGAGGCAATGAAAAATGTTTTACACATTTCTGATAATACGAGTACCACCAAAAAAGGGGTATTATGTTCGGTGAGGAAAAACTACCTGTAGTTTTCCTGAATCTGAGAAATTAAATGAGGTGTGTGATGATGCGTGGGTTTCACCCGATAACAACTGATAATTTCTAAAATGTTATTGGCATTATATCCTTTCCCGCCAGAGGTTAGGGTGCGTTGGGAAACACCCCCTAGGGTGGATAAAGCGCTCACACGCTTGTAAGGGCTCTACCCTCTCCTGAGATGGCCGCCCTTAAGGATCCTGCTGATAGAAAGCAGGAGGGTATCCTAAAATGTATTTACACACATACTGGTGTTATACTGCGACCAGCAATCGCCTCAGCCTGGATGTGCAGTGCTGGGTTGGCGTGGTCGGATTCCCTGACTAAAAATATTGATACCCTAGATAGGGACAGTATATTTTTGCCTATAGAGCATTTAAAAGATGCATTTCTATATATGCGTGATGCACAGCGGAATATTTGCCGACTGGCATCAAGTCTAAGTGCGTTGTCCATTTCTACCAGTAGAGGGTTATGGACACGACAGTGGTCAGGTGATGCGGATTTCAAACGGCATTTGGAAGTATTGCCTTATTAAGGGGAGGAGTTATTTGGGGTCGGTCTTTCAGACCTGGTGGCCACGGCAACAGCTGGGAAATCCACGTTTGTACCCCAGGTCGCCTCTCAACATGAGAAGACGCCGTATTATCAGGCGCAGTCTTTTCGTGGACAAGCGGGCAAAAGGTTCCTCATTTCTGCCCCGTGACAGAGGGAGAGGAAAAAGGCTGCAGAAATCAGCCAGTTCCCAGGAACAGAAACCCTCTCCCGCCTCTGCCAAGCCCTCAGTATGACGCTGGGGCTTTACAAGCAGAATCGGGCACGGTGGGGGGCCCGTCTCAATGAATTTCAGCGCGCAGTGGGCTCACTCGCAAGTAGACCCCTGGATCCTTCAGGTGATATCTCAGGGGTACAAATTGGAATTCGAGACGTCTCCCCCTCGCCGTTTCCTAAAGTCGGCTTTACCGATGTCTCCTTCTGACAGGGAGACAGTTTTGGAAGCCATTCACAAGCTGTATTCCCAGCAGGTGATAATCAAGGTACCCCTCCTGCAACAGGGAACGGGGTATTATTCCACACTGTTGTGGTACCGAAGCCGGACGGCTCGGTGAGACCGATTCTAAATCTAAAATCTTTGAACACTTACATACAGAGGTTCAAATTCAAGATTGAGTCACTCAGAGCAGTGATTGCGAACCTGGAAGAAGGGGACTACATGATGTCTCGGGACATCAAGGATGCTTACCTTCGTGTCCAAATGTACCCTTCTCACCAAGGGTACCTCAGGTTTATGGTACAGAACTGTCACTATCAGTTCAGACGCTGCCGTATGGATGGTCCACGGCACCCCGGGTCTTTACCAAGGTAATGGCCGAAATGATGATATTCCTTCGAAGGAAGGGAATTTTAGTTATCCCTTACTTGGACGATTCCCTGATAAGGGTAAGATCCAGGGAACAGTTGGAGGTCGGTGTAGCACTATCTCAGGTAGTGTTGCGGCAGCACGATTGGATTCTCAATATTCCAAAATCGCAGCTGGTTCCGACGACTCGTCTTCTGTTCCTAGGGATGATCCTGGACACAGTCCAGAAAAAGGTGTTTCTCCCGGAGGAGAAAGCCAGGGAGTTATCCGAGCTAGTCAGGAACCTCCTAAAACCGAGCCAAGTCTCAGTGCATCAATGCACAAGGGTTCTGGGTAAAATGGTGGCTTCCTACGAAGCAATCCCATTCGGCAGATTCCACGCAAGAACTTTCCAGTGGGACCTGCTGGACAAATGGTCCGGGTCGCATCTTCAGATGCATCAGCGGATAACCCTGTCACCAAGAACAAGGGTGTCCCTCCTGTGTTGGTTGCAGAGTGCTCATCTTCTAGAGGGCCGCAGATTCGGCATTCAGGACTGGGTCCTGGTGACCAAGGATGCCAGCCTGCGAGGCTGGGGAGCAGTCACACAGGGAAGAAATTTCCAGGGCTTATGGTCAAGCCTGGAGACATCACTTCACATAAATATCCTGAAGCTAAGGGCCATTTACAATGCTCTAAGCTTAGCAAGACCTCTGCTTCAAGGTCAGCCGGTGTTGATCCAGTCGGACAACATCACGGCAGTCACCCACGTAAACAGACAGGGTGGCACAAGAAGCAGGAGGGCAATGGCAGAAGCTGCAAGGATTCTTCGCTGGGCGGAAAATCATGTGATAGCACTGTCAGCAATTCCGGGAGTGGACAACTGGGAAGCAGACTTCCTCAGCAGACACGACCTCCACCCGGGAGAGTGGGGACTTCACCCAGAAGTCTTCCACATGATTATAAACCGTTGGGAAAAACTCGACAGGTATTGCGCCAGGTCAAGGGACCCTCAGGCAATAGCTGTAAACGCTCTGGTAACACCATGGGTGTACCAGTCAGTGTATGTGTTCCCTCATCTGCCTCTCATACCCAAGGTACTGAGATTGATAAGATGGAGAGGAGTAAGCACTATATTCGTGGCTCCGGATTGGCCAAGAAGGACTTGGTAACCGGAACTTCAAGAGATGCTCACGGAGGATCCGTGGCCTCTACCTCTAAGAAGGGACCTGCTCCAGCAAGGACCCTGTCTGTTCCAAGACTTACCGCGGCTGCGTTTGACGGCATGGCGGTTGAACGCCGGATGCTGAAGGAAAAAAGGCATTCCGGATGAAGTCATCCCTATCCTGATCAAAGCCAGGAAGGATGTAACCGCAAAACATTATCACCGCATTTGGCGAAAATATGTTGCGTGGTGCGAGGCCAGTAAGGCCCGACGGAGGAAATTCAACTGGGTCGATTCCTACATTTCCTGCAAACAGGAGTGTCTATGGGCCTGAAATTGGGATCCATTAAGGTTCAAATTTCGGCCCTGTCAATTTTCTTCCAAAAAGAACTAGCTTCAGTCCCTGAAGTTCAGACGTTGTAAAAGGGGTACTGCATATACAGCCTCCTTTTGTGCCTCCAGTGGCACCTTGGGATCTCAATGTAGTTTTTGAGTTCCAAAAGTCACATTGGTTTGAACCACTTAAATCTGTGGAGTTAAAATATCTCACATGGAAAGTGGTCATGCTGTTGGCCCTGGCCTGGGCCAGGCGCGTGTCAGAATTGGCGGCTTTATCCTGTAAAAGCCCTTATCTGATTTTCCATTCGGACAGGGCGGAATTGAGGACTCGTCCTCAGTTTCTCCCTAAGGTGGTTTCAGCGTTTCACCTGAACCAACCTATTGTGGTGCCTGCGGCTACTAGGGACTTGGAGGACTCCAAGTTGCTAGACGTTGTCAGGGCCCTGAAAATATATGTTTCCAGGACGGCTGGAGTCAGAAAATCTGACTCGCTGTTTATCCTGTATGCACCCAACAAGCTGGGTGCTCCTGCTTCTAAGCAGACTATTGCTCGTTGGATTTGTAGTACAATTCAGCTTGCACATTCTGTGGCAGGCCTGCCACAGCCAAAAATCTGTAAATGCCCACTCCACAAGGAAGATGGGCTCATCTTGGGCGGCTGCCCGAGGGGTCTCTGCTTTACAACTTTGCCGAGCAGCTACTTGGTCAGGAGCAAATACGTTTGTAAAATTCTACAAAATTGATACCCTGGCTGAGGAGGACCTGGAGTTCTCTCATTTGGTGCTGCAGAGTCATCCGCACTCTCCCGCCCGTTTGGGAGCTTTGGTATAATCCCCATGGTCCTTACGGAGTCCCCAGCATCCACTTAGGACGTTAGAGAAAATAAGAATTTACTTACCGATAATTCTATTTCTCGTAGTCCGTAGTGGATGCTGGGCGCCCATCCCAAGTGCGGATTGTCTGCAATACTGGTACATAGTTATTGTTACCAAAAAATCGGGTTATTGCTGTAGTGAGCCATCTTTTCTAGAGGCTCCTCTGTTATCATGCTGTTAACTGGGTTTAGATCACGAGTTGTACGGTGTGATTGGTGTGGCTGGTATGAGTCTTACCCGGGATTCAAAATCCTTCCTTATTGTGTACGCTCGTCCGGGCACAGTATCCTAACTGAGGCTTGGAGGAGGGTCATAGGGGGAGGAGCCAGTGCACACCAGGTAGTTCTAAAGCTTTACTTTTGTGCCCAGTCTCCTGCGGAGCCGCTAATCCCCATGGTCCTTACGGAGTACCCAGCATCCACTACGGACTACGAGAAATAGAATTATCGGTAAGTAAATTCTTATTTTTTCCTACATACCTGAAATGTATCTGTAGTTGAATATGTGATCATATTGCTTATTATACTAATGTATAACAATGTGACTGATTGCTAGTGTGGCTGCTGACTTATACTGTGTTTCTGTCAGTTTTGCTCTCTCATATATCTGATCCTCAATGCTGGTGCAAAGCAGGGAGGGGTCGGATTGTATATCACTTTAGCAAGCATTAATGTGATTGCAGTCACAAATTGTGCAGTTAACACCATACAGGTGTGTGATTTGTTTATCATGTCTAAGAGAGGCATGGGTGAGGAGGATACACTCTCTCCACAGCTGTACCTACATTGATAACATGCAGAGTTAACCTTTCAAAATCTGGTTCAAAATGAGTTATGTGCAAATTGTTATAGCTTCCATCAAAGCCTCCTCAACATGCCAAGGCAGAACCTTCATGGGCATCATTTGCACAAACATCTAATATAGCTGAGCGAATAGTGCCAGCTCCAGTACTAGGTATAGGTTTCCCTATTAACCCCTGCGTGCAGCATTCCCCCTGGCTAATGACACATCCAGTTCAGGAAGCTGCAGCCTTTCAACAAAAACAGGCTGAAAGGCCTGTGGTAATTAAATCACACAGACATGAAACATCTTCACAGTCTACACATGTTTTGGAAGGGGACACTTCGGAGATGATTCCTCACATTCTGGGTCTGCATACAGAGATGAGGACGAAGGTCCCAGCTTGGTAAGTATACCTGAGCTAGTTAATGCTTAGAAAGCCATTCTGTCCTTAGAGGAGGCAGCAGAGCCTGAACTGAATTTCCAGAGTCAGAGCAGCTGACGTAAATCAGGCAAGAGGATTGGGTTACACCAAGTAAGAAGTTCAGAATTCTTAAAAAATGGAATTCACATTATCCTATTAAGGCTGGGGAATGCTTGAAGAGGAGGTTGCTCCCAAAGTAGTTAAGCATGGTATTCGACTACTGCGTAAATCTGCATTACCTGTGCCTTCATCATCTGTAAATGATGTAACGGATAGGAAAATAGATGGTTTTCTTAAAGGTGTTTTCCATGTTGGGGGCAGTTTGAGGCCGGCCATGGCCACAGCATGGATGGCGAAAGGTGGCGGCCTGGGCTGATGCATTGGAAGATGATCTTTTATTGGCTACTAGAAAACAAAAGTCCCATATTGCACATGTTAAACAGGCAGCTATTTTTATAAGAAGCAGCCTTGGATATGGGTACAGTAGCTTCCGAAGCCTCAGCAGTAGCAGCACGCAGAGCGGTCTGGCTACTAGGGAGGCCATTCCCGGGATCGGCGGGATCCCGGGATTTGGGCCCAAAAATGCCGGGATTTGAATCCCGGGATTGGAGCCTCCAATCCCGGGATTCACGGGATTAGAGTGCGCATGCGCAGTTTTGCCGGACAGCGCTGTTCACTATAGCACAGCGCTGCCCGGCTGTCAGCGAGGTAGATACAGCAGCCACAGGTAGTTACACACACACACACACACTCACACTCACACTGACCGCGTTGGCGGCATTTCAAATGTAGCGCCGGCCGCCAGCCAATCAGAGCTGGCAGACCGGCAGCCAATCAGGGAAGCGGCAGCAGCCGCGGCTCCTGATTGGCTGCCGGACTGCCAGTTCTGACTGGCTGGCGGCCAGCGCTACATTTGAAATGTGCCCAGCGCGGTCAGTGTGTGTGTGTGTCCATGTCTTCTGCCTGCGGCCCGCCTAATTAGTAAGTGTTATCGTTACCTACACCCACACTCCCTCACTGCTTCAGACATCCTCCCTCCCTCCCTCTTTGCTCCTGACGTCCTCCCTGCTCGCTACACCAACCTTCCCTTCCTGCTCCTTACATGCTCCCTACACACCCACCCTCCCGCTGCTCCCTACACCCACCCTCCCTTCCTGCTCCTTACATGCTCCCTACACCCACCCTCCCTTCCTGTTCCTTACATGCTCCCTACACACACTCCTGCTGCTCCCTACACCCACCCTCCCTTCCTGTTCCTTACATGCTCCCTACACCCACTCTCCTGCTGCTCCCTACACCCACCCTCCCTTCCTGCTCCTTACATGCTCCCTACACCCACCCTCCCTTCCTGCTCCCTACATCCACCCTCCCTTCCTGTTCCTTACATGCTCTCTACACCCACTCTCCTGCTGCTCCCTACACCCATCCTCCCTTCCTGTTCCTTACATGCTCCCTACACCCACCCTCCCTTCCTGCTCCTTACATGCTCCCTACACCCACCCTCCCTTCCTGCTTCCTACATCCACCCTCCCTTCCTGTTCCTTACATGCTCCCTACACCCACTCTCCTGCTGCTCCCTACACCCATCCTCCCTTCCTGCTCCTTACATGCTCTGTACACCCACCCTCCCTTCCTGTTCCTTACATGCTCCCTACACCCACTCTCCTGCTCCTCCCTTCCTGCTCCTTACATGCTCCCTACACCCACCCTCCCTTCCTGCTCCCTACACCCACCCTCCCTTCCTGTCCCTTACATGCTCCCTACACCCACTCTCCTGCTGCTCCCTACACCCATCCTCCCTTCCTGCTCCTTACATGCTCCCTACACCCACTCTCCTGCTGCTCCCTACACCTATCCTCCCTTCCTGTTCCTTACATGCTCCCTACACCCACTCTCCTGCTGCTCCCTACACCCATCCTCCCTTCCTGCTCCTTACATGCTCCCTACACCCACCCTCCCTTCCTGTTCCTTACATGCTCCCTACACCCACCCTCCCTTGCTCCCTACACCTACCTTCCCTCCCTCGCTGCCCTCCACGTATACTCTCCCTGCTCCCTACACTGATCCCTACTGCAATCCCGGGATTGAGCATTTTTCAATCCCGAATCCCGGGATTGAAAAAATGCCCCGGGATTGGCCTCCCTACTGGCTACGTACATGGAAGTCTGAATCACAGTCCAAAAGGGTACTAGAGTCTTTGCCTTTTACTGGAGATATTCTTTTTGGTAAAGAATTAAAGCTACATTCTAGAGTCTGAAGCAGAAGTGAAGTTCCTTCTACTTACAAGTCTAAACCTAAGTTTTCAGCTTTTCGGTCCTCTCTGACCCAAGGAAAAGCAAAAGGAAAGGGTTATGGCAAACAGTCCCAATCAGATAGTTCTGGAAAGACTAAAAAGCATTGGGCTACGAGAGGGCCTGCTTCCAAACCAGAAGATAAGCCATCAGTCTGATGGCATGGGCTTCCACCTAGGAGATCCCAGGGTGGGAGGCCGGCTTTTTATTTGCACAGAACTGGCAGCAGTTCACCACAGATGCCTTGGTGCAAGAAGCGGTATTTGAAGGTGATGTGCTTGCCTTCAAGAAACACCCTCTGCAGGGATTTTTTTTTTACCAGCTCGTCTTCAATGAAAATGAAGTCCAGGGCTTTACAGGAGGTAGTTCAGATGTTGGTACAGTCAGCAGTGATGGTACCAATTCCTCCTGCTCAGCAGGGGCAAGGTTTCTATTCCAACCTGTTTTCTAGTACAGATACCGAATGGGTCATACCGGCCCATTCTCAATCTCAAAGCTCTGTACAGATACATTTGGATGCCTCGGTTCCATATGGAAACTTTACGTTCCATTAGCTGGGCCTTGGAGCTGGAGGATTTAGGGCCTATAGCACAGTCCCATCAGTGCTATCTCAGGTTTGCTATCCTCTGGCAACATTTTCAGTTTCAGGCTCTACCATTTGGGCTGGCTACAGTTCCAATAATGTTCAACAAAATTATGGTGGTGATGGCGGCTTATCTCCGTCGTCGGGGGATAACGATTTTTTCCATACCTGGACAACCTGTTAATCCTGACTCAATCTCGGGAAATTCTCCGGGGCCATCTACTAATGACAGTAGCCTGTTTATAAAGCCACGGCTGGCTCATAAATTGATCAAAGTCTTCCCTGGTTCTGTCACAACACATGACACACCTGGGGGCTGTATTGGATTCCAGGCTTCAGAGTTCTACCTCTGAGCAAAATAGCCATAATACAAACAAAGATTCAGGAGCTACTACACAGTCGAAGAGTATCCATTCATGCAGCAATGCGAGTGATGGGATCTATGGTATCAACATTAGACATGCTGGAATATGCTTAATTCCACTCGAGGCCCCTTCAACGTCTGATGCTTTTCAGATGGAATGGACTACATCAGACGATAAAAACCCAGACTATGGTCCTTCCTCGGAAAGTACTGAGGTCGTTAGCCTGGTGGCTACAGACGTCCCATCTGGACAAAGGGGCGACCCTTTTGGATCCCAGAGTGGGAGATTCTGACAATAGATACCAGTCTTCAGGGCTGGGGAGCAGGGTCAGAAAAGTGTTGCTTCCAGGGGCAGTGGACCAAGGATGAAAGTTGCCAGCCAATAAATACACTGCTCAAAAAAATAAAGGGAACACTAAAATAACACATCCTAGATCTGAATGAATGAAATATTCTTATTAAATACTTTGTTCTTTACATAGTTGAATGTGCTGACAACAAAATCTCACAAAAATTATCAATGGAAATCAAATTTATTAACCCATGGAGGTCTGGATTTGGAGTCACACTCAAAATTAAAGTGGAAAAACACACTACAGGCTGATCCAACTTTGATGTAATGTCCTTAAAACAAGTCAAAATGAGGCTCAGTAGTGTGTGTGGCCTCCACGTGCCTGTATGACCTTCCTACAATGCCTGGGCATGCTCCTGATGAGGTGGCAGATGGTCTCCTGAGGGATCTCCTCCCAGACCTGGACTAAAGCATCCGCCAACTCCTGGACAGTCTGTTGGTGGATGGTGCGAGACATGATGTCCCAGATGTGCTCAATTGGATTCAGGTCTGGGGAACGGGCGGGCCGGTCCATAGCATCAATGCCTTCGTCTTGCAGGAACTGCTGACACACTCCAGCCACATGTGGTCTTGCATTAGGAGGAACCCAGGGCCAACTGCACCAGCACATGGTCTCACAAGGGGTCTGAGGATCTCATCTCGGTACCTAATGGCAGTCAGGCTACCTCTGGCGAGCACATGGAGGGCTGTGCGGCCCCCCAAAGAAATGCCACCCCACACCATTACTGACCCACTGCCAAACCGGTCATGCTGGAGGATGTTGCAGGCAGCAGAACGTTCTCCTTGGCGTCTCCAGACTGTCACGTCTATCACATGTGCTCAGTGAGAACCTGCTTTCATATGTGAAGAGCACAGGGCGCCAGTGGCGAATTTGCCAATCTTGGTGTTCTCTAGCAAATGCCAAACGTCCTGCACGGTGTTGGGCTGTAAGAACAACCCCCACCTGTGGACGTCGGGCCCTCATACCACCCTCATGGAGTCTGTTTCTGATCGTTTGAGTAGACACATGCACATTTGTGGCTTGCTGGAGGTCATTTTGCAAGGCTCTAGCAGTGCTCCTCCTGTTCCTCCTTGCACAAAGGCGGAGGTAGCGGTCCTGCTGCTGGGTTGTTGCCCTCCTACGGCCTCCTCCACGTCTCCTGATGTACTGGCCTGTCTCCTGGTAGCGCCTCCATGCTCTGGACACTACGCTGACAGACACAGCAAACCTTCTTGCCACAGCTCGCATTGATGTGCCATCCTGGATGAGCTGCACTACCTGAGCCACTTGTGTGGGTTGTAGACTCCGTCTCATGCTACCACTAGAGTGAAAGCACCGCCAGCTTTCAAAAGTGACCAAAACATCAGCCAGAAAGCATAGGAGCTGAGAAGTGGTCTGTGGTCACCACCTGCAGAACAACTCCTTTATTGGGGGTGTCTTGCTAATTGCCTATAATTTCCATCTGTTGTCTATTCCATTTGCACAACAGCATGTGAAATTGATTGTCAATCAGTGTTGCTTCCTAAGAGGACAGTTTGATTTCACAGAAGTGTGATTGACTTGGAGTTACATTGTGTTGTTTAAGTGTTCCCTTTATTTTTTTGAGCAGTGTATATTAGAACTTCGGACCATATGTATGGTATTCACTCAAGTTAACGACATACTTCAAGGAAAAAGGGCCCCATACACTAGTACGATTTTACACGATTTCATACAATTCCGATATATCCGTCTGATATATTGTATGAAATTGTGTACAATCGTATGTGTTTTAGATCGTATCCAATCTGATGCGCATCCATGTGGACCCTGCAGGAGAAATAAGTCGTTATGGTAGACTTACAGTCGATAACGCTATTTCTCCGAAGTCCACAGTATCCACAGGGATCCGACCCTGACGCACCTGATTTGAGGATCTTTACACTTACTAACCAGTTCCCTCTTGTGTGGAAGTCTGTGTATGTGCTCTTCACGCCTGATTAGGGCTCTCTATGATGCTCCTGCCTTGAGCTTTGGAAAATAACTGAATTGCCTGAGCCAGGAGGCGGGGATATACGAGACGGGTCCATTGCATTCTGGGAGGCCGAAAGCTTTGATCGATTGGTGCCATTCCGCTGACGCTATCTTATATCCCAATGTTATCCTGTGGATATTGTGGACTTCGGAGAAATAGAGTTATCGACGGAAAGTCTACCATAACTGCTTGTCTTCTCCCCCATGTACAGTTTCATAGTATACTTATAGTGGTGACTGTCAGATTCTATTATAACCTGTGTTATATGGTCTGTACAGCACTTCCACACTGATAATCTTCTTTTCTGCAGCAGGGTACATAAGTTTCCACAGGAAAACATCGGGGTGTAGAGATGGATCTGGATCAAGGCACCAACAGGTAAAGCTTTAGCTATCCCAGGATGCAGTGGGGCCCCCCCTCTATAACCCCATCTCCAGGCACTGTGAGCTCAGTTTTAGAGTTGTTACCTGCAGTAGCAGGTCACTAAGCAGGGTGGCTGCGGTGGCAGCCCTGAAAGCTTTCTATTTTTTTTGTGGAAATTGACTTTTTTTCACGAGCTTGCGGCGCTGTAAGTCTGGTAGACTTCAGCGCTACAGCTCCAACACCGCACACGAGGCGCCGCATTCTCCCGCTGGCGTGCCCGGGCTCTTGTGGCGGGGACATCCATGGCGCTGCTCACTATTGTGAGGCGCTTCCTGGGATCGTGTGGCAGTCACCGGTGGGCAGGTATGAGGGTCTCCTAGCAGGACCTGCCATTGAAATCGCGATACGTCTGCCGTCTGGGGAGGCGGACCTTGGCGCTGGCGTGGACACTGCCACGGAGCAGTGACCCCACTACACCACCAGGGCAATAGGAGCACAGGTCAGGTGTATTAAGGCTCCATAGTACCTGAAGTGGAAGACCAGCGTAGGGGAGGCTTGACCTGTAGCCCCTCCCCTAGCTCTAGGCGACATCTGCTTTAGGTTTCCTGCCCTTGATCTGCCTCACTCTACCTCTTCCCTCGCATGACATTGGGCAGCCATCTTGCAGCATAGCAGCAGCAGGTCTCCAGGATTGCGGGGCAAAGCCTCCCTGTAAAAAAGCCTTAACAGGACTGGTTTTTACATACGCTTGAGTATCCTACCTGTCTCATAAGGCAGCGCTAGTTGAGAAAAGTGTTCATTGCAGTTCATTTGTGCGAGTTTCCTGCATTATACTCCAGCCTCCGGGCTGTGCTGTGATATAAGGGTCCTTTTGCAGCAATAATAACATTGTATTGCTGCATTTTGTATGACTGAGCGCCTTTTATCTCCGATATCTTTCTCATATATTCTATACTCTGGGCTGCGGTGCGTTTGGGTTAGAATTGCAGCTAACAGAGTTTATCTATATCCGTATATAAGTATATTACATCTGTATTGCAGTCGCATTACACCCTGTACTGTTTATTTGCATATATCGTACTGTGTAAGTCCACTTTGTTCTCATTGTCATAATGTCTAACAAAAAAAGGCGCAAACAGGCTGAGGGTGTAATATTGAAAGTCGACAGTAACTAGGTCGACAATGTCTAGGTCGACCACTATTGGTTGACAGTAACTAGGTCGACAGGGTGTCTAGGTCTACAGGGTCTTTAGGTCGACATGTTCTAGGTCGACAGGTCAAAAGGTCGACATGAGTTTTTAATGTTATTTTGGTGTCGTTTTCTTCGTAGAGTGACCGGGAACCCCAATTAGTGCACCGCGTCCCCTCGCATGGCTTGCTTCGCTCGCCATGCTTCGGGCATGGTGCCTTCACTTCGCTCGGCACAGATTACCGTTCCAATCGTAGTCCACGTGGATCGTTAAGTATGAAAAGGTTCCAAAAAAAGAGAAAAATTGTGAAAAACTCATGTCGACCTTTTGACCTGTCGACCTTGAACATGTCGACCTAAAGACCCTGTCGACTAATAGTGGTCGGCCTAGACATTGTCGACCTAGTTACTGTCGACTTTCAATCCGGATCCCACAGGCTGAAGCCCCCTGTATTACTCTCCTGCAGAGTGTTCTCAGCCGGTTTATCTGAGGAGGACATGTTACATGACGGTCTCTGTGCTGTTTGTTATACACCTTCCAGTCAGTCCGCTGCTCCTGACCCTGCTCAGGAGCCCCCATGGGCAGCACTCTCATCATCATCATTATTAGGTACCCTGATAGAACGCCTTGCGCCCCCCCTATGGGTCTGCCTGTGGCACTACCTCCTCAAATGGTCTCTATGGTGAATCCGCCATGGGCGGATAATTTGTCTAACCAACTGCAAATACTAAATCAGTCCCTGACTAGACAGAAAGCTCCCTCTGGCCACATACGTGTCTCTAGTCTTTCTAAGGGGGCTACTTCTTCCTCACAATCCACAATCCTCTCTGATGTCTCATCTGAAGAGCAGGGGGAGCGTACAGCCCAATCTGACACAGGCTCCTGTTCTGCGGATGAAGAGGCTCCTATGATAGTAGATGTCCCTGACCTGATAGACGCTATTAAGCATATTCTCCAACTCACTGAGGAGGAGGAATCCACTACAGTGGCTAAGAAAACTGATATGTTCAAAAAGCAGAAGGTGGTTAAAACTGAATTACTCCACTCTGATCATTTATTGGACATCAGACAGGAACCCTGGACCACTCCAGGCAAGAAGTTCCCTGTTTCTAAAAGGGCATTGGCTCGTTATCCTCTGCCTGCGGAGATTTGTAACAAATGGGAAAATCCACCGCCGGTGGATTCTTATATCAGCCACCTTGTGGTATCATCCACTCTGTCCATTACTACTGTCACTTCTCTAAGGGAACCGAAAGATAAACGTATCTAGGGTTGCCTGAAGTCTATAGACCTACTACAGATGCTTCCTGGTCAGCAAAGGCAATTGAGGCTTGGGTTCAGGCACTAGAGGATGAGCTACCGGAGGATATCTCTGAGGAAGGTAAACAGCTTCTTATTACATTTAGGAAGCTTCGTCTGAGGCTGGAGTGTTGGCCGTCAAGGCGTCCGCTACATACATTCTGGCGCACCGTATTCTGTGGTTGAGGTCGTGGAAAGTGGAACTGGATTCTAAGAATACCTTAGAAGTCCTCCCCTTCACTGGGGATATTCTGTTTGGGGAAGAACTGAAAAAGATGATGTATGCATTGGCGGCTGCTAAGACAGCATTTCTACCCCCCCACAGATCCTTCTCAGAAGGCTAAAAGCACCACTTTTTTCTCCTTTCGGGCTCAGGGAAAAGCAAAAGGTCAGTCTTACCGTAGATAGTCTCGCAATCCCATACCATCCGTGGGGCTTCCGCAGAACAGTTGTGCAAGTCGGCTACATGGTCTTCAGTGAACACATTTCTTAGGTTCTATGCCTTTGATAACTTCGCCTCCCAGGGTACTTACTTTGGACGCTGGATTCTTATATCCGCTCAGGCACGTTCCACCCCCCCCCCTCCCGAAGTACTGCTTTAGGACATCTCCAATTGTACTCTGCTGCATAAAGTAAGAGTTATGGTAGACTTACTATTGTTCACTCCCTTTCTGCAAAGTACATAGGTTCCACAGGGCTCCCACCCTGACGCATCTGGCTTCTTTGGGTTTGTATGGCATTGGCCTCTGGTCCTTTCTCCTGTCGTGAGAATGTGTTCTTGTGTGTCTAACCTCTTCATTCTCTCTTACCTGATTCCTGCATTGGATTGGTTAACAAAACTGAGCTCTCAGTGCCTGTAGGCGGGGTTATAAAGCTAAAGCTTTACCTGTTAATGCCTGCATCCAGATCCATCTCTACACCCCAATGTTTCCCTGTGGACCCTATGTACTTTGCAAACAGGGAGTTAACAATGGTAAGTCTACCATAACTCTGACTTTACTAATTTCTGATATAATTTATTAGTTATGTGGTTTTTATTATTTTGTGTGTATATATAAGGAAGAGATATGACTGATACTAAGGTAGAATTTATAGAGGGAGAAGAAGAGACGTATGTGAGGGTTGATCAGCAGTGTAAGGAGGGAGAAATCCCTACAGATATCAGCACAGGTGAGTAATAATCCTTATTACAGAAAAGAGTCACATATTCTCCTTCCTCAGTCACTACAGCAATCTCTTGTCCTCCATCATCATCATCTGTCATTACAGACTAATGAGGGAAATGTATCTGCCTAGTGGGAGAGTCAGGAGCCATCAGCCCCTATTATACTCCTGCTCTTCCCCTCACATCATGTCACTGTGTGTTACCAGCCCAGAGATCTGACCAGTTTCCTCCCCGCACTCTCTGGTGTATCTCATACATCAGGAGCCATCAGCCCCTATTATACTCCTGCTCTTCCCCTCACATCATGTCATTGTGTGTTACCAGCCCAGAGATCTGACCAGTTTCCTCCCCGCACTCTCTGGTGTATCTCATACATCAGGAGCCATCAGCCCCTATTATACTCCTGCTCTTCCCCTCACATCATGTCATTGTGTGTTACCAGCCCAGAGATCTGACCAGTCTCCTCCCCGCACTCTCTGGTGTATCTCATACATCAGGAGCCATCAGTATCTGATGGATAGATATACGGTGTCACAGATCTGCCCTGTCACGCTTCTGGGTATTTGGGGACTTTAGACATCTAGTACATTGTTTCTTATCTTTTACTGAATGTGCCAACGTAACTATTTTTGATAGATCTTCCCTGATAACAAAAACTTACGGATGTTGACCACTGGCCAATTGCCCTGCCTGTTTATTGCTGTATTGCAATTACATTACAGTTGAAACATCTATATGAAGGAATTTTACTCTGTTATGTTGGTGGGTTTCCACTCCTGAACTGCTCGCTTCAGGTCCTTCCACAACATCTTGATTGGAGTAAGCTCAGGACTTTGGCTTGGCCGTTCCAAAACTTTACATTTATTCTTCTGTAACCATTCTTTGGTGGAATGACTCTTGTCTTGCTGCATGACCCACGTTCTCTTGAGATGCAGCTCATGGACAGATGTCCTGACATTTTCCTTTAAAATATTCTGGTATAATTCTGAATTCATTGTCCCATCAATGATGGCAAGTCATCCTGGACCAGGTGCAGCAAAACAGGGAACGCGATTGAACAATTGTTGGTCCCAGATGGCAAAACTGTTAACACTAATCCAAAAAATGCAAAGAAAGGTGTTAGTGTTGACCTACTGAGGCTGTCCGTCGACCATACGGGGTTGGCTTAAAGCATGTAGATTTTCTATACCACACCCATACTATGTTCTCAGGCCACTGTGCTCATTGGGACCTTCAAAGCAGAAGATATTTTTCTGTACCCTTTGCCAGATTTGTGCCTTGAGACTGTCTGGGAGGTCTACAGACAATTCCTTTGACTTCATGCTTGGTTTGTGCTCAGACATGCACTGTCAAGTGTGGGACCTTATATAGACAGGTGTGTGCCTTTCCAAATCATGTCCAGTCAATTGAATTTACCACAGGTGGACTCCAGTTAAGCTGTAGAAACATCTCAAGGATGATCAGTGGAAACAGGATTTACCTGAGCTCAATTTTGAGCTTCATGGCAAAGGCTGTGAATACTTATGTACATGTGATTTCTTAGTTTTTTATTTTTAACAAATTTGCAAAATTCTAAAAAAAACAAACCTTTTTTCACATAGTCATTATGGGGTATTGTGTGTAGAATTTGGAGGGAAAAAAATTATTTATTCCACTTTGGAATAAGACTGTAACATATCAAAATGTGGAAAAATTGAAATGCTGTGAATACGTTTCGAATGCACTGTACTCAGTCAATGTGTGTCTCCTACAGATGGGCCCAGTAACAGAGATACCCCAGAGAGATGTCCCCGTCCTCTGTATTCCCAGGATTGTACAGAGGAGAAACACAGGATTCCACAGGAGCATCAGGTAGGTGGGATTTAGGGTTTCACCAGTATATTAACGTGACCGTCATGTCCTCCTACAGTCACGTCAAACAGCCTCTCTTTGCCCGCTAGGTTATGTGGTTCTTGGTTTTTGTTGAAAATGCGTCTAAGTCGCAAAGTGTGACTGGAACGTACAAGCAGACTATGCTGATTAAATTTTCCAATACAGGTTCTGTTCTGCTCCATATACAGACTCAGTCACACACAAGTGTTTCCCTGTGCGTCCTGGACACATTGCATTGTATAAGACGCATTTTCGGCAAGAAAAGGACACCTGATGTTAGCTCAGGACCTGCTGGCTCACTTGAGCTGTATGGCGTACTGAGGCTAGATGTATGACGTTGCATCTATATGTGATTTGTAGAGCAGCTGTGTGTGTCTTATACACTGCTATTCTACTGTTTGTTATTGTTTTGTGTATTATGTAGTATGATGACCTGATTGATAATAAGGCAGAAGATACAGAGGGAGATGAAGAGACATATGTGACTGATATGAAGGGAGAAGATACAGAGGGAAAAGAAGAGACGTATGTGACTAATATGAAGGCAGAAGATATAGAGGGAGAAGAAGAGACGTATGTGACTGATATGAAGGGAGAAGATACAGGGGGAGAAGAAGAGACGTATGTGACTGATATGAAGGCAGAAGATACAGAGGGAGAAGAAGAGACGTATGTGACTGATATGAAGGCAGAAGATACAGAGGGAGAAGAAGAGACGTATGTGACTGATATGAAGGCAGAAGATACAGAGGGAGAAGAAGAGACGTATGTGACTGATATGAAGGGAGAAGATATAGAGGAAGAAGAAGAGATGTATGTGACTAATATGAAGGCAGAAGAAACAGAGGGAGAAGAGGAGACGTATGTGACTGATATGAAGGCAGAAGATATGGCGGGAGAGGAAGAGACGTATGTGACTGATATGAAGGCAGAAGATACAGAGGGAGAAGAAGAGACGTATGTGAGGGGTGATCAGCAGTGTAAGGAGGAGGAAATCCCTACAGATATCACCACAGGTGAGTAATAATCACTTAATACAGAAGAGTCACATAATGTCCTTGCGCAATCAGTCCTACACCCTCCTCTGTCAATGAGCAGTTTGTAGATTTGTAGAGATGTTTTCTACAGACTTGTATACAATGTATATGAGAAATGGAAAATGCAATTAGACCGTGACAGAATTAAGTCTAATGCAGAATTGGGGGTCGCTATATTGATGCTGTTTGGGTTCTTCAGTCCTCCAATTACTCCTACCAACTCATTCCCTCAGAATCATCCTTTACATTCTCTACATTTGAGGTCCATGCTATATACCTCTTCCAACCTGTTTACCTTCAAGTATGTGTCGTTTACCATCCCCCTGGCTCTCCCTCCAAATTCCTTGACATCTTTGCTTCCTAGCTCCCTCACTTCCTTTCTGCAGATCTTTCCTCCATAATTTTAGGTGGCTTCAGTGTCCCCATCAATATCCCCACAGAATGTTATGCCTCTGAACTCCTTACCCTCACACCATTGTTTGGTCTCTCCTGATGGGGCTCCTCTCCCTCCCATGTGAGTGTGCACTTACTTGATCTGGTCTTTACTCACCGTTGTGATATTTCTGACTACAACTACCCATTAGCCATCTCTGACCATCACCTTCTCTCTTTTAACTCTCTGCTTCTCCACCTCTGCCCCCTAAGGCTACCATCACGTGACATAGATGACATCAACACCGTTTCCTTATCCTCCTTGCTTGACTCATTTAGCTCCGCTTGCAACTCACTTGTCTTGTGGTCACTCCCAGAGGTGATTTTGGCTTGTTATTTGCATATCTCGAACACACCTGTCCAGATGATCCCAAAGTAGTTTAATTGGATTGCAACCAGGATTCTGGGGTGGCCAAACCATGTTCTTCAGCATCTGTTGTTATTGTTTTAACTGAACATACTTTTTTGAGCAATGATGGGAGGTGTGTTTTGGGTCAATATCTTGCTGTAGTGTGAAACCATGATCAATAAGGCGGTGGCTGGAATGGATGGCATGGTGCACCAGGATGTTGTGGAGGCATTTGGCTTCCACAATTCCTTAGATTCTTACGAAGTCACCAACCTCACCACCTCTGAAACATACCCAGACCATAATGGAACCTTCTTCATGCGTAACTGTGGGCACAATACAAGCAGGAAGCATGTGCGTGCCTGTTGCATGATGAATTAACTTTTCTTCAGGGTTCATAGCCATCCATAGCTTTTGGAGTCTCCCAAGATGCACTGGTCCATTCACCCCTCACACCCTGCTCACAGCTCAGGCACTCTGTTTCATTTTGGTGCCAGCAGGAGCTGCACCTGTCATAACTGTGGGGCTGCAATAGGTAGCCCAAGCTACTGGAAACCTGAGTAGCAGCGCTAGGCACTCCTTTGGACGCCAGCACTGCTGCTCCTACACCCTCACCGGTGCCGCGACTCCAGCCACGGCGGAGGAGCGAAGGGAGCCCCCTAGATTGCAACCATCCATCGGGAGACAGGTAAGGCGGGTTCCCGCTAACTCGGGACCCGCACACCTGCAGTTGTTCCCTGGGCACAGGCAGCAGACTACACTAGACGACCAGGGCTTTACGTACTGGCTGCTTGGGGCACTTTTACTGTGCCAGGGTACCCCTCGGCTCCATGGTTCCGCCTTCGACATGGTGGAATATGCTCCGTTCACTACAGGCCACTTCAGCACCTCATCTTGGCCAAAGGAACGGGCAATCCAAACGGATAAAATCTCAGATGATTGTCCTCACTCCGCAGGTGTGAGAGTCCTTCTTGTGGTGGTTACAGACTTCGCACCTGGACAAGAGCTTTGGATCCTGGACTAAATTCTTCAAACCACGGGTGCCAGTCTCCACGGATGGGCATGGTCACAAGCAGTCACACCTTTTCAAGGACGTTGGATCCCAGGGAAAGGAACCTTCCACTCAATGTTCTGGAACTTCAAGCCATGCACAGGGCTCTCCTTCTGACTCAACCCATCCTTCAAGGATGTTCAGCATAAGTCCAGTCTGACAATGCCACAGCAGTGGCATATCTCAATCATCAGGGCGGCACTCGGAGCGCCGCCACAGCGGCGGAAGTGACACAAATTCTCACCTGGGCAGAAGTCAGTTGTCGTGTCCAGAACATGGGATCCCCATGCGGCCTTCGTGGACGTATTGGCAGTCAAATGGCCGTTCAATCTGGCATACCTCTTTCTCTGTTATCCCAGCTTCCCAGGGTGCTTTGCAAGTTTAAGTAGGAAGGCAGCACCGTGATTTTTATAGCTGCGGCCTGGCCCAGAGGCCATTGGTTCACGGATCTTCACAGTCTGTCCATAACATAGTAACATAGTAGTTCAGGTTGAATAGAGGCAAAATGCCCATCGTGTTCAACCTGTATTAAGTTGAGTTGATTATAATGTACCTGCTGAAGTAATGTTTTATGACTAGTTAACAACTATAAATCATGTTACACCCGGATTATCAAGTCCATATTTTAATTGTTATAACCTTGGACATCATTTTCAATCAGAAATTTATCCAATCCTTTTTTAAATGCATTTACAGACTCCACCATTACCACCTTCCCTGGCAGGGAATTCCAAATCCTTATTGCCCTCGCAGTGAAGAACCCTTTCCTCCGTTGCGTACGGAATTTTCTCTCCTCCAGCCTCAGCGAGTGCCCACGTGTCCTAAACAGAGTTCTTTTTAATAAATAATTCCTCTGATAACTCTTTGTAATGTCCCTTTACATATTTGAAGATATTAATGTCTCCTCTTAGACGCCTCTTTTCCAGTGTAAACATACTCAACCTAGTAAGCCTTTCCTCGTAATCCAGTCCCTCTAGCCCTCGTAGAGGAAGTAAAACAGCCCAGTTTTATTTCCTCTACGACCAGAACTCATGTCTCCCTCAGAGACGGCAACAGAAATGTTCTCTTACATCCTAGAGGATGCTGGAGTCCACATTAGAACCATGGGGTAAAGACGGGTCCACCAGGAGCCATGGGCACTTTAAGAGTTTAATAGAGTGGGCTGGCTCCTCCCTCTATGCCCCTCCTACCAGACTCATTTTAGAAAATGTGTCCGGAGGAGCCGGTCACAGCTAGGGGAGCTCCTAGGAGTTTTTCTAGTTTTATTATTTTTCTTAGAGTAGGCACAGGGAGGCTGCTGGCAACAGCCTCCCTTCTTCGTGGGACTTAGGGGGGGGGGGGAGTAGTGTCCAACCCTGAGAGGTTAATGGCCACTATCTCCGCTGACAGGACATTAAGCTCCTGAGGGTGATGATCGCTAGCACCCGAGGCGACCGCTCACTCCTGCAGCATGCCGCCACCCCCTAACAGAGCCAGAAGATCGCAGTGGTGAGTAGGTCACCCGCGACCCGACAAGCGGGGAGCTGGTGTGAATGGTGGCAACAGTTTGGGAGCGCAGTACTGAAGCTGCGCTCCGGAGGCTCAGCAGTACAGATATGCGGCGCTGTGAGGGGCGCCTTGGGCCAGCGCAATACCCTTACACTGGTCACTGCATCTATCAGGGTCACTGCACTGCTGCTTGAAATGATACCTCAGGCCAGTATAAAGAATGTAAAGTGCGGGAAGACGTGCCATTTTCGGGGGGCGGAGCTTCTCAGAGTGGATCCAGCAGCTCTCCAGCACAATTTTCTCTCTGCAGAACATCACACACAGACGCTGACAGGGAGCGCTGACCCTCCACATAACTCCAGTCATCCTGTGCGGTACCAGGGGGTTATAGACAGAAGGGGGGGGGGGGGGGGGGGCGGAGAGTGTATTTATAACTGTGTAGTCTATTAAGGGTACACAGTCAGCGCCAGACATTTATTCTATAACTGTCTCTGGGGCGCTGTGTGTGTGCTGGCTCCATTAACTCTGTGTCTCTCTGAAGGTACTTGGAGGAAACTGTGTCTGACATTTTCCAGTGTGTGTATGTATGCAAATCTCGCATTACTATGTCCAGCGACTCTGTCTCTTGTGCTGCAGAGTATGTATCTTCACCAGAGGAATCCATTCCATGTACTCAAGAATGTAGTGTTACATCTCCACCTTCCGAACCCCAGTGGGTTGCTTCTATTAAGGGCATGATATCCCAGATTTCTACTAGGATAGCGCATACTGAGACTGAAACACCGGTGTTACAGAAATCTATGGAGGTTTTGTCTGGTTCTGTCCCCTCTACCTCAAAGTCCCCTAGTATATACCCTAAGAAACGTGTGCTTGCCCAGATTATGCAGGTCGACACGGATACCGACTCTGACACGGCAGACGGTGATGTGGATATGCGGGGGGGGTGAAGCTTCCCTTGCAAAGGGGGTGCAGCTCATGATTGAGGCCATTAGGGATGTGTTACACATTACTGACAAACCACCTGAGCAGGTTGAGGAGGCTTACTTTACAAACAATAAAAAATCCTCCCTGACCTTCCCTGCATCTAAAGCAGGCATGTCCAAACTGCGGCCCTCCAGCTGTTGAGAAACTACACATCCCAGCATGCACTGACACAGCTTTAGCATTCTCTGACAGCAAAACTGTCAGGGCATGCTGGGATATGTAGTTTCACAACAGCTGGAGGGCCGCAGTTTGGACAAGCCTGGTCTAAAGAATTAAACGCATTATTTGAGAAATCCTGGGAAAACCTAGAGAAAAAATTCCAGATCCCGAAAAGGGTTCTCGTTGCCTTTCCTTTCCCTGAGGATGATAGGGAAAAGTGGGAAATCCCACCTATAGTAGACGCTTCTGTATCTAGACTGTCTAAAAAGGTGATGTTACCTGTCCCTGGGTCTACCGCTTTCAAGAGCCGGCAGACCGCAAGATTGAGACTACGCTCAAATCCATATACACTGCTTCTGGCATGGCGCTAACGCCCACTATTGCCTGTGCATGGATTTCTAAGGCCATAGTAAGGTGGTCAGGCACATTACTAGAGGAATTTTGATTCTATGGATAGAAGTGACATTGAATTGTTTTTACGTAACATACAGGATTCTGTGGTTTCATGGTGGAGGCCATGAAGGACCTGGGTCATCTGAATGCAAGGATGTCTTCCATGGCTGTCTCTGCACGCAGGGGACTCTGGCTGCGCCGATGGTCGGCTGACGCGGAATCCAGGAGAAGTATGGAGAACCTACCCTTCACAGGTCAGGCTCTATTTGGGGAAGCATTGGCTGTTTGGATCTCCAAGGCAACCACTAGTAAGTCAACCTTTCTTCCCTCAGCCACTCAGACAACGAAGAAACCTTTTTTTACGTCCACAATGCAGCCCTCTCGGATCGCGAATGCTAAAAAGTCCAAGCCTCCTGCCACTTTTTTCAGAGGTGGTCTGGCAAAATTAAAAAAACCTGCCTGCACCCGCAGGTTCCCGGGACCAGAAGCCTGCTTCTGTTTCCTCAAAATCCTCAGCCTGATAGTCGACCTCGCAGTCTGGAGGACGTACAGGTGGGAGCAAGACTCAGACGTTTCAGTCACGTCTGGGTGTCATCCGACCTGGATCCCTGGGTACAGGATATTGTGTCCTAGGGGTACAGACTGGAGTTTCAAGAGCTCCCAACTCACAGATTCTTCAAATCAGGCTTGCCAACTTTGCAGGCAGAAAGGGCTATCCTACAGGAAGCCATTCAAAAATTGGAAAGGTCGGCTGTCATTGTTCCAGTTCCACTTCATCTGGAAAACAGGGGTTACTATTCAAACCTGTTTGTGGTACCGAAACCGGATGTTTCGGTCTGACCGATTTTGAAACTGAAGTCGTTAAACCCTTATCTGAGGGAATTCAAGCTCAAAATGGAGTCTCTGAGAGCGGTGATCTCCAGTCTGGAGGAGGGAGTTTCTGGTATCCCTGGACATCAAGGATGCGTACCTCCACATTCCAATTTGGCCGCCACACCAGGCTTATCTCCAATTTGCGTTGTTGGACTGTCACTATCAGTCCCAGGCGCTGCCTTTTGGCCTCTCCGCAGCACCGAGGGTGTACACCAAGGTCATGGCAGAGATGATCCTACTCCTCCGCAAGCAGGGAGTGAACATTATTCCATATCTGGATGATCTGCTGATAAAGGCTTCTTCAAGGGAGAAGCTGTTACAGAGCATTGCTCTCTCAACTCGACTACTCCAGGATCACGGGTGGATCCTGAACCTTCCAAAATCACATTTGAAACTGACAAGGAGACTGCCCTTCCTGGGGATGATCCTCGATACGGAAGTACAGAAAGTGTTTCTGCCGTTGGAGAAAGCGTTGGTGATCCAATCGATGGTCCGGGATGTCCTGAAACCTGCCCGGGTATCGGTTCATCAGTGCATTCACCTTCTGGGGAAGATGGTTGCCTCCTACGAGGCTCTACAGTACGGAAGATTTCATGCACGATCCTTCCAACTGGATCTCCTGGACAAATGGTCGGGAACTCATCTTCACATGCACCAGCAGATACGCCAGAATTTCACTCCTCTGGTGGCTGCAAACCTCTCACCTTCTCGAGGGCAGACGGTTCAGGATTCAGAATTGGATCCTTCTAACCACGGATGCAAGTCTCAGAGGTTGGGGAGGAGTCACCCAAGGGGAAAACTTCCAAGGAAAGTGGTCAAGTCTGGAATCCATCCTTCCGATAAACATTCTGGAACTAAGAGCCATGTACAACGGCCTCCTACATGCGGTGCATCTTCTACAAGATCAGGCAATTCAGGTCCAGTTGGACAATGTAACAACGGTGTCCTACATAAAGTGACAGGGCGGAACGAAGAGCAGATCCGCAATGTCAGAGGTTACAAGAATCCTCCTCTGGGCAGAAAAGCACGTGTTTGCGCTGTCGGCAATCTTCATTCCGGGAGTGGACAACTGGGAAGCGGACTTCCTCAGCAGACACGATCTCCATCCGGGAGAATGGGGCCTCCATCCGCAGGTGTTCGAGGAGGTCACAAGTCGTTGGGGTGTACCTCAAATAGACATGATGGCCTCCCGCCTCAACAAGAAGCTTCGGAGGTACTGTTCCAGGTTGAGAGATCCACAGGCAGTGGCAGTGGATGCCCTGGTAACTCCGTGGGTGTTCAAGTCAGTGTATGTGTTCCCTCCACTTCCACTAATCCCAAAGGTTCTCAAACTAATAAAAAGAACAAGGGTTCAGGCGATCCTCATTGCTCCGGTCTGGCCAAGGAGGGCTTGGTACGCAGATCTTCTGGAATTACTGCTGGAGGATCCAAGGCCTCTTCCTCTTCGCGAGGACCTTCTGCAAAAGGGGCCGTTTGCTTATCAAGACCTACCGTGGCTACGTTTGACGGCATGGAGGTTGAATGCCTGATTTTAGCTCGGAGGGGTATTCCGAAAAAGGTAATTCCTACCCTGATACAGGCTAGGAAGGGAGTAGCGTCTAAACATTACCATCAGATTTGGAAAAAGTATGTGTCTTGGTGTGAGTCAAAGAAGTTTCCTACGGTGGAGTTTCAACTGGGACGGTTTCTCCTCTTTCTGCAAGCAGGTGTGGATGTGGGCCTACGCTTGGGCTCTATAAAAGTCCAGATTTCGGCCTTGTCCATTTTTTTCCAGAAACAATTGGCTGCTCTCCCAGAGGTTCAGACTTTATTGATAGGCGTTCTGCACATCCAACCACCGTTTGTGCCACCTACGGCACTGTGGGATCTTAATGTGGTGCTACAGTTCCTGCAATCGGATTGGTTCGAGCTTTTACAGGAGGTAGAATTCAAGTTTCTCACTTGGAAGTCTGTCACACTGTTGGCATTGGCATCTGTTAGGCGTGTGTCAGAATTGGGGGCCTTGTCTTACAAGAGCCCTACTTGATTTTCCATGAAGATAGGGCTGAACCTAGAACGCATCAGCAATTTCTTCCGAAGGTAGTGTCAGCTTTTCATATCAACCAACCTATTGTGGTGCCAGTGGCTACTGACACCTCAATTACCTCAAAGTCCTCGGATGTTGTGAGGGCTTTGAAGATTTACGTGAAGAGAACTTCTCATCACAGGACATCAGATTCTCTGTTTGTCCTGTATACTCCCAGCAAGGTTGGGTGTCCTGCTTCTAGGCAGACGATTTCTCGTTGGATCAGGTTTACTATCCAGTATGCTTACTCTACGGCAGGCTTGCCGTGTCCGAATTCTGTTATGGCCCACTCTACACGTAAAGTGGGTTCTTCCTGGGTGGCTGCCTGGGGTGTCTCGGCTTTACAGCTTTGCTGAGTAGCTACTTGGTCAGGGTCGAACACGTTTGCCAAGTTCTACAAGTTCGATACTGTGGCCTCTGAGGACCTAAAGTTTGGTCAATCTGTTCTGCAGGAGCCTCCGCGCTCTCCCTCCCGTACTGGGAGCTTTGGTACATCCCCATGGTACTAATGTGGACCCCAGCATCCTCTTGGACGTAAGAGAAAATAGGTTTGTAATTACCTACCGGTAAATACTTTTCTCGTAGTCCGTAAAGGATGCTGGGCGCCTGCCCAGTGCTTCGTTTTCCTGCATTGTTACTTGGTTTAGTACTGCCTTGTTACTTGGTTAAGTATTGTTGGTTCAGCCGTTGCTGAATCGTTCCAAGTTGGTTAGCTTGGCTTTCCTTTTGTTATGTGTGAGCTGGTGTGAATCTCATAACTATCTGTGTATTTCCTTCTCTCAAAGTATGTCCGTCTCCTCTGGCACAGTTCCTAGACTGAGTCTGGTAGGAGGGGCATAGAGGGAGGAGCCAACCCACACTATTAAACTCTTAAAGTGCCCATGGCTCCCAAGGGACCCATCTATACCCCATGGTACTAAATGGAACCCCAGCATCCTCTACGGACTGCGAGAAAAAGATTTACCGGTAGGCAATTAAAATCCTATTTTCTTCGTAGTCCATAGTGTCCACAGGGTGGGTAGGGTTAAAATGCTTAACCCGCCCGATGTCGGGATGCCACTGGCGGTCATGTGACCGCCGGCATCCCGACCGTCTGGATTACATACCGAACCCACTTCCAGGACTTTCTGCTTTAATTAAGGTGCCTTCAGTGGTGAAGGGTCCCTTCAGTCACATGACCAAGGCCTGTTGTATTCTGACTGGTCAGGCGGCTGGATGACATCACACCAGTATGGCAGCACCCAGGATCCGAGGCCATGTTAACCGCCAGGAGCAGACCCTAACCATGTATGGGTGAGTGCTAGGTGCTGTAGCGCCGCACTCTTGGAGTCTACAGGACAAAAGGGATACACTGCTGTACCTGGTAAGGTGACCCCTGGTTCCCGTGTGTGACTATCATCTCTTTAGCTGCACAGATACCATAAGCTGCTTGTATATGCACAATAACAACTTTCTGCACAATCATCAGTGAATGTGCAAAGTCTGGACCTCCTCATGACTGCATTATCAGGGCCTACTCAGCGTCTGTCCCATACGGCACACATCTGTTAGCACTTTCCTTTCTCCCCCCGATAGACTATACCTCCAGGACACACTGCCTCTAGCTGCACGGCGGTTCCTTCTGGGGTCTGAACTTTGAGTTGTGGCTTCCCCATCCAAACTGCAAAGCATCTGCTCCTTCATCAGATTCCCGAGTCTGGCCACTATAGACAGGTCCCTCACAAAAAGTGAATGAACGCGTTATCAAGGGAGAGTGGCAGCTTGTTTAGCAGCCTCGTCAGCCAGTATGTTACCCTGGGCTATAAAAAAAAATATGTTCTAGTTGTGTGCGCTAGACATTTGTTGACTGAGAGTAGTTTAAATACATATACACAAATGAATGTAATAAGGAGAAACACTTCCTTTAGATGAAGTAATGAAGTTTAAAATTTAAAGGAACAGGCGTGCTTAAAATGTGACGTCACATTGGTGCCAAATTTGAGTTCCATCTATTTAAGGTAGTTCCTGGGGACATTCCTGTGCCAGAGTAAGGGATCATTTATTATACTCCAATGTTCAGCCTTAGTACTTCCCAGTGCTCTGCCTGTGTCCCGCTCCTGGTTCCTGCCTTCCCTTTGCTTCGTTCTTGGTCCCTGCCATCCTAGTGTCCGCTCCCTGTTACAGTTCCTGACCTCCGGTCCAGTTCTGTCCCAGTCTGTCGTCTGGCACGGCGAAGCGAACTTTCAAATGGGTACGAGCAACAAAAGGAATCAACATACTGGATAAGGGCTGACCCGTGCCATGGAAGGAAGGCAGAAAGGTTATTTGCCTGAGCTTGAGGAAAATAACTTGGAGTAACCGTTGGAGATATTTCCTGTGTAGGGTGTAGAAGTTCCTAATTTGTGCAATAAATTCTGTAATTCCTTCTTGACGGTTTAGCCAGTCTTTGCACATTGTGAATTGGCATAGTGTGTGCCGGTTTTTGACGACGACCAATCTTTTTACTAACGTTATGAACCTCAGGCATTTTAAATGTCTCGTGTTTTGGTTTTTTTGGATGGTCTAGGACACAGGTTCTCAAACTCAGTGCATGTTTTGTTGGTCTCCTCACAGAATCACAAGTGAAATAATTAGCTCCACCTGTGGACCTTTTAAAATGTGTCAGTGAGTAATAAATACACCTGCGCACCTGCTGGATTACTTGGAAAGCATTGACTGTTTGGGGTACTGAGGACCAAGTTTGAGAACCTATGGTCTAGGACATTGTTTTGTCAATTTAACGGTGTTCTCTCCAATAAACTCATCATTATACTGTCTGGTGTCCTTTTTGGGAATATCCAAAAAAGAAGTACACGACCTCATTGTGATACAGGCCTGGAATTATCTATATCTATTCCACTTCTAAACCGTGCCATAATGAAAAACGTAGAACTTGAATCCGTCAAGAAATAAGGTCACCTAGGACCTGCCGGCATATGCCCAATTCAGTCGCCTGTCTTCCTCTGCTGCTATCGATGAAGGGAGTCCATATAAGAAGTTCCTCAGTATCTTTTTATCTTGTCTCTACTGATCAGAGACAACCTGTCTCCCTCTCGTAGGCCGAGACCTTTAGTCCTAAACACTGAACTGTCCCTGAAGACTTCTATAAATAAAGTTAGGTGGCCACTCTTTGTAGATGAGATGTCCAGGATGTGGATGGTCCATGGTCAGTAGACCTTGAAGACCAGCTGGAGCCCCCGCCACAAAATCCAAAATATCATTCTAGAATATGAGTGATTTATTAGCAAAAAAAATGCTGACTACTGAAGGTAACACTATTACAGAGACTCCAATGCCCAAGTGGGGTTCTGCCTACAACACAGAAATGCTCGTCCTTTATTCATTATGAGTAACATTGAGTCTATTACAATCTCTGGACTTTCCAGCCGCCTGCCGAAATGGTACATCTTGTGGTCGGCTGGTCATTTTATGTTTGATGGCAGTTCTGATAAATTGAACATTTAACGAGAAATGGTTCTATGAGTTCAGTGATCTACCATGTTCAATATCCACAAAGTGAAAAAAGTATTCTCCTAAATTTAATGATCTAATATTTTACATCACATTTAATAGCTTTATTTCCTCTTCAGGGTCCATAATCTCCACAGGGAAGACATTGGATAGTAGGTGTTGGATAGGACCGGGCACCAAACAGTTAAAGATTTAAGAGCTCACAGGATGCTCTAGTCCTTATCCCCCATACCCCGCCCCCAGCCCAGGCTATTCGGTTTTGTTTTGGTGCCAGCAGGAGCCAGATGCACCTTTAATAGTGCGGCTGCTTTTATGTTTTAATTTATTTTTATTTTACTTCAATTGAGCAAGCAGCGCTAGGCAGTCCTAAGGATGTCAGTGCTGCTGTTCCTTCAACTCCCCGCTGGTGCTGCAACACCAGCAACTGGTCTGGTGATTCCGGCGGGCACCTGGGAGCTCTGCTAGCTGGCTACCCAGGGACATCGCAGACTGCAACCGGAGCATGGGAACCCGCATCTTTTATGCAGTCTAACCTCCGGTCTTCGAGATGGACCGGAGGGGTTGATGTGGGCTGCTGGTTTGTCCGGGAACCCACTAGTCCACCGGCGCATTTAAAAACTGGGGCTGGGGGCTGGATCCCCATTGGTGTCTTCGTTTTCACAGGTTTTGTTGCAGATAGCGGACCACTTAGCAGCTCCCACTGTGCCTCCCCCTATGAGTTTCCACAGCAGTTAAACCCTGCTTTACCAGTCCCCTCTATGCCCCCTCCCTGGGTGGATGTTCTCTCTAACTCAGTCCAGAATCTGGACCAATCTTCTGTCGCTTTTCAGCAGATGTTACAGGGTGATAGACCTTTAGCCAGCAAAGCACAGAGATGTGTGGTACCATCCTCACAGTCTACGCAGCTTTCAGATTATGACGTACCATCTGGGGAGGCAGGTGAGACCGACCTCTCTCCCTGAGACCCCCTCAGGTGAGGAGGAGCGTCATTCTACCTTGGATGCACCTGCACTGGTGATTATGCCAAGTGGGAGGTTTCCCCTATGGCGGATTCCCACGTGGCGCCCCTGGTTAAAAGCTCTACCCTTCCTATCCCGACTGCATCGTCCCTGAAGGAGACTATGAATAGAAAAATTTAAGCTTTTTAAAAATCTGTCTATTCTCTTACAGGAGCTATTACACGACCGGTTATGGCCGCTACCTGGGTGGCAAAGGCTATTGAGAGCTGGGCAAAGGCTCTAGAGGAAAGCCTTCCCTCTGATGTTACCAGGGTACAGCTGTCTCACATCTCTCATATTAGGGAAGCAGCCTCCTACTTAGGTGAAGCAGTTTTGGATACTGGACTCCTAGCTTCCATGGTGTCTGCTACTTCGGTTGTAGCACGCAGAATTATCTGGCTACGCTCTTGGAAAGCTGACACGGATTTCAAGAAGGCCCTCGAATCACTGCCTTGGATTGGGGAGATCCTGTTTGGCGCATATTTGGACAAAATAGTGGCTACTCTGGCAGCCTCTAAAACTGCTTTCCGGCACTTAGCTTTTACCCCAAAGCCTCGGACATCTTCCTTTCGGTCATTTCGCCACCCAAGGCAAAGTTAAAGGACAGTCCACTCAGCAGTCGACTTCCACAAAGGCCTCCAAACCCCGGGCTAAACAGGCTTGGACTACCAGATGTCCAGATACCAAGTCCTGAAGTTGAGCCCTCAGCCTGACAGGGTGACTCTCCTCCTGGGGTATTCCCAGGTGGGAGACCGACTTCTTCAGTTCACACAGTCAGTCCACCAGACGCCTGGGTGCACGATGTGGTCTCCCACGGGTACACTTTCTCATTCCTGAGACATCCCCCCCCCCCAGCAGTTCTTTTAAACAGGCCGGTCAAGGCCCTGGCCTTCCAGAAGGCCATTCAGTCTCTGCTGCAATCAGGGGTAGTAATCCCTGTTCCTTCGACACAGCGGGGGATGGGTTTTTACTATACCCTTTTCTTGGTTCAGAAACCCAACGGGTCTCATTGACCTTTCATTACTCTCAAGTCACTGAACAAGTTTATCCGAGTGCCCAGGTTTTGTATGGGAAGCCTCCGCTCCATTGTCCTAGCAGTGGAGCCTACGGACTTTATGGTGTCACTTGACATTCAGGATGCTTAGCTGCATGTTTCTATAGCACCCTCTCATCAACGATTTCTCCTGTTTGCTGTTCTCCCAACAACATTTCCAATTTCAGCCGCTGCCTACTGGTCTTTCTACAGCTCCTCGGGTCCTTTACCAATATCATGGCTGTTATGGTGGGCCAGCTTCGTCATCAGGGGGTCAGAATACTCCCATACCTAGACTACCTGCTGATTCTAGCACACTCTCCGTAGGTCCTTCACCGCCATGTTTAGCTGACCACATAGCTGGCTCATCAACTGGAAAAAGTTCTCCCTGTCTCCTTCTGAAAAGATGGTACATCTGGGAGCTCTCCTGGATTCCCAGGTACAGTGAATTTTCCTTCCAGCTGACAAAATTTCCGCACTACAACTACGAGTACGCAAGTTACTTCACAGTCGCCAAGTGTCAATCCACTCAGCAATGCAAGTATTGGGGTCCATGGTATCCACCTTCAGCATGGTGGAGTATGCCCAATTCCACCCTTTCAACACCTAATCCTGTCCAGGTGGAATGGGCAGCATCATCGGATCAGGCCCCATACAATGGTCTTCTTTCCGGAAGTTTGCCTGTCCCTATCCCGGTGGCTACAAACATACCACTTGGACAAGGGTCGCCTCTTCTGGATTGGGTACTCCTTACCACGGATGCCAGTCTCCGTGGCTGGGGCACAGTGACTGGCCAACACTGTTTTCAGGGCCGTTGGACTCCCGAGAGTTGCTTGAGAGCTGTCTGCAGAGCGCTCACTCTGACACAGGACATTCTCTGGGGCAGGCTAATCCAAATCCAGTCTGACAACGCCACTGCAGTGGCCTACCTTAATAATCAGGGAGGCACTCGTAGGCTGTTGGTGATGCTGGAAGTAGCGCACATTCTCAGATGGGCCGAACATCATCTCATCATCTCCCTGTCATCTCACGGTGTTCATCCAGGGGATCCTCAACTGAGAGGCGGACTTTCTCAGCCATCACAATGTACACACCAGCTCCTGGTGGACAAATGGGGCCTACCGTACATAGGGCCTAATTCAGAACTGATCCTTCACTAGGGTTTTTTGCAGTCCTGCGTTCGCATAGTTGCTGCCCATAGGGGAGTATATTTTAGCTTTGCAAGTGTGCAAACGCATGTGTAGCAGAGCTGTGCGAACAGATCTTGTGCAGTCCCTGCGCAGCCCAGGACTTAGCCGCTGCGATCACTTCTGCCTGTCCAGGGCTGGAATTCAAGTCAGGATCTCACCCTGCGAATGCTAAGGCACGCCTGCGTTTCTCCAACCACTGCCTGAAAACAGTCAGTTGCCACCCACAAACACCCTCTTTCTGTCAATCTCCTTGCGATCGCCTGTGCGAATGGATTCTTCGCACAAACCCATCGCAGAGCAACAAATTGCTTTGTACCTCTGCGACGCATGCGCATTGCGGTGCATACGCATGCGCAGTTCTGACCTGATCGCATCGGTGCAAAAAAATGCTAGCGAGGGATCAGGTCTGAATTAGGCCCATAGACCTCATGGCCTCACAACACATCCACAAGGGTCCAGTGTATGGGTCCAGAACAAGAGACCCTGATGCTGCCTTTATTAGTGCCTGGGCAGTGATGTGGATCTTCCATCTGGCGTACCACTTCCCTCCGATCTCTCTCCTTCCCAGAGTTCTTCACAAATTCAAGCAGGAAGGTGGCACCGTGCTGTTGTTAGCTCTGGCCTGGCCCAGGTGCCATTGGTTCACTGATCTGCAGAGTCTCTCCATAAATGCTCCCTTTCCACTTCCTCTACAACCAGACCTGTTGTCTCAAGGTCCCTGTCGATGACGGTGTGGCTCATGAGTCATCCCTCCTAAGATCCAAAGGTTTCTCCTGCTCTGTGATTCAAACCATGCTCAGGGCACGGAAACCGGCCTCAGCCTTTATCTATTACCATGTGTGGCATACCTACTTCCAGTGGTGTGCTGCTAGACACTATGACCCTCTGGTTTTTTGAGTTTCTTGGATCCTTGCCTTTCTCCAAGCTGGATTGGATCTCAGACTCCGCATGGCATCTCTAAAAGTGCACTTCTCTGCTCCTTCAGCCTGGTTCCAGTGAAGACTTATGCCACTGCCTGATGTTCGCACCTTTCTTCAAGGTGCAAGGTGTCCTTCATATTCAACCTCCCTTTGTCCCTCCAGTGGCTCCGTGGGATTTGTCAAGAGTTCTCCTGGCCCTTCAGGAGACCGCATTTGAACCTCTGGACTCAGTGGACTTCAAATGGTTGACGGTAAAAACCCTCTTCTGCTATTGCATCTGTCTGAAGGGTGTCAAATTTAGGGGCACTATCTTTCTGATCTTTCATCAGGAGAGAGCTGCCCTTTGAACCTGACCTGGCTACCTCCCCAAGGTGGTGTCCTGTTTCCACCTTAACGAAGAAATTGTGGTTCCGGCCTTCCAATCCACGGACCTCTCGGCGGTGGAGGCCTCTTTGGATGTGGTCTGTGCTCTTCGGATTTACGTGGATCTTACCAACTCCATTGGGAAAACTGATTCCCTCTTTGTTGTCTATGGCATCCATTAGAGGGGCTGGCCAGCTAACGAGCAGACTCTGCCCAGATCGCTTTGCATGACTATCTCACAGGCTGACCTCCCTACTACTACATTTCTACTCGCTCTGTGGGTCAGCCGTGGTGCGTCTGCTGAACAACTGTGGAAGGTGGCCACGTGGTCTTCTGTCCACACTTTTCTTAGGTTCTAAGCCTTTAATACCTTTTCCTCTCAGGATGCTTCCTTTGGATGCTGGATTCTCCTTTCTGCTCAGGAGCATCCGCTCCCTTAAACAACTGCCAATGTCTCTCCCAGTGGAGACTATGGACCCTAAAGAAGAAATTAAGAATCATGGTATAACTTACCTTTATTAACTCTTTTTCTTTGAGGTCCATAGGATCCACAGGGCACCCACTCTGACGCACCTGGTTTCTGTGGGTTTATTCTCTTGGTCACCAGTTCCCTTCTCTATTGAGTGAGAGTGTTTTCTTGTGTGTACCAGTCTTCCTTCTATCCTGCTCCTGCCTTGGGCTTGTTTATGAAACGGAATAGCTTTGGCTGGGGGTGGGGTAGAGGGGGAAGGACCGGAGTATCCTGGGAGCTCTAAAAGCTCTGTTTGGTGCCTGGTCCTATCCTACCACCTACACCCCAATGTCTCTCTCTCCATGTGGATACTATGGACCCTAAAGAAGAAAAACAGCTAATAAAGGTAAGTTTTACTATAATGCTTATTTTCATCACATATTATTTGTCGTCATTCATTATTTATTTATTTTATTCCCAGCAGATTGCTGTGACAGCAGCAATATCTTAAAGGAAAATCTCATCTTATCTCCGGATTGTGAAATAGAAGATAATGACATCAAACAAGATTCTACGGGAGAAAACGTCATTACTCCAATTATACATCCAGTACCTCACAGTGCAGATGCATTATCAAATCTTTCTTATAATGCGGAATGTTTTCCTGGTACATCAAATACAGCTCTTAAAATAGATAAAATATTTCCCTCTTCTAAAGATGCCAAATGTTTTACACAGAACACAAATCTTATTACCCAGCAGCCAGTTAGGGCAGGAGAAAGTCCATTTCCATGTTCCGAGTGTGGGAAATGTTTTACACTGAAATCAGCTCTTGTTACACATCAGAGATGTCACATAGGTGAGAGTCCATTTTCATGCTCTGAGTGTGGGAAATGTTTTAAATACAAATCACAGCTTGTTACACATCAGAGAAGTCACACAGGTGAGAAGCCATTTTCATGCTCTGAGTGTGGGAAATGTTTTACACTGAAATCACAAATTGTTACACATCAGAAAACTCATACAGGTGAAAAGCTATTTCCATGTCCTAATTGTGGGAAATGGTTTAGAGACAAATCACAGCTCATTATACATGAGAGATGTCACACAGGTGCAAAACCATTTCCATGCTCTGAGTGTGGAAAATGTTTTACACAGAAATCACATCTTGTTAGACATGAGAGATGCCACACAGGTGAGAGACCATTTTCATGCTCTGAGTGTGGAAAATGTTTTGCACTGAAATTGTCTCTTGTTACACATCTGAGACATCACACAGGTGAGAGGCCATTTCCATGTTCTGAGTGTGGGAAATGTTTTTCTCAGAAATCAAATCTTAGTAGCCACCAGCGAAGTCACACAGGTGAGAAACCATTTTCATGTTCTGAGTGTGGTTATTGTTTTAGACATAAATCAGCCCTAGTTGCACATCAGAGAATACACGCAGGTGAGAAACCATTTTCATGCTCGGAGAGTGGGAGAAGTTTTGCACACAAAACCGCTCTAATTGAACATGAAAGAACTTGCACAGGTGAGAAACCATTTCCATGTTCTGAGTGTGGAAAATGTTTTGCACTGAAATCGTCTCTTGTTACACATCTGAGACGTCACACAGGTGAGAGGCCATTTTCATGCTCTGAGTGTGGGAAATGCTTTACTCAGAAATCAAATCTTGATAACCACCAGAGAATTCACACTGGTGAGAAACCATTTTCATGTTCTGAGTGTGGGAAGTGTTTTACACAAAAATCATCTCTTGATTACCACCAAAAACTTCACACAGGTGAGAAGCCAAATTTATCTTCATTGTCTGGGAAATGTTTTGAGCAGAGTTCAGATCAAATTGCACAGCAACAGTTTGATACAAGTGAGAAACCATTTTCATGCTCTGAGTGTGGTCATTGTTTTAGACATAAATCAGCTCTAGTTGCACATCAGAGAATACACACAGGTGAGAAACCGTTTTCATGCTCGGAGTGTGGAAAACGTTTTGCGCATAAAACAGCTGTAATGGAACATGAGAGAACTCACACAGGTGAGAAACCGTTTCCATGTTCTGAGTGTGGGAAATGTTTTACGAATAAATCACATCTTGTTAGACATCAGAAACATCACACTGGTGCAAAACCATTTCCATGCCCTGAGTGTGGAAAATGTTTTGCTCAGAAACCGAATCTTTATAACCACCAGAAAATTCACACAGGTGAGAAACCATTTCTATGCTCTGAATGTGGGAAATGTTTTATACATAAATCAGAACTTGTTAAACATGAGAGAACTCACACAGGTGAGAAACCGTTTCCATGTTCTGAGTGTGGGAAACGTTTTATATCTAAATCACTGCTCACTATACATGAGAGAAGTCACACAGGTGAGAAACCATTTCCATGCCCTGAGTGTGGAAAATGTTTTTCACAGAAACCGAATCTTTATATCCACCAGAAAATTCATACGGGTGAGAAACCATTTCTATGCTCTGAATGTGGGAAATATTTTATACATAAATCAGAACTTGTTAAACATGAGAGAACTCACAGGTGAGAGGCAATTCCCATGTTCTGAGTGTGGGAAATGTTTTACAAATAAATCAGATCTGGTTACACATGAGAGAAGTCACAGGTGAAAATCCATATCCATGTTCTGTGTGGGGAAATGTATTACCCAGAAATCAAATCTTATTGACCACCAGAGAATTCATGTGTGAGAGAACTTTTTTTTTTACATTTTCTGAGTGTGAGAAATGTTTTCCAAAATAATTGAATCTTGTTGTACACCAGATTTCACACGGGAAAAAAATAATTTCTATTAGCTGATACAGAAGACTGTTGTAGTACCACTCCAGGCACACAGTATCACCTGCAGATAATTGGAATTTGTGTAATTATTGTAAGACTGGAATAGATTACTGGGGTGAATCTTATAGTATTTTATTTTTTTCTATTAGAGATCAGCACCACTCTCCACAGTAATTATAGATCACGTTGTTATGTTGGGTCTACATTTTATACATTTCAGTCAAAAATATGAAAGATAAAATGCATTATCATTTAAAAATAAAAAATACAAAAGATGACAATTATTCTCCGCACTTTTCTCCATCACAACAAGTTTGTATGTTTGTGTTGGGAGTAGAAAGCATATTATCCAAGAAATTAATTTATCAAAGGTGGGGACAGATTTACTTAGCCGCAAGGAAGGCTGTGCAACTTTTTACCGGGGTTAAGGACTTCTTCTATACACCTAGAAATCCACAATAAGTTACCTTGGCATTCAGTGGAACAAATTATGGCTTTTCGTTTTCAACAGGGTAGAAAAAGTCATTATTTTAATTAAAAAATGTAAGGCTAGGTGAGTACCTCTAATACACCACCTGCATACAATTCTGACCTGCGTCTCCGCACGTTAGCCATCGGAACATATGCACTGTGTTTGACACAAGGTCAGAAGACAAAATATAGGCCGTCTGTGTGAATACGACTCTTGCCCTAATTGTCCATCAGGTTTTCTTTTTCATCCACTAGGGGTCACTGGAGTACTCTTGGGATATGGACGACTTCCGCAGGAACAAGGCACTGAATAAATTAAAATTTAGAACTCTCCTCCCCTCCATATCCCAGAGTACCTCTGTTTTTTCTGTGCTCATTGTAGCAACAAGGCTTGTGTGGATTATCCACACTTTTGAATATTTTTATTTTTGTTTTTCTTTTGAACATTTTCCACATCCCTTCCCTCCTTCCAATAGGCGTGGGTCCGGGATAGTGGAAGCTGCTTACAAGCAGCTACTGGCGTGTCGGGCCTCTCTAAAAAGAGCTCCCTCACAGCCACGTGCAGGACTACCTGCAGGAGAAGCTGGACGGAGCTTGCAGAAGAAGCCCTGTCGCAGCCCTCACTACAAGCGTCCAGGTATGTTGGGGGACGGGGCGGTCAGCTCCCGCTGCCGCCCCCTGTGTGGGGACTCTGTGTTGAATTGCCGAGCGCTCCGCCGCTTCCAGGACACCGCCGCGTGATGGCCCGCCACCGCTACCTGGTTACCGCTGTGCTGCCTCCCGCCGCTCATAGTGCCACGCTGCCCGCATTCACTGTGCATAGCCGCCGACGGCTCTATGCAGCGCGCTCCCCGGCTCCCGCTACCGTTCCCCGGCTCCCTCCAGCAGCTCCCCGCAGGTAATCCCCGGCTCCGTGTAATAGAGTACACGGAGTACGGGGGGGGGAGGAAGCAAATACATTAGAAGGGGAGAGTGTACCCATAGCAGCAGCAGAACGCTGCATGGGTTTTTAGATAGAGAGGCTATTGAGCCTTTTTTAACAGTAAATGCACTGATTATGTCTGATTGGGAATTATAATCTGCACTTTGTTTATACTGTAAGCATGGGGGGGTGCATTTTAACCATGCTGTTTTTCCTGTTGTGATTCCAGACGTTCCTGTACTACATCTACACCACAGAAGGCGCAGGGGTGTTAGTGGGAATTTGGGGTCAGATTTTATATAGACTGGCGTGCACTGCACTTGGCCAGATATATATATATATATATATATATATATATATATATATATATATATATATATATATATATAATAGAGACACCTTAGTACAATTTTACTGAGTCGTGCAAGTGTCTTTCTTTGTATTTTGTGTTGTCTGTCTGCATAATGAGTAAGGCACCAGCAAAAACAAAAAAAGCAGTTTCACTGCCATGTCTGTAAGAATGTGTTACCGGATGGATCTACCACATGTACAGTATGTTTTGTGGATTCAGCTACGAATACAAGTTCGGCTCAGGTTAAAAAGCCGGTTTCATCCCGGACCCTCCATGGGCTATGCTAACACAGGTTATGGCTGGATTGCAATCAGAATTGGCCGCCGCTCGACAAGAGCGGGAAGCGGCAAGATCTGAGTCTAGGGTGAGACCGCTAGAACTACCAGAGGGGTCTCAGCCTTGCCAAAAGTCCAAGTCCACTTTGGGGAGAAAGGATAAATTTCATTTGTCTTATGATTTACCAGTTTCTGCTATGTTGCATTCTGACGATTCTATGCCAGACCTCTTTGCGCAAGATGACGGGGAGGAGGGCGAAGTAGACCAGCAGTCAGATAGTGACGATTTTGACAGCCCGGGCATTGATAATCTCATCAAAACGGTGCGTCAGTCTCTGAAGTTTACAGAAACTGAGGAGCCGCTGACAAATGATGAGGTCGTCTTTACTAAACAGACAGAGAACTCCAATGTGTTTTCCTGTTTCGGAATCTCTTAATAAGATGTTATTAGAAACATGAAAGAATCCGGATAAACGGTTTTCTATACCTCACAGATTTAAGTCTAGTTACCCGTTTCCAGAGTCTGTGACCGCTACATGGGAGAATCCGCCATTGGTGGATTCGTCTATGTCTAAACTTACAAAGAAATTAACCATACCAGTACCAACTGCTACTACGCTTAAAGACCGTCGGACCGTAAAATAGAAGCTATGCTAAAGTCCATGTATACAGCAGCAGGAGTGTTGCTTAGACCTGGGTTGGTTGGCATTTGGGTAACTAAGGCGTTAATGGTATGGATAACAGAACTCAAGTCTGCCTTACGTGACGATCACCTTATGCTTCTCGCTGATCAAATCTGGGAAGCTGCTGATTATCTATGTACAGCTTCTACTGACGTCTGTCAGCTCACTTCTCGCCTTTCATCCTCGCTAGTTACAGCACGACGAGCACTCTGGCTGCGGTCTAGGCAAGCGGAGGCGGAGGTCAAAAAAGGTATAGAGGCGTTACCTTACGGTGGTGAGAAGTTGTTTGGTCCTGAATTGGACAAATGGATTTCTGAGGCTACGGGAGGAAAATCTGTTTTCTTACCATTGCCTCCAACAGTACCTAGACGGAGATACTCTGGACCGGCGTTCAAATCCTTTAGACCTCAGTCCTTTCGCGGGTGTGGCAGAGGAACAGCCATGCCTGGTAGACGAGGACGTGGTTTCCAACAAACCAACACCAGTCGTCAGGACACTAAGGTCACTGACAAGCCAGTGGCATGGCGGGCTCCCAGCCCATCTCGGATCTCCAATTGTGGGAGCACGCCTTCAGACGTTCCAGTTGGCATGGCTCCAGACGTCCACAGATGGGTGGATCCGCAATTTAGTGTTAAAAGGTTACAAAATAGAGTTCGAATGTCTCCCGCCACTGCGGTTTTTCAAGACAGGACTGCCTCTGTCGGACGACAAGAGGGCGGTTCTGCAAATTGCCATTCAGTCTCTGCTGGATTCAGCAGTTTTGATTCCGGTCCCTGTACACCAACAAGGTCAGGGTTATTATTCCAGTCTGTTTGTGGTACCAAAGCCGGATGGCTCGGTCAGGCCAATATTGAACTTAAAGGGTCTCAGTCGGTACGTCACTTACTACAGATTCAAGATGGAATCTCTGCGGTCAGTAATTGCAGGTTTAGAGCCACAGGAATTCATGATTGCACTGAATCTCAAGGATGCGTACTTACACATTCCGATTTGGCCACCTCATCAGAGGTTTTTGCGGTTTGCAATACGGCAAAACCATTATCAGTTTCAGGCTCTACCGTTTGGCATCTCGTCAGCGCCTCGGGTATTCACCAAGGTGATGTCTGTGATGATAGCTCATCTCAGATACCTGGGAGTTATAATAGTTCCGTACTTGGACAATCTGCTCATCAAAGCTCCGTCTCACCAGATGCTCCTCCAACATGCGTTGCTAACGTACAATGTACTGGTTCAGCACGGTTGGTTTGTCAACTTCAAGAAATCACATCTTATTCCGTCTCAACGACTTCAATTCCTAGGTATGATTTTCGATACGGTAAATCAAAGGATTTACCTACCAGAACAGAAAGTGCAGGTCATTCGTCATCTGGTACAATTAGTGCTCAGGCCACGCACAGTCTCGGTACATTTGTGCATTCGCCTCTTCGGCACAATAGTGGCGGCTTTCGAAGCACTTCAGTTCGGGAGATTTTACTCACGTCCTTTTCAACTGGATGTGCTCGCACAGTGGTCGGGCTCGCATCTGCAGATTCACCATAGGGTGAGGTTGTCACCACGGACCAGAGTGTCTCTACTCTGGTGGCTCAAAGTACACAATCTAACCGCAGGGAAACGGTTCGGCGCCTGGAATTGGAGAATTCTAACGACGGACGCGAGCCTCAGAGGTTGGGGAGCTGTTGTTCAAAATTCTCAGCTCCAGGGTCTCTGGACGGATCACGAAAGATTGCTGTCTATAAATGTACTGGAACTCCGGGCAATTTACAATGCGCTACGACAAGCAGTGCACATGCTTCGGTCTCAGACTGTTCAGGTGCAGTCAGACAATGCGACGGCGGTCGCATACATCAACAAACAAGGAGGAACGAGAAGCCGCATGGCAATGCGGAAAGTAGCTCGAATCCTCAATTGGGCAGAGCGTCACCAAGTGATATTGTCGGCAGTGTTCATTCCGGGAGTGGACAACCGGGAGGCGGATTATCTCAGCCATCGGGATTTTCATCCAGGAGAATGGGCATTAAATCCAGAAGTGTTTCACATGTTGGTCCAAAGGTGGGGTTACCCTCAAGTGGACTTGATGGCATCTCACCACAATCGCCAAACGCCCCAGTATGTGTCCAGAACGCGAGATTCAAAGGCAGTGGCGGTGGATGCTCTCACCATTGCGTGGCCGTACAGCCTCGTGTACCTGTTTCCACTGCTCCCTCTGTTGCTAAAACGGATCAAAAGAGAGTCCGCCACAGTCATACTAGTGGCACCTCATTGGCCGCAGAGAGCTTGGTTCTCGGATCTCCGAGGACTACTCGCAGACTATCTTTGGCCGCTCCCACTACGTACGGACCTGTTACAACAGGGTCCGTTCCTTTACCCCGATTTAGCGCGGCTGCGTTTGACGGGGTGGCTGTTGAGACCGCCCTCTTAAGAAGAGAGGGCATTCCAGAATCGGTTATACCAACCATGTTACGAGCTAGGAAGCCGGTTACCGCAGCTCATTATTGCAGAATTTGGCGTGCCTATATAGCTTGGTGTAAAGATCGGAAGTTTCCGACATCATCTTTCAAGCTATCCCGTCTTTTGTTATTTCTACAGACGGGGTTAGATGGAGGACTGTGTTTATCTACACTAAAGGTGTCAATTTACTTTCAAAGACGATTGGCTATATTGCCGTCGGTACACACCTTTCTGCAAGGTGTCCTCAGAGTACAGCCTCCATTCATTCTACCTATAGCGCCATGGGACTTGAATCTGGTTTTAGATTTCTTACAGTTTTCATATTTTGAACCTTTACAACAAGTGGATATTAAGTGTCTCACTTGGAAAAAAAAATTCTACTAGCCTTAGCTTCGGCGAGGCGTGTTTCAGATTTGGGTGCCTTGTCATGCAAGCCACCGTATTTGGTGTTTCATGATGACAGAGCGGAACTTCGGACGAATCCCGCTTTCTTACCAAAGGTGGTGTCATCTTTTCACATCAATCAACCAATAGTAGTTCCTGTGTTGACAGGAAATTCTGGAACCTTGGATGCGGTACGCGCATTACGCGTTTATGTATCCCGAACGTCTACAGTTCGTAAGACTGATACGTTGTTTGTTCTCTATGATGCTGCCAAGAGGGGTTGGCCAGCTTCTAAGCAGACCTTATCCAGATGGATTAAACTGACCATACGTCAGGCTTACCTTCATGCTAGGTTACAGCCGCCCACATCAGTAACGGCTCATTCCACACGTTATGTGGGAACTTCGTGGGCAGCTGGTCGTGGGGCTTCTACGACGCAGCTTTGCCGTGCGGCTACGTGGTCATCAGTGCACACGTTTGTGCGCTTTTACAAATTTGATACGTTTGCAGCATCAGCATATAGCTTTGGCCGCCTAGTGTTACAGGTGCCAAGCTGCTCTCCCGCCCACGGGGGAAGCTTTGGTACGTCCCAAGAGTACTCCAGTGACCCCTAGTGGATGAAAAAGAAAATAGGATTTTGGTACTTACCAGGTAAATCCTTTTCTTTGAATCCATAGGGGGCACTGGACGCCCACCCAGAGCAGTTTTACCTGGTTTGTGGTAAGTTCAAGGGATCTTATGGTAACACATTCTCACCGACTGGTTCAAAGTTTCAAGTTCTAGCGGTTATAGTGCCAACTGTTTAGTTGTCAGTCATGTTATGTGTCAACTTTATTGTTGTCCGTTATGTTATATGTAATTCTCCATTGTCAACCTCTCTATAGCTCCTGTTCGGCTTAGTACAAAACACTGAGGTACTCTGGGATATTGAGGGGAGGAGAGTTCTAAATTTTAATTTATTCAGTGCCTTGTTCCTGCGGAAGTCGTCCATATCCCAAGAGTACTCCAGTGCCCCCTATGGATTCAAAGAAAAGGATTTACCTGGTAAGTACCAAAATCCTATTTTCTTCAGTAATAAAAGTTGTAAAATATCCAATGCCTCCTGTCCTTTGCTAATGACCTCTAAGAGCCTTCAACACTGTCCTGTTATTGTGTTTGCCACTTTTACGGTAAACATGTTACTTGACATTTTTATATGAATTATGGGGGTTGATCCAATGTTCTTTGGCCAAAAATTTACTGGGATATGCTTAGAAAATGAATATGGGACTTCAAGCGGATCTAAAGGTGTCAGAAGGAACTCGGTACGCGATATTCAATATTTGGCATATAGGAGACCGGCATCCCGATGTTGAAGTATCCGACCGGGGTGAGAAGCATTCTAACTCTCCAACCCCCTAACCCTCCCTTCCTGAAGCCTAACCGTCCCCCTTAGTTCCTGATCCTAATCTCGCAGCTTAGTGCCTAAACCTAACCCTTCACTCACTGCAGACTAACCCGCCCTCTTAGTGCCTAACGGTGGTGCCTAACCCCCTTCTCCACAGCCTAACCCTAACCTACCCCCTGCAGCCTAACCGTAGCCCCCTCGGGTGGCGGCGGCTAAACCGAACACCGCCTAACCCTCCTGGCTATACTCACCTTCGGGATTCCTGCTGTTGGGATTCCATCTCCGGGACCTTGGCTTTTTCTGGATTCTGTCTGCGATGTCTGGATTCCTGCGTCATAATTTCGGATACCGTCAGAAGCGCTGAGGGAAGCGGCATGGTACTTGAAGGGCTACACTTTAAAAGTTATTGGATGTACTGAGCCGGCACGGACATGTAGAACCATCACTTGGAGCTGCATGACAAATTTCAGGTAAAAATATAAAAAATTTGGAATTTGTAATAAAGTGGAAAGTTTTGAGTTATTTTGTGGGAGTTTCGAGAAAGTCTAACTCTGGGTAAAGGACGATTAAGGACAAGTGGTCAGATGTACAGTAATAACGGCTGAGTTTGCCAGAGGTGCGATCTCGGACCTTGTAAATGATTGCCCCTTTACAAAAACAAGTCTGAGTTTGGCTGGCAAACTCGATCATTATTACATGTGGCCCATGGGGTTTGTTTTGTCTGTTTAGGGCCTTTTGGGATTAAGTTTTTTGAGAAAGTTACAGGTTTTTTTATTTTGGTATTTTATGTCCAATTTCTCTTACGTACTAGAGGATGCTGGGGTCCACATTAGTACCATGGGGTATAGACGGGTCCACCAGGAGACATTGGCACTTTAAGAGTTTGAGAGTGTGGGCTGGCTCCTCCCTCTATGTCCCTTCTACCAGACTCAGTTTAGAAAATGTGCCCGGAGGAGCCAGTCACAGCTAGGCGAGCTCTCCTGAGCTTTTCTAGTAAAAGTTGTTTTTAGAGTTTCTTTTTTTACAGGAGGCTGTTGGCAACAGCCTCCCTGCTGCGAGGGACTAAGGGGGGAGCAGTGTCCGCCCTGCTGTCTCTGAGCCACTGTCTCCGCTGACTGGACACTGAGCTCCAGAGGGGTCAGATTGGTCTCCGCCACGGGACCGCTCGCCCCAGTTGCATGCCGCCAGCCCCTTATAGATGCTGAAGAGTGGTGAGTGAGACACCGACCCCCCTAGCAAGCGGGGGGCCGGTGTGAAGATGGCGGCAATGGGGAGGGAGCACAGTACTAACTGCGCTCCTGTGAAGGTTCAGAGGCACATAGTGCGGCACTGTGAGGGGTGCCCTGGGCCAGCGCTTACCCCCCACACTGGTCAGCAAGTCTGTCGGGGTCCGCGGATCTCAACCAGCAAGTTTCTCCTCAGGCCAGTATAATATCTGAAGAGCGGGAAGACTGCACCATTAAGGGGGTGGAGCTTCTCAGAGTGGACCCAGCAGCGTTCCAGCACCATTTTCCTGCCTGCACAGCGCTGGATGGAAGAGCAGGTCCCTCCACCGCAGCTCCAACTGTCAGTACACGGTACCAGGGGGCTGAAGAAGGGAGGGGAGGCTGTAAAACAACTGTGTCTCCTATTAAGGGACACAGCGCTGATAAGGGGTCTCCTTTTACTGAAAGCGCTGTACTGTGGGTTGGCTCCAATCTCTGTGCCTTTCTTGGGGGAAACTGTGTGTGTGTGTGTGTGTGTGTGTGTAGTGTTTGGTGGTCTCCTTTATCTATGTCCAGGTATACTGTGTCATATGCTGCAGAGGATTTATCCTCCCAGGATGATCCCATTCCATGTAATCAGGATAGCGCTGGTTTAGCACAGATACCAGCAAGGGAACCAGAGTGGTTTTACTCTATCAAATCTTGGATTTCCCAGATTTCTGACAGGGTTGCAAGTAATGAATCTGCAACCCAGGTATTACAGAGCTCTATGGCAGTATGACCGGTTTCTGGTACCTCAGGACGCTCCGCTATATACCCCCACAAACGTGCGCTTGTGCATGTCACACAAGACGACACGGATACCGATTCTGACACTACAGATGGTGATGGGGATGTTTTTTTTGGGGGGTCCGCATCTCTTGCAAAGGGGGTGCTGTTGTTGATAGAGGCTATCAGGGATGTGCTAAATGTTAATGATACCACAGCTGAGCAGGTTGAGGAGGCTTTTTTTCACTGAAAATAAAAAAAGCCTTGCTAACCTTTCCTGCGTCAAAGGAGTTGAATGCTATATTTCAAAAAGCATGGGAAAACCCTGAGAAAAAATTCCAGATCCCTAAAAGGGTCAAGGTGGCATTTCCTTTCCCTGAGGAGGATAGGAAAAAATGGGAAAACCCTCCGATTGTTGACGCATCTGTGTCCAGACTCTCAAAAAAGGTGGTTTTGCCTGTTCGGGGATCTACCGCCTTAAAGGAGCCGGCAGATAGAAAAATTGATAACACGCTTAAATCAATGTACACAGCTTCAGGGGCCATATTATGTCCCACTATTGCTAGTGCATGGATTGCAAAGGCAATAGTGAAGTGGTCGGCTACCTTACTTGAGGATTTGGATACGATGGACAGGGATGACGTTGCATTGTATTTACGCAACATACATGATTCTGCAGGTTTAATGGTAGAATCCATGAAAGACCTGGGTTCCATGGCTGCGGGAATATCTTCCATGTCTGTTTCAGCTCGTCGGGGACTGTGGCTGCGCCAGTGGTCGGCTGACGTGGAATACAGAAGGAGTGTAGAGTCCCTACCATATACAGGTCAGGCTCTCTTTGGGGAAGCTCTAGACGCGTGGATATCCACCGCTACAGCGGGTAAGTCTCCGTTTCTTCCCTCAGCAGCACCTGCTCCGAAGAAATCTTTCTCTTCAGCTGCAATACAGTCCTTTTGGCCTAATACACCTAGAAAGGCCAGAACATTCAATACCTTCTTTAGAGGAGGTCGGGTTAAGGTCAAGAAACCTGCCGCTGAAGGTTCCCAGGAACAAAAGCCTGCTTCGGGTACGCCAAAGTCCTCAGCATAACGGTGGACTGCACGCCACGGTGGTGGGGCCAGTGGGAGCGAGACTTAGACACTTCAGTCATGTCTGGGTATCGTCCGGCCTGGATCCCTGGGTGATAGATATTGTGTCTCAGGGATACAGGCTGGAATTTCAATGTCTCCCTCCTCATCGCTTTTTCAAGTCAGGCTTACCAACTCTGTTGGAGGACAGCACTATACTACAAGACGCTGTCCAAAAGCTGGTGGAGGCTCAGGTCATTGTGCCTGTGTCTCCTCACATGATGACCAAAGGTTACTATTCAAACCTTTTTGTGGTACCGAAACCGGATGGTTCGTCAGGCCCATTCTGAACCTAAAATCTTTGAACCCCTTTCTAAAGGAGTTCAAGTTCAAGATGGAGTCTCTCAGGGCGGTGATATCAGGTCTGGAAGAGGGGGAATTCTTGGTATCACTGGATATCAAGGATGTGTACCTCCACATTCTGATCTGGCTGCCGCATCAGTCTTTTATCTCCGTTTCGCATTGCTGGACTGTCATTTCCAGTTCCAGGCCCTGCCATTCGGCCTCTCCACAGCACCAAGGGTGTTTACCAAGGTGATGGCGGAAATGATAATTCTCCGCAAGCAGGGTGTGAACATCATTCCATATCTGGACGATATGCTGATAAAGGCATCGTCCAAGGAGAAGCTACTGCAGTCCATTGTTCTCACAACAGGACTGCTCCAGAGTCGCGGTTGGATTCTGAACCTTCCAAAGTCACATTTGGAACCAGCCCAGAGATTGTCATTTCTGGGAATGATCCTGGATACAGAAGTACAGCGGGTCTTTCTTCCGCAGGAGAAGGCGTTGGTGATACAAGCCATGTTCCGGGATGTCCTGAAGCCACCCCGGGTGTCGGTTCATCAATGCATTTGCCTATTGGGAAAGATGGTGGCCTCTTACGAGGCTCTCCAGTACGGAAGGTTCCATGCTCGGACCTTCCAACTGGATCTCCTGGACAAGTGGTTGGGATCTCACCTCCACATGCACCAGAGAATTCGTCTGTCGCCACAGGCCAGGATTTCACTCCTCTGGTGGCTCCAATTGCCTCACCTCCTGGAAGTCCGCAGGTTCGGGATTCAGGACTGGGTCCTTCTAACAACGGATGCGAGCCTCAGGGGCTGGGGAGCAGTGACTCAAGGAGTAACCTCCAAGGACAGTGGTCAAGCCTGGAAGCAAGCCTGCCCATCAACATTCTGGAACTAAGAGACGTCTACAACGGTCTTCTTCAGGCGGCCCCTCTTCTGAGAAATCGGGCCATTCAAGTGCAGTCGGACAACGTAACAACAGTGGCTTACATAAACCGACAAGGCGATACAAAGAGCAGAGCGGCAATGTCAGAGGTGACAAAAATACTCCTCTGGACAGAAAAACACGCGTCAGCACTGTCAGCCATCTTCATTCCGGGAGTAGACAACTGGGAAGCAGACTTCCTCAGCAGACACGATCTCCATCCGGGAGAGTGGGGACTCCATCCGGAGGTGTTCAAGGAAATAACAGATCTTTGGGGCTTACCCCAAATAGACATGATGGCCTCTCGTCTCAACAAGAAGATTCTGCGTTATTTGTTCCAGGTCGAGGGACCCACAGGAAGTGGCGGTGGACGCCCTGGTATCTCCGTGGGTGTTCCAGTCGGTGTACGTGTTTCCTCCACTCATCCCAAGAATCCTAAAGCTCGTAAGGAGAACAAGGGTTCAAGCGATCCTCATTGCCCCAGACTGGCCAATAATGGCTTGGTATGCAGACCTTCTGAATCTACTGCAAGAAGAGCCGAGGTCTCTTCCTCTTCGGGAGGACCTGCTGCGGCCCGTTCACCTATCAAGACTTACCGCGGCTGCGTTTGACAGCATGGAAGTTGAGCGCCTGATTCTTGCTTGAAAGGGCATTCCGAAGGTTATTTTTACCCTCATACAGGCTATGAAGGGGGTAACGTCTAAACATTACCATCGTATTTGGAAGAAATATGTCTCTTGGTGTGAGTCCAAGAAGTTTCCTATGGTGGAGTTTCAACTGGGACGTTTCCTCCTCTTCCTGCAAGCAGGGGTGGATATGGGGCTGAGGTTGGTATCTGTGAAGGTCCAGATTTCAGCCCTATCCATATTCTTTCAGAAACAATTGGCTGCCCTCCCTGAGGTTCAGACCTTTTTGAAGGGCGTTCGGCATATCCAATCTCTTTTTGTACCGCCTACGGCGCCTTGGGACCTTAACGAGGTGTTGCAGTTCCTCCAGTTGGATTGGTTTGAGCCTCTACAGGAGGTGGAGGTCAAATTTCTTACATGGAAGGCGGTCACTTTGTTGGCCTTAGCTTCTGCTAGATGTGTGTCCGAGCTGGGGGCTTTATCCTGTAAAAGTCCTTACTTGATCTTCCACAAAGATAGAGCTGAGCTCCGGACTCGTCAGCAGTTTCTTCCAAAGGTTGTGTCGGCATTTCATATCAACCAACCTATTGTGGTGCCAGTGGCTACTGACTCCTCAATTACATCAAAGTCATTGGATGTCGTAAGGGCTCTGAAGATATATGTGAAGAGAACTTCTCGTCACAGAAAGTCGGGCTCTCTGTTTGTACTATATGATCCCAAGAAAATTGGGTGTCCTGCTTCTAAGCAGACAATCTCTCCCTGGATCAGGTTCACTATCCAGCGCGCTTATTCTACGGCAGGACTGCCGTGTCCAAAATCTGGTAAGGCCCACTCTACTCGTAAGGTGGGTTCTTCCTGGGCGGCTGCCCTGGGTGTCTCGGCAGTGCAACTTTGCCGAGCTGCAAGCTGGTCTGGGTCGAACACGTTTGCAAAGTTTTACAAGTTCGATACTTTGGCCTCTGATGATCTGAAGTTCAGTCAATCAGTTCTGCAGGAGCCTCCGCGCTCTCCCTCCCATTCTGGGAGCTTTGGTACATCCCCATGGTACTAATGTGGACCCCAGCATCCTCTAGGACATAAGAGAAAATAGGATCTTGGTACCTACTGGTAAATCCTTTTCTCAGAGTCCGTAGAGGATGCTGGGCGCCTGCCCAGCGCTCCATTTTCCTGCGAATGTTATTTATTTCAGTACAACTTCGTTTTAGTTAAGTACTGCATTGTTACTTGGTAAGTAATGTTTCAGCGGTTGCTGAGTAGTTCAAGCTAGTTGGCTTGACGTGCTTTGTATGTGTGAGCTGGTGTGAATCTCACCACTATCTGTGTATAATCCTCTCGAAGTATGTCGTTTCCTCGGGCACAGTTTCTAGACTGAGTCTGGTAGGAGGGCCATAGAGGGAGGAGCCAGCCCACACTCTCAAACTCTTAAAGTGCCAATGGCTCCTAGTGGACCCGTCTATACCCCATGGTACTAATGTGGACCCCAGCATCCTCTACGGACTATGACAAAAGGATTTACCGGTAGGTACCAAAATCCTATTTTTAAAGATACAGAATTTCTCTTACGTCCTAGAGGATTCTGGGGACTCCGTAAGGACCATGGGGTATAGACTGGCTCCGCAGGAGACATGGGCACTCTAAAGACCTTTTATGGGTGTGAACTGGCTCCTCCCTCTATGCCCCTCCTCCAGACCTCAGTTAGATCCTGTGCCCAGAGGAGACTGGTTGCACGCTAGGGGAGCTCTCCTGAGTTTCTCTAGAAAAGACTTTTGTTAGGTTTTTTATTTTCAGGGAGCACTGCTGGCAACAGGCTCCCTGCTTCGTGGGACTGAGGGGAGAGAAGCAGACCCACTTTCCTGGACTGATGGGCTCTGCTTCTTAGGCTACTGGACGCCATTAGCTCCAGAGGGTCGGAACACAGGTGTCGTCCTTGCTGTTCGTCCCAGAGCCGCGCCGCCGTCCTCACAGAGCCGGAAGATAGATGCCGGGTGAGTATAGGAAGCAAGAAGACTTCAAAGGCGGCAGAAGACTTCAGATCTTCATGAGGTACCACGCAGCGGTCGCGCTGCGCGCCATTGCTCCCACACACACAGGCACAGCAAGGGTGCAGGGAGGGGGGGGGGGGGGGCGCCCTGGGCAGCAATTATGGCCTCAGATGAGACTGGCAGATGTATAGATACTGCGGAGGCAGTATATAATAAAAACCCCGCCAGTATAAAGAAAAATAGTGGGATCGAGGCCCGCCGTCGAGTGGGCGGAGCTTGATCCTTATCCTTCCGCATTAACCAGCGCCATTTTCTCCACAGCATGCTGCAGAGAAGCTGCTCCCGGACGCTTCCCCTGCTGTACACGTAACAGGGGGCAAAAACGAGGGGGGGGCACATTTATTTGGTGCTTAATTTGTTGTAACAAGCGCTTTACAGGTCTGGGACTTTTGTTTCAGAACCTAGGGGCGCTGGGTGTGTGCTGGCATACTCTCTCTCTGTCTCTCCAAAGGGCCTTATTGTGGGTCTATCCCCATATCCATATATCCCAGTGTGTATGGGGGTGTCAGTACGTGTGTGTCGACTTGTCTGAAGCGGAAGGCTCGTCTAGGGAGGAAGCAGAGCAGATGGTGGTGGTGTCTCCGTCGGCACAGCCGACACCCGATTGGGTGGACATGTGGAAGTTTTGAATGCTAATGTGGCTTTAATACATAAGAGATTGGACAAAGCAGAGTCCAAAGACAAAGCAGGGAGTCAATCCATGGCTTTTACTGTGTCACAAGACCCTTCAGGGTCCCATAAACGTCCCTTTACCCAGATAGCAGACACTGATACCGACACGGATTCCGACTCCAGTGTCGACTATGATGATGCAAGGTTACACCCAAGAGTGGCCAAGAGTATTCAATATATGATTATTGCAATAAAAGATGTTTTGCATATCACAGAGGACCCCCCTGTCCCTGACACAAGGGTCTGCATGTTTAAGGAAAAGAAACCTGAGGTAACGTTTCCCCCATCTCATGAGCTGAACGCTTTATATGAAAAAGCTTGGGAAACTCCAGACAAGAAACTGCAGGTTCCCAAGAGAATTATTATGGCGTATCCTTTCCCCTCAAAGGACAGGTTACGGTGGGAATCCTCGCCCACGGTGGACAAGGCCTTGACACGCTTGTCTAAAGAGGTGGCCCTACTGTCCCTGGACACGGCGGCCCTAAAGGATCCTGCGGATCGCAGGCAGGAAACTACCTTAAAATCAATTTATACGACAACGGGTGCCCTGCTCAGACCGGCAGTAGCGTCGGCATGGGTGGGTAGCGCAATTGCAGCTTGGGCAGATAACTTGTCATCTGACATTGACACCCTAGATAAAGATAGTATTTTGTTGACCTTAGGTCACATCAAGGACGCAGCGTTATATATGAGAGAGGCTGCGAGAGATATTGGGCTTTTGGGTTCAAGAGCCAATGCCATGGCAGTTTCTGCTAGAAGGTCCCTGTGGACCCGTCAATGGACTGGTGATGCTAACTCAAAGAGACATATGGAGGCTTTGCCTTACAAGGGTGAGGTTTTATTTGGGGAGGGCCTCGCGGACCTGGTTTGCACAGCTACCGCAGGTAAGTCTTCTTTTTTGCCTTATGTTCCCCCACAGCAAAAGAAAACACCTCAATATCAGATGCAGTCCTTTCGGTCTCATAAGTTCAGAAGGGGGCGTGGCTCTTCTTTCCTCACCAGAGGTAGAGTGAAAAGAACACCAGCTACGGCTAGTTCCCAGGAGCAAAAGTCCTCCCCGGCCTCTATCAAATCCAACGCATGACGCTGGGGCTCCGCTGCGGGAGTCCGCACCGGTAGGGGCACGTCTTCAACTCTTCAGCCAGGTCTGGGTTCAGTCGGATTTGGATCCTTGGGTAGTCGGAATTGTATCCCAAGGCTACAAACTGGAGTTTGAAGATGTGACTCCATACCAATTTTTCAAATCGGCCTTGCCAGCTTCTCCCCCAGAGAGGGAAATAGTTTCAGCGGCCATACAAAAGCTGTGTCAACAGCAAGTGATTATCAAGGTTCCCCTGCTGCAACAAGGGAAGGGGTTTTATTCAACCCTATGTGTGGTCCCGAAGCCGGATGGCTCGATCAGACCAATTCTGAATCTAAAATCCCTAAACCTATATTTGAAGAGGTTCAAATTCAAGATGGAATCTCTCCGGGCAGTAATCTCCAGCCTGGAAGGGGGGGATTTTATGGTGTCACTAGACATAAAGGATGCATACCTTCATGTCCCCATATATCCTCCTCATCAGGCGTACCTGAGATTCGCTGTACAGGATTGTCATTACTAGTTTCAGACGTTGCCGTTTGGGCTTTCCACGGCCCCGAGAATTTTCACCAAGGTAATGGCGGTGCTCCTGTGCAAGCAGGGGGTCACAATTATCCCATACTTGGACGATCTCCTGAAAAAAGCAAGATCAAGAGAACAGTTACTAAAAAGCATGTCTCTCTCCCTGAGAGTGCTACAACAACACGGCTGGATTCTAAATCTACCAAAGTCGCAGTTGGTTCCGACAACTCGGCTATCGTTTTTGGGCATGGTTCTGGACATGGAAAAACAAAGGGTTTTTCTCCCGATGGAAAAAGCCCAGGAACTCCAGAACATGGTCAAGGACCTGCTGAAACCAAAAAGAGTGCCAGTTCATCAATGCATTTGAGTATTGGGAAAGATGGTGGCGGCCTACGAGCCCATTCCGTTCGGCAGGTTCCATGCAAGAACCTTTCAGTGGGACCTTCTGGACAAGTGGTCAGGGTCCCATCTACAGATGCATCGGAGGATAAGCCTGTCCCCCAGGGCCAGGGTCTCCTGTGGTGGCTCCAGAGTGCTCACCTGGAGGGTCGCAGGTTCGGCATTCAAGATTGGGTTCTTGTGACCACGGACGCGAGCCTCCGAGGATGGGGAGCAGTCATGCAAGGAAAAAATTTTCAGGGAATATGGTCAAGCCAGGAGGCTTGTCTACACATCAATGTGCTGGAATTAAGGGCCATATGCAACGGCCTGCAACAGGCGGAGAATCTTCTTCGCAACCTACCCGTTCTGATCCAGTCAGACAACGTCACAGCCGTGGCGCATGTAAACCGCCAGGGCGGGACAAGGAGAAGAGCAGCAATGGCAGAAGCCACTAGGATTCTTCGCTGGGCGGAAAATCATGTAAGCGCTCTGTCAGCAGTCTTCATTCCGGGAGTAGACAACTGCGAAGCAGACTTCCTCAGCAGGCACGATCTCCATCCAGGGGAGTGGGGACTTCATCAAGAAGTATTTGCAGAGGTAACAAGTTGTTGGGGACTCCCTCAAATAGACATGATGGCGTCACGCCTCAACAGAAAGCTTCGGTCGTATTGTTCCAGGTCGAGGGACCCTCAGGCAGTGGCGGTGGACGCCCTATTGACACCGTGGGTGTTTCAGTCGGTCTATGTGTTCCCTCCACTTCCACTCATCTCAAAAGTATTGAGAATCATAAGACGAACAAGAGGGCAGACAATACTCATTGTTCCAGATTGGCCTCGAAGGGCCTGGTATTCAGATCTTCAGGAAATGCTCACAGAAGATCCGTGGCCTCTTCCTCCCAGGGAGGACCTGTTACAACAGGGGCCCTGCGTGTTCCAAGACTTTCCGCGGTTACGTTTGACGGCATGGCGGTTGAACACCAAATCCTAGCTGGGAAAGGTATTCCGGGGGAGGTCATCCCTACTTTAATTAGAGCTAGGAAGGAGGTAACGGCGAAGCACTATCACCGTATCTGGAGGAAATGTGTCTTGGTGTGGAGCCAAGAATGCTCCTACGGAAGAGTTTCAGCTGGGTCGTTTTCTCCATTTTCTACAGACAGAAGTGGATATGGGCCTTAAGTTAGGCTCCATTAAGGTGCAGATTTCGGCCTTATCTATATTCTTTCAGAAGGAATTGGCTTCTCTCCCAGAAGTCCAGACTTTTGTAAAGGGAGTGCAGCACATCCAACCTCCTTTTGTGCCCCCAGTGGCACCGTGGGACCTTAACGTGGTGTTACAGTTCATTAAATCGCACTGGTTTGAACCTCTTCAAACAGTTGAATTGAAGTTTCTCACTTGAAAAGTGGTCATGTTGTTGGCCTTGGCATCTGCAAGGCGGGTGTCCGAATTGGCGGCTTTGTCTCACAAGAGCCCCTATCTGATTTTCCATGTGGATCGAGCAGAGTTGAGGACTCGTCCTCAATTTCTGCCTAAGGTGGTTTCGTCGTTTCACATGAACCAACCTATTGTGGTGTCTGTGGCTACGGATGCCTTGGAGGATTCCAAGTCCCTTGATGTAGTCAGGGCCTTAAAAATTTATATAGCCAGAACGGCTCGGGTTAGGAAAACAGAGGCACTGTTTGTCCTGTATGCAGCCAACAAGGTTGGCGCTCCTGCTTCTAAGCAGACTATTGCATGCTGGATCTGTAACACGATTAAGCAGGCTCATCCTACGGCTGGATTGCCATTACCAAATTCGGTATAGGCCCATTCCACTAGGAAGGTGGGCTCTTCTTGGGCGGCTGCCCGAGGCGTCTCGGCATTACAGCTTTGCCGAGCAGCTACTTGGTCGGGTTCAAACACTTTTGCAAAATTCTACAAGTTTGATACCTTGGCTGATGAGGACCTCATGTTTGCTCAATCGGTGCTGCAGAGTCATCCGCACTCTCCCGCCCGGTCTGGAGCTTTGGTATAAACCCCATGGTCCTTAGAGTCCCCAGCATCCTCTAGGACGTAAGCGAAAATAAGATTTTAAACCTACCGGTAAATCTTTTTCTCCTAGTTCGTAGAGGATGCTGGGCGCCCGTCCCAGTGCGGACTATTTCTGCAAGGTTTGTATATAGTTGTTGCTTACATAAGGGTTATGTTACAGTTGAGATCAGTCTCTGGCTGATACTGTTTTGTTCATGCTGTTAACTGGTTTAGTATATACCATGTTGTATGGTGTGTGTGGTGTGGGCTGGTATGTATCTCGCCCTTAGATTAACAAAAATCCTTTCCTCGTACTGTCCATCTCCTCTGGGCACAGTTCTATAACTGAGGTCTGGAGGAGGGCCATAGAGGGAGGAGCCAGTTCACACCCATAAAAAGTCTTTAGAGTGCCCATGTCTCCTGTGGAGCCCGTCTATACCCCATGGTCCTTACGGAGTCCCCAGCATCCTCTACGGACTAGGAGAAAAAGATTTCCCTGTAGGTTTAAAATCTTATTTTCATAACATTGTTCATGTCAAGTAGTTGCCTGTAGGGGGTGTGCTCAAAGTGGATTCACTTGAGTGCCCAAATATGGCTGATCTCTCCTCGCTTAGCTAATTTTCTCTAGCTTATCTCGAGTCTTGCTGGAGGGTAGAGGGGTGTTTTGGTGCTAGAGGGGGTACATTGATTGATTATTATTCCTGGACGCGCTCCTGAGATGGCTGTTAGGGAATTAGCATAGCCGCTCCCAGACGGTGATGTCATTAATTTACGTATGAAGTGTCAAAGTCGAAAAATATTGTAATGCATGCCCCACGTACTAACCCCATGTACATGCCCGCTGCGCGTGCACTTATTCCGCCGTGCGTGCACATATCCGCAATTTGCGTAGGATCGCTCCTGCAATCATGCGCGTGGTATGGGTATTTACGGCGGAGTTTGTGAGCGCATAGAGGGTTATCAGAACATTACATATTTAACCCAAATAGTGCACATTGTACACATAGCCCCCTGCACCACATCAGAAAGAAATAGCTGTTTAAAATGGTAACAGAACAAAGGGATTCACCTTTACAGGATAGGAGGGGACAGAACAAGGTTACAAGGTGGTGTTTGGTATCCAGCTGTAGGGTATTTTAAGGGAAACATTCTGGTGTTGGTTTGAGGAAGATCGCATGTTCCTGAGGATAGTTAGATGCAGAAGCAGAATATAGGTTTAAACTGTATTTACTGTATATTATGTATGCGGGGGGGATCCAGAGGAGACCACCCACAAGAGCAGTTGAGAAAGACATAGCCCACCTTTTCAAATCAACCTATGACTTCTCCTGTAATGTAAAGATACATCTCTGTGTCCAATAGACAAAGGGATTACAGTGACCATTGTATTGTATATGGAAGTAGTGTATAAAAAAAGCCTGTTGCTGCCTGGCTGGTCAGAAGACTCTGAACGCTATCTGTATGACCAGCGGAGGACCGGCCGGGTTGCGCTTGCGAACATTCTCACGTATGTACATTCTCTGTAGCCATTGTTCTGTTTAGATTTACTTGTTAGCCTGTAGTGTATGATTTGTACTGTTTTACCTTTTGGAATTAATCCACTGTGGCCTTAGAACCCTGTGGTTCAACTACATATCAGTGTTGTGTCTTCACTTTCCTGCAAGGGTTTTAGAGTGTATTTATCTGTATAAGGTGTATAAGTATTGATAAGGTGTACGCACTGCGGTTACTTTATACCGTCAGCGCTACTTAAGGTTTAAGGTATAACATCGTTGCAGTACTTTGCTGTTAAGGGTTTAAAGTGTAATCATATCATTACATTGTATCATTAACAAGGTTTAAAGGTTATCAATTGTGTGTGCGCACACTGAGTGTACTCTGTACACTCAGCGCGGCGTGTGTACGCCAAGTACGTACCACGTGCGGGACTCTGTACGCAAATAGCGTACAAAGTGCGTAGCACGTGTATTCAGTCTAGCAGCCATAGCGGCTCCACGGTAATAGTGTATCTAGAGGTATAGCTTTGTGTTGAAAGGTAATATTGACATTATCAGAAGCTAGATGGGGGTGGCAAATTCAAAAGTGCTAAGACTGGCACATCAGCCTGAGCGAGATCACCACACTGGTGCTAGGGTCAGCTCCTCCCCCTTAAGTGCAGCTGCCCTGGTCTTGTCCATCTGTGGAGGGTTCCCCAGGCTACAGTACCTTCTCCCTGACCTCATCCGGAGTGTGGCAGTAGAGGTGAAGTGGCAGCAGATCAATCTCAGCAGGTAAGGGATGGACCCAGGAGGCAGCGTTGAGGCTTATGCAGCCCTCACTGGTGGGGATGAGCTCTGGCTGGCTCCTTGCCTTGTTCACCCTACTGCTGCTATTCCCCCTCCTCAGGTAGGTGGCAGGTCTTTATCACTGCCGTTTTGCCCAGTGTCATGTCAGTGCAATGCATAGAGTGGAGTGGACCAGTGGTGGTGGCTGAGGGTATCAGCACCTTCATCATGCTGTGAGTATGTTGGGGGGAGTTGCAGAGGGAGACTCTGTTGACCTCAGGAAGAGGCAGATGCTAGACAGGAAGGTCCTGCTGCTGCCACCGCCTGGGACCAGGCTTAGGTGGCTGCTGTGACTTGGTTCCCAGGGTTAGTGTGGTTCTCTCTTCCCACTGCCTCTATACTCTGCCCAGCCCACTCGCAGCTGCCACATCACTTTATACACTGAATATACCCACTTGCATCATGTAGTAGCAGATCTCTAGAAGGAGCCAGAGAGTGGGGTCACTTCTGCTGGTACTTTCCTATATGAGTGCATCATAGGCGGCTGCCGTGTCTCACAGCTGGGCCCCCGCTGCCCTCTGCTCCCCACCTGTGGTTTCCAAAACCCCTATCAGGCATACAGTATAAGCAAGGAAAATATTTTGCGCCTCCCAGAAAGTGGGAACGATAAATGTGTGTGTGGGTCAAAAACTCTTATTGCATATAAGGGGTCATTCCGACCCGATCGCTCGCTGCAGTTTGTCGCAGCGATCGGGTCGGAACTGTGCCGGCGCATGGCAGCTTTCGTTACCATGCGATCGCCTCTGAGACAGAGGCGGTCGCTAGGTGGGAGGGGGCTGAACGGTGGCGTTAAGCCGCTATTTAGGGGGAGCGGTCCGGCCAACGCAGGCGTGGCCGGACCGTTGGGGGGGGGGGACTCGGAATGACCCCCATAATTCACAATTAATAAATAGATAGAAATATTGTAATATTATTTTTTATTTTGTTTTGTGATATGTCAATTGTTTTGTTATGATGAAATTTTTAACTTGTTTTTAAATACAGTGTAACCAATACATTTTGAAACTATATAGCGCTCCCTTGATATATTTTTATAATATTTCTATCTATTTATTTTTTGCTTTTGACGCTTCAGTGGCGCCATTTGGGAGCAGCTTATTAATTATTAATAATTTTTTACAGTCCAAACGAGCAGGATTGGTGGTTTTATAAGCGCTAGGGATTTTGTGTGGTTGTTTATTAATTCACAATTAGTCCAATCAAGTCTTGTAACATCCAGTCCCCAATCTGCTGCTGCCCAACCCAGGGCTATACTTCTCCCTGGTATCAAACACTCAGAAAAAAATAGGAACAAGATAGCGCTGACAAGAGAATTGGATGTAAATAATTTTACTAATAATAAGACAATTTATAAAAATACAATCAACAATTAAACACTGGCCGGCATTACAAAACACTTAGACATATACATAAAATGCCAATTTCTGTGCAAAAAATGGATGAACAGCAACAACCTTATAATAGGAGCAATCATTTTTCTGTCCCTCTCTCAATAGCTGTGCAGTCATTCAAAAAGTCCACAAATGGACCAATTCCTCCAGTAGTCACCAATCTGGGGCTAATTAAGATCTTGCTACATCCGTGCAATGGGGGTTCCTAACATGTTTCTCCACCTCCTCTAGGGGTACAACCACGCTGTTCAACCTCCCTGTAGCACACAGCAAATGTCCTCCATTATCTTGACTATTTCTGCGCCTAGACGGAGGTTTAGTCACACCTAGGCGATAGCTTAGGTTGCTGAGTTTAATCACGGACAGGTGGGTTGAGGCACGACTAGATACTCAGCATGCAATACACAACTCCACCACTGGGTGGCTAATGCTTCACTAATCCAGTACTTTAGTTTGAATAGCGGCGGATTGATCTATAGTACAAGCTCTGGCAAATGGTCAGTGACGACTGTAATGTTAATATACAGTCCTGTACTGCATAGTGTACACACAGATGGTGACCAATGGTCAGACGGACAGAGTAAAAAAAAAATAGTTTATTCAGACGCAAACGAACGTGTTAAAACACTTGTGTATGCAGACGCAACTAATGTGTGAAAGGAATAATGTAGCTCATTGACTTTACAGTATGTATAGTGCACTAAATGAGCGTACGAGTCCCCTAACGGCATAAACAAACACCAATGGGAATGAATCGCTATTTGCAGTACTTTTACACATGAACATGAGAATCTTCCATGCAGTGTTGTGGGCTAGTGATGAAGGCTCCCGTCTGCCACGCTGAGAGTCTCGGGTTCGATTTCCAAAGTGCCAATCTTTTTTTTGTTTTTGTGTTCCCGTGACATTCACTTTATTATTATTTTTTTCTGTGTAATCCATTGTAAAACATTCAAAGGAAGGGTGCACACAGGTTTCACACAAATCGGGGTAAATCTGCAGGAGTGACTCATTCGCTATCTAAAATACACAGCGGTAATGAGCACCTATAGACATACCAGTAAATATAAATTAGTGTATTGTGACGCAACTAACTGTTCGAGCAACACAGTACCGTAGATCGTCGGCGTTAGAGAATCTGTGTTGTACGTTATAAGCTGTTCGCGCTAATTACTACACTAATAGAACATACTGTACAGAGATACTAAGGACGGTGATTTGGCATCCAGGAATTTAGGGAGGAGCTTTTATCTCTCTCCATTGTAATCTTTCTAAGTATAGCAGAGAGAGATAAAAGTTCCCTCTAAGTTCCTGGATGACAAATCACCGTCCTTAGTATCTCTGTACAGTATGCTCTATTAGTGTACTAATTAGCATGAACAGCTTGTAACATACAGCGGCAAGTTTATTCTTTCTATGTATAATGGAGAGAGATAAAAGCTCCTCCCTAAGTTCCTGGATGCCAAATCAACGTATTTAGTATCTCTGTACAGTATGTTCCATTAGGGTACTAATTAGCTGTTCGTGCTAATTAGTACTCTAATAGAAAATAATGTACAGAGATACTAAGGACAGTGATTTGGCATCCAGGAACTTAGGGAGGAGCTTTTATCTCTCTCCATTATACTTAATACTACGGGATTTGGATGCTCACATATCCCTAACATCAATAGACCATACTGTACCTGTAACTTGTTCGTTTGCATCTGTATATGCTGTACTATTTGCATCTGTACTGTATATACTGTTATATACTGTATGACATACTGTAGCATAATGTAGCGTAATGAGACGCACCAGTAAAGTAGTTCTTACGCTGTAGTTCAGTATTGTATTTTAATGGAGACCACACGCATGCGCATTAGTGATTTTAAAAAGCGACATCTGGTGGATGATCTTAGGTATTACACTCAAAGGTAACGCCAAACGCTCTGTGCGCCTCCCTTCGACTAGGCGCGCCTCCTTGCGCCCAGGCATGCTACGTATGCCTGATCATGACTAACGCCTCAGTCAGCCAAGATAACGGAGGACCCATCTGTATTATAGTGTTATACTATTACTGCTGCTATGTTTAACAAAGACAAAGCTCTAGCACACAGCGAAACGCTTTGGTAGAGGAGCTGGACACTGACATGGTAGAATTCATCCTGTATATCTGTGGCTTACTTTACCTGTAAGCCCCAGCTCATGCTTTCTCTTAAGGATTTAATATATTCATATGTGTTTTTATGATGTTGCAACATTGAACATATGGATCGTGTGTAAATACATCACAATTGTATGTGACTTGTGCTAGTTCTTCTGTCTGACTTTCCTTCTGTCGCTTTTCTTCTTATAACCCTAAGATACAGGTGTATAGGGGTCACTGTACTGCACACAGTGGCGTAACTAGAAGTTTTTCTCCCCCAAGCCAAAAAATTATTTGGCGCCCCCCCCCAACCCCCCCCCCCCCCCATAATCGTCACTATTAAAGGGACAAACATGCGCGCGACGCAAAAAAGGGAGCGTGGCTTCGTTAGAATGGGCGTGGCTTTGCATAAAGGGGCGTGGCATTGCAGGAAAGGACTTCCTTATACACCAGTTTTGCAACCTGCACGCCCAGACATTAGCCACCACAGGAAAGAAAAATTATCCTGATTCATGCCCCTTATATTATTTGTCATTTTTCCTCCTTATAGTAACGCCCAGTATACATTATGCCACATACTGCAATGGCCCTTAGACATTATGCCGCACACAATAATGCACATGACACAATATGCACACACTGTAATGCCCCCGACACATTATGCCACACACCGTAATGCCTGTGACACATTATGCCACACACCGTAATGCCTGTGACACATGACGACAGGAATCGCAATGCCCGTTATACATTATGCTACACACTGCAATGCCGCTGATAGATTATAGCACATACAATGCCTGTGACACATTATGACACACACTGCAATGACCCTGAGACATTATACCACATACCACAATGCCCGTGATATAGTATACAACACACAGTAATGCCTGACACATACCGCAATGCCCGTTATACATTATGCCACACTGCAATGACCCTGAGACATTATACCACATACCACAATGCCCGTGATATAGTATACAACACACCGTAATGCCTGACACATTATGACACACACCGCAATGTCCGTGATACATTATGCCACACACCGTAATGCCCATTACACATTAAGTCCTACAGTAAGGCTTCTAATTACTTTGAAATTACCTGCTCATTGCCAGGGGTTTCATGCTCTTGGTTCCATGCACGGTGCCAGGGGTTTTCATGCTCAGGGTGTCATGCTCGTTGCCAGGGGTTTCATGCACTGGGTGTCATGCTCGTTGCTAGGGGGTAGTGCTTGTTGCTAGGGCTGTGCTCCCAGTGCCACATATGTCCCCAGTGCCAGATATTCCCCCACGGCGCCAGGTACTCACATGCCCCCAGTGCCAAATATAGCCCCCCCCAGTGCCACATATGCCCCCAGTGCCAGATATTCCCCCACAGTGCCAGGTGCTCACGTGCCCCCAGTGCCAAATATAGCCCCCCCATGTGCCAGGTACACATACAGTGCCATATATGCCCCCTCAGTACCCCCCAGTGCCATATATGCCCCCACAGTGCCATATATGCCCCCTCAGTGCCCCCCCAGTGCCATATATGCCCCCTCAGTGCCCCCCCAGTGCCATACATGGCCCCTCAGTGCCCCCCCGTGCCATACATGGCCCCTCAGTGCCCCCCCAGTGCCATGTATGCCCCCTCAGTGCCCCCCCAGTGCCATATATGTCTCCTCTCAGTGCCCCCCCCCCTCCCCGCGCTCCCCCGCTGCTGTGAAGGAGGGACAAGGAGGGCACAGCGCGTGCCTCTCCCGTCTCCCTCCTGCATCTTCGTCGGGTCTAATAAAGGAAGTGCCGGTTCGTGAGCCAATCAGAGCTCACGAACGGCACTTCCTTTATTAGACCAGACGGAGATGCAGGAGGGACACGGGAGAGGCGCGCGCTGTGCCCTCCGTGTCCCTCCTTACAGCAGGGAGGGAGAGGAGACAGCAGATTGACATGCGGACGCTCGTCCGCATGTCAATCTGCTCTAAATCAGTGGCGCCCCCGCAGCCCCTCGCCCCCAAGCCACCGCGAGGGCTGCGGGGGCAGTAGTTACGCCACTGACTGCACATTTACACTGTATTTGTGAATGGTGTCACATTGCTATACGTACTTCACACTATTACAACAAGAAGGTCATCTCAGCTTCCAATACAAGTCCGCTAAAGGAATTCATTTTGCGATTAGGACATTTGCTGATTGCCCGGAGCTTTCAATAGGACTATCTGGAGTCCATAATCAAGCTACAAGAAGGTCTCAATTTCCAATACAAGTTGGTAAATACCACCTTTTCGCAAACCTGCACTTTCCAGGATTGTGGCTGTCCTCCATAGGGGTATGGTAGGTTAAATAGACTTGATTTAGATCAACACTGTCTAGGTTGACCACTATTGGTCGACAGCAAGTAGGTCGACAGGGTTCCTAGGTCAACAGGGACTGTAGGTCAACATACTAGGTCGACATGAGTTTTTTCACCTTTTTTGGTGTTGTTTTCTCCGTACAATGATGGGGAACCCCAATTAGTGGAACCCCTCACATGGCTCTCGCTTCGGGCAAGGTGCCTCAGTCGACCTTTTGTCATGTCGACCTAGAACATGTCAACCTAGAGTCCCTGTCAACCTAGAAAACATGTCGGCCTACTTACTGTCGACAAATAGTGGTCGACCTAGACATTGTCGGCCTAGAGACCAGATACCAGCCCGGCCCTACCCCCTGCACTAACTAGCTGCATCCAAGTCTAGTTTATTCCTAAGCATGTGAAAGGTATATTATGTGCAATTAGCAAGCTGCAGCGGTTAGTTAAATCTTACTGCCTGCTATCTCAGTGATAATTTGATGTGGAACCAAAAATTGGTGTCCTGACCATGAAAAACAGAGAAATTTAAGTTCAAATGGTATTATTTTTCAACATTGTCTCCATTTACTTCAATACAGATATCTCCCATTGAGGCTCCAACCTCTAGATTCTGTTCAGGAAAAAGTCCAGTGATTGGTCCTCAAACCAGTCATGTACAGCAGTCCTGACATCATCATTAGACCTTCCCACGAATGTGTTCCTTCCTTGTGGACGGGATCCCGGCGGTCGAAATACCGACACCGGAATCCCGACCAGCAGAATCCCGACAGGGGTGGCGAGTGGAACGCAGCCCCTTGCGGCCTTGCTGCGCTCGCCATGCTGCGGGCACGGTGCCCCACTACGCTCGGCACACTATTTTATTCTCGCTTTATGGGTGTCGTCGACACCCACGGAGGGAGAATATGTTGGGATTGTGCTGGTCGGGATTCCGGTGTCAGTATTTCGACCGCCGGGATTCCGTCCGGCGGGATCTTGACCGCATCCCCCTTGTGCTCTGGAAGGAGGAAGAAGTCAGTAGGGCTGTGTCTGGTGAACAGAGGGGATGCAGGCCCGGCGCTACCCGCTCAACAAAGGGATGCAAAGCAGGTAGGCGCCAGGCTGGAGAGGCGCTCTCCCTGCTCTGCATCCCCGCTGCTGCGCCTGGCCTCCCTACTGCTGCCGGCTGCTGTGCCTGTCACTATATGACAGGCAGCGGTGCTGGCAGCTTGAAGCCTCCTCTCCCCTTCCTTTGACAGTGGAACTTTGGAAGTGACGAATGTCCGAAAAGGTGGAGGCGCTACATGGATTAGGGGCGGAGGTACACGGGCAGAGGGGGGGAGCTACATGGTACCAGCTGAGTGCAGTGCCAAAGAGGAGGACATGCTGCTCCAGATCCTGCCAGCCAGGGAGAGTAAGTGAGAAAGTCTGTGTGTGTATGTATGTGTGTGTATTTGTGTATGTGTGCAGGGGAGGTGGGGGAATGTGAGTAAACCACTTCTGTGGGCGTTATGTGCAAGCTGCGCTACTACTGGGGTGTTACATGTAAGCTGCGCTACTACTGGGGGCGATACATGTAAGCTGCGCTACTTCTGGGGAGTTATGTGTAAGCTGCGCTACTCCTGGGGGGCATTACGTGTAAACTGCGCTACTACTGGGATGTTATGTGTAAGCTGTGCTACTATTGGGGTGTTACGTGTAAACGGCGCTACTGGGGGCGTTACGTGTAAGCTGCGCTACTACTGGGGCGTTACGTGTAAGCTGCACTACTACTGGGGGCGTTACATGTAAGCTACACTACTACTGGGGGCATTACGTGTAAACTGCGCTACTACTGGGGCGTTATGTGTAAGCTGCACTACTATTGGGGCATTATGTGTAAGCTGTGCTACCACTGGGGCGTTACGTGTAAGCTGCGCTACTACTGGGGGCATTACGTGTAAGCAGGGCTACTACTGGGGCGTTACGTGTAAGCGGTTCTACTACTGAGGGGTTATGTGTAAGCGGCGCTACTACTGGGTTCGTTATGTGTAAGTGGCGCTATTACTGGGGAGTTATGTCTAAGCGGCGCTACTACTGGGGCATTACGTGTAAGCTGCGCTACTACTGGGGACGTTACGTGTATGCCGCGCTACTACTGGGGTGTTACATGTATATCTGCCCTACTACTAGGGCATTATGTGTAAGCGGCGCTATTACTGGGGTATTTTGTGTAAGCGGTGCTACTACTGGGTGTTATGTGTAAGCGGCGCTACTACTGGGTTCGTTATGTGTAAGTGGCGCTACAACTGGGGCATTACGTGTAAGCTGCGCTAATACTGGGGATGTTATGTGTAAGCTGCGCTAATACTGGGGGCGTTCCATGTAACTGCGCTACTACTGGGGGTGTTCTGTGTAAGCTGTGCTACTACTGGGGGCATGTGTAAGCTGCACTATTACTGGGGCATTATGTGTAAGCTGCGCTATTACTGGGGCATTATGTGTAAGCAGCGCTACTACTGGGGTCGTTATGTGTAAGTGGCGCTACTACTGGGACGTTATGTGTAAGCTGCGCTACTACTGGGGGTGTTTTAAATGGGGGTACTATTGTGTGGCCACGCCCCTTCCTTGTGAGACCACACCCTTTTTTCGACAAATGCTGTCCCTTTATAAAGCATGGGAGGGCGCAAATTTATAGATTGCAGGGGGGCGCCGAACACCCTAGCACTGGTCCTGGCGGGGGATGGTTACGCTGCAGCGCCAATGGCTCAAATTTCAGTATTCTCCATTCTTCAGCTTTTAGCAAGGAATTGTGCTGTCATTTTCCACAGTGTCCTACTAAGGGGATGCGGTCAAGATCCCGCCGGACGGAATCCCGGCGGTCGGAATAACGACACCGGAATCCCGTCCGACACAATCCCGACATATTCTCCCTCTGTGGGTGTCCACGACACCCATAGAGGGAGAATAAATTAGTGTGCAGAGCGTAGTGAGGGACCGTGCCCGCAGCGTGGCGAGTGCAGCGAGGCCGCAAGGGGCTACGTTGCGCTCGCCCCGTCGGTAATCCGTCCGGCGGGATTTCGTACTGATCCCCTACTAAGACCTCCAGTGCATGCGTACAGAAAATCAATACAGGGTGACATCTACTACGTCACGGGGGGTCATTCCGAGATGACCGTAGCTGTGCTAAATTTAGCACAGCTACGATCATTCACACTGACATGCGGGGGGACGTCCAACACAGGGCTATCCCGCCCCGCATGTCAGTGCCGGCACACCCCCCCCCTCCCCCCTGCAGAAGTGCAAAGGCAAAAACGACGCCGTACCGCCCCCCCCCCACACACCCCTCCCCCAGTGACCGCCTCTGCCTGTCAATCAGGCAGAGGCGATCGTAGCGGCCCGACGGCCTTCTGGCATGCGCCGGCACACTGCGGCGCATGCGCAGTTCTGACCCGATCGCACCACTGCGATAAACTGCAGCGTGCGATCGGGTCAGAATGACCCCCCAAGACACCAACTTTTGGATTCACCCTGTAATAGTTAATGTTTTCTACTTAGAGCAATAGAAAGGAAACGTAATAACAGCAGTCATTTTATGATGACAGATCACCATAGCAGGACTATGCCTGACATAGGAGGTGGGGACAGGTTATATGAGTGACATTACCTCAAATCCCTGATACCTTGGATCCGCTGTGCTATGCCTGACATAGAGGGCGGGGCCGGTTGGCATGAGTGACATTACCTCAAATCCCTGATACCTTGGATCCGTGATGATATGCCTGACAAGTTTACTCTCAAATTTTAGCCTCCACCCACCCATATTCACTTCAGTCACCATTCCCCAACACATTTAGGGCCTTATTTTATTATTTTATTTTCAGATTAGTGGTTGCAGTACTCTGTAAATGCTATTTTCAGAATTTTCCTTGTGTGCCAAAGAGTACAAGTTCTGAGATGCCCACTTTCCCTGTCTGTGGGCAATGCAAATGGTGCACCATCAACACTTGTACCAGCCTATGGGCTGCTCAATGATTTCTTCTCAAATTCATCTAAACATGGCCACTGTAACTCTGCATCTGTGTTTGGGAAGGCAGCCGCAGTCACTGACATGCCCGTGGCACTCCTATATCAAACCCATGAGATGCAAACACATCAGGCCACCACACAGGAATACCCATGGTGGTGCACTGCCGGCTCTACTGCAAGCAACTCCATATACAACAGCAGTGTCTAGGTACACTCAGCGGTATGCATGCACAATACCAAATAATCGCTCATCTGCGCAACCATCAGCACTGCGTCCACCTCTGAATGAGGCGCTCAGAGTCTGAGTCTGTTGTAAGCCACAGCTAGGCTAATCACTACAACTTATCTGCTACCTTTAAAAATGTGTTTAGTTCAATAGGTCATTGCTTCTGATGCCAGCAAGTGGCCAGGCAATAGGTTGAGGGTCTGAGAATACGTTAGGAGCCACTTGGAATCTGTGTTTACCAGAACTTGGAATGTTGTGCTGCTGTTTTAAAGACTGCCTGTAAAACCTGACCTGCAATTCTTGCATGAATTGTGTAACCTGCCTGAGGTGGAAATAAAGTGATTTGAACTGTACTCCGTCTATGTGGTTCGGTCACAATCAGGGCTGCCATCAGAAATTATGGGGCCTGGGACAGACAAAAGAGACAGGGCCCCTCCCTCCCCCCAAAAAAAGATTCTGCCGCACTGCTCCACACCTATGTGATGTCATACATTGTGATGTTACATTTAGATGGAGTGTTGAGGACCAACAGGAACGGTTTATAGAGAGCTGATGCACAGATAAGGCTTGTTTTAAGAAAACCTCCCTGGGAATCAGCCTGCTGTTGATTTACAGACTGGTGTAGCTCTACAGGTATTGGCGGTAGGAGCCCGGGACACCAGTCCCCACAGTTCCCCCCTGTTGGCTGCCCTGGTTACAATATATGCACAATATTAAGTTCATTAACCACTTAACTGACATTCCCCCCCCCCCCCCAAAAAAAAAAAAAACGAGCAGAAATTGTCAGTTTTTTTTATATGAGTGAATTAGGTGAAGAACATGAATTTAACCTTATCCAAAATGATTTAAGTAAAAAAAAAAAAAAGTGATTTTTTTTTTTTCTCCAGCCCCCCCAAACATCGATCGGGAAGATCGGTGACATCGCGACCGTTGGCAAGTTACTCTTTACACCCCAGCCAGGTACACAGGGGGTTGCTGGGGGTGGCTTGATTGACACTTTCCCATGGGCTGCTATTGCCTGCCGAATCTTGGTTGGGGGGGGTCCTGCTGTGCTGACCAATCAGCAGTGATCGGTAGCACGGCAACACTGAGGGGAGGGTGCAGGGAGGCCTCTGGGAGCAGCAGCGGAGGGAAGTTTCCCTTCCATGCCGCTGCTAACACTGCTTATCTGACTGGTCACATCCTGTGCCACCAGGTCAGATAAAGTACTTGCTTGTGTGGTCGCATCTGATGCCCCCATGCCAGGCAAGTGGTTAAAGCATAAAAGAACACTATCCAGCACCATGTAGCTCTTATATTAGACATTTCCCCTGTAATGTTGCTGTTTGTACTGCACAGCAAAATGTTCCTTTACTCTATGTCCAACAATGTTTCTGTTTGGACTGCTCAGTACAGCTACAGTTTTAGTGGAAGTCTGTTCCTGAAAATATTTTCTTAGAGGAACTTTAGTCTTCCTATTTTCACATGGCTCTGACTAACCTGACTAAGAGCTGGGATCCAGACCAGCAGCTCGATACCAAGACCACAGTCCGAAACGCATTAAGCGTGAATCACTCCCAATTTGGTGCCCCAGGGAAAAGCTGATATAGTTTGCTGGTATCGAGCTTCTGGTCTGGATCTCGGTTCCGGATCCTGTGTCCAGGACTGCCTATGACCATCTGGGTATTTCCCAGGACTCTTCACCAAGCTGTAGTTTATGCCCGTGGGGATACGGTGTGTTATCTCGTCTTTTTATTGTAAGTGTGATGTACTATTAAATCTGTGCCTTTTAAAGGACGATGTGCACTATTGCATTCTTTCTTTGGTGTATCCTTCTATGAGCCGTCTACGCTCTTGGATATATGAAAGGGTGACACCATCTATTACAGGTTCTGCAAAGAAAGCAGTGAACTCTGATTACTGTGATCCTGATAAAGCTATTATTAATCAATGTGAAAGACCTGAAAATGGTATTATAATTTTTTATTGTTCACCTATTGGTGTTTACTGGCAGAACTGGGCATTATTGGAGCACTTTAAATCTGTGTATCAATTTTTCTCGTCACGATTTCTATTGTATTCATTGATCAAAATCAGTTGCGCTTCATTTAGGTTCTAGTACTCTTCTGAGAAGAGGATTGGGTAATTTACCTTTAACCTGGAAACCTGACTATGGCCCTCATTCCGAGTTGTTCGCTCGTTATTTTACTTCGCATCGGTGCGATTTTCCGCAAACTGCACATGCGCAATATTCGCACGGCGGCTGCGCCAAGTAAATTTGCTAAGAAGTTTGGTATTTTACTTAAGGCATTACGAGGTTTTTTCTTCGTTCTGCTGATCGTAATGTGATTGACAGGAAGTGGGTGTTTCTGGGCGGAAACTGGCCGTTTTATGGGAGTGTTTGGAAAAACGCTGGCGTTTTCGGGAAAAACGCGGGAGTGGCTGGAGAAACAGGGGAGTGGCTGGGCGAACGCTGGGTGTGTTTGTGACGTCAAACCAGGAACGACAAGCACTGAACTGATCGCACTGGATGAGTAAGTCTCGAGCTACTCAGAAACTGCACAGAAAAATCTTTTCGCTATATTTTGCGAATACTTCGTTCGCAATTCTGCTAAGCTAAGATTCACTCCCAGAGGGAGGCGGCTTAGCGTGTGCAATACTGCTAAAAGCAGCTAGCGAGCGAACAACTCGGAATGAGGGCCTATATGACTTACTTAGGTATACAGATCCCTAGGAACCCAAACTGTCTGTACAACTTAAATTTCATATTGATGATCAATAAAATTGCGGCAGAGCCGAGAGATGGAAATCATTACACTTGTCAAACCTGGGGAGCGTCAACCTAATAAAAATGGTTTTGTTTCCTCGTCTTATGTACAGTTGTGCTCATAAGTTTACATACCCTAGCAGAATTTGTGATTTTCTGGCCATTTGTCAGAGAATATGAATGATAGCTCACAAACTTTTCTTTCATTCATGGTTAGTGGTTGGGTGAAGCCATTTATTGTCAAATAACTGTGTTTACTCTTTTTAAATCATAATGACAACAGAAACTACCCAAATGACCCTGATCAAAAGTTTACATACCACAGTTCTTAATACCGTGTATTGCCCCCTTGAACATCAATGACAGCTTGAAGTCTTTTGTGGTAGTTGTGGATGAGGCTCTTTATTTTCTCAGATGGTAAAGCTGCCCATTCTTCTTGGCAAAAAGCCTCCAGTACCTGTAAATTCTTGGGCTGTCTTGCATGAACTGCACGTTTGAGATCTCCCCAGAGTGGCTCAATGATATTGAGGTCAGGAGACTGAGATGGCCACTCCAGAACCTTCACTTTATTCTGCTGTAGCCAATGACAGGTCTACTTGGCCTTGTGTTTTGGATCATTGTCATGTTGGAAAGTCCAAGTACGTCCCATGCGCAGCTTCCGGGCTGATGAGTGCAAATTTTCCTCCAGTATTTTCTGATAACATGCTGCATTCATCTTGCCATCAATTTTGACCAAGTTTCCAGTGCCTTTGTAGCTCACACATCCCCAAAACATCAGCGATCCACCTCCGTGTTTCACAGTAGGAATAGTGTACCTTTCATCATAGGCCTTGTTGACTCCTCTCCAAATGTAACGTTTATGGTTGTGGCCAAAAAGTTCAATTTTGGTCTCATCACTCCAAATTACTTTGTTCCAGAAGTTTTGAGGCTTGTCTCTGTGCTGTTTGGAGTATTGTAAGCGGGATGCTTTGTGGCATTTGCGTAGTAATGGCTTTCTTCTGGTGACTCGACCATGCAGCCCATTTTTCTTCAAATGCCTCCTTATTCTGCATCTTGAAACAACCACACCACTTTTTTTCAGAGTCCTGTATTTCAGCTGAAGTTATTTGTGGATTTTTCTTTGCATCCCGAACAATTTTCCTGGCAGTTGTGGCTGAAATTTTGGTTGGCCTACCTGACCGTGATTTGGTTTCCACAGAATCCCTCATTTTCGACTTCTTAATTACAGTTTGAACACTGCTGATTGGCATTCTCAATTGCTTGGATATCTTTTTATATTCCTTTCCTGTTTTATACAGTTCAATTACCTTTTCCCGCAGATCCTTTGACAATTCTTTTGCTTTCCCCATGACTCAGAATCCAGACACGTCAGTGCAGCACTGGATGAAAGATGCAAGGGTCTTTCAGGAGTCCAGAAACTCACTGACCTTTTATACACACACACTGATTACAAGCAAACAGATTACAGGTGAGGATGGTTACCTTTAGTATCCATTCAAACCCGTTCGTGTCAACTTGTGTGCATGTTATCAGGCCAAAATCTCCAGGGTATGTAATCTTTTGATCAGGGTCATTTGGGTAGTTTCTGTTGTCATTATGATTTAAAAAGAGTAAACACAGTTGTTTGACAATAAATGGCTTCACCCAACCACTAACCATGAGTGAAAGAAAAGTTTGTGAGTTATCATTCATATTCTCTGACAAATGGCCAGAAAATCACAAATTCTGCTAGGGTATGTAAACTTATGAGCACAACTGTATATCATTCAAAACCTTCCTAATGTAATTACGGCTAAAGACACCAAATATCTTAATTCTTTGTTTCGTAAATACATATGGCAAGGAAAAAAGCCAAGTATAAGATTAATCAAATTGCAACAAACTACCAATGGGTGGCTGAACTTCCGTAACGTTCAATGGTACTCAACCAGCCCAACTGAGGTACCTCCAAGATTGGATTCATAATCAGGAAATCTATACTAATACTGGCTTAGAAAGAGAAATTTTTGTGGGGTGGTGATTTAATAAGCTTCTTGCATATGCATGATCAAGAGGTCCCCTTACATATCAAAGAGAATCCACTTTTATAGCATGTTAAAAAATTGAGGGTAGGAATGAGACATAAACGAAACGTTAAAGTTCACAAATCCATATTTCTTCCCTTCATAGATAACCCTGAATTTCAAGACGGGTGGGCAAACCACCCATTTAACATATGGAGAGTGGGTGGAATTGTTAATTTAAGGAGCTTACTTGACTGTAGGCTTCAAAGACCATTGACGTTCCGGGAGGCAGCTGACAGGTTTCCAGTGCTAGAACCATACCCAATTGCTTTTCTACTGGCTCACCACTGTATTAGCTCTCTTATCAGGCTTTTCAGTTGACTGGCAGAACGTGATATCTGATAGGTTGAAGCGGGAACCCTTATACAAAAAAGCCATATTGATAGGGTATAAACATTTTCAGACAATCTTCGATTACTCAACTAGGTCCGAAGGTATCGTGACCTGGCAAGTGCATCTTCCGAGCATACAGATTGAAGACTTATTGAAAGCTCATTCTCACGCATGTAAAACTCTTTCTTCCTCAAGATACAGGGAAATGTTTTTCACCATACTTCACAAAACGTATCCCTCTCCGCATAAAAGATTTTTAATTGGTCTTTAATCTTCCCACGCTTGCTGGAAATGTGGGGACTTCCAGGCTGATCTTTTTCACTGCCCTCTAATTAGGAGCTTTTTGGGTCAAAATCCATAAGTACGCCACTGACCATCTGGGGAATTATTTATCCTTATCACCAGAATGGGCACTCTTTGGCATTTTTCCTAAAAATCTGATTATGTCAAGGGGTAGCAAAAACCTGCTCTTGGCAGTAAGTGCTGCAGCACGTAAATCCATATTGCAAGTATGGATCCACCCGGAACCTCTCTCAATCCTGTTATTCAAGGCGAAGTTGTTCTATTTATTTAGAACGGAATGGGTGGGAGTAATACTGGAAAAAGATAAAAAAGAAAAATTCTTTGAGGTGTGGGAGAGCTATTTAGCTACACTTTCTATCCCTAAAAGATCACAAACACTTAATTCTTTGACTAACACTTTGTAGTATATGAACAGGACCCTGGGAGGAGATCCACCAGTTATCTTGTAAAGATTGTCACAGCAGAGTTTTGGGGAAATGAGGGAACGGGCGCAGACAACCTTCCTCTTTTTCTTTATCATTATTTATATTGTACATATTATTATAACTTTGATGTGTTTTTGGATGTTTAGGTGTACTGTGTCCAGAAATATTACGTTGATTTATGTTCTGTATTTCTACTTACTGTACCGAGAATTATTTGTACTGGTAATCGAGATCCATAGTTCCAATAAATAATACACATTCAACAGCAATATGTCATAATTGTAAATCTATTGTTTTATTACAACTTTGTATACACTTTTCTCTCAATTTTATACACTGTGGATTGTATAACATGTTGCTTCAATAAAATATACGTTATGGTAAGAAGTTACCGTTGATAACAGTATTTCTCCTAAGTCCACAGGTTCCTCAGGATAACAATGGGATATGATGGAGCGTCAGCGGATTGGCACCAATCGATCAAAGCTTTCTGGCCTCCAGGATGCAATGGGCCCATTCATATATCTCCTCCCACTGGCTCAGGCAAATCAGTTGTATTCCAAAGCAGAAGCATCATGTAGAACCCTAATCAGGCGAGAAGAACACACATGCACACCCTTCCGTGCAAGAGGGAAGAGGTTAGTGAGTAAAAGGATCCTCAAATCAGGTGCGTCAGGGTGGGATCCCTGTGGAACCTGTGGACTTAGGAGAAATACAGTTATCAAAGGCAAGCTCTTACCATAACGTATATTTCTCCGGCAGGGTCCACAGGTTAGCCACAGGATAATAATGGGATTTCTTAAAGCAGTTTAGTGGTGGGGACGCTCCTGATGCATAGGAGAATCCTTCGCCCAAACTCAGCATTGTGAGAGGCAAAAGGTATTCAAGGCATAATGTCTATTCAATGTGTAAACGGAAGACCATATGGCTGCCTTACAACCCTGTTCTGTTTAAGCACGACAGTGCTGCCCAAAAAGGACCTACCTTACAAGTAGAATGAACAGAGACATTAGCCAGAATAGATAGATCAGCTTAGAGTATTTGCTTCTGAAATCATCATCTGAAGCTATCTTGCCAGCATCTGCTTACCAGCCGGCCATCAACTCTTGTGAAATCAATAGAGAATGAAGAGAGAATCTGCTTTACTGATGGCACTGGTACAATCCACGTAGATCTCTAATGCACAGATCACGTCCAGCGATGCATCTCCCGCAGAAAGGTCCGGAACCTGAAAAGCCGGGACCACAATATCTTCGTTAAGGTGGAACTTAGTCATCACCTTGGGAAGATACTGTCACAACTGAGGGCCTGAGCTGACGGGAGGCAGCCTCAGTTGTAGGGGCTGAGATGTACCGGAACCTGGGAGGTTGTATCAGACCCCTGGACATGTAAGTAACATGAATAATAACTGCCCGAAGGCGTGACCACGACAACTTAGATAAAAGTCAATGATGTTTATTATGACAACTCCGCAACACAGCAGCAGTAAAAGAAAACGTAAAAGTCAGCAAATAATAAATACAGTTCCTGGGTACTACAGGATGGCAGGAGCCACAGGGCACTGGTAGTGTGAGATAGTTCTTATGATCTTCTAGATGGAAAGTCCTTACCAGGCCCGACTGTAGCAATGGAGATAACCCAGGATTGTGCCAGCTGGTGTTCCAGGAAAAGCTGGGTTGCTGAAGGTAAAACAGCTGCTGTGGATACTGGCTGGAACCAGACTGTTGTTAGCACGGAGTGGATACTGGCTGGAACCAGTTAAATAATAAATGAACTTGGGAGCGATGAAATATGAACTGAAATGTAGAACTTGAGAGCGGAGAAATAATAATACCGGTGGAGAGTGGTAAAGTGTAGAAAGGACACCGGCCCTTTAAGGGAAGCTGTACTCTGCTGGAAGCTGAGCTGGAAGCAGGTAATGTTGTAGCTGGAAACAGATGAATCCACAATGGATTGGAGAGTCAGGCTACACCGCAGGTGGAATGCTGGTGCGGGTCTCTATGGTGGAAGTCTTGAGACAGGAGCTGGAACCTGGAAGACAATCACAGGAGAGAGACAAACAGGAACTAGGTTTGACAACCAAAGCACTGACGCCTTCCTTGCTCAGGCACAGTGTATTTATACCTGCAGCAAGGAAGGGATTGGCTAGGCAATTATGCAGATTAACAATACTGACAACAGATTGGAGGAAATGATCAGCTGACAGAATCCAAGATGGCTGCGCCCATGCAGACACTTGGAGGGAAGTTTGGTTTGTAATCCATGTGGTAATGAAAACAGTAATGGCGGCGCCGGCCACTGGAGACAGGAGACGCCAGGCTGACAAGTGCACATCCAACCACGCGGACACAGCGGAGGCCGCGGCTGACGTAATCGCCACTCTGACACTCTGCATGCAGAAGCTCAGGGACGGCGGCGGAGGCCGCGGGAGACGCCATGCTAGATGTAATAAGGCGTTACTGTGACAGCGTCTCAGAGAGACAGGAGAGGATGCAGGAATGTGAACATTAGGATAACAGATGGGATCCGGTCCTGGAGCGCTGAGCCAGCCTTAGGAGGCATCTGATGGGTAAGAAATGGCGTCCAGATACCCGGATCGTGATAGCACCCCCCCCTTTAGGAGTGGCCCCAGGACACTTCTTTGGCTTTTGAGGAAACTTGGAATGGAATCTCCGGACCAAGGCAGGAGCATGGACATCAGAAGCATTGGTCCATGAACGTTCCTCAGGACCATAACCCTTCCAGTCAATAAGATATTGTAGTTGACCGTAACGGTGACGTGAGTCCAGGATCTTGGCCACTTCATACTCAACGCCTCGTTGAGTTTGGACTTTCGGAGTTGGAGGAAGTGAGGAATGAAACCGATTCAAGATCAGCGGTTTCAACAGGGAAACATGGAATGTCCTGGGTATTTTTAAGAAGGGAGGCAACTGGAGTCTGTAAGCAACAGGATTGATGACTTGTTCAATCTTGAAAGGACCGATATAGCGAGGTGCAAACTTCATACTGGGAACTCTTAACCTCAAATTCTTCGTGGATAACCATACCCGATCACCCACCTTGAGAGCAGGAACTGCTCGACGCTTCTTATCCGCAAACTTCTTGTACCTGAACGATGCCTTGAGCAGAGCTGATCGTACGCTCTTCCAGATATTGGCAAACTGATGCAAGGTGATATCCACTGCGGGAACAGAAGTTGCTGGAAGCGGTTGGAACTCAGGAACTTTAGGGTGGAATCCAAAGTTAGTGAAGAATGGTGTTGAAGCAGATGAAGAATGATACTGGTTGTTATGACAGAACTCGGCCCAGGGAAGTAATTGAACCCAGTCATCTTGAGAGGAGGACACATAGATGCGGAGGAAGGCCTCCAAGTCCTGATTCACCCTCTCGGTTTGACCATTGGTCTGAGGATGGTAAGCCGTGGAAAACTTTAGCTTGACTTGGAGGACTTGACATAAACTTCGCCAGAATTTGGCTGTGAATTGAACTCCTCGATCTGAGATAATTTCTTCAGGAAGACCGTGGAGTCGGAAGATCTCTTGTATGAATACTTGAGCCAACTTGGAAGCTGACGGAAGACCGGTGAGAGGAATGAAGTGTGCCATCTTGGTGAACCGGTCAACTACCACCCAGATGGTATTGAACTTGTTGCACATGGGTAAGTCTGTAATGAAATCCATCGACAAGTGGGTCCATGGTCGACGGGGAACGGATAGTGGAACCAGTTGCCCCGCAGGCGACTGGCGGGATACTTTATGTTGGGCACACTTTGGGCAAGATGCAATAAACTCCAAGATGTCCTTTTTCAGAGTTGGCCACCAATAGGACCTAGAGATAAACTCCAGGGTTTTTTGGATACCTGTATGTCCGGCAAAACGGGAAGCATGGGCCCAATGCATGAGCTTCTTCCTTAGCATCGACTTCACAAAACTTTTCCCTGATGGGGGCGTAGAGTCCATCCCTACCGTGGAGAATGCCAACGGATTTATAATAGGATGCTTGTCTGAAGACTCTGACTCATTTTCTTGCTCCCATGAGCGGGAAAGGGCATCGGCCTTGCGATTCTGAGAGCCCGGACAGAACTGGAGTTTAAAGTCGAACCTGGAAAAGAAAAGTGCCCATCTGGCCTGACGAGGGTTGAGACATTGTGCGCCCTTCAGGTATAAAAGGTTCTTGTGGTCTGTAAGTATGGTGATTAAATGAGAAGCTCCCTCCAACAGATACCTCCACTCTTCTAGAGCGAGCTTGATGGCTAGCAACTCCTGGTCGCCAATGGCATAGTTGCGCTCAGCTGGGGAGAACTTCCGGGAGAAGAAACTGCAAGGATGTAAATGGCCATCTTTAGCCCTCTGAGATAACACCGCTCCTACTCCAACGGAGGAGGCATCCACCTCTAGGATGAAAGGAGAGTCGATGTCAGGCTGTTTCAGGACAGGCGCAGAGATGAACCTTTGTTTTAAAAGATGAAAAGCTTGCATGGCTTCTTCAGACCACTTGGACGGGTTAGCACCCTTCTTGGTGAAAGCAGTAATAGGCGCCACAATGGTGGAAAAGTCTCGTATAAACTTTCGGTAATAATTGGCGAACCCTAAGAACCTCTGGACCCCTTTGAGGGTTAAGGGTACCGGCCAATTCTGAATTGCTTGTAGTTTCTCAGGATCCATCTCTAGTCCGGAACCGGACACAATGTACCCTAGAAACGGAATGGACTTGACTTCAAAGACGCATTTTTCTAATTTGCAATAGAGATGATTGACACGGAGACGGGACAGAACCTCTTTAACCCAAAAACGATGTTCCTCTAAATCGTTGGCAAAAATGAGGATATCGTCTAGATAGACCACGACATGACGGTATAGAATGTCTCTGAAAATCTCATTGACAAAATGCTGGAAGACAGCTGGAGCATTGCTCAATCCGAAGGGCATGACGAGGTACTCATAATGTCCGTCACGGGTGTTAAAGGCGGTCTTCCACTCGTCACCCTCACGGATCCGGATGAGATTGTATGCACCTCGCAAGTCCAGCTTTGTAAAGATGGTAGCTCCGCTAACTCTGTCAAAGAGCTCAGTAATCAGGGGTAAAGGATAACGGTTCTTGATGGTAATGTCGTTCAAACCTCTGTAGTCGATGCACGGCCGCAGACCACCATCTTTCTTTTTTACAAAAAAGAAGCCTGCGCCGGCTGGGGAAGAAGAAGGTCGAATGAACCCCTTTGCTAGGTTCTCTTTAATGTATTCCTCCATAGAATGCGTCTCAGGCAGAGACAACGGATAAGTTCGGCCTCGAGGTGGAACCTTCCCTGGAACGAGATCAATCGGGCAGTCCCATTCTCTATGAGGAGGAAGGATATCAGCAGAAGCTTTACTGAACACATCCGTGAAATCTTGATATGGAGGAGGTGGAACATCAGACGACCTGGGGGAGGAAGAACAGACAGGCAATACTTTAAACAAACATGTCTCTGCACAGGAGGAACCCCATGCCAGGATTTGCGTAGTCGTCCAATCAATTGTAGGATTGTGAAGACGGAGCCATGGAAGGCCCAGGACCACAGGATGTGTGGCTCTTGGAATCACTAAAAGTGAAATAAGTTCGGAATGAAGAACTCCCACTCTCAGACGAACTGGTAGAGTCCTTAGAGCAATAACAGTATCAAAAATTTTACTGCCATCCACGGCAGTTAAGGAAAAGGAGGAAGGAAGTCTCTCGGTGGGTAGGGACCACCGTTTAACATAGGCTTCAGTAATAAAGTTCCCAGCTGCTCCGGAATCAAGGAGAGCAATGACGTTCCGATAACGTTGAGCAACTTGAAGCGAGACTGGGAGATTACAATCATGAGGAGATGGAGAGGAGATCATTACTCCTAGCCGGCCCTCTCCTGGGCGAGCTAGGGTTTGGAGTTTTCCCGGACGTTCGGGACAGGCATTGATGGTGTGAGACGGAGCTGCACAGTAAAGACAAAGAGACTCAGAGAGACGTCTTCGGCGCTCAGCAGGAGTTAAACAGGAACGGCCAATTTGCATGGGCTCATCTTTAGATGGTGACAGTTGACGAGGAGGAGGAGCAGAAGATTTTGGAGCAGATGATCTTCCACGCTCAGTTGCTCTCTCTCTGAAACGTAAATCAACTTTCGTGCAGAGTGAGATTAGCTCATCTAACTTAGAAGGTAAGTCTCTGGTAGCTAACTCATCTTTAATAAGCTCAGATAAGCCATGCCAGAATGCAGCATACAGGGCCTCGTCGTTCCATGCCAGTTCGGATGCCAGGATCTGGAACTGTATCAGATATTGTCCTACAGTACGTGACCCCTGGCGTAAACTGAGAATCTCGGATGAAGCTGAGGTTACCCGGCCTGGCTCGTCGAAGATGCGCCTGAATGTTGACACGAATGCAGTGTAAGAAGATAGCAGGGTGTCGGACCTCTCCCATAACGGTGATGCCCAGTCAAGGGCGGAGCCACTGAGAAGAGAGATGATGTAGGCAATTTTTGTACGGTCACTGGGAAAATTGCCAGGTTGTAGCTCAAACTGAATCTCACACTGGTTGAGAAATCCCCTGCAGAATCTTGGAGATCCGTCAAATTTTGCTGGCGTTGGAAGATGAAGACGTGGAGCAGAAATGGGTAAGGTGGGTGGGGTTATAGCTGGAGTCACTGTGGTTGACGCACCAGATGCGCCTGATCCACGGAGAGTTGTCTGAATCCCATCCAGCCGAGTAGAGAGATCCTGGAGACAGCGGATGATGTGGCCCTGTGCAGCCTCCTGATGTTCTAGTCGGGCTGCCAGTTCTTGCATCGGCCTGGCCGCTTGATCCTGGTCTCCGGCTGGATTCATTAGGTCAGTGCTTACTGTCACAACTGAGGGCCTGAGCTGACGGGAGGCAGCCTCAGTTGTAGGGGCTGAGATGTACCGGAACCTGGGAGGTTGTATCAGACCCCTGGACATGTAAGTAACATGAATAATAACTGCCCGAAGGCGTGACCACGACAACTTAGATAAAAGTCAATGATGTTTATTATGACAACTCCGCAACACAGCAGCAGTAAAAGAAAACGTAAAAGTCAGCAAATAATAAATACAGTTCCTGAGTACTACAGGATGGCAGGAGCCACAGGGCACTGGTAGTGTGAGATAGTTCTTATGATCTTCTAGATGGAAAGTCCTTACCAGGCCCGACTGTAGCAATGGAGATAACCCAGGATTGTGCCAGCTGGTGTTCCAGGAAAAGCTGGGTTGCTGAAGGTAAAACAGCTGCTGTGGATACTGGCTGGAACCAGACTGTTGTTAGCACGGAGTGGATACTGGCTGGAACCAGTTAAATAATAAATGAACTTGGGAGCGATGAAATATGAACTGAAATGTAGAACTTGAGAGCGGAGAAATAATAATACCGGTGGAGAGTGGTAAAGTGTAGAAAGGACACCGGCCCTTTAAGGGAAGCTGTACTCTGCTGGAAGCTGAGCTGGAAGCAGGTAATGTTGTAGCTGGAAACAGATGAATCCACAATGGATTGGAGAGTCAGGCTACACCGCAGGTGGAATGCTGGTGCGGGTCTCTATGGTGGAAGTCTTGAGACAGGAGCTGGAACCTGGAAGACAATCACAGGAGAGAGACAAACAGGAACTAGGTTTGACAACCAAAGCACTGACGCCTTCCTTGCTCAGGCACAGTGTATTCATACCTGCAGCAAGGAAGGGATTGGCTAGGCAATCATGCAGATTAACAATACTGACAACAGATTGGAGGAAATGATCAGCTGACAGAATCCAAGATGGCTGCGCCCATGCAGACACTTGGAGGGAAGTTTGGTTTGTAATCCATGTGGTAATGAAAACAGTAATGGCGGCGCCGGCCACTGGAGACAGGAGACGCCAGGCTGACAAGTGCACATCCAACCACGCGGACACAGCGGAGGCCGCGGCTGACGTAATCGCCACTCTGACACTCTGCATGCAGAAGCTCAGGGACGGCGGCGGAGGCCGCGGGAGACGCCATGCCAGATGTAATAAGGCGTTACTGTGACAGCGTCTCAGAGAGACAGGAGAGGATGCAGGAATGTGAACATTAGGATAACAGATGGGATCCGGTCCTGGAGCGCTGAGCCAGCCTTAGGAGGCATCTGATGGGTAAGAAATGGCGTCCAGATACCCGGATCGTGACAGATACCCAGATCTAGTTCTGAGAACTGGTTTATCTGGATAAAAAAAAATAATCAGAAATGGGGAACAACATGACAATGCCCCTAAGTCTGATATTCTTCTAGCTGACGCCATAGTCAGTAGAAAAATCATTTATGATCCATTTTAATAAATGGTTCAAATGGGCACCTTGAAGGGCTTTCAGGACTAACACAAGTCCCACGGCACTGTAGGAGGAACAACCCGAGGCTGAATGCACAGAAAGTCTCATCTCACCGATAAGGCATCCACAAAGATCGCTCTGGGATCCTTTGTTCTTGACCCGTATGAGAGCACTTTGTTGTTCAGACAAGACTCCATAAGATTTATCTCTGGCAAGCACCTCTAGTTTACTGGAGTCTGGAAAAATCTCCTGGTGTTGAGCCCATTCACTTCACTGAATAGTGTGTCAACTTGAGAAAGTCCGCTTCTCCATTTAGGATTTCCGGAATAAAAACAGTGGACAAGGTTGGATGATGAAGTTCTGCCCATCTTAATATGTGCTTTACCTTCTTTATCGCTTTTCGGCTGCGAGTTCCTCCCCGATGTTGAGGTACGCTACTATCGTCGCATTGTCCGCCCGGTACTGGACTGGTTTTCCCCGAAGACTGTCCTGTGTCTACACCAATGTACTGTATATGGGCCGGGGTTTCAACCTATAATGGCAGACAACTTTCTTCTTTGGGAACACAACCTTCCTGACACTGCTCCTCAGTTTCAGAATCTTCCCAATCTGATATCAAAAGGATTTCCCTTTGTCCAGCTGGGATATCTGTAGCCACCCGGCTAACGACCTTCTTACTTTTATCGTAAGTACCATAGTCCGTCTTTATTGTCTGATGCAATCCATTAATACCTACAACACCTTGTATTCCCAGTTGGTCTCTCCAGGTACCAACCAGGCCAACACTGCGAATCTTCCACGATCCAATGAGATTTGGGCATATCCAGTGTGTTGTGACTGTAGATTCTATTTGGTAAGAATCAGACGCTGCAGAGACCTAGAGTGGAATCGTGCATACTCCACCCTGTCGATGCAGAGACCATCAAACCCATCAACCGCATTGCTGCGTGAATGGATACCGTTTGACTGTGTGGCAAGTCCTGAATCCTATGCTAAACCCTGGATATCTTGTTGCGAGGTAAAAATTACTCTCTGCAGACCTGATCCAGTACTGCCCCCAATGAGTCATCCGATGTGACGAAACTGGAGACGATTTTTCCAAGTTATGAGTCATTTGCCTCTGCAAACACGTTATTGTCTGTTGCAGATAACAAAAGTGCAATCTCTGTGACTGTGCCAGGATTGAAAGATCATCTAGGTATGGGAAAATCCTTAACCCCTGCTGGTGGAGATAAGGTGTTATTATTACCCCCATATATTTGGTAAATACTCTGGGGACTGTTGCTAACCCAAAAGGTAAGGCCTAGAACTGAAAATGCTGTTTGGAGGATAGCAAACCTTGGATAACACTGATGGACAGTGGTATAGGAACATGTAGGTAAGCATCCTGTATATCCAGGGATACCATAAAAACCCCTGGCTTCATGCCACACATAAGGAACGTAACTATTCCACGTGCAACCGAGGTTCCAAATGTATTTGTTCAGCATTTTAGGATTGAGCATGGGCTGAAGTGACTCATTTGGCTTCCGACTAAAACCAGGTTAGAGTAAAACCTTGTCCTCTTTGCCAGAGGAACTGAAATGACTATTCCTGACTGAAGCAATTTCTGACCTGCTTCTTGCAAAGCCATAGCCTTTGCCTCTACCCGGGACAGGCTGTTTTGAAGACGAAAGCAAAAACTCGAGATACCATGCCAGATCTGTGTGACCTGAAGAAGTCAGCCCCCCAGCCTGGGGTCTCCCAGGCAATGGCCCACACCATCAGACTGATGGTTTATTTTTCTACAGTACCTGGTATTTCCAGATGGTCTCCCATCCAAGTACTAACCAGGACCAACACTAGTTTCCAAAAATCAGATGATATTGGGCCAATCCAGTGTGGTGTAGCTGTAGATCTTCTTGTAGCCCAATGCTTTCCTAGTCTTCCCCAACTTGTTAGATACCAAAAAAGGGCCGAAATGTGGAACTTTTAGGTTTGAAACTGTATGTGGAAGGAACCTGACCTTCTTGGAGTCTGCTTCTGACTCCAGAATATCGGTCAATTCTTACCAAAAAGAATATTTTCAGAAAAAGACAATGATTCCAAAACCTTCCTAGATTCTGAATCAGCTTCCACGTACCCAGCTAAACTGCTCTACGAGCAGGTATAGTTGGGGCTGATGCCCTGGAGTAAGTATGTTGCCCATATCCAATGCTTCCAGGAACATTGCAGTTTTTTATGAGCTATACGAGATCTTTTATTGAAAACTCTCCTTCCAGTGCATCAGCCCAGGCAGCCACCGCCTTTGCCATTCAAGCCATAGCCAAGGCTTAGCCTTATGACTGACCTAGACAAGATTTTTTTTTTCTGAAACCCATCCACTCTCCTATCCATGATGTTGAAAGCAAAGATAATGTAGATTATTTTGCATCTACTTTAGGAGCCACCTCCCCTTTTTTTTAAACAATCCCCGTCTGGAAGAGGATAATTGGAGTTCCATTTCTTAGGAATTCTAAACTTTTTATCGGGCGTAGCCCAAGCCTCCTCCATGCTTTCCGTCAGCTGATCTGACACTGGAAACTCAGGTTTTGGGATGTTTAAACACAGGTGCCTTGGTTTTTAACACAGGCTCTGCTGTATCCTTTAAGGATAGAATGGCTTCATTGCTTTCATTAACTAAGCTAAATTCCTAGAGCTGAGACCTACCTCTTTTTCTTATGAAGTAGAATAAATTGAGCTTTCATCTTGTGATGAATCTGAACAATGTGTGGCCTGTGAGGGTGCAGATTTACTTACCACCGGTTCTGAGAAGCTGCTGCTAGGAGTGATACACCATAGGTGGATCTGCATATAAGGGCTAACAGTGTAACCCTATCCCTGGTACAGAATTTTGAGGGAATTATCCACTTTGGATAAAATCTGTGCAAAGATAGCCCAAGGTGGATACACTTGTACCCGCCTCTGCCTTGTATCTTTGCTGACCTTAAACATTATGCACACAAGTCATCCTGAACCAGATCATGAGAGGATAATACAGCTTTGCAAAACAAACATGGTATGAGTGTCCTCACTATTGCCGCAGTTATACATGATAAATAATCAGCACTTCCACAGTGTACTACACAATTTTGTGGCTGTAACTTTAACCTTTTTTTCTTTAAAATGATATCCATCCGACCCTACTCATGCACCAGCATTGAGGCTCTGCAAAACAAACTGACAGACATATAGTAAAGTCAGCATCATACTAGCAGTCAGTCACATGTTATACATTAGTATAATAAGCAATATGAGTACATCATCAACTACAATAACATTATAAGTATGTAGGAGAACACATTAACTGAATCATGTTTAACAGATCTAACGTATTCAGACGCAATGCGAAAGAAACAACAGTAATGGTATACAGACTCATATGCAATATGCACTTATCTAACTATTCGTACTCAAAAGGTAGATAGAGAATTAGTGGGATACAGGGAGACTCACCCCGCTTCCAAGATCGATCATACGTTAGCGAACGCTGAGTGGATCCAGGCGCTACTAGGGTACACTGCCGCTCCATGACTTAGTGAACACAGTCGCTCAGTGAACACAGACGCACCGGTCACACAGCTGCCAATAATGCGACCGGGTCCCCTCGTGGTAGCAATTTAGTGAACACAGACGGACAGGTCACACAGCCGCCTATGCTGCGACCGGGTCCCCTCGTGGTAGCGTCTGAGATGGAAGCGAGGAAACAGTTCATGGTGGGAGACTCGGCGGAAACTGGTCATGAACCAGGGGGAGGGGTGACCAGGAGAGCATCTGACTTACCCTACTGACATCAACCCTAGGAATCGCGGCCTCATGCTATTTCTGGAGCCTATGATCCTTAAGGCCTAACGCTGGAGCACCCACGGTGGCGGCGCGTCAGCTACTGTTTGGTATTCTCCTCCCAAAACAGTGCGGCTGTGTCCGTATTCCATCTAGCTAAGCGGAACTGATGCCTTACCTACCCTCCAGCCACAGCCTGGTAACGTCTGATGGACCTGCTAGTATATCCGACACAGACGCCCGCCGAAACAGCACTGTACTCGTGGGTAAGCGTTGTCGCAACCCGGCAGAGAGTTGTTGGAGCGACTCTTTCTAATATGCGTATAAGACGCTGTTTAGAAAGCTAAAAAAAAAAAATAGTAAGACTATAAAAATAAAATAAGAAAGCCTAGGGCTGCTAAAAAACAGTAGCCCTCTGACCATGGTCCGGCTCCTGCCGCACCAAACAAAAAACTGATTTGCCTGAGCCAGTGGGCGGGGATACATGGACGGGCCCGTTGCATCCTGGGAGGCCAGAAAGCTTTGATCGATTGGTGCCAATCCGCTGACGCTCCATCATATCCCATTGTTATCCTGTGGATAACCTGTTGACCCTGCCGGAGAAAAATCCGTTTTAAAAAATATTGATTGATATATACTCACAGAATGACACGTATGTTAATATGTATTTATATAGATTTTGAGATTCCTATAAAAGGCAGGCTGATACGCTCATTAACCACTTGCCTGGCATGGGGACATCAGAAGCGACCACACCAGCAAGTGTCTTATCTGACCTGGTCGCACAGAATGCGACCAGTCAGATAAACAGTGTTAGCAGCAGCAGGGAAAGGAAACTTCCCTCCGCTGCTGCTGTCAGGGGGACTGGAAGGTAACCCTAGAATATCCTCTCTAAAAATATTGAGTTGATTTTTGTGTAAAACATTTCCCGCATTCAGAGTAGGAAAATGTCGTCTAACCTGTGTGACCTCTCTGATGTGTAACAAGCAGTGATTTGTGTTTAAAACATTTCTCACACTCAGCACATGGAAATGATTTCTCACCTGTGTGACTTTTCTGATGACTAATGAGACCTGACTTTTGTGCAAAACATTTCCCACACTCAGAACATGGAAATGGTTTCTCACCAGTGTGAGTTCTATTATGTTGATTTAGAGCGGTTTTCTGTGCAAAACATTTCCCACACTGAGAGCATGGAAATGGTTTCTCACCTGTGTGAGTTCTCTCATGTTCAATTAGAGCTGATTTGTGTGCAAAACATTTTCCACACTCAGAGCATGGAAATGGTTTCTCACCAGTGTGAGTTCTCTCATGTTCAATTAGAGCTGATTTTTGTGCAAAACATTTCCCACACTCAGAGCATGGAAATGGTTTCTCACCAGTGTGAGTTCTGTCATGATGAATTAGAGCTGATTTATTAGTAAAACATTTCCCACACTCAGAGCACGGAAATGGTTTCTCACCTGTGTGACTTCTCTGATGTATAACAAGATGTAATTTCTGTATAAAACATTTCCCACACTCAGAGCATGGAAATGATTTCTTACTTGTATGGTATCTCTCATGTCTAACAAGCTGTGATTTGAGAGTAAAACATTTCCCACACTCAGAGCATTGAAATAGCTTATCACTTGTGTGGTCTCTCCGATGTATAACAAGAGTTGATTTTTGTGCAAAACATTGCTCACACTCAGAACATGGAAATGGTTTCTCACCAGTGTGCGTTCTCTTATATTGAATTAGAGCGGTTTTGTGTGTAAAGGATTTCCTACACTCAAAGCAACTAAATGGTTTCTCGCCTGTGTGGCTTTTCTGATGTTTAACAACATGTGATTTCTGTGTAAAACATTTCCCACACTCAGAACATGGAAATGGCCTCTCACCTGTCTGAGGTGGCTGATGGGTAATAAGCTTTGTGCTCTGTGTAAAACAGTTGTCATCTACAGAACTGTGAAACATCTTATCTACTCTAAGAGCTGTGATAGATGGAGCAACATCTGTGGTATCAGGAAAACATTGCTCTTGGTTAGAGGCAACAGAGGATACATCTGCACTGTGAGGTACTGGACGTACAATTGGAATCACTGGGTTTTCCAGGGAATCTCGCATGATATCATTATCTTCAATTTCACAATCTGAAGATGCAATGGGACGTTCAGCCAATATATTTCTTCTGTTACATCCAGCTACAGGGAATAAAACAAATATAAGCAAATTATGTTACTGGACAAATTACACGACATCCATAACTAGTGGGCTAAAGCCTCTTTCCCATGAGAGACAGGTAAAAGTTCACATCCCCAGAAGGTCTATCACTGAACGCCATCCTTGTCTGAAGTGACTTCCCAAACTGGTTCTAAAAAATATAAACACATACAATGGAGGGATATACAGGGCTGCCATTGAGTTCTTTAAAGAAACAAAATTCGACTCCTTGACTAATTGGAAGTACCAAAGCAGTTAATATATGTAAAGGGAGTTGGGGGGGGGGGGGGGGGGGGGGAGTGAAACAATTAAGCAATCATGGGATAAATACATTGTTGTTCCATAACTTGAAGTATTTTCTTTCCACTTTGTATATGTGAGTTGACCAGCTTCAGCCTTGTAGGTACCTTTGCCAAGAACTTCTGACAGCCCCAATTGAATGTGACCTGAAGACTTAACAAGACTACCAGGTCTTTCCTCTATTAAGTCTGAGCAATTGAATGTCTTCTCCACTTTTGTGAGGTGTACTTTCTGTAGGAGCCTACCCTCTTTGTGGGACCATCCAGGAGAATGAAGAGATGATCGGTTTCTTTGACCTTTTTTTTGTTTTGGTAAGATATATGGACATCGTTTCCACTAAATCTAGAATGTGCAGCCTTTCCCAGTAGTTGTTCTTACTAAATCTAGAATGTGTAGCCATTTCCAGCAATTGTACTTGTTAAATCTAGAACGGTTATTCTTTCCCTGAAATAGTTTTTATTTAATCTAGAATGTGTAGCCTTTCCCTGGAAATTGTTCTTACTAAATCTAGAATGTCATCAAATACTCCAGTCTACATCTCCTCTCTGCTGGAGAGGTTGTGGAGAGACAGGCACCTTCATTCATATCTGGTGGTCATGCCCAAAGATGACAGCCTTCTTGGATGCTGTGGTGGCCCTAGTGAGTAAGGTATCTAATTCAGCAATCACTAGAGATCCATGGTCCTTCCTTTAGGGGCTCCCCATAGAATCTTTGTATAAACTATCAGATAAATTAGTTTCCCAGATCCTAAATGGACCTCACTTGATGCACACCTTTCTCACTAGTTACAGCTGTGTCATCTCACCTTTTATACCCTTTTTTTTTGTCCCTGGGCAAATCCCCCTCTTTTTTTACCTCCCTCGCCCCTTCCTTTCCTACACTAGCATTCTTCTTTATCTGAATGTTTTTCTTGTTTTATTCTTAGTATTTGACATGTTTTCTATTGACCCTGCCACCAAAGGGATATATATATTTAGCTTTTTTTGTATTTGCATCTATTTCTCATTATGTACGATTTTTAATTTTTTTTATTATTTCTACTGCTCTGTAATGTTAAATTTTTCCTGTGGAAAATTGAAAATAAAAAATAAAAAAAATAAAAAATTAAAAAAATAGGATTTTGAATACCTACCGGTAAATCCTTTTCTCATAGTCCATAAGGGATATTGGGGACAGATTAGTACGATGGGTTATAGACGGGTCCAAAGGAGCCAGTGTACTTTAAATTTCTTCAACTGGGTGTGCTGGCTCCTCCCCTATATGCCTCCTCCTACAGCTCAGTTATAGGTAAAACAGTGCCCGAAGGAGAATGACATACTTGAGAGTAGGAACATAACAAGAAGAAGCAGGGTGAGATTTACACACCAGCACACCAAAACATAACCAGGCCAGCAGCGGCTGGCAACATAAACAGCAACAGCTGAACAGGTAACACCTAACAGAGACCCTGCAGAAAGTCACCGCACAGAGACGGGCACCCAATATCCCTTATGGACTACGAGAAAAGGATTTACCGGTAGGTATTCAAAATCCTATTTTCTCTAGCATCCATAAGGGATATTGGGGACAGATTAGTACAATGGGGATGTTCCAAAGCTTCCAGAACGTGTGGATACATCTGCAGCACCGCCTGCCCAAACTGGATATCCTCTTTGACCAGGGTATCAAACTTGTAGAACTTCACAAAGGTGTTCTTCCCCGGCCAGGTAGCAGCTCGGCATAGTTGGAGGGCCGAGACTCCACGGGCAGCCGCCCAGGAAGAACCCACCGATCTTGTAGAGTGGGCCTTCAGAGACTGTGGAACAGGTAAGGCTGCCGACGCATAGGCCTATTGGATAGTAAGCCTAATCCAACGTGCAACAGACTGCTTTGAAGCATGGCAACCCTTTTTCCACGCATCATACAGCATGAACAAGGAATCCGTCTTTCTGATCCTAGCCATCCTCTTAACATAAATCTTCAAGGCTCGCACTGCATCCAATGCCCCTGGAGGAGCAGAATTGTCCGAACTAGACGGAATCACAATAGGTTGATTCAAGTGAAATGCGGAGACCACCTTCGTCAGGAACTGCTGTCTAGTCCTGAGCTCCGCTCTGTTCTCGTAAAAGACCAAGTACGGACTTTTGCACGACAAGGTCCCCAATTCTGAGACACACCTAGCAGAAGCCAGGGCCAGTAACATCACCAGTTTCCACGTGAGGTATTTATCTTCTACCATCATCAGAGGTTCAAACCAGGAGGCCTTTATCCACTCCAGCCTGCAGGAAATGTAGGAACCTTCCCAAGTGGAATTCCGCAGAGGGATATGTGCGTTCCTTGCACCAAGAGACATATCTCCCCCAGATATGATGATAGTGTTTTGACATCACAGGTTTTCTGGCTTGCACCATAGTGGCATGACCTTTTTGGAAAGCCCTTTGTGAGCTAGGATGTTCCGCTCAACTTCCATGCTGTCAAACGAAGCCGCTGTAAGTCCGGGTAGACGAATGGTCCTTGTTGAAGATCCCTTCTTAGTGGTAGAGGCCAAGGGTTCTCTACGGACATATCTAGAAGAGCCGTGTACCATGCTCTTCGGGGCAATCAAGATTGCTCTCACTCTTTGAAGCCTGATCCGCTTGAGCACCTTTGGGATCAGTGGAATCGGAGGAAACAGGTAGACCAGCTGGTAAGGCCAAGGCGATGTCAGCGCATCCACTGCGCTCGCCTGAGGGTCTCAGTTCATGAGCAATAGCAGCAAAGCTTCTTGTTGAGGCGAGAGGCCATCAAGTCGATCTGTGGGCATCCCCACCTGTCGATGTTCTGTTGAAATACCTGAGGGTGTAATCCCCACTCCCCCGGGTGGAGGTCGTGGTGACTCAGGAAGTCTGCTTTCCAGTTGTCCACTCTCGGAATGAAGATTGCGGACAGTGATCTTGCATTTCTTTCTGCCCAGAGAAGTATTCTGGACACTCCTCGCTTGCTGGCCCTGCTTTTTGTCCCTCCTTGTTGATTGATGTAAGCCACCGCCGTTGCGTTGTCCGACTACACCTGGATCGTCTGATCCCGGAGTAGAGGGGATGCCTGAATCAGAGCATTGTGGATAGCCGGAAGTTCCAGAATGTTGATCAGAAGTAGGGCCTCTTGGGCAAATCACCTGCCCTGGAACTGCGCCCCCTTGGTGACAGCTCCCCATCCTCTCAGACTCGCAACCGTCGTGAAGAGGTTCCAATCCTGGATCCCAAAGCGTCGACCTCCCAGCAAGTTGGAAGACTGTAGCCACAGGAGAGAAATCCTGGCCTTGGGTAACGGCTGAATCATCCGGTGCATCTGAAGATGAGAACTGGACCACTTGTTCAGGATGTCCAATTGGAACGGTCTGGCATGCAACCTTCCGAATTGAATCGCCTCGTACGAGGCCACCATCTTCCCAAACAATTTTATGCAAAGATGAATGGAGAATCGAGCAGGTCGGAGCACCATGCGAACCATCTCTTGAAGAGTTCTCACTTTTTCCTCTGGGAGGAACACTTTCTGGGCTACAGTATCCAGTAGCATCCCCAGAAACAGGAGCAGTTGAGATGGTTCCAGGTGGGACTTCTGCAGATTGAGGATCCACCCGTGGTGAGACAGAAGTTGGATAGTGCAATCGACATGGAGCAATAGAAGCTCCCTGGAACTCGCTTTTATCAGTAGATTGTCCAGGTATGGAATCACATTGACCCCCTGGACTCTGAGCTGAAACATCATTTCTGCCATCACCTTCGTGAACACCCTCGGAGCTGTAGACATGCCGAAGGTTAATGGCTGAAACTGGTAGTGATCGTTCAGTAGGTCAAACCTCAGATAGGCCTAATGAGGAGGCCAAATTGGGATATGAAGGTAAGCGTCCTTGAAATCCAGGGACACTAGGAATTCCTGCTGTTCCAGGCCTGCGATCACCGCTCTCAAAGATTCCATCTTGAATTTGAAAACCAGGTAAGGATTCACGGACTTCAGATTCAGAATGGGTCTACACAGACCCGTCTGGTTTTGGTACTACAAACAGACTGGAGTAGTAACCCTGTCCTTGTTGTAGTAGGGGTACTGGAACAATGACCTGGGACTGAACCAACTTATTTATGGCCAGTAGTAGCGTACCACGCATACTTTCCAAAGCTGGAAAGCCTGATTTGAAAAATCGTTGGCGAGGAGTACCGTCGAACTCCAGCTTGTAACCCTGAGAGATAAGGTCCCTTACACAAGCATCTTGGCAGGAACCGTCCCAGATGTGCCTGTAGTGACGTAACCGAGCTCCCACCACGAGATCCCCTCGGGTTGGATGGGCACCCTCATACTAAAGTCTTTGCGGAAGCAGAACTGGTGTTCTGGTCCTGAGATCCAGCAACGGTTGGTTTCTTAGGTTTTCCTCTGGAGCCTCTAGCTGCGTTGGAGGCCACTCTGGCCATAGATCGAAATCCGGAGGACCGAAAGGACTGAGTAGATGGTCCCGGGTAGGTACGTTTAGCAGGTGGAGCCCCCCAAAGGGAGAAATGTGGATTTCTCAGTAGTAGCTTTGGAAATCCATGCGTCCAATTCCCCTCAAAAGAGCCATTCACCTGTGAAGGGAAGAGATTCCACATTACATTTGGAGTTAGCATAAGCAATCCACTGACGCAACCATATGGCTCAGACACAGCCATAGCCGTGGTCCTAGCATTAATATTGCCAATCTCTTTAAAGGAGTCACAGAGGACTCTTGCCGTGTCCTGAATGTGATTCAGGAAAGAAACAGTATTAACTAAGGTCATATCACCCGAGAGACCTTCCTTAATTTGATTAGCCCAGGAATGAATTGCATGCGTCATCCAGCAACCTGCAATGACTGGCTTTTGAGCTACACTAGCAGCAATACAACACAGTCGGATTATATATATACCATATATACTAGAGTATAAGTCGACCCGAATATAAGCCGAGGCACCTAATTTTACCACAAAAACCTGGGAAAACGTATTGACTTGAGTATAAGCCTAGGGTGGGAAATGCAGCTCTAGCCGTACACAGCCCTCATACTGCCAGATATGCCCCCACAGTGCCAGATAAGCCCCCACAGTGCCAGATATGCCCTCATAGTGCCAAATATGCTCCCACAGTGCCAGATATGCCCTCATACTGCCAGATATGCCCCCACAGTGCCAGATATGCCCTCATAGTGCCAAATATGCTCCCACAGTGCCAGATATGCCCTCGTACTGCCAGATATGCCCCCACAGTGCCAGATATGCCCTCATAGTGCCAGGTATGCCCTCATAGTGCCAGATATGCCCACATACTGCCAGATATGCCCCCTCAGTGCCAAATATGCTCCCCCAGTGCCAGTTACAACTTACCCTCTGCCGTTCCCGTGCTGTTTTGTGAAGGAGGGACACGGAGAGCACAGCACGCGCCTCTCCTGTGTCCCTCCTGCGTCTCCAGCGTGTGTGTGTTAAATGAGCTCACGAACGGGTACTTCATTTAATAGACCCGCCGGAGTTGCAGGTTGGACACAGGAGAGGCGCGCGCTGTGCCCTCCGTGTCCCTCCTTCCCACTAACTCGAGTATAAGCCGAGGGGGCTTATTCAGCACAAAAAAAAGGTGCTGAAAAAGTCGGCTTATACTCGAAGTATATACGGTATATATATTTTTTTTACAAGACTGCCCTATTGCATGCGAGAGGAGACACAGTAGAGAGGACCCCAGCGCTCCACAGTTCCAGTGAGGCTGTCCGCGTTTTATATGTGTAAACAGTGAGACTGTAATAAGAAATATCCCTCAGAAGGATGTTATTGTGCACTAATACAGCGGCTCTCCCCCTCTACACCCGTTACCAGTGATCCAGGGACTGTAATGGAGGAGCTGTTGAGGCTGCTGCTGCTATGCAGAGGAAGGAACCAAAATGCTGCTGAGCCCGCTCTCATGTAGCTCCGCCCACCATGGTGCCGGAGCTACTGTTGAATATTTATACTGGTCATGTCTCCCTATGTGTGTAACCTCACATAAATGCTTGGTACAACTGATATTAGCCAGTCTCACGCAGGGGCTACAGCGGGCCCCCCCCCAGGAGGGACCCATACGCCTCACCTGCGCTTCAGCCACACATTAAACTGAGGGACCCCCCTAGCGGGGTCCCCGGTGTGTACTCACCACCGTTGATCACCGTTAGGGGTGTGCGGCACGCTGCGGCTGCGACAGCCAAGGCGCCACGCCCCGCTAAACAAACAGCCCCTCAGGTCCCCGATCGGGAGTACAGGCTTGCACGCTGGAGCACCGGAAGTCACGTGGTGCCCGGCGGGCCTCCCCCAGGTCCCCGATCGGGAGTGCAGGCTTGCACGCCGGAGCACCGGAAGTCACGTGGTGCCCGGCGGGCCTCCCCCAGGTCCCCGATCGGGAGTACAGGCTTGCACGCCGGAGCACCGGAAGTCACGTGGTGCCCGGCGGGCCTCCCCGAGGTCCCCGATCGGGAGTGCAGGCTTGCACGCGGGAGCACCGTGTGACCTGGGTCAGGAGAGCAAGAGGACAGCAGGCTGGCAGCATAGGAACCGGACACCACCGCACGCTAGCAGCAATGAAGCTGCCTATGGAAGAAGGTAAGGTGTTGCACCTAGAAGGTACAGGACACCACACACAGCACCCAGAAGGGTCACAGGAAGGCACATCATATGTGTCTCCATACACAGCTGTAGTGGCTCAGGCATCTCAGAGCTGACCGCCCATGCTGAGTGACCATAGGGCTAGTCAGTGGTGGGATGAATGACCTGTGCCTGATGCCAGGGCTGTGTACACAGATGCTGGGACCCAGTGGGTATCATAGTACTAATCCCAGCAGCTGCGGCATATGTATATTATCACACACCCCCTGCGTACTAATCACTGCTGCGGCTGCATCAGCGTAACTCTGTATCAGCCCCTGCGTCGCCATCAGGACCACACACATCCCTGTAAGGGCTCACTGGCTGTCCATAAGGGGGGAGAGCAGAGTGGGGATGTCAGTCCAGACGGCGGAATCTCAGGGGCCACTAATACTATGAGACAATCAGTATACACTGTATAAAAAAGCTTCCTGACCGACAGATATTACGGAGGGGTGATGTTTTTAGATCAACAATTTATTAGTCAACTGTCACTAGGTCAACACCATATGATTGACATGCATTAGGTCTACAAGTACAACAGATCATCAAATGAAACATTGACTGGTTGACACAAATATGGCTGACACATTTTTAGTTATTTTAGCCCATATCAAACCCTAACCATCCCCCTAGTGCATAACCCTACCCCTCCCCCTAGTGCCTAACCATGCCCCTAGTGCCTATCGCTAACTTTCCACCCTAGTGCCTAACCCTAACCCTCCCCCTAGTGCCTAACCCTAACCATCCCACTAGTGCGTAACCCAAACCCTCCCCCTAGTGCTTAACCCTAACCGCCTCCCTAGTGCCTAAATCTCCCCCTAGTGCATTACCCTCTCATTCCCCTAGTGCCTAACCCTCCCCTTAGTGCCTTAACCTAAACATCCGCCTAGTGCCCAAGCCTCCCTCCCCCTAGTGCCTAACCCTTTCCCTTCATTTGTGCCTAACCATAACCATCCCACTAGTGCATAACCCTTCCCCTAGTGCCTAACCATGCCCCTAGTGCCTAACACTAACTATCCACCCTAGTGCCTAACCCTCTCCCTAGTGCCTAACCCCAACCATCCCAATAGTGCACAACCCAAACCCTCCCCCTAGTGCCTAACCCAAACCCTCCCCCTAGTGCCTAACTCTCCTCCTAGTGACTAACCCTAACCGCCCCCTAGTGCCTAAATCTCCCCCTAATGCATTACCCTCTCATTCCCCTAGTGCCTAACCTTCACCATCCCCCTAGTGCCTTAACCTAAACATCCGCCTAGTGCCCAACCCTCCCCCAGTGCCTAACCCTCTCCATACCCCTAGCGCCTAACCCTAACCATCCCTAGTGCCTAACCCTAACCACCCCAATAGTGCCTAAATCCCCCCCTAGTGCATTACCCTCTCATCCCCCTAGTGCAAAACCCTCCTCCTAGTGCCTAACCTTAACCATCCCACTAGTGCCTAACCCTCCCCCTAGTGCCTAACCCTAACCGTCCCCCTAGTGCCCAACCCTTCCCTAGTGCCTAACCATCCCTAGTGCCTAAACCTAACCATCCCCCTACTGTATAACCCTAAGCATCCCCCTAGTGCCTAACACTCTCCCCATAGTGCCTAAACCTAACCACCCCCCTACTGTCTGACCCTAACCCTCCCCCTAGTGCCTAACCCTAACCATCCCTAGTGCCTAACCCTAACCCTCCCCCCAGGGCCTAACCCTAACCGTGCGCCTAGTGCCTAACCCTAACCATGCCTCGAGTGCCTAAATCTAACTGTGCCTAGTGACTAACCCTCCCCCTAGTGCCGATCCCTAACCCTCCCACTAGTGCCTAACCCTAACCGTGCGCCTAGTGCCTAACCCAAACTAACCCCTTAGTGCCTAAATCTCCCCCTAGTGACTTACCCTCCCCCCTAGGGCCTAACCCTACTGCCTAACCCTCCACTAGTGCCTAACCCTAACCATCCCCCTAGTGCCTAACCCTAGTGCCTGAACCTAACTATCCCCCTACTGTCTAACCCTAACCATCCCCCTACTGTCTTACCGTAACCATCCCCCTACTGTCTTACCGTAACCATCCCCCTACTGTCTTACCCTCCCCCTTGTGCCTAACACGAACCATCCCCCTAGTGCCTAAACCTAACCACCCCCCTAGTGCCTAACCCTCCCTCTAGTGCCTAACCTTAGCCCTCCCCCTAGTACCTAACCCTCCCCCTAGTGCCTAACCCTATCACTCCCCCAGTGCCTAACCCTAACCATCCCCCTACTGCCTAACCCTAACCATGCCTAGTGCCTAACCCTAATCATGCACCTAGTGCCTAACCCTAACCGTGCGCCTAGTGCCTAACCCTCCCCCTAGTGCCTAACCCTAACCGTGCGCCTAGTGCCTAACCCTCCCCCTAGTGCCTAACCCTAACCGTGTGCCTAGTACCTAACACTAACCATGTGCCTAACCCTAACTGTACCTAGTGCCTAACCGTGCGCCTAATGCCTAACCCTAACCATGTCCCTAGTGCCCAACCCTCTCCCTCCCCCTAGTGCCCAACCCTCTTGCTCACCCTAGTGCCTAACCCTAACCCTCCCCCTAGTACCTAACCCTCCCCCTAGTGCCTAACCCTATCACTCCCCCAGTGCCTAACCCTAACCATCCCCCTACTGCCTAACCCTAACCATGCCTAGTGCCTAACCCTAATCATGCGCCTAGTGCCTAACCCTAACCGTGCGCCTAGTGCCTAACCCTCCCCCTAGTGCCTAACCCTAACCGTGTGCCTAGTTCCTAACCCTAACCGTGTGCCTAGTGCCTAACCCTAACTGTACCTAGTGCCTAACCGTGCGCCTAATGCCTAACCCTAACCGTGTCCCTAGTGCCCAACCCTCTCCCACCCCCTAGTGCCCGACCCTCTTGCTCTCCCTAGTGCCTAACCCTCCCCCTAGTGCCTTACCCTCCCCCTAGTGCCTAACCCTAACCACCCCCTAGTGCATTACCCTAGTGCCTAACCCAGCCTCTTGTGCCTAAACCTAACCATCCGCCTAGAGCCTAGCCCTCCCACCTAGTGTCTAAGCCTAACTCTCCCCCTAGTACCTAACCCTAACCCTCCCCCTAGTGCCTAACCCTAACCCTCTCCAGTTGGCTTTCATAGATGTGGTAGGACTTCATGCACTACGTGCATGCACTCCCCTAGGAAAAGTATTGATTTCTGTTCATTCTATACTAAGGAGACTTATCAAATAAAGACATTTCTCAACTGTAATTCCACTTATGTAATATATCTGATCACATGTGGGTGTGGTAAACAGTATGTGGGCCGTACAACACGTACCCCAGAGCACAGGAGAAATATTTTGAAGGACCACAGTACACACCCTCTCTCGCACCATATATCACGCTGTCAGAAACAGAGCATTGACAATGTGCTGGTGAAAGCAATAGAACAGGTTGGGGTAACAATACGTGGAGGAGATAGATTAAATTCATTATGCAAAAGAGAAGCATACTGGATCTACGTTCTGGGAACTTTAACACTAGGTGGACTAAATGATGCAGCTGAATTGAATAATATATAGACTCTCCGCAGTCCATATGGTACAAGGCTATCTTAGACCATGCCTTATATATGTTTGTATGTATAAAATATACTGACTTCCATGTTCTGAGTAATAGCGTAAGAGTTGTCGAAATAGATGTTCTGTTGTCTAACTGATGTAGTAGACACATTTTAGGTTGATATACTACTATATTGTGGGTTAGTGGCTCTGGTCAAGTTGTACGTATGTTCGTAGGTATATCTGAACCTGTATAAATGCATATGGTCATCCAATATGAGCGTATAAATATGTGCACATATATTTCTTAATGTGTACATACGCATAAGTGTGGGGCCGATTTGCACCTCTGTACTTTATGCATATTTAATGTGCACATACTGTATGTTCTTCCTCGTTTTTCTATGTCTCCTGTGACTATGTGTGTTCTCTCTATGCTTATACAAAAGAATCCTCTTTCTTTTTGACTATACATCTGTTTATGACTGCATGTGTATACGGGATAAGTACACATGCAGTCATAGTTGTATTGTAGGTTGTAGAGTGTTTAGCCCTATTAGGATGTAATAATGAAATAATACCAATAAGGATAAAACTGTTTTATAAATAAGTATAATAATGATGAAAAGACATCTGTGTGTATATAGATAGATCTAAAAGGTATGAAATACATATTAAGTAGATACAAAAAATATTTTTCCCCTATGAGATACCTGAGTGGCGACGGTACAGGTAAATCTATATATTTATATTAATAACTTTTCAAGTGTGCGTATATTATTTTTTTTTATTATTAGATAAATGTATATTGGCTGTGATGGCCATAGAATCTCAAACTCCGTGTAAATTGATTTGCTTTGAATATAAGATCTAATCACAAAGGACGCTTTACTTTATAAAGTCTAAACCCGGAAGCTCTGTCGAACGCATACGGCATCCCCAGCAAGGTAATAGGAAGGCAGTGCCACAGTTTGAAAATGAGGGGTGAGAAGCAGACACGTGATCCGGAGAGGTCGCGGAAAGGTTTGAATACGCATGCTATGCGCTCCACTCCAAAATGAGGCCTGGCGAAGGGACGCGATCCGTGCCCACAGACGGGAGAAAGTCCGCTATTTAAACAGGAACACGGGGAGAGAGAGATATACTACTCTGAGGAAGCCGCTGACATCGATAGAGGCGGAAAAACGCGTAAGAGGTCTCTAACAACATCCGTCCGGTACTGGTCTGAATTTAAATCTACCTGCAGGCTTTTTGGACCACTGTTTGGATACTCCAGATATGGCACCTATAATGGGTTAAAGCACCAGGAGCCGGGAGGAACCATTACACTGGACTGAAGGATCAAGTTCAGATCCATTTAGCAGGTGATATAATAAACAAACAGCGCTGTTAATTCATACTGTTTAAAGCCAATACAACATAAGAAGCAGTATGCTCTACTAACTGACTAACACTGTTCAAAGGCCTGTTATGACTAACTAATCAGCTATTACCAGCGGCAATAACTATTACCTTGCAAAGTACTATTTAACACCTAATAAGTCAAGAGACTAATTAAGTAGCTAAGCTTGAGAAATCTGCTTACGAACACTACCGCTGACGTTTGGAACTGAACTGCCTTTTGAAATAACGCTATGCTTTGCAGGAGTGACCGGCACTTGAGATGAGATTTGTTATTAGAAATTGTGTATAATTTTTAAATTGTTAAAATAAAAGAACACACCTTTTTAAGAAGCGCTGTTATTTGTGTATATGTCCTCCCCATAGTGCCTAACCCTAACCATCCACCTAGTGCCTCACCCTAACCATCTGCCTAGAGCCTAGCCCTCCCACCTAGTGCTTAAGCCTCCCCTAGTGGCTAACCCTAACCCATCCTCCGTAGTGCCCATCCCTCCCCCTAGTACCTAACCCTAACCCTCCCCATAGTGCCTAACCCTAAACATCCACCTAGTGCCTAACCCTAACCCTCCCCCTAGTGCCTGACCCTAACCATGCCCCTAGTGCCTAACCCTAACCATGCCCCTAGTGCCTAACCCTAACCATGCACCTAGTGCCTAACCCTCCCCCTAGTGCCTAACCCTAACCATGCCCCTAGTGCCTAACCCTAACCATGCCCCTAGTGCCTAACCATGCCCCTAGTGCCTAACCCTAACCATGCCCCTAGTGCCTAACCCTTTACCGTGCGCCTAGTGCCTAACCCTCCCCCTAGTGCCTAACACTAACTATCCACCCTAGTGCCTAACCAATTACCGTGCGCCTAGTGCCTAACCCTCCCCCTAGTGCCTAACACTAACTATCCACCCTAGTGCCTAACACTTTACCGTGTGCCTAGTGCCTAACCCTCCCCCTAGTGCCTAACACTAACTATCCACCCTAGTGCCTAACCCTCCCCCTGGTGCCCTAACCATTCCCATAGTGCCTAACCCTAACACTCCCCCTAGTGCCTAACCCTAACCGTGTGTCTAGTGCCTAACCATCCCTCTAGTGCCTAACCCTAACTGTAACTAGTACCTAACCCTAACTCTACCTACTGCCTAACCCTCCCCCTAGTGTCTAACCCTCACACTGGTGCCTAACCGTGCGCCTAATGCCTAACCCTAACCGTGCCCCTAGTGCAAAAACCCTCCCCCTCCACCTAGTGCCTAACCCTAACCATCCCTAGTGCCTAACCCTCCCCCTAGTGCCTTACCATCCCCCTCGTGCCTAACCCTAGCAACCCCCTAGTGCCTAAATCTCCCCCTAGTGCATTACCCTCATTCCCCTAGTGCCTAACCCTCCTAGTGCCTAAACCTAAACATCCGCTTAGTGCCTAGCCCTCCCTCCTAGTGCCTAAGCCTAACCCTCCCCTTAGTGGCTAACCCTAACCCTCCCCCTAGTGCCTAACCCTAACCATCCATCTAGTGCCTAATCCTATCCATCCCTCTAGTGCCTAACCCTAACCCTCCCCCTAGTGCCTAATCCTATCCATCCCTCTAGTGCCTAACCCTAACCCTCCCCCTAGTGCCTAACCCTAACCATCCACCTAGTGCCTAATCCTATCCATCCCTCTAGTGCCTAACCCTAACCCTCCCCCTAGTGCCTAACCCTAACCATCCACCTAGTGCCTAATCCTATCCATCCCTCTAGTGCCTAACCCTAACCCTCCCCCTAGTGCCTAACCCTAACCCTCCCCCTAGTGCCTAATCCTATCCATCCCTCTAGTGCCTAACCCTAACCCTCCCCCTAGTGCCTAACCCTAACCATCCACCTAGTGCCTAATCCTATCCATCCCTCTAGTGCCTAACCCTAACCCTCCCCCTAGTGCCTAACCCTAACCATCCACCTAGTGCCTAATCCTATCCATCCCTCTAGTGCCTAACCCTAACCCTCCCCCTAGTGCCTAACCCTAACCATCCACCTAGTGCCTAATCCTATCCATCCCTCTAGTGCCTAACCCTAACCCTCCCCCTAGTGCCTAACCCTAACCATCCACCTAGTGCCTAATCCTATCCATCCCTCTAGTGCCTAACCCTAACCACCCCCCTAGTGCCTAAATCTCCCCCTAGTGCATTACCCTCTCATCCCCCTAGTGCCTAACCCTCCCCCTAGTGCCTAAGCCTAACCCTCCCCATAGTGGATAACCCTAACCACCCCCCTAGTGCCTAAATCTCCCCCTAGTGCATTACCCTCTCATCCCCCTAGTGCCTAACCCTCCCCCTAGTGCCTAAGCCTAACCCTCCCCATAGTGGATAACCCTAACCATCCCCCTAGTGCCTAAATCTCCCCCTAGTGCATTACCCTCTCATCCCCCTAGTGCCTAACCCTCCCCCTAGTGCCTAAGCCTAACCCTCCCCATAGTGGATAACCCTAACCATCCCCCTAGTGCCTAAATCTCCCCCTAGTGCATTACCCTCTCATCCCCCTAGTGCCTAACCCTCCCCCTAGTGCCTAAGCCTAACCCTCCCCATAGTGGATAACCCTAACCACCCCCCTAGTGCCTAACCCTCCCCCTCCCCCTAGAGCCTAACCCTAACCACAAAGGAGGTGAAAATCAGAGGAGAGCATACCCTCTGTACGTGAGTTTTCAGCCGGCCGGCTTACTATATTGCCTGAGTACCCGTTGCTTTATATTGGAAAAAAAAGGGTGAATAAAAGGCTGCGTACACGAGGACCCCAGTGCTGAGGAGGAATAAAGAAGCGTGTTCCGGTACCACTGTGCTGACCTGTATATACAATAATAGCAGGACTATTTATACCTAACCCGCTGTACATCGCAGGGTCTTAAAACCAGCTGGCAGCCTGATAAGTGTATGGAGTGTGGAGGAATACAATATAAAGTCTAAAGTAAGAGTCTAATGAAGTTATTAACCCTTGCATGCCCGTTTATCGCTGGACACTATTAACCTCTGCATGTTACACATATATGGCTGGACTTTCATATTAACATGCATGCATTATAATAGAGATATACACCTTCAATGGTAAAATATAATGAGTACCCTATTGGTTATATGCATATATGAATTAGAGTGGTCAGGTTGATACCAATTAGGTCATGTACACTGCGTATTATTGTTTCATTTATGGGATACCGGCCGGTGTCATCATTATTTTTTATATTGTATTGTACAATAAATGTGTGTACTTGGATGGGAAGCGCAGTCTTGTATGTTTATGTTTGTGTTCAGTATTTTTAGAGGCTAAGAAACCTGACCCTTTGGACTTGCTGCTGACATTCTGGTGGTCATTCAGAGTTAATCGCTCGCTAGCAGCTTTTAGCAGCCGTGCAAACGCTATGCCGCCGCCCACTGGGAGTGTATTTTAGTTTAGCAGAAGTGCGAACGAAAGGATCGCAGAGCGGCTACAAAATGATTTTGTGCTGTTTCAGAGTAGCTTCAGACCTACTCAGCGCTTGCGATCACTTCAGACTGTTCAGTTCCTGTTTTGACGTCACGAACACGCCCTGCGTTCGCCCAGCCACGCCTGCGTTTTTCCTGGCATGCCTGAAAACGGTCAGTTGACACCCAGAAACGCCCACTTCCTGTCAATCACTCTGCGGCCAGCAGTGCGACTGAAAAGCTTCGCCAGACCTTGTGTGAAACTGCATCGTTCATTGTAATAGTACGACGCGCGTGCGCATAGCGCCGCATACGCAGAAGTGCCGATTCTTTGCCTCGGAATGAACCCCCTCTAAGTGAGCAGTGGCACCGGGTTTTGTCTTTTTTATAATTCAAGTAGTGAGAAGTTGGGACACTTTCATGAAGACTGGGGCAGAGTACAAATCCAGTATATTGACTGGAATATAAACCCCTAAATACTTCAATTTGGAGGTGCTCAGCTGGAATTGGGTAAGAGCGGGAGAGGAAGAAGGGACACGTGCAATTGGGGTGAGTGGAAAGAGTTCAGACTTGGAAGTATTTATCCGATAACCCACAAAAGAGCCAAAATGAGAGATTACCTGCATCATTAGGGGAATAGAGGTCTCGGGATTTGAGATGAAAAGGAGCGTGTCATCTGTGAACAGACCAACCAGCAGCTCAAAGCCTCGGACCGTAACCTCAGCGTAGCCGGGTAGATGGCAAGGGGTTCTATGGTGATGGCAAACAAAGGCAAAAGGGGGCAGCCGGAAACCCATAACTAGTTAAAGCGGTGTATAAGTGATCCCAGCTAACAAGGTCAAAAGCCTTCTCAGCGTCTAAGGAAAGCACATATTGTGGGTCAGGGTTCCCGCTAGAGCACAACCAAGTAGCTGCTGCTATGTTATTGCAAAGGTAATTTGTGGAGTGGCGGCCGGAGATAAAGCCCGTTTGGTCTGGGTGGATAATAGAAGGAAGGAGGGCCTTCATCCTATCCACAATAATTTTAGTAAATAATTTATAGGGGTATATTCAATAACTGTCGGAAGCTGACGTCTTGTCTGAAAGACGGCAGTTTCCGACAGGTTTAGGTTGGAAGAAATACTCGTTTTATACAGGTGGGGGTGTGTTCTGCGCTCCCTCCAATAGATGTTCTGTGTGTGTGAAGTGGTTCTGTCCGTGCAGCCTAGGTTCCAGGGGTAGGAATTCTTTTCGAGTGTTCCTTATTTTGACAGAGAGAAAAAAAGGAAAAGGGAACCTCTGGCGCTACTGGATAGGTTTTAGATAGTGAAAAACTCCAGTGGTGTTTTTATGTATAAAAAAGAATGTTTTTATTTTTTGAGAAAATATATAAAAAATTATAAAAATGAGTGTGCAAAACAGCAGTATTAGAAAAACAATATTGACAATATTAAAAAGACATTAATATAATCCGTATTATCGAAAATTGTTGTTTAGATCTGATGCTATTTAAAACTGCTTATTGAAGATATATATGGTAAATATACATAGATAGAGAGTATAATTAGAGAGTGTAATTAATCTCAGTTGCATGTGGGACGGCTTTAAAAACTGTGAACACCATGCAACTGATTTCTTTGGCATTGTTTACAAAAAGTTTGCAACAGATAGAGGTTGATATATTTCTGACACAGTGTTCAAAAGTAGATGGATACTGTTGCTGGAATGTTTCTCTGCTAAAGTTCTTTATAGTGCATGCACAGTCTCGTTAAAAGAGGAGAGGGGAGAGCTGTCTCTCCGTTCCTAGGATTGCTGTAATACCGTTCCTGTCTCATACAAAGAATGATTCCTTTTTGGTGTTTGTATTTAGCTGATGCCGAGAAACTCACATATCTTCGTCCCCTACGGGACTGGTGGGCTCAGTTCCGAGCGGTGGCGGGTCGTGTGTGTCTCTATTCTCCGGAGCCGCGATGTTGCTGCAGGCGCCTGCAGTGCTGATCTTTGTGGAGCTTGAGCGGCCGGTGTCTCCCACGGGGGTCAGGATCTCCGGATCTTAGGCGGGTGTCAAGGGGGCCTTAGATCCGGAGATCCTGACCCCCGTGGGAGACACCGGCCGCTCAAGCTCCACAAAGATCAGCACTGCAGGCGCCTGCAGCAACATCGCGGCTCCGGAGAATAGAGACACACACGACCCGCCACCGCTCGGAACTGAGCCCACCAGTCCCGTAGGGGACGAAGATATGTGAGTTTCTCGGCATCAGCTAAATACAAACACCAAAAAGGAATCATTCTTTGTATGAGACAGGAACGGTATTACAGCAATCCTAGGAACGGAGAGACAGCTCTCCCCTCTCCTCTTTTAACGAGACTGTGCATGCACTATAAAGAACTTTAGCAGAGAAACATTCCAGCAACAGTATCCATCTACTTTTGAACACTGTGTCAGAAATATATCAACCTCTATCTGTTGCAAACTTTTTGTAAACAATGCCAAAGAAATCAGTTGCATGGTGTTCACAGTTTTTAAAGCCGTCCCACATGCAACTGAGATTAATTACACTCTCTAATTATACTCTCTATCTATGTATATTTACCATATATATCTTCAATAAGCAGTTTTAAATAGCATCAGATCTAAACAACCATTTTCGATAATACGGATTATATTAATGTCTTTTTAATATTGTCAATATTGTTTTTCTAATACTGCTGTTTTGCACACTCATTTTTATAATTTTTTATATATTTTCTCAAAAAATAAAAACATTCTTTTTTATACATAAAAACACCACTGGAGTTTTTCACTATCTAAAACCTATCCAGTAGCGCCAGAGGTTCCCTTTTCCTTTTTTCTCTTAGGTTGGAAGAGGTTCCGACCTATTCATTACGGCCCCATTTATTGTGACAAGTCGGGAAAGCCGACTTGTCGGATTGCACGCTGATCGGCGGCTTCAGCCGCCGATCAGCGTGCATTGTTGGAAGCGGGGCCAAACCAGACAGGTTTTAGCCCCGTTTCCGACAATCTCAATCCGACTTTAAAAAAAGGGAGCTGAGAGCAGGAGATGGGGGAGCAGCGGGGAGAGCAGGAACCCAGCGGCAGCGTCCACCCGGCTCCAGCAAGCGACGTCCCGCTTGCTGGAGCCGCATGGACGCCGCCGTGAGCCTCCGCTGCTGCAGCCGCTGCTCCCCCGTCTCCTCCGCTGCTTTCCTTCCTCCTCAGGGAAGCCATGTTTGGGGAAACAAATGTGATGTACAAAATTTGTGAAGAATAAAGAAGCCTCCTGATAAAGCAACCAGAGTGAAGAGTTGTTCTTTGTAAAGCAAACTTTAACAAAGTGGAGTCAGACCTCTTTACTATATATAATATATATCTATTCGTAGTGGTTCAGTACACCTATTACGGTCTGTTAGTAGTCCTTTTCTATATTCAGTCCAGTTTATCTACACTTCACTTGGTAGGGGTGGCTGCCCATCTGCTACAAAATGTTACTCAATCAGTTATAAAAGTGGTTTCCAAACATTCTTAAAACAGGGCACCCTTGTGTATTAGCATGTTTTCATGGCTCCCATAGGCCAAACGTTTCTTAAGACATTCAGAAACAAAATTATGAAATTAAGTTGATTGTGCTTTCCGGTCATCCTTAGGCTCAGTCATGTGATGTTGGGGGCTACGTTTCGGTATGTCCACATATTTTATGACTGGCAGGCACCAGTACCGATTTTGCTTATCACATGACCATAAATAATTTGATTTGGTACTGGAACACCAAACCAAGGCACCGCGGCACCCAGTTTGGGAAACACTGAGTTATACATAGATCTGAACATCCACCACCAAGGAACCTCTCCAATTGGAGGTGTAGCGGAATTATGAGGTTTGTCGCTGCCACCTCCACGCTCCTAAACTGGTACTGATAACTTCTGAGTGTGCTTGCTCATTTTGCTGCCGGCGATCTCCCAACTGGCCGGTTACTACAAACCAGTCCGCTATGGTACTGGGCAGAGGGCACAGCTGGGAGACACTGGGAAAGACAGCCAGACAATGGATAAGTGACACTTATCTGGTAGTCACAAGATACAGGCTGATGCAGATGTTTATTAGCTCCAATATTATGCCCTTAGAAGGGGGTGTGATTTTCCCCTGGTATCCCCCTGCACACTAAATGGTACTTGCAACAACAATTGAAAGCTTTATGGTAATAGAAATTCAGAGATATTTGTTGTATATATTTGCAAATACATGGTTAGCTGCCGAACCCCTACACGGCTTCTCTGATTATCGGCAGTCCCTACACTGCATGATAACAGGGCCCACTTAGGATCATGTAATTGTCTATTTTAAGGCTTCATGATAAAGGTCCATACAGAAATACATCCAAATTGACGGCTAGCTTACCTAGGAGCCACCCCTGAAATCTCTAAGCAGCACTACAGGAACCAGCATGACTTTCAAATGCTGATCCCATACAATGCCTTCTCTAAACTGCAAACACAGTGATAGCTGCTCAATCAGTCTGTCAAAACTTATCAGGTGGCATGAAAGGGAGAGCTCATAGCAAACAAAAAACAGAAGGAGAAGGGGGGGCTTTATCCCACCTGGTATTTGAAAACTGTATGGTAACTGAAATACAAAGATATTTGTTGCATATATTTGCAAATATATGGTAAGCTGCCGAGCCCCTTAATGGCTTCTCTAACGAACATTTGAGATACACCAGAGAGTGTGAGGAGGAGACTGGTCAGATCTCTGGGCTGGTAACACACAGTGACATGATGTGAGGGGGAGAGCAGGAGTATAATAGGTGCTGATGGCTCCTGATGTATGAGATACACCAGAGAGTGTGGGGAGGAGACTGGTCAGATCTCTGGGCTGGTAACACACAGTGACATGATGTGAGGGGAGAGCAGGAGTATAATAGGGGCTGATGAGTCCTGATGTATGAGATACACCAGAGAGTGGGGGGAGGAGACTGGTCAGATCTCTGGGCTGGTAACACACAGTGACATGATGTGAGGGGAGAGCAGGAGTATAATAGGGGCTGATGGCTCCTGATGTATGAGATACACCAGAGAGTGTGGGGAGGAGACTGGTCAGATCTCTGGGCTGGTAACACACAGTGACATGATGTGAGGGGGAGAGCAGGAGTATAATAGGGTCTGATGGCACCTGATGTATGAGATACACCAGAGAGTGTGGGGAGGAGACTGGTCAGATCTCTGGGCTGGTAACACACAGTGACATGATGTGAGGGGGAGAGCAGGAGTATAATAGGGGCTGATGGCACCTGATGTATGAGATACACCAGAGAGTGTGGGGAGGAGACTGGTCAGATCTCTGGGCTGGTAACACACAGTGACATGATGTGAGGGGGAGAGCAGGAGTATAATAGGGGCTGATGGCTCCTGATGTATGAGATACACCAGAGAGTGTGGGGAGGAGACTGGTCAGATCTCCGGGATGGTAACGCACAGTTACATGATGTGAGGGGGGAGAGCAGGAGTATAATAGGGGCTGATGGCTCCTGATGTATGAGATACACCAGAGAGTGTGGGGAGGAGACTGGTCAGATCTCCGGGATGGTAACACACAGTTACATGATGTCAGGTGGAGAACAGGAGTATAATAGGGGCCGATGGCTCCTGATGTATGAGATACACCAGAGAGTGTGGGGAGGAGACTGGTCAGATCTCTGGGCTGGTAACACAGTGACATGATGTGAGCGGGAGAGCAGGAGTATAATAGGGGCTGATGGCACCTGATGTATGAGATACACCAGAGAGTGTGGGGAGGAGACTGGTCAGATCTCTGGGCTGGTAACACACAGTGACATGATGTGAGGGGAAGAGCAGGTGTATAATAGGGGCTGATAGCTGCTGATGTATGAGATACACTCCATTCAAGTTTATCCTCTCCTCCTACAGTTCTGCTCTTTCTCTCGCCAAGCAATCCTTTTTCCAAGTACTCATCTCTTTGCAGTCCTCCAATCCACACAGTCTCTTTGAAACTTTCAACACTCTCCTTCGCTCCCTCCTCCTCCCCTCCCATCCTCCCTCACTGCCACTGACTTTGCCTCCTTCTTCATCTCCAAAATTGAGGAAATCTGACACAATATATCATCATGTCACTCCTCTGCTGCCCCCATCATCCTTCCCCTCCATCTATACCACCCTGTCCTCCTTCCATCCCACTACAGACAAGGAGGTCCACTGCCTCATCTTATCCTCCCCCTCCTCAACCTGCCCCCGCTCCCGTCTTCTCCGCTCCCTCTCCCCCACTGCTTGCTCCCACCTTGCTCACCTCTTCAACCTATCACTCTCTATCGGCATCTTTCCCTCACCATTCAAACATGCTCTGGTCTCACCTATTCTCAAAAAAACCAACCTCGATCCTTCATCACCCACTAGCTACCGCCCCATATCTCTTCTCTCATTCGCCTCCACACTACTTGAACGACTGGTCTACAGCCGTCTCACAAGTTACCTCTCTGACAACTCCATCCTTGATCAACTACAATCTGGCTTTCACCCACTCCACTGAGACTGCCCTGGTGAAAGTCACCAATGACCTGCTTTCGGCCAAATCCAGGGGCCACTTCTCTCTGCTTATCCTTCTGGACAGCTCTGCTGCCTTTGACACCGTGGATCATCCTCTCCTCCTCCGCACACTCCAAAACATTGGCCTCTCTAGCACTGTCCTTGACTGGTTTACCTATTACCTCACTAACCACTCCTTCTCTGTGTCTGCCTCCGGAACCACCTCACACCCTTCCATCCTTCCTGTTGGTGTCCCTCAGGGTTCTGTCCTCACCCCCCTCCTGTTCTCCCTGTACACCTCTTCCCTGGGTGCTCTCATTAACTCCTTTGGCCTTCAATACCACCTCTATGCTGATGACACACAAATCTACATCTCCTCTCTTGATCTGTCCCCCTCCGTCCTCTCTCGGGTTTCCAGCTGCCTCTCCGCCCATCTCCTCCTGGATGTCTGAGCATTCTCTGAAGCTCAACATGGACAAAACTGAACTCATCATCTTCCCCCCATCCAGAGCAACACCCCCTACCAATATCTCTATCACTGTTGACAACACCATCACCTCCCCCATTCCCCAACTCCGCTGCCTGGGCGTCACTCTTGACTCCTACCTCTCCTTTGCACCCCACATCCAAGCTCTGGCGCAATCCTGTCGGTTCCAGCTACGCAACATTGCTCGCAGCAGGCAATTTCTCTCCCAGAGTGCAACTAAGCTTATCATCCACTCACTGGTCATCTCACGGCTCGACTACTGCAACGTTCTCACTGGCCTCACTTACTCCCATCTTGCTCCCCTCCAATCTGTCCTCAACTCCGCAGCTAGGCTTATCTTCCTCTCCCGCCACTCCTCTTCGACAAAATCTGCATTGGCTCCCATTCCCCTACAGAATCCTCTTCAAACTCCTCACCCTCACATACAAGGCCATCTCTAATTCCACTGCTCCCTGCATCTCCAACCTCCTCTCCATTCATACTCCCTCCCGCCCCCTACGGTCGGCACCTCTCCTCTACCCTGGCAACTGTTTCCCATGTTCGAGTTCAAGATTTTGCCCGTGCTAAACCCCTTTAGTGGAACGCGCTCCCCTGTTCCATTAGACTCTCCCAGACCTTGCAAAGCTTCAAACGGGCACTGAAAACCCACTTATTTATCAAAGTGTACCTTTCCGATGCATAACCAAGTCCTGAGGCGGCTCATGCCTTGACCATCTCTGCTTTGCTTACATCCTGCCATCAGGCTACCTACCGCTTACTTGCATCTCATGTCATCTGTCTGTCGCCCCTTCCTACTAGATTGCATGCTCCTCAGAGCAGGGCCCTCTTTCCTCTTGTTGTCAAAACCTTCTTCTCGACACATTTCACGCACAGCCCTCTCCTACTCAGCGTTCTCTCCTGCTGGTAAAGGCTCATCTCTATCTATGGCCACTAGCCCCAAGTAGTACGCTGATCACTCACTCGCTACTTACATCTTTAGCTGTATTATGTCTTGAGAATTGTGGTGCTCTTTATTACCTGTACTCTATTTATGTTATTTATTTCCTGTAATGTTGAGTTTTGTCTCCCTGTACTGTCCTTTGGTGCTGCGAAACACTTGTGGTGCCTTATAAATAAAATGTAATAATAATACACCAGAGAGTGTGGGGAGGAGACTGGTCAGATCTCTGGGCTGGTAACACACAGTGACATGATGTGAGGGGAGAGCAGGAGTATAATAGGGGCTGATGGCACCTGATGTACGAGATACACCAGAGAGTGTGGATAGGAGACTGGTCAGATGTCTGGGCTGGTAACACACAGTGACATGATGTGAGGGGGAGAGCAGGAGTGTAATAGGGGCTGATGGCTCCTGATGTATGAGATATACCAGAGAGTGTGGGGAGGAGACTGGTCAGATCTATGGGCTCTTTACACAGTGACATGATGTGAGGGGGAGAGCAGGAGTATAATAGTGGCTGATGGCTCCTGATGTATGAGATACACCAGAGAGTGTGGGGAGGAGACTGGTCAGATCTCTGGGCTGGTAACACAGTGACATGATGTGAGGGGGAGAGCAGGAGTATAATAGGGGCTGATGGCTCCTGATGTATGAGATACACCAGAGAGTGTGAGGAGGAGACTGGTCAGATGTCTGGGCTGGTAACACACAGTGACATGATGTGAGGGGGAGAGCAGGAGTATAATAGGGGCTGATGGCTCCTGATGTATGAGATCCACCAGAGAGTGTGGGGAGGAGACTGGTCAGATCTCTGGGCTGGTAACACACAGTGACATGATGTGAGGAGAGGGAGCAGGAGTCTAGTAGGGGCCGATGGATCCCACATTAGTTTGAACTGACAAAGGAGGATGTAGGATAAGACAATGTTGCAGTAACTGAACAAGGAAAATACATGACTGTAATAAGTGCTTATTACTCACCTGTGCTGATACCTGTAGGGATGTCTTCCTCCTTACACTGCTGATCACCCCTCACATATGTCTCATCTTCTCCCTCTATATCTTCTGCCTTCATATCAGTCACATACGTCTCTTCTCCCTCTGTATCTTCTGCCTTCTTATCAGTCACACACGTCTCTTCTTCTCCCTCTATATCTTCTGCCCTCATATCAGTCACATACGTCTCTTCTTCTCCCTCTATATCTTCTGCCCTCATATCAGTCACATACGTCTCTTCTCCCTCTGTATCTTCTGCCTTCTTATCAGTCACATACGTCTCTTCTTCTCCCTCTATATCTTCTGCCCTCATATCAGTCACATACGTCTCTTCTTCTCCCTCTATATCTTTTGCCTTCATATCAGTCACATACGTCTCTTCTTCTCCCTCTATATCTTCTGCCCTCATATCAGTCACATACGTCTCTTCTCCCTCTGTATCTTCTGCCTTCTTATCAGTCACATACGTCTCTTCTTCTCCCTCTATATCTTCTGCCCTCATATCAGTCACATACGTCTCTTCTTCTCCCTCTATATCTTTTGCCCTCATATCAGTCACATACGTCTCTTCTTCTCCCTCTATATCTTTTGCCTTCATATCAGTCACATACGTCTCTTCTTCTCCCTCTATATCTTCTGCCTTCATATCAGTCACATACGTCTCTTCTTCTCCCTCTATATCTTCTGCCCTCATATCAGTCACATACGTCTCTTCTCCCTCTATATCTTCTGCCCTCATATCAGTCACATACGTCTCTTCTCCCTCTGTATCTTCTGCCTTCTTATCAGTCACATACGTCTCTTCTCCCTTTATATTTGTAAGATCTTCAACCTAAATCACCCATATAGAAATTAATGCATTATTAATGCCGGACATCATTACTCAGAGTAATCAGGAGATTATCAAAATATTAGACACACAGCTCTGTACAGACCATATAGTGTAATGGTTCTCAGTCATATCCCGCTGGGTTCCCCCTTCCAGTCCATTTGCCTTATTTGTTCCCCTGACATTTGCAAAAGCAATACATTTGTATTGAATATAAGTGCTAACAGATAAAATGTTTAGTTGTCATTCTATATAAAAGCAATAAACAACATTTAAGAAAAATAATAAGAATTTACTCACCGGTAATTCTATTTCTCGTAGTCCGTAGTGGATGCTGGGTACTCCGTAAGGACCATGGGGAATAGACGGGCTCCGCAGGAGACTGGGCACTCTTTAAAGAAAGATTAGGTACTATATCTGGTGTGCACTGGCTCCTCCCTCTATGCCCCTCCTCCAGACCTCAGTTAAGGAAACTGTGCCCGGAAGAGCTGACATTACTAGGAAAGGATTTGGAATCCAGGGTAAGACTCATACCAGCCACACCAATCACACCGTACAACTTGTGATAACTATACCCAGTTAACAGTATGAACAACAGCTGAGCCTCATTCAACAGATGGCTCAGAACAATAACCCTATAGTTAAGCAATAACTATATACAAGTATTGCAGAAATCCGCACTTGGGACCGGCTCCCAGCATCCACTACGGACTACTAGAAATAGAATTACTGGTGAGTAAATTCTTATTTTCTCTGACGTCCTAGTGGATGCTGGGTACTCCGTAAGGATCATGGGGATTATACCAAAGCTCCCAAACGGGCGGGAGAGTGCGGATGACTCTGCAGCACCGAATGAGCAAACTCAAGGTCCTCCTCAGCCAGGGTATCAAACTTGTAGAATTTTGCAAACGTGTTTGATCCCGACCAGGTAGCAGCTCGGCAAAGTTGTAAAGCCGAGACCCCTCGGGCAGCCGCCCAAGAAGAGCCCACCTTCCTCGTGGAATGGGCTTTTACTGATTTAGGATGCGGCAGTCCAGCCGCAGAATGTGCAAGTTGAATCGTGCTACAGATCCAGCGAGCAATAGTCTGCTTAGAAGCAGGAGCACCCAGCTTGTTGGGTGCATGCAGGATAAACAGCGAGTCAGTCTTTCTGACTCTAGCCGTCCTGGAAACATAGATTTTCAGGGCCCGGACTACGTCCAGCAACTTGGAGTCCTCCAAGTCCCGAGTAGCCGCAGGCACCACAATAGGTTGGTTCAAATGAAATGCTGATACCACCTTAGGGAGAAATTGGGGACGAGTCCTCAATTCTGCCCTGTCCATATGGAAGATCAGATAAGGGCTTTTACATGACAAAGCCGCCAATTCTGACACACGCCTAGCCGAAGCCAAGGCCAAAAGCATGACCACTTTCCACGTGAGATACTTCAACTCCACGGTCTGAAGTGGCTCAAACCAATGTGATTTTAGGAAATCCAACACTACGTTGAGATCCCAAGGTGCCATGAAAGAAAATAGACAGAGCCGAAATCTGGACTTTTATGGATCCCAGTTTTAGGCCCATAGTCACTCCTGACTGTAGGAAGTGCAGAAATCGACCCAGCTGAAATTCCTCTGTTGGGGCCTTCATAGCCTCACACCAAGCAACATATTTTCGCCATATGCGGTGATAATGTTTTGCTGTCACATCCTTCCTAGCTTTTATCAGCGTAGGAATGACTTCAACCGGAATGCCCTTTTCCATCAGGATCCGGCGTTCAACCGCCATGCCGTCAAACCCAGCCGCGGTAAGTCTTGGAACAGACAGGGCCCCTGCTGTAGCAGGTCCTGTCGGAGCGGCAGAGGCCAAGGGTCCTCTGAGATCATTTCTTGTAGTTCCGGGTACCAAGTTCTTCTTGGCCAATCCGGAATGATGAGTATAGTTCTTACTCCTCTCTTTCTTATTATCCTCAGTACCTTTGGTATGAGAGGAAGAGGAGGGAACACATAAACCGACTGGTACACCCACGGTGTCACTAGAGCGTCCACAGCTATCGCCTGAGGGTCCCTTGACCTGGCGCAATATCTTTTTAGCTTTTTGTTGAGGCGGGACGCCATCATGTCCACCTGTGGCCTTTCCCAACGATTTACAATCAGCTGGAAGACTTCTGGATGAAGTCCCCACTCTCCCGGGTGGAGGCCGTGCCTGCTGAGGAAATCTGCTTCCCAGCTGTCCACTCCCGGAATGAACACTGCTGACAGTGCTATCACGTGATTCTCCGCCCATCGGAGAATCCTTGTGGCTTCTGCCATTGCCATCCTGCTTCTTGTGCCGCCCTGTCGGTTTACTTGGGCGACCGCCGTGATGTTGTCTGACTGAATCAGCACCGGCTGGTTTTGAAGCAGGGGTTTTGCTTGACTTAGGGCATTGTAAATGGCCCTTAGTTCCAGAAAATTTATGTGTAGGGAAGTCTCCTGACTCGACCATTGTCCTTGGAAGTTTCTTCCCTGAGTGACTGCCCCCCAACCTCGGAGGCTTGCATCCGTGGTCACCAGGACCCAGTCCTGAATGCCGAATCTGCGGCCCTCGAGAAGATGAGCACTCTGCAGCCACCACAGCAGAGACACCCTGGCCCTCGGGACATGGTGATCAACCGATGCATCTGAAGATGCGATCCGGACCACTTGTCTAACAGATCCCACTGAAAGATCCTTGCATGGAACCTGCCGAAGGGAATTGCTTCGTAAGAAGCTACCATCTTTCCCAGGACTCGCGTGCAGTGATGCACCGACACCTGTTTTGGTTTCAGGAGGTCTCTGACCAGAGATGACAACTCCTTGGCCTTCTCCTCCGGGAGAAACACCTTCTTCTGTTCTGTGTCCAGAATCATACCCAAGAACAGCAGACGCGTCGTAGTAACCAGCTGCGACTTTGGGATATTCAGAATCCAGCCGTGCTGTTGTAGCACTTCCTGAGATAGTGCTACTGCGACCAACAACTGCTCTATGGACCTCACCTTTATAAGGAGATCGTCCAAGTACGGGATAATTATAACTCCCTTCTTTCGAAGGAGTATCATCATTTCGGCCATTACCTTGGTAAATACCCTCGGTGCCGTGGACAGACCAAACGGCAACGTCTGGAATTGGTAATGGCAGTCCTGTACCACAAATCGGAGGTACTCCTGGTGAGGTGGGTAAATGGGGACATGTAGGTAAGCATCCTTGATGTCCAGTGATACCATAAAATCCCCCTCTTCTAGGCTTGCAATAACCGCCCTGAGCGATTCCATTTTGAACTTGAACTTCCTTATATAAGTGTTCAAGGATTTCAAATTTAGAATGGGTCTCACCGAACCGTCTGGTTTCGGTACCACAAACATTGTGGAATAGTAACCCCGTCCCTGTTGAAGGAGGGGAACTTTGATTATCACCTGCTGGAGGTACAGCTTGTGAATTGCCGCCAGTACTACCTCCCTTTCCTTGGGAGTAGCTGGCAAGGCTGATTTGAGGTAACGGCGAGGGGGAGACGTCTCGAACTCCAGCTTGTATCCCCGAGATACCACTTGTTGAACCCAGAGATCCACCTGTGAGCGAACCCACTGGTCGCTGAAGTTCCGGAGACGGGCCCCCACCGCATCTGGCTCCACCTGTGGAGCCCCAGCGTCATGCGGTGGACTTAGTGGAAGCAGGGGAGGATTTTTGTTCCTGGGAACTGGCTGTCTGGTGCAGCTTTTTCCCTCTACCCCTGCCTCTGGGCAGAAAGGACGCGCCTCTGACCAGCTTGCCTTTCTGAGGCCGAAAGGACTGTACTTGATAATACGGTGCTTTCTTAGGCTGTGAGGGAACCTGAGGTAAAAAAGTCGACTTCTCAGCTGTTGCTGTGGATACGAGGTCCGAGAGACCATCCCCAAACAATTCCTCACCCTTATAAGGCAAAACCTCCATGTGCCTTTTAGAATCAGCATCACCTGTCCACTGCCGAGTCCATAATACTCTCCTGGCAGAAATGGACATTGCATTAATTCTAGATGCCAGCCGCCAAATGTCCCTCTGTGCATCCCTCATATATAAGACCACGTCTTTAATATGCTCTATGGTTAGCAAAATAGTATCCCTGTCAAGGGAATCAATGTTATCTGACAGGGAATCAGACCATGCTGCTGCAGCAGCACTACACATCCATGCTGAAGCAATAGCAGGTCTCAGTATAGTACCTGAGTGTGTATACACAGACATCAGGATAGCCTCCTGCTTTCTATCTGCAGGCTTCTTTAAGGCGGCCGTATCCCGAGACGGCAGTGCCACCTTTTTAGATAAGCGTGTGAGCGCCTTGTCCACCCTAGGGGATGTCTCCCAGCGTAACCTATCAGTTGGCGGGAAAGGGTACGCCATTAGTAACCGCTTAGAAATCACTAGTTTCTTATCTGGGGAACCCCACGCTTCTTCACACAATTCATTTAACTCATCAGATGGGGGAAAAGTCACTGGCTGCTTTTTCTCCCCAAACATAATACCCTTTTTTGTGGTAACCGGGTTAATGTCAGAAATGTGCAACACATTTTTCATTGCCGTAATCATGCATCGGATGGCCCTTGTGGATTGTACATTTGTTTCATCCTCGTCGACACTGGAGTCAGACTCCGTGTCGACATCTGTGTCTGCCATCTGAGGTAGCGGGCGTTTTTGAGCCCCTGATGGCCTCTGAGACGCTTGGGCAGGCGCGGGCTGAGATGCCGGCTGTCCCAAAGCTGTTACGTCATCGAACCTTTTATGCAAGGAGTTGACACTGTCGGTTAATACCTTCCACATATCCATCCACTCTGGTGTCGGCCCCGCAGGGGGCGACATCACACTTATCGGCACCTGCTCTGCCTCCACGTAAGCGTCCTTATCAAACATGTCGACACAGCCGTACCGACACACCGCACACACACGGGGAATGCTCTGACTGAGGACAGGACCCCACAAAGTCCTTTGGGGAGACAGAGAGAGAGTATGCCAGCACACACCAGAGCGCTATATAACAGAGGGATTTACACTAGTACAAAGTGAATTTCCCCCCAATAGCTGCTTATTATCACAATTGTGCCTAAATTTATGTGCCCTCCCTCTCTTTTTTACCCTTTCCGTAGTGTATACTGCAGGGGAGAGCCTGGGGAGCGTCCTTCCAGCGGAGCTGTGAAGAGAAAATGGCGCTGGCTGTGCTGAGGAAGATAGCCCCGCCTCTTCAGCGGCGGGCTTCTCCCGCTTTTTTAATAATATTTATGGCGGGGGATTAGGCACATATACAGTTTATGTGCATTTTGCCAAGTAAGGTATACAAATTGCAGCCCAGGCACATCACAGTAGGTACTCCTGGGGGATCAAGTACACAAGGTAGAGAACGACAGACACAGTGAAAAATCACATTCATATTTAGGAAGACCCTAGATCCCACCTACCTGATCCTCCTGTGGGATCCTGTGATTCTCCTCTGTACAATCCTGGGAATACAGAGGACGGGGACATCTCTCTGGGGTATCTCTGTTACTAGGTCCATCTGTAGGAGACACACAGTGTATATATGTGATTATCAGATGATGTGTGTATATAGGGGGCCCCCATACCTGCTCTCCCCTGTACAATACATGACAGTCTCCTCTTACCCAGTGATGTGAGGGGCCGATGATCCTCCATCATCACGTCCTTGTACAGACCCCTGTGTTCCTCTATATACTCCCCCTCCTGCATGGAGACATAGACAGTGACATCCTGACACCTTATAGGCACCTGAAACACACAATGATACAGTCATCACCCAGACACATCCCCTGGTGTTACTGTATAATGTCCCATTCCCAGCAGTCACCTCTCCAGTCATCACCCAGATACCTTCCCTGGTGTTACTGTATAATGCCCCATTCCAAGCAGTCACATCTGCAGTCATCACCCAGACACATCCCCTGGTGTTACTGTATAATGTCCCACTCCCAGCAGTCACCTCTCCAGTCATCACCCAGACACGTCCCCTGGTGTTACTGTACAATGCCCCATTCCCAGCAGTCATCTCTCCAGTCATCACCCAGACACATCCCTGGTATTACTGAATAATGTCCCATTCCCAGCAGTCACCTCTCCAGCCATCACCCAGACACATCCTCTGGTGTTACTGTATAATGTCCCATTCCCAGCAGTCACCTCTCCGGTCATCCCAGACACATCCCCTGGTGTTACTGTATAATGTCCCATTCCCAGCAGTCCCCTCTCCAGTCATCATCGAGACATGGCCCCCGGTGTTACTGTATAACATCCAATTCCCAGCAGTCACCTCTCCAGCAATCACCCAGACACGTCCCCTGGTGTTACTGTATAATGTCCCATTCCCAGCAGTCACCTCTCCAGTCATCACCCAGACACATCCCCTGGTGTTACTGTATAATGCCCCATTCCCAGCAGCCACCTCTCCAGTCATCACCCAGACACATCCCCCGGCGTTACTGTACAGTGCCACATTCCCAGCAGCCACCTCTCCAGTCATCCCCCAGACACATCCCCTGGTGTTACTGTATACTGCCCCATTCCCAGCAGTCACCTCTCCAGTCATCACCCAGACACGTCCCCTGGTGTTACTGTATAATGTCCCATTCCCAGCAGTCACCTCTCCAGTCATCACCCAGACACATCCCCTGGTGTTACTGTATAATGTCCCATTCCCAGCAGTCACCTATCCAGTCATCACCCAGACACATCCCCTGGTGTTACTGTATAATGCCCCATTCCCAGCAGTCACCTATGCAGTCATCACCCAGATACATCCCCTGGTGTTACTGTATAATGTCCCATTCCCAGCAGTCACCTATCCAGTCATCACCCAGACACGTCCCCTGGTGTTACTGTATAATGTCCCATTCCCAGCAGTCACCTTTCCAGTCATCACCCAGATACATCCCCTGGTGTTACTGTATAATGCCCCATTCCCAGCAGTCACCTTTCCAGTCATCACCCAGATACATCCCCTGGTGTTACTGTATAATGCCCCATTCCCAGCAGTCACCTCTTCAGTCATCACCCAGACACATCCCCCTGGTGTTACCGTATAATGTCCCATTCCCAGCAGTCACCTCTCCAGACATCACCCAGACACATCCCCTGGTGTTACCGTACAATGTCCCATTCCCAGCAGTCACCTCTCCAGTCATCACCCAGACACATCCCCTGGTGTTACTGTATAATGTCCCATTCGCAGCAGTCACCTCTCCAGTCAGCAGCTGAATGATCTTGTTGGTGAGTTCCAGGATCTTCTGGTCATTGTGCCTCTCATGTGTCAGTGAGTGAGGTGGAGGCACCGTGATGGGACACTGGGTCCTGCTCAGTCCTCCTGACAGACGGGGACGGCTGCTGGGTGTCTCACACTCATGGGATGTCTTCTTCACTACTGTGTAATTCTGTGTATGTAGAAGACAGCAAACATTACTGCATACACTCTCAGATCCCCTCACCTCCCCATTCATGTCTCTGTATTATTACTATAGATATAAGTGATGTCAGTGTGACGCTCCCAGATCCCCTCACCTCCCCAGTCATGTCCCTGTATTATTACTATAGATATAAGTGATGTCAGTGTGACGCTCCCAGATCCCCTCACCTCCCCATTCATGTCTCTGTATTATTACTATAGATATAAGTGATGTCACTGCATACACTCTCAGATCCCCTCACCTCCCCATTCATGTCTCTGTATTATTACTATAGATATAAGTGATGTCAGTGTGACGCTCCCAGATCCCCTCACCTCCCCAGTCATGTCCCTGTATTATTACTATAGATATAAGTGATGTCAGTGTGACCCTCCCAGATCCCCTCACCTCCCCATTCATGTCTCTGTATTATTACTATAGATATAAGTGATGTCAGTGTGACACTCCCAGATCCCCTCATCTCCCGTCATGTCCCTGTATTATTACTATAGATATAAGTGATGTCACTGTGACGCTCCCAGATCCCCTCACCTCCCCAGTCATGTCCGTCCCTGTATTATTACTATAGATATAAGTGATGTCAGTGTGATGCTCCCAGATCCCCTCACCTCCCCAGTCATGTCCCTGTATTATTACTATAGATATAAGTGATGTCACTGTGACACTCCCAGATCCCCTCACCTCCCCAGTGATGTCCCTGTATTATTACTATAGATATAAGTGATGTCACTGTGACACTCGCAGATCCCTCACCTCCCCATTCATGTCTCTGTATTATTACTATAGATATAAGTGATCTCACTGTGACACTCGCAGATCCCTCACCTCCCCAGACATGTCCCTGTATTATTACTATAGATATAAGTAGGCGCCAGGCCTATTAGGACGCTGCAGTGCCTAGTGTATGAAGTGGCTAGTTATTAAGTGGCAGCTAATATCAATAGCAATGTTATACCTGTGTTTCACTGGTTGCATCTTCAGCTGATATTTGGAATTGACTCCTGTCTCTCCTTTTCACCAACAGGTAACTAATGCAGAGGGCTGACCACTGTTTCTAGCTAAAGCATATATGGTAACTAATGCAGAGGGCTGACCACTGTTTCTAGCTAAAGCATATATGGTAACTAATGCAGAGGGCTGACCACTGTTTCTAGCTAAAGCATATATGGTAACTAATGCAGAGGGCTGACCACTGTTTCTAGCTAAAGCATATATGGTAACTAATGCAGAGGGCTGACCACTGTTTCTAGCTAAAGCATATATGGTAACTAATGCAGAGGGTTGACCACTGTTTCTAGCTAAAGCATATATTTGGTAAATTGTTAAGTGGATTAATATCTGTAGTCAGCAAAAACTGTGATTGACTGTGTTTAGTGATCTCACATTTGGTAGTGATTAACATCTGTTGGAGGAGGGTTGCTGTGTGGGGGAGGGGGTTGTAATCACAAGGAGCTTGTGTTTGGAGACTTACTTAACCAGTACAGCATAGGGCGCCAGGCCTATTAGGACGCTGCAGTGCCTAGTGTATGAAGTGGCTAGTTATTAAGTGGCAGCTAATATCAATAGCAGTGTTATACCTGTGTTAAACCGAAGGAAAACAGAAGGCATACAAACTAATAAGATAACAAACGACTGCATTACAACCTAAATACTCTGGAACTTTATGTGGCCTCTCCTCGCCTCAAACATGAGAACACCAAGACCAGGCTTACCACCTCTCTGGCTGAGAACATCAAGTCTGCCCCTGGGCCTAACCATCAAGATGAACAGGGAACTGTGGGGGAAGAGGACCAGGATCAGCAGGGACATCACCATTGCGTCTGAGTATGCCCCCCACATTCTCCTTCCCAGCCGTACTAAGATCTGATCAAAATGTTATCCCAATCCTACTTCGGCCACTAGTTACCTGCTATTGTGTTTTTGTTTTTCTTTCTTCTTCATTGCTCGCTTCCACCCCACCATGTGTTTTCCTGTAATGTTTACCTCCACTGATTGCACACCTTTCCATTGTGCCCTACATGCAGGGTACATCATACTACTACATAAGCATCAGTTTTCCAATATATGAACTTGGCCTTGTATGGCTCACCTCCCACAGTGTAACCTTCAAAGTGCGCCCAACATGGCTGCCACATATGGTACACTTGTGGATGGGATGAAAAATACATGGACCTTGTGGTTTTGTTGGAACCCTACTCTAAACTGTAGGACTCTGAAATCACCCCCATTTTGTGTCATCTCTTCTAGGGGTAGACTATTCCACCCTGGGTAATCCTACGCGGAGCGCCCAAGATGGCTGCTGCACTTGGTACCTATGAGGGTGGAATACACAACCCTTGGAAGTCATTACCCAAAATACCTGCACCAATCCTGCGTTATGCTTTCTGTGGGCTTAAGGTTTTTCTTTTATGTCTGTGTTGCTTGTCTATTGTTGTATTACTCAAATCCTCTGTATCATGTGTATTGTTTTTGATGTCTGTAAAGCGCCTTGAGTCCTGTTGGAGAAAGAGCGCTATATAAATAAAATTATTATTATTATTATTATTATTATTATTAAGTGATGTCACTGTGACACTCCCAGATCCCCTCACCTACCCAGTGATGTTCCTGTATTATTACTATAGATATAAGTGATGTCACTGTGACGCTCCCAGATCCCCTCACCTCCCCAGTCATGTCCCTGTATTATTACTATAAGTGATGTCACTATGACACGCCCAGACCCCCTCACCTCCCCAGTCAGCAGGTAGATTATCTCCAGGGTGAGATTTAGGATCCTCTCAGAGATGTGACTACTGTCCTTGTCCATCCTCAGGGAATCAGTGACGCATCTCATCCTCAGTGGTCTAGGAGTAAGTATAATAATTATAACAAACACCACAGAGTACGCATGTAATACAGACATATAATAAGCACTGAGGGAACAGTGAGTCCTCCTCTATTCCCCGTGTCATAGAGCCCTGGTCACAGGAGCGGCCCAGGTTCATTAGATGCCACAGTGACTGTCACACAATGCTGTATTGCTAAACGGTCCCACCACACACCTCATGGCCAGGAGTCTGGGTCCTCGGACACATAATCTGCTTCATACTCCTCCAATTATCATCTGTTACACATGCCTGACACGGGGAAATTAGGGATATTATGGTCTCCGATTTATTATATCCTAGAAATTGAGCAATATTTTCTAACCCACAATTAGATATAATAATAGGATTTTAAATACCTACCGGTAAATCCTTTTTCTCGTAGTCCATAAGGGATATTGGGGACACATTAGTACAATGGGGTATAGATGGGGTCATAGGAGCCAGTGCACTTTCAATTTCTTCAACTGGATGTGCTGGCTCCTCCCCTCTATGCCCCCTCACACAGGCAGTTATAGGTAAAACAGTGCCCGCAGGAAAAAGGTCATACTTGAGAGAAGGAAGGTAAGAAAATGAATGTTGTGATTACACCAGCACACCACTAACATAAAACAACCAGGAACGACTGGAAACAACGAACAGCAACAGCTGAACAGGCCCCAATGAACAGAGAACCTGCAGAAAAGTCACCGCACTAAGGCGGGCGCACAATATCCATTATGGACTGCGAGAAAATAAGATTTTACTTACCGATAAATCTATTTCTCGTAGTCCGTAGTGGATGCTGGGACTCCGTCAGGACCATGGGGAATAGCGGCTCCGCAGGAGACAGGGCACAAAATTTAAAAGTTTGACCACTAGGTGGTGTGTACTGGCTCCTCCCCCTATGACCCTCCTCCAAGCCTCAGTTAGGATACTGTGCCCGGACGAGCGTACACAATAAGGAAGGATTTTGAATCCCGGGTAAGACTCATACCAGCCACACCAATCACACCGTACAACTTGTGATCTGAACCCAGTTAACAGTATGACAAACGTAGGAGCCTCTGAACAGACGGCTCACAACAATAACAACCCGATTTTTTTGTAACAATAACTATGTACAAGTATTGCAGACAATCCGCACTTGGGATGGGCGCCCAGCATCCACTACGGACTACGAGAAATAGATTTATCGGTAAGTAAAATCTTATTTTCTCTGACGTCCTAGTGGATGCTGGGACTCCGTCAGGACCATGGGGATTATACCAAAGCTCCCAAACGGGCGGGAGAGTGCGGATGACTCTGCAGCACCGAATGAGAGAACTCCAGGTCCTCCTTAGCCAGGGTATCAAATTTGTAGAATTTTACAAACGTGTTCTCCCCTGACCACGTAGCTGCTCGGCAGAGTTGTAATGCCGAGACCCCTCGGGCAGCCGCCCAAGATGAGCCCACCTTCCTTGTGGAATGGGCCTTGACAGATTTAGGCTGTGGCAGGCCTGCCACAGAATGTGCAAGTTGAATTGTGCTACAAATCCAACGAGCAATCGTCTGCTTAGAAGCAGGAGCACCCAGCTTGTTGGGTGCATACAGTATAAACAGCGAGTCAGATTTTCTGACTCCAGCCGTCCTTGAAATATATATTTTCAATGCTCTGACAACGTCCAGCAACTTGGAATCCTCCAAATCGCTAGTAGCCGCAGGCACCACAATAGGCTGGTTCAGGTGAAACGCTGAAACCACCTTAGGCAGAAAGTGAGGACGCGTCCGCAGTTCTGCCCTGTCCGAATGGAAAATCAGATATGGGCTTTTATACGATAAAGCCGCCAATTCTGACACTCTCCTGGCTGAAGCCAGGGCCAGTAGCATGGTTACTTTCCATGTAAGATATTTTAAATCCACCGATTTGAGTGGCTCAAACCGATAGGATTTGAGAAAATCCAAAACTACATTAAGATCCCACGGTGCCACTGGGGGCACAACCGGGGGCTGTATATGTAGTACTCCTTTTACAAAAGTCTGGACTTCAGGAACTGAAGCCAATTCTTTCTGGAAGAAAATCGACAGGGCCGAAATTTGAACCTTAATGGACCCTAATTTGAGGCCCATAGACAATCCTGTTTGCAGGAAATGTAGGAATCGACCCAGTTGAAATTCCTCCGTCGGGGCCTTCCTGGCCTCACACCACGCAACATATTTTCTCCAAATGCGGTGATAATGTTGTGCAGTCACCTCCTTCCTGGCTTTTACCAGGGTAGGGATGACCTCTTCCGGAATGCCTTTTTCCCTTAGGATTCGGCGTTCAACCGCCATGCCGTCAAACGCAGCCGCGGTAAGTCTTGGAATAGACAAGGTCCCTGCTGAAGCAGGTCCCGTCTTAGAGGTAGAGGCCACGGATCTTCCGTGAGCATCTCCTGAAGTTCCGGGTACCAAGTTCTTCTTGGCCAATCCGGAGCCACGAGTATCGTTCTTACTCCCCTTTGCCGTATAATTCTCAGTACTTTTGGTATGAGAGGCAGAGGAGGAAACACATACACTGACTGGTACACCCATGGGCCCTCATTCCGAGTTGTTCGCTCGGTATTTTTCATCGCATCGCAGTGAAAATCCGCTTAGTGCGCATGCGCAATGTTCGCACTGCGACTGCGCCAAGTAACTTTACTATGGAGAAAGTATTTTTACTCACGGCTTTTTCTTCGCTCCGGCGATCGTAATGTGATTGACAGGAAATGGGTGTTACTGGGCGGAAACACAGCGTTTCAGGGGCGTGTGGCTGAAAACGCTACCGTTTCCGGAAAAAACGCAGGAGTGGCCGGAGAAACGGTGGGAGTGCCTGGGCGAACGCTGGGTGTGTTTGTGACGTCAACCAGGAACGACAAGCACTGAAATGATCGCACAGGCAGAGTAAGTCTGGAGCTACTCTGAAACTGCTAAGTAGTTAGTAATCGCAATATTGCGAATACATCGGTCGCAATTTTAAGAAGCTAAGATTCACTCCCAGTAGGCGGCGGCTTAGCGTGTGTAACTCTGCTAAATTCGCCTTGCGACCGATCAACTCGGAATGAGGGCCATGGTGTTACCAGAGCGTCTACAGCTATTGCCTGAGGGTCTCTTGACCTGGCGCAATACCTGTCCAGTTTTTTGTTGAGGCGGGACGCCATCATGTCCACCATTGGTCTTTCCCAATGGACCACAATCATGTGGAAGACTTCTGGATGAAGTCCCCACTCTCCCGGGTGCAGATCGTGTCTGCTGAGGAAGTCTGCTTCCCAGTTGTCCACTCCCGGGATGAACACAGCTGACAGTGCTAACACATGATTTTCTGCCCAGCGGAGAATCCTTGCAGCTTCTGCCATTGCCCTCCTGCTTCTTGTGCCGCCCTGTCTGTTTACGTGGGCGACTGCCGTGATGTTGTCCGACTGAATCAACACCGGCTGACCCTGAAGCAGAGGTTTTGCCAGGCTTAGAGCATTGTAGATTGCTCTTAGCTCCAGTATATTTATGTGAAGAGACGTCTCCAGGCTTGACCACACGCCCTGGAAGTTTCTTCCCTGTGTGACCGCTCCCCAGCCTCTCAGGCTGGCATCCGTGGTCACTAGGACCCAGTTCTGTATGCCGAATCTGCGGCCCTCTAACAGATGAGCACTCTGCAACCACCATAGCAGAGACACTCTTGTCCTTGTGGACAATTTTATCCGCTGATGCATCTGCAGATGCGATCCGGACCATTTGTCCAGCAGATCCCACTGAAAAGTTCGTGCATGGAATCTGCCGAATGGAATCGCTTCGTAAGAAGCTACCATTTTTCCCAGGACTCTTGTGCATTGATGCACAGATACTTTTCCTGGTTTTAGGAGGTTCCTGACTAGATCGGATAACTCCCTGGCTTTCTCCTCCGGAAGAAATACCTTTTTCTGAACAGTGTCCAGAATCATCCCTAGGAACAACAGACGTGTCGTCGGGATCAGTTGGGATTTTGGAAAATTCAGAATCCACCCGTGTTGTTGGAGCACTACTTGGGTTAGTGCTACTCCGACCTCCAGCTGTTCTCTGGATCTTGCCCTTATCAGGAGATCGTCCAAGTAAGGGATAATTAAGACGCCTTCTCTTCGAAGAAGGATCATCATTTCGGCCATTACCTTGGTAAAGACCCGGGGTGCCGTGGACAATCCAAACGGCAGCGTCTGAAACTGATAATGACAGTTTTGGACCACGAACCTGAGGTACCCTTGGGTCGGTCTTACCGAGCCGTCCGGCTTCGGTACCACAAATAGCGTGGAGTAATACCCCTGTCCCTGTTGTAGGAGGGGTACCTTGACTATCACCTGCTGAGAATACAGCTTGTGAATGGCCTCCAATACCGTCGCCCTGTCGGAGGGAGACGTTGGCAAAGCAGACTTTAGGAAACGGCGAGGAGGGGACTTCTCGAATTCCAACCTGTAACCCTGAGATACTACTTGCAGGATCCAGGGGTCCACCTGCGAGTGAGCCCACTGTGCGCTGAAATGTTTGAGGCGACCCCCCACCGCCCCTGAGTCTGCTTGTAAGGTCCCAGCGTCATGCTGACGCCTTTGTAGAAGCCGGGGAGGGCTTCTGCTCCTGGGAAGGAGCTGCTTGTTGCAGTCTCTTACCCTTTCCTTTGCCTCGGGGCAAATAGGAATGTCCTTTTGCTCGTTTGTTCTTATAGGAACGAAAGGACTGCGGCTGAAAAGCCTGCGGCTTTTTCTGCTGGGAGGTGACCTGGGGTAAAAAGGTGGATTTTCCGGCCGTTGCCGTGGCCACCAGATCCGATAGACCGACCCCAAATAATTCCTCCCCCTTATACGGCAATACTTCCATATGTCGTTTGGAATCTGCATCACCTGACCACTGGCGCGTCCATAAACTTCTTCTGGCAGATATGGACATCGCACTTACTCTTGATGCCAGAGTGCAAATATCTCTCTGTGCATCTCGCATATAAAGAAATGCATCCTTTAACTGCTCTATAGTCAGTAAAATACTGTCCCTATCCAGGGTATCAATATTTTCAGACAGTGACTCCGACCAAGCCACGCCAGCACTGCACATCCAGGCTGAGGCGATTGCTGGTCTCAGTATAACACCCGTATGTGTGTATATACTTTTTAATGTATTCTCCAGCCTCCTATCAGCTGGATCCTTGAGGGCGGCCGTATCAGGAGACGGTAACGCCACTTGCTTTGATAAGCGTGTGAGCGCCTTATCCACCCTAGGAGGTGTTTCCCAGCGCGCCCTAACCTCTGGCGGGAAAGGGTATAATGCCAATAACTTCTTTGAAATTAGCAGTTTTCTATCTGGGGTAACCCACGCTTCATCACACACTTCATTCAGTTCCTCTGATTCAGGAAAAACTATCGGTAGTTTTTTCACACCCCACATAATACCCCTTTTTGTGGTACTTGCAGTATCAGAGATATGCAAAGCCTCCTTCATTGCCGTGATCATATAACGTGTGGCCCTACTGGAAAATACGTTTGTTTCTTCACCGTCGACACTGGATTCAGTGTCAGTGTCTGGGTCTGTGTCGACCGACTGAGGTAAAGGGCGTTTTACAGCCCCTGACGGTGTCTGAGACGCCTGGACAGGTACTAACTGGTTTGCCGGCTGTCTCATGTCGTCAACCGACTTTTGTAGCGTGCTGACACTATCCCGTAATTCCATAAACAAAGCCATCCATTCTGGTGTCGACTCCCTAGGGGGTGACATCACCATTACAGGCAATTGCTCCGCCTCCACGCCAACATCGTCCTCATACATGTCGACACACACGTACCGACACACAGCAGACACACAGGGAATGCTCTGATAGAAGACAGGACCCCACTAGCCCTTTGGGGAGACAGAGGGAGAGTTTGCCAGCATACACCCAAGCGCTATAAATATATATAGGGACAACCTTAATAAGTGTGTTCCCTTTATAGCACCTCAAATATTATAAACATCGCCAATAAGTGCCCCCCCTCTCTGTTTTTACCCTGTTTCTGTAGTGCAGTGCAGGGGAGAGTCCTGGGAGCCTTCCTCGCAGCGGAGCTGGGCAGGAAAATGGCGCTGTGTGCTGAGGAGAATAGGCCCCGCCCCCTTTTCGGCGGGCTTCTTCTCCCGGTTTTTTTGGAACCTGGCAGGGGTTAAATACATCCATATAGCCCCAGGGGCTATATGTGATATATTTTAGCCAGAATAGGTATATTACATTGCTGCCCAGGGCGCCCCCCCCAGCGCCCTGCACCCTCAGTGACCGCTGGTGTGAAGTGTGCGGAGAGCAATGGCGCACAGCTGCAGTGCTGTGCGCTACCTCATGAAGACTGAGACGTCTTCTGCCGCCGGTTTCTGGACCTCTTCTCTATTCGGCATCTGCAAGGGGGTCGGCGGCGCGGCTCCGGTGACCCATCCAGGCTGTACCTGTGATCGTCCCTCTGGAGCTAGTGTCCAGTAGCCTAAGAAGCAAATCCATCCTGCACGCAGGTGAGTTCACTTCTTCTCCCCTAAGTCCCTCGTTGCAGTGAGCCTGTTGCCAGCAGGACTCACTGAAAATAAAAAACCTAACAAACTTTTTCTAAGCAGCTCTTTAGGAGAGCCACCTAGATTGCACCCTGCTCGGACGGGCACAAAAACCTAACTGAGGCTTGGAGGAGGGTCATAGGGGGAGGAGCCAGTACACCACACCTAGTGGTCAAACTTTTAAATTTTGTGCCCTGTCTCCTGCGGAGCCGCTATTCCCCATGGTCCTGACGGAGTCCCAGCATCCACTAGGACGTCAGAGAAAAGGATTTACCGGCAGGTATTTAAAATCCTATTTTCTCAAGCATCCATAAGGGATATTGGGGACACATTAGTATGATGGGGACGTCCCAAAGCTTCAAGAACGTGCGGGAACGTGCAAAGATGTCTGCAGTACTGCCTACCCAAACTGGGTATCCTCTTTAGCCAGGGTATGAAATCTGTAGAACTTCACAAAGGTGATCTTCCCCGACCAAGTAGCAACTCGGCACAGTTGCAGGTCCGAGACTTCACGGGCAGCCGCCCAGGAAGAGCCCACTGATCTAGTAGAGTGGGCCTTCAGACACTGTTGAACAGGTAAGGCTGCCGACACATAAGCCTGTTGGATTGTGAGCCTAAGCCAAAAAGCAATGGACTGCTTTGAAGCAGTGCAACCTTTTTTTCTGCGCATCATAGAGAACAAACAAGGAATCCGTCTTTCTGATTGGAGCTGTCCTCTTGACTCACACAGCATCCAATGCCTCCGGAGGAGCAGAAGTGCCAGAACTGGATGGAATTACAATAGGTTGATTCAAATGGAATGCAGAGACCACCTTCGGCAGGAACTGCTGTCTAGTCCCGAGCTCCGCTCTGTCCTCATAAAAGACCAAATGCGGACTTTTACACGATAAGGCACCTAATTCTGAGACACGTCTAGCAGAAGCCAGGGCCAATAACATCACCGTCTTCCACGTGAGGTACTTGTCTTCTACCGTCATCAGAGGTTCAAACCAGGAGGACTGTAGAAAATTCAACACCACATTCAAATCCCAAGGTGCCGTGGGCGGCACAAACGGAAGTTGTATGTGAAGCACTCCTTGCAAGAAGGTCTGAACTTCTGGCAACAGTGCCAATTTCTTCTGGAAGAAAATTGAGAGAGCTGAAATCTGGACGTAAGCCCTTATCCACACCAGACTGCAGGAACCGCTCCAAGTGGTACTCCGCCGGCCGATACGTGCGATCCTGGCACCCCGAGACATACCTCTTCCAGATATGGTGATAGTGTTTTGACGTAACAGGTTTTCTGACCTGAACCATGTTAGCAATTACCTTTTTGAAAAGGTCCTTGTGAGCTAGGATGTTCCGCTCAACTTCCATGCCGTCAAACGAAGCCGACGTAATTCCGGGTAGACAAACGGTCCTTGCTGAAGAAGATCCCTTCTTAGCGGTAGAGGCCAAGGGTCTTCTACGGACATGCCCAGAAGATCCGCGTAACAAGATCTCCGGGGCCAATCAGGGGCAATCAGGATTGCCTGTACACCCTGATGTCTGATCTTCTTGAGCACCCGCGGGATCAACGGAATTGAAGGAAATAGGTAGACCAGCCGATACGGCTAAGGCGACGTCAGTGCATCTACTGCGCTCGCCTGAGGGTCCCTGGTTCGCAAGCAATAGCAGTGAAGCTTCTTGTTGAGGTGAAATGCCATCATGTCGATTTGTGGGCAACCCCACCAGTCGATGATTTGTTGGAACACCTGAAGGTGTAGCCCCCACTCTCCTGGGTGGAGATCGTGACTACTCAGGAAATCCGCTTCTCAGTTGTCCACTCCCGGAATGAAGATTGCGGACAGTGCTCTTGCATTTCTTTCTGCCCAGAGGAGTATCCTTGACGCTTCTCGCATGCAGGCCCTGCTTCTTGTTCCTATTTGACGATTGATGTACGCCACAGCCGTGATGTTGTCCAACTGAACCTGGATCGCCTGATCCCTTAGAAAAGGAGAGGCCTGAGTCAGAGCATTGTAGAAAGCCCGAAGTTCCAGAATGTTGATCGGAAGTAGGGCTTTGTGGGCAGACCATCTGCGCTGAAACTGAGCCCCTTGGGTGACAGCACCCCATCCTCTCAGACTCGCATCCGTCGTGAGGAGGATCCAATCCTGAATCCCGAAGCTTTGGCCTTCCAGGAGGTTGGAAGACTGCAGCCATACACAGGAGTGAAATCCTGGCCTGAGGCGACAGCTGAATCATCCGGTGCATCTGAAGATGTGAACCGGACCACTTGCTCAGGACATCCAATCGAAATGTTCTGGTGTGGAATCGTCCATACTGGATTGCCTCGTACGAGGCCACCATCTTCCCCAATAATCTTATGCAAAGAGGGATGGATATTCGAGCAGGTCGGAGAACCATGCGGACCATCTCCTGGAGTGTTCTTGCTTTGTCCTCTGGGAGGAACACTTTCTGTGCCACAGTATCCATTAGCATTCCCAGGAACAGGAGCCACTGAGAAGGCTCCAGGTAGGACTTCTGTAAATTGAGGATCCACCCATGGTGTGACAGAAGCTGGATAGTGCTATCTTTATGGAGCAAGAAAAGCTCCCTGGATTTTGCTTTTATCAGATCATCCAGGTAAGGGACTTTTTTGACCCCCTGGACTCGGAGCGGAAACATCATTTCCGCCATCACCTTCGTGAACACCCTCGGAGCTGTAGACAGGCCGAAAGGTAATGCCTGGAACTGGTAGTGATTGTTCAATAGGGCAAACCTCAGATAAGCTTGGATGAGGAGGCTAAATCGGGATATGGAGATAGGTGTCCTTGGTATCCAGGGATACCAGGAATTCCTGTTCTTCCAGGCCGGCAATCACTGCTCGCAAAGTTTCCATCTTGAACTTGAAAACCTTCAGGTAAGGGTTCAAGGACTTCAAATTGGGTCTTACCGACCCGTCTGGTTTCAGCACTACAAACAGATTTGAGTAGTAACCTTGTCCTTGTTGTTGCAGTGGCATTGGAACAACCACTTTTGATTGAGCCAACTTGTTGATGGCCAGCAGCAGCGTAACACGCGTATCCTCCAAAGCCGGTAAGCTTGATTTGAAACATCGTTGGGGAGGAGCACCGTCGAACTCCAGCTTGTATCCTTGAGAGATGAGTTCTCTTACCCAGGCATCCTGACAGAAACGTTCCCAGATGTGGCTGAAGTGACGCAACCAAGCTCCCAACTCGAGATCCCCTCGGGGTAGGCAGGCACCGTCATGCTGAGGTTTTAGTGGAAGCTGAACTGGCGGCTGCCAGGAGCAAATGGGAAAGTGTGCAAAAAACGTTTTGACACTTGGTATTTTTTGTCTGGATTTTTCCAGGCTAACTTACATAGGTCCTCTAATTCTGCAGAATCAGGGAATGTGACAGGGAAAACGACTGCTGTGTTGCAGTGTCCTCTAGAGGGAGTTTTAACACATCCCGTATAGCCAGAATGAGGAGTTCAATATCCTGTGTAGAAGGGGAATCCCCACCAATGGGATACACGTCCTCCCCATCCTCCTGTATATCTTCCTCAGAATCTGAGAGTAAGGCAAACAATCCACGTTTTTGTAGACCTGAAAAGGGGGGGGGGGACATCTGCCCCAGCAGCCAGGTCTGCAACAGCCTGCTGTAATTGTTGAGTTTTATGGGCATTTGCCGTGAGCCGATATGACATAACAGACATCATAGTTATGATGGCACCTAGCCAGGAAGGCTCATGACCCTCCCCCACAGCCACCTCAGTGATGTGTGAGGACTGACTACATTGTTCACAAGAAATAGAGCCATATGATAGAGGGGAGAATCTGGTGTTACACACACTGCACAACTTGTATTTTACCATGCTTGTAGTATCAACACAGACAAGTATAATACAAGCCTGCCCTTACTGTATGTGAGGGGGAGACAGAGAGAAGGCAACAGTACACCCAAGCTAGCAAGCCCCAGTGAGGCTGGTAGTTGTTGTATTCAGTGAAACACTGTATATGTTATAATATAATATGAATATATTCCCCAAAGGGACACAGAATGTGCACAATAGCGGCTCTCCCTATTAGATACACCCTGTACCAGTGATCCAGCGTGTTCCTGCGTGTCTGGAGGAGCTGTGTGAGGCTGCTGCTGCTGTGCAGAGGAAAATGCCAAAATGCAGCTGAGCCTGCTCTGAGTAAGATCCGCCCCCCTGTAATGGCGCCGGAGCTTCAGTGATATTTATACTGGCAATGTCTCCCAAACAGTGTTAAATATAACAAAAATGCAAGGTTACACTAACCGCTGCCAGTGTACACAGGGGGCTATAGCGGGTCCCCCCCCATGAGGTTCCCGTTAGCCTCCCATGCGTGCCAGCCGCACAGTGAACCGGGGGACCCCCCTAGCGGAGCCCCCTGGTTTGTACTCACCACCAATTACACCTTCAGGCTGGTAGTGTTAAGGTTGTGTGGCGTGCTGCGATTGCGACAGCCAAGGCGCAGTGATCCGCTGAACAAACAACCTCTCAGGACCTGCAGCGAGGAAGCGCCCCCCCCCACCCCTAACTCCCACGGTGCAGGTATGCTGTTGCCCAAACAGCATGCCAAAAATAACAAAGATTGAAAATAAACTGAAAAAATCCTCTGGAGCTCCAGAGTGTGCATCCTCTCCTGAGGGCACATTTTTCTAAACTGCCTGTGGGAGGGGGCATAGAGGGGAGGAGCCAGCACACCCAGTGAAGAAATTTAAAGTGCACCGGCTCCTTTGGACCCCACCTATACCCCATCGTACTAAGTCCCCAATATCCCTTATGGATGCTAGAGAAAATAATAACAACAACAACACTAAAAACTACTCCCCCAGTATAAAAATAATACCACAGATTTCTCCACTTGTATAATAAAAACAGGACACAACAGTGCACTACTCCTGTACACTGGTTCTGAAGTGATATGCCTTTAAAGCCTCAATTTTTTTGCTACTAATATTTACTTTAAATTCCATTTGCAGCTCACATAATTGGGTAAGATCTTTTTACGGTTTTTCATATGATATATAACACAGCAGCAAGTTTCCATATAAATTAAAAATGTAAATAAAAAATTCAAAATCTAAATTTTGAGTTTTCCAAAAGGCAATTTTAAAAAAAATGTTAAACTAATTTTAAAAATTGTTCATACTGTTATTATAAACAACATTAGAGGATGCACGTTTGGGGAATTACGGTAACGGGGGGGGGGATGGGTCTGCACCACCTGTGTTAAGGTAACGGCGGGGTCTGCGCCACCTGTATTACAGTAATAGAGTGTCAGCCACCTGTACAGGGATAATGCAGCACCAGGGGCTGCTCCAGCTGCACTATAACAAGGTACCAGAGGCTGCTACCCCTGTAGTACAGCAACCTAACACCAGAGCTGCTCAGCCTATAGAATAATAATAATAATAATAATAATAATATCATTACCTTGTGACAGACACAGCAATGGCTGCTCTCTGTTCCTGCTGTCTTGTGGGGACGATAGAAGGAAGGCGGAGTTCAGACCAGGGGAAAATGGCCGCCGCTCCGGACGTCACTACACTGCCAGCGAACCTATTGCTGCTGCCGGACTGGTCTACAATAAAATGGTCGCCGGCCTCCTGCACTGAGGACATGTATGGTAATAGTTATTACAGAGGGCGGTGCTTTGGCCGTGGAGTAGGAGGGGAGAGTCACCAGGAAGCCAATCATAACCTACTTCCTTTCTGTGCGTTCCACAGTACTTCCGGCCTGTGCGTTCCACACACAGGAAGTGAGATTTCATCGATTTCTGCAGCCTCCCAGTGTCGGTCGAGATCAGGTAATGGTAATGGCGTCTTGCTATACAGGGGGAGCAGCCTGTAGTGTCCTGTATTTATTTGTACACAGGGGGCGCAGCCTGTGGTGCCCTGTTGTTGTTATTATTATTATTATTATTCAGGGGGAGCGGCCTGTGGTGTCATGTTATTATTTTTATACAGGAGGAGCAGCCTGTGGTGTCCTGTTATTATTTCTATACAGGGGGAGCAGACTGTGGTTCCCTGTTATTATTATTATACAGGGGAAGCAGACTGTGGTGTCCTGTTATTAGTATTATACGGGAGGAGCAGCCTGTGGTGTCCTGTTATAATTTTACAGAGGCAATGGCCTGTGGTGTCCTGTTGTTGTTGTTATTATTATTTAGGGGGAGCAGCCTGTGCTGTCCTGTCATTATTATTATACAGGTGGAGAGGCCTCTGGTGTCTTAGTATACAGGAGGAGCAGCCTGTGGTGTCCTGTTATTCTTATACAGAATGAGTGGTCTGTGGTGTCCTTTTATTATACAGGAGGAGAAGACTTTAGTGTCTTATTATTATTATTTCTCTAACGTCCTAGAGGATTCTGGGGACTCCGTAAGGACCATGGGGAATAGACGGGCTCCGCAGTAGATCGAGCACTTTAAGAAAGCTTTGGATTCTGGGTGTGCACTGGCTCCTCCCTCTATGCCCCTCTTCCAGACCTCAGTTTTACACTGTGCCCAGAGGAAGATGGGCGCACTGCAGGGAGCTCTCTTGAGTTCTTTGCTACAGAAAGCATTTTTGTTTGGATTTTTACTTTTTCACAGGGAGCACTGCTGGCAACAGGCTCCCTGCATCGAGGGACTGAGGAGAGAGGGGCAGACCTACTTAACTGATAGGATCTGCTTCCTCGGCTACTGGACAGCATTAGCTTCAGAGGGGGTGAACACAGGTTCGTCCTGGGCGTCCACCCCCGGAGCCACGCCGCCGTTCTCCTCACAGAGCCAGAAGAACAGAAGCAAGAAGACGTCTCAGGCGGCAGAAGCCTTCAGCGGCTTCACTGAGGTAACGCACAGCACCGCAGCTGTGCGTCATTGCTCCACATCACCTCACACACTCCGGTCACTGTATGGGTGCAGGGCGCAGGGGGGGGCGCCCTGGGCAGCAATAATAACACCTCTTAGATGGCAAATAGGTATATACATGTACAGCTGGGCACTGTACATGTATATAATTGAGCCTCCGCCATTTTACACGATTTTGAGCGGGACAGAATCCCGCCGCCGAGGGGGCGGGGCTTCTCCCTCTGCACTCACCAGCGCCATTTCTCTCTCCACAGAACGCTGAGAGGAAGCTCCCCGGACTCTCCTCTACACACGGTGAAGGGAGTTTAAAAAGAGAGGGGGGGGCACATAATTGGCGGATAAAGTATAATACAGCGCTGCTGGGGAAAAGCATTCTGTGTTGGTCTCCAGGTTGTTGCGCTGGGGTGTGTGCTGGCATACTCTCTCTCTGTCTCTTCAAAGGGCCTTTCAGGGGATACTGTCTTCAGAAAAAGTTTCCCTGGGTGTGTGCAGTGTGTCGGTACGTGTGTGTCGACATGTTTGATGAGGAAGGCTCGCTTAATGTGGAGGGGGAGTGCTTGAATGTCAGGTCACCGTCGGCAACGCCGACACCGGACTGGGTGGATATGCTGAATGTCTTGAATGCAAATGTAAATCTCCTGCATAAAAGATTAGACAAGGCTGAAGCTAGGGATCTGTCAGGTAGCCAGTCCGTGCCTGTCCCTGTGGTGCCAGGACCTTCAGGGTCTCAAAAGCGCACCATATCCCAGGTCGCTGACACAGATACCGACACAGATACTGACTCTAGTGTCGACTATGAAGATGCAAAATTACAGCCGAAGGTGGCAAAAGGTATTAGGTACATGCTTATTGCCATAAAAGAGGTTTTGCATATCACGGAGGAACCCCCTGTCCCTGACACGAGGGTTCACATGTATAAAGGGAAAAAGCCTGAGGTCACGTTTCCGTCCTCATTTGAGCTAAGCGAATTATGCGAAAAGGCTTGGGAATCTCCGGATAGGAGACTCCATGTTCCCAAAAGGATTCTCATGGCGTATCCTTTTCCACAGAAGGATCGGATACGATGGGAATCTGCGCCTAAAGCAGACAAGGCGCTGACACGCTTATCCAAGAAGGTGGCACTGCCTTCTCCGGATACTGCTTCCCTCAAGGATCCTGCTGATCGCAAGCAGGAAATTACCATGAAGCACATTTACACACATTCAGGAACTATAGTTAGGCCGGCCATGGCGTCGGCCTGGGTTTGTAGTGCTGTCGTGGCATGGGCAGACTCCTTATCTACGGAGATGGACACCTTAGATAGGGATACCATTCTAATGACCATGGAGCATATCAAAGATGCTGCCTTGTATATGAGGGATGCTCAGAGAGACATTTGTTTACTAAGCTGTAGAATAAACGCTATGTCTATTTCTGCTAGGCGGCTCTTGTGGACCCGACAGTGGACGGGAGACGCCGACTCAGCGGCATATATCATTGCCTTACAAGGGGGAGGAGTTGTTTGGAGTAGGCCTCTCGGACCTAGTCTCTACTGCTACGGACGGTAAATCGGATTTTTTACCTTATGTTCTCCCGCAGCATTCTAAGAAGGTACCACATTATCAAATGCAGTCCTTTCGTTCCAATAAAAACAAGAAGGTACGAGGATCGTCCTTCGTTGCCAGAGGTAAAGGCAAGGGAAAAAAAGCTGCACTCAGCTAGTTCCCAGGAGCAGAAGTCCTCCCCTACTTCCGCAAAGTCCACAGCATGACGCTGGGGCTTTCCGGGGGGGGGTCAGATCAAGTGGGGGCACGTCTTCGTCTTTTCAGCCACGTCTGGGTTCAATCACAGGTGGATCCCTGGGCAATAGAGATTGTTTCCCAGGGATACAGACTGGAATTCGAAGACATGCCCCCTCGCCGGTTTTTCAAATCGGCTCTGCCGGCTTCCCCGTCAGAGAGGGAGCTAGTGTTAGCGGCAATTCACAAATTGTACATTCAACAGGTGATAATCAAGGTTCCTCATCTCCAGCAAGGAGAGGGTTATTATTCATCCCTGTTTGTGGTACCGAAACCGGACGGTTCGGTCAGACCCATTCTAAATCTAAAATTCCTGAACCTGTACTTGAAGAGGTTCAAGTTCAAAATGGAATCGCTCAGAATGGTCATCGCCAGCCTGGAGGGAGGGGATTGGATGGTGTCCCTGGACATAAAGGATGCGTACCTTCATTTTCCGATTTTCCCCCCTCACCAGGCGTTTCTGAGGTTTGCAGTACAGGATTGTCACTACCAATTTCAGACGTTGCCATTTGGTCTTTCCACGGCCCCGAGAATTTTCACCAAGGTAATGGCGGAAATGATGGTGCTCCTGCGCAAGCAGGGAGTCACAATTATCCCGTTCTTGGACGATCTCCTTATAAAGGCGAGATCTCGGGAGAAGTTGCTGGACAGCGTGTCTCTGTCCGTGAAGACGTTGCAGATGCACGGCTGGATTCTCAATTTACAGAAATCCCAGCTAGTACCTGCAACGTGTCTGACCTTTTTAGGCCTGATTCTAGACACAGACCAAAAAAGAGTTTTTCTTCTGGTGGAGAAGGCTCAGGAGCTCATAGCCCTGGTCAGGAACCTTTTAAAGCCGAAAAAGGTTTCGGTGCATCATTGCACAAAGGTTCTGGGGAAGATGGTGGCTTCATACGAGGCCATCCCCTTCGGCAGGTTCCATGCGAGGACTTTCCAATGGGACCTATTGGACAAATGGTCCGGGTCCCATCTACATATGCAGAAACGGATCACCCTGTCTCCCAGGGCCAGGGTATCTCTCCTGTGGTGGCTGCACAGTGCTCACCTCCTTGAGGGTCGCAGGTTCGGCATTCAGGACTGGATCCTGGTGACCACGGACGCGAGCCTCCGAGGTTGGGGGGCTGTCGCACTGGGAAGAAATTTCCAAGGTCTCTGGTCAAGCCTAGAGACTTGTCTCCACATCAATGTCCTGGAGTTGAGGGCCATTTACAACGCCCTACGCCAGGTGGAGGAGTGGCTTCAGAACAAACCGGTTCTGATTCAGTCGGACAATATCACGGCAGTGGCTCATGTAAACCGCCAAGGCGACACAAGGAGCAGAGTGGCCATGGCAGAGGCGACCAGGATTCTGCACTGGGCGGAAGGCCATGTAAGCGCACTATCAGCAGTGTTCATCCCGGGGGTGGACAACTGGGAGGCGGACTTCCTCAGCAGGCACGACCTGCATCCGGGAGAGTGGGGACTTCATCAAGAAGTCTTCACGCAGATCGTGGATCGGTGGGGACTGCCTCAAATAGACATGATGGCGTCCCGTCTCAACAAAAAGCTAAAGAGGTATTGCGCCAGGTCAAGAAACCCTCAGGCGGTAGCGGTAGACGCTCTGGTGACACCATGGGTGTTCAGATCAGTCTATGTGTTTCCTCCTCTGCCTCTCATACCCAAGGTGTTGAGATTAATAAGACTAAGAAGGGTCAGAACAATTCTCATTGTTCCAGATTGGCCAAGAAGGTCTTGGTATCCGGATCTGCAAGAGTTGCTCACAGAAGATCCGTGGCCTCTTCCTCTAAGGCAGGACCTGCTGCAGCAGGGGCCCTGTCTGTTCCAAAACTTACCGCGGCTGCGTTTGACGGCATGGCGGTTGAATGCCGGATCCTAGCTGAAAAAGGGATTCCGGAGGAGGTCATTCCTACCCTGATCAAGGCTAGGAAGGATGTGACATCGAAACATTATCACCGTATATGGCGGAAATATGTTTCTTGGTGTGAGGCCAGAGCTGCTCCTACGGAGGAGTTCCATTTGGGCCGGCTGCTTCACTTCCTTCAAACGAGAGTGAATTTGGGCCTAAAATTAGGGTCCATAAAGGTCCAAATTTCGGCCTTATCCATTTTCTTTCAAAGAGAATTGGCTTCTCTTCCTGAAGTACAGACTTTTGTGAAGGGAGTGCTGCATATTCAGCTTCCCTTTGTACCTCCAGTGGCGCCTTGGGATCTTAACGTGGTATTAAGTTTCCTCAAGTCACCTTGGTTTGAACCACTCAAAACAGTGGAGTTGAAATACCTCACTTGGAAAGTGGTCATGTTGTTGGCCTTAGCTTCTGCAAGGCGTGTTTCGGAATTAGCGGCTTTATCATATAAAAGCCCATACCTGATTTTTCACGTGGATAGGGCAGAGTTGAGGACTCGTCCTCAATTTCTGCCCAAGGTGGTCTCATCTTTTCATATGAACCAACCTATTGTCGTGCCTGTGGCTACACGGGACTTGGAGGACTCCGAGTCCCTGGATGTGGTCAGGGCTTTGAAGATTTACGTGACCAGAACAGCTAGGATCAGGAAGACTGAAGCTCTGTTTGTTCTGTATGCGGCCAACAAGGTTGGCGCTCCTGCTTCAAAGCAGCAATTGCTCGTTGGATCTGTAACACGATTCAGCAGGCGCATTCTACGGCAGGATTGCCATTGCCTAAATCGGTTAAGGCCCATTCCACTAGGAAGGTGGGCTCTTCTTGGGCGGCTGCCCGAGGGGTCTCGGCACTACAACTGTGCCGAGCTGCTACTTGGTCGGGGTCAAACACCTTTGCAAAGTTCTATAAGTTTGATACCCTAACTGAGGAGGACCTCCTGTTTGCTCAATCGGTGCTGCAGAGTCATCCGCACTCTCCCGCCCGTTTGGGAGCTTTGGTATAATCCCCATGGTCCTTACGGAGTCCCCAGCATCGTCTAGGACGTTAGAGAAAATAGGATTTTACTTACCGGTAAATCTATTTCTCGTAGTCCGTAGAGGATGCTGGGCGCCCGTCCCAAGTGCGGACTTCTTCTGCAAGACTTGTATATAGTTATTGCTTACATAAGGGTTATGTTATAGTTGGTCGGTCTTGAACCGAGGCTATGTTACTTGTTCATACTGTTAACTGGGTAGTGTATCACAAGTTATACGGTGTGATTGGTGTGGCTGGTATGAATCTCGCCCTTAGGTTACATAAATCCTTTCCTCGTACTGTTCATATCCTCTGGGCACAGTTTCTCTAACTGAGGTCTGGAGGAGGGACATAGAGGGAGGAGCCAGTGCACACCCAGAATCCAAAGCTTTCTTAAAGTGCCCTATCTCCTGCGGAGCCCGTCTATTCCCCATGGTCCTTACGGAGTCTCCAGCATCCTCTACGGACTACGATAAATAGATTTACCGGTAAGTAAAATCCTATTTATTATTATTATTATTATTATTATTATTATTTTTATATGTAATTGTAGGGGTCGATAATATTGCTCAATTTCTAGGATATATTAAACCAGAGACCATACTATCCCTGTGTATTGTGTCCGTCGGTAAATCAACTGCTACCCCATCAGTTGTGCTCTATAACCTTTTTTCGCAATACAATAAAAAGCATTGTGTGTCAGTCACTGGGGAGTCTCATGAACCTGGGCCGCACCAGTGACCAGAGATTTATGACATAGGGATTAGAGGAGTATTTTATGTTCCGTCAATGCTTATTATTTGTTTATATTATATTACATGTGTACTGTGTGGTGTTTATTATAATTATACTTACTACTAGACCACTGAGCTGTGAGGAATCAGAGTGTTTACTAGACGTCACGTGAGGATGAGATGCATCACTGATTGCCTGAGGATGGAGAAGGACAGGAGTCACATGTCGGAGAGATTACTAAATCTCACTCTGGAGATTATCTACCTGCTGACTGGGGAGGTGAGGGGTTCTGGGAGTGTCACAGTGACATCACTTATATTTATAGTAATAATACAGGGACATGACTGGGGAGGTGAAGGGTTCTGGGAGTGTCACAGTGACATCACTTATATCTATAGTAATAATACAGGGACATGACTGGAGAGGTGAGGGGATCTGGGAGTGTCACAGTGACATCACTTATATCTATAGTAATAATACAGGGACATGACTGGGGAGGTGAGGGGATCTGGGAGTGTCACTGTGACATCAGTTATATCTATAGTAATAATACAGAGACATGACTGGGGAGGTGAGGGGATCTGGGAGTGTCACACTGGCATCACCTATATCTACAGATGGAGCCACGCTCATCTTGTCTTCTCTGCTGCACCTAGGCACACCATGGTTTATTAGCATAAACCCTTCAACTATTGTTCTCAGATGCAATACAATACAGAGAGAACAATACATCAGGGGATTAAGTAATTACAGCAGGGGATTAAGACCGACTGCCCTGGATCAATTAATCCTATTAAAGGTCAAGATGAAGATGGCTCCATCTGTATAGTAATACTACAGGGACATGACTGGGGAGGTGAGGGGATCTGGCAATGTCACTCTAACATCACTTATACCTACAGATAGAGCCTCGCTCTTCAAGACTTCTCTGCTGCGCCTAGGTGCACTAAGGCTTATTAGCATAAGCCTTTCATTTATTGTTCTCAGCTGCAATACAATACAGAGAGAACAATACAGCAGGGGATTAAGTAATTACAGCAGGGGATTAAGTCCGACTGCCCTGGCTCAGTTAATCCTATTAAAGGGATAGATGAGCATGGCTCCATCTATATAGTAATAATACAGGGACGTGACTGGGGAGGTAAGGGGATCTGGGAGTGTCATTGTGACATCACTTATATCTATAGTAATAATACAGGGACATTACTGATGAGGTGAGGGGATCTTGGAGCGTCACAGTGATGTCACTTATATCTGTAGTGATAATACAGGGACATGACTGGGGAGGTGAGGGGATCTGGGAGCATCACAGTGACATCACTTATATCTGTAGTAATAATACAGGGACATGACTGGGGAGGTGAGGGGATCTGGGAGTGTCACAGTGACATCACTTATATCTATAGTAATAAAACAGGGACATGACTGGGGAGGTGAGGGGATCTGGGAGCATCACAGTGATGTCCCTTATATCTGTAGTAATAAAACAGGGACATGACTGGGGAGGTGAGGGGATCTGGGAGCGTCACAGTGATATCACTAATATCTATAGTAATAATACAGGGACATGACTGGGGAGGTGAGGGGATTTGGGAGTTTCACAGTGACATCACTAATATCTATAGTAATAATACAGAGACACGACTGGGGAGGTGAGGGGATCTGGGAGTGTATGCAGTAATATTTATTGTCTCTCACATTACAAAGGATTACACAGTAGTGAGGAAGACATCCGGTGAGTGTGACACACCCAGCAGCTGTCCCCATGTGTCAGGAGGACTGAGCAGGATCCAGAGCCCCATCACGGTGCCTCCGCCTCACTCACTGATACATGAGAGGCACAATGACCAGAAGATCCTGGAACTCGCCAAAAAGATCATTCAGCTGCTGACTGGAGAGGTGACTGCTGGGAATGGGACATTATATAGTAACACCAGGAGACTTGTCTGAGTGATGACAGGAGAGGTGACTGCTGGAAATGGGACATTATACAGTAACACCAGGGGATGTGTCTGGGTGATGACTGGAGAGGTGACTGCTGGGAATGGGACATTGTACAGTAACACCAGGGGATGTGTCTGGGTGATGACTGGAGAGGTGACTGCTGGGAATGGGGCATTATACAGTAACACCAGGGAACGTGTCTGGGTGATGACTGGAGAGGTGACTGCTGGGAATGGGGCATTATACAGTAACACCAGGGGATGTGTCTGGGTGATGACTGGAGAGGTGACTGCTGGAAATGGGGCATTATACAGTAACACCAGGGGATGTGTCTGGGTGATGACTGGAGAGGTGACTGCTGGTAATGGGACATTATACAGTAACACCAGGGGATGTGTCTGGGTGATGACTGGAGAGGTGACTGCTGGGAATGGGACATTATACAGTAACACCAGGGGACGTGTCTGGGTGATGACTGGAGAGGTGACTGCTGGGAATGGGACATTATACAGTAACACCAGGGGACGTGTCTGGGTGATGACTGGAGAGGTGACTGCTGGGAATGTGACATTATACAGTAACACCAGGGGATGTGTCTGGGTGATGACTGGAGAGGTGACTGCTGGGAATGGGGCATTATACAATAACACCAGGGGACGTGTCTGGGTGATGACTGGAGAGGTGACTGCTGGGAATGGGACATTATACAGTAACACCAGGGGACGTGTCTGGGGGATGACTGGAGAGGTGACTGCTGGGAATGGGGCATTATACAGTAACACCAGGGGACGTGTCTGGGGGATGACTGGAGAGGTGACTGCTCGGAATGGGACATTATACAGTAACACCAGGGGACGTATCTGGGTGATGACTGGAGAGGTGACTGCTGGGAATGGGACATTATACAGTAACACCAGGGGATGTGTCTGGGTGATGACTGTATCAGTGTGTGTGTCAGGTGCCTATAAGGTGTCAGGATGTCACTGTCTATGTCTCCATGCAGGAGGGGGAGTATATAGAGGAACACAGGGGTCTGTACAAGGACGTGATGATGGAGAATCACCGGCCCCTCACATCACTGGGTAAGAGGAGACTGTCATGTATTGTACAGGGGAGTGCAGGTATGGAAGCCCCCTATATACACACACCATCTGATAATCACATATATACACTGTACTCGGTCACTGTGTGTCTCCTACAGATGGGCCCAGTAACAGAGATACCTCAGAGAGATGTCCCCGTCCTCTGTATTCCCAGGACTGTACAGAGGAGAATCACAGGATCCCACAGGAGCATCAGGTAGGTGGGATCTAGGATCTCAGCTCATGTCAATATAACAAAGCTCTTTATGATCCGTGGAGCAGCTGTGTGCCTATATACACTGTTACTCTTCTGTTTAATCTTAGTCCATTGAATGAACTACTTAGGGTGTGCAGCGATACTGTCAGGGATAATTGTATATGGGGTCTGTGACCGGACGGTTCCGTATGAAATCCCTCACCGCCTCGAGTCCCGCCCTCAGTCACAGAATGGAGTTTTAGGTCACACTGGACCTGGTCAAATAGGGGATTCCCGCTTACCGTCAGTAACCGCCCGTTACTGACTCCACCCACTACGCTGTGGGCAGGTACTATGCTGCCACCACTAGACTCCTCCCTGCCGTGGCGTATGGAACCACGGTTCTGCTCTGTATGCGTCAACGCGCTGTTTTACCACACCGGTGTGGTGTTGACAAATATCCACTGGTCGCTTGACTAGGCCTCTGTACGGTAGCTGGCGGAGCTTGGAGCCGCTAGGTGTACCCTGGACAGCCGGAAACGGAGCTAGGTTTCGCCTAGCCCTGCAGGTCACAAGATGAAGCGGTTGTCTTGAGGCAGATGATGTTTATTTGCCCAAATAGTCTTAAAAAAGACTCTTCCCTATTGCTAGGGGCAACAGCAATACAGCAAGATATTACAGCAGAATCAAAACGGTATAATACACTTTTCACAGGGCTTCAGCCCTCCTTTTATCCTACTCCAATACACACTACCACAGGGGGTAAGCCCACCCTATTGTTCTCAACCAATCATTGTTTACCCATGTGCTGTGCATGCCTTGGCCATATGCACAGCCACCATTGTCCTCTATGGACAGTGGGGAGTGGTCACTCTCCTTTGACTGTCCCATCCTGAAGGATTGGGATCCACCCTGGTGACGTTCAGTCTGGGCTGGGGGAAGTTTTCCCGCCTAACCTGACTTCCAGAAACCTGCCCGGGACCCAGCTCACCATCTGCAGCCTGAATTCGGGCTCCAGAGATGGGCGGCTTAGATCCCCGGTCAGGGTTTCCTGCTCACCGAGGGTGATCCCTATGGAGCTCTAGAAAACCACTCAGCTTGTTGTGAAGCTGAGCTGCTCCTCTCTCTCCCCATGATACTTCCATGTGGGAGGCTAGAGGGGAAGGCATTCCATTTTTGTGGAAAAGGACTGGGGGAATCCAACAGCCTGCACAGTAATGTATTCCCCCCCTCCTGGGACACACAACCAAGTAAGTGCATTTCACTTTAAAGTACATTTAAATACACGTTATACATGTCTGTTTAAATATACACCTGAGCCTGTGCCCTGCACAAGTTCCACACACTCAGGCACTGCAATTGGGGAATCTGCTCCCCCCAGTTCAGGGCTACATATACACCTTCTGCACTTTTTCAAATAACATTTGTTTCTTGTGCCTGGTGCCCTGCACCAGGCTTCACATTTCCAGGCACTGCAGTGCCTCACAATACAGTATATATAACATTTTTGCAGCGGGGTACACTGGGTTCCACAGGGAATAACATCGGGGTGTAGAGTAGGTTCTTGATCCGAGGCACCAAAAGGCTAAAAGCTTTGACTGTTCCCAGAATGCATAGCGCCGCCTCCTCTATAACCCCGCCTCCGTGCACAGGAGCTCAGTTTTGTAGTTGGTGCCATGCAGTGCAGGCATACAACAGGTAGGGCTGTTCCAGCAGCCCCCAGAAGAGCTTTTTTAAGTGAAATCTGAAGACTTCAAGGGCTGCAGCAGAGACACTGTGTGTGTTAGATGTCAGTCAGACATCTCCTGCTGCAGCTCCATCACCTCCCCCAGCGACGCTGTATACTCCCGCTCCCTGGTTGCCGGGTACTTACAGCGGGGTCAGTCACACACCCCGCCGCAGCTCTCCAGGATCGTGTTGCTGCCCTTTGCGAGGAGGTAAGAGGGTACCCCAGGCGGGACCCGCTGGAAACCGCGATCCGGCGCGGCCCGTGGGATGCAGGCTGCGCGCGCTAGCATGGACACTCTGGTAGTACAGGGACCCCACTAGACTACCAGGGCAAGGGCACATGTCGATTTTACTAAAAATCGTTTGTAACATAGCCCACAGTACCCGGTGGTGAAGCCCAGCAAGGGGATAAGGCTTTGACCTGTAGCCCCTCCCCCAGCCCCAGGGTGCCATTGATACCCCTTTTCCACTAGAGTAGCACGGGTCGCAGCCGTGTCGCCTGACACGGCTGCGACCCGTGCTACAGCCCCCTGCAGACAGCACTCACCAACCCGGCAATTGCCGGGTTGGTGACGCGCTAGTGACGCGGCAGGGGCGGCGCTGGGAGATCACATGATCTCCCAGCGCCGCCTTCCATATGCACTGTGAACGGGAGCCGTGTCACCTCGACACGGCTCCCGTTCACACTAGACAGCTAGCCGGGTTGAACACGTGTTCAACCCGGCTAGCTACCAGGGTAGGATTCCCGGATCACTTGATCCGGGAATTTGCCGGGGACCCGTTACCACTAGGGAAAAACACGGGTAAATGCGCGCCCCCGCGCATTTACCCGTGTTTTAAGGAGCTAGTGGAAAAGGGGTATTAGAGTAAATTTTCCCGCCCTGGAGCAGCATCTCTCTCTCTCCCTCACTCCCTGTCAGCGTTTGGGCGCCATTACCACTAGCTGAGCTGATTCTGGGACTGGGCAAATCCTCCTCTGTAAAGCTGCCTGCATGTCAGCGCTGTGCATTTTACAGGACACTTAAGTATTCTAAGTGCATTTAGTCAGGGTTATTTAGTACAAGTACCCTGTGATATACATCCAGTATTTACTGTGCATTGATATATCTATTGATTATATAGCTGTACTTAGTATTACTTTGTATTGCTAGTCCAGTGCAGTTTTATTGCATGTCATAATTTCTGCATTGTACATGTGACTCTGTGTGTGTGCATGTAGCTGCTGCGTGACTTCCATTTCGTGTATCTCAGATTGCTATCCCTATATTCTGTAACCTGAGGGGGCTAAGTGCATCAGGGTTATTTAATATAGGTGTTTCGCAGGATATGCTTATTGTGTATTTTTCTCTGTGATTTTTAGTCACCATATACCTCTGGAACTCTCTGTTTGTGCTGATACACTACACAGGGGGTTCTTGTCAGGTATTGAGCTGATGATATTGTACTGGGTTGCCTTGAATTGAGCTTTCAGATATGTCAGCTACAAGAGGCGACGGAGCTGGAGCTGATCCCACATTGCGTGGTGGTGACGCTGCAGACATATTAGAGGAAAACATAGCAGCAGAGGGTTCAGGTTCTGGGGGTTCCCTACCCCCCCCCCCCCCCCCCCAGTGGAACTGTAGCAATGGGGGTTCATAACGACCCACCTTGGGCTACTTTCCCCACGTTATTAAGTACGCTGGTAACTAGACTTACGCCCCCTATGGGACCTCCTGTGCCGGTACAACCGCTTATGGTCCCTGCGGTTAATCCGCCATGGGCAGATCAACTGGCCGCTCAGTTGCAGTAATTGGACCACTCACTGACTAAACAGACCTCTAACCCTCGCCCGCCTAAGACCAAGGGGTCCTCTAAGCGGGCCATTACTTCCTCTCAATCCACATATGTCCCAGACACCTCATCTGATGAAGAAGGCATATATACTGACCCCACAGACACTGATCCAGATAATTCTGATGGGGAATCGGTCTCTCAGGTGGATGTTCCTGACTTATTGGAGGCTATCAGGCTAATTCTTCAAATTACTGATGACCCAGAGCCTGATGCTACCTCCAAGAAATCGGACAGATTTAAACATCAGAAAGTTGTTAAACAAGTTTTACCTCATTCTGACCACTTAGTTGACATACGTCAGGAATCCTGGGAAAATCCAGGAAAGAAATTCACACCTCACAAGAAGATGCTGGCTCGCTATCCCCTCACTGCGGAGCTAAGTAAAAATTGGGAAACACCCCCGCCAGTGGATTCGCAAGTGGTGCGGCTGGTGGTGTCCTCGGCTCTGCCTGTAACTACCGTCACTTCTCTGAAAGAACCGACGGATAAGTGTGTTGAGGGTTGTTTAAAAGCGATTTACACCCATCAGGTGCTGTGCATCGGCCCACCATTGCAGCAACATGGGCTGCAGAGGCTATTGAAGCGTGGGCTCAGGAGGTAGAAGCAGAGCTGCCATCCGACTTTTCTGATAATGCTAGACAATGTCTCTTGAATATTGTCACAGCATCTCATTACATTAAGGCGGCGGCTTCTGATGCCGGTATTCTGGCGGTCAAGGCTTCTACTACGTTCATTTTGACTCGCCGGATTCTCTGGTTACGGTCCTGGTCTGTGGATCTGGACTCTAAGAAAACCCTGGAGGTGCTCCCTTTTAAGGGAGACATTTTTTTTGGCTAGTACCTCAACAAGATAGTGGCTGACTTAGCTTCTGCTAGAACAGCGTGTCTACCTAGTACTGCTCCTTTGGTACCGAAGGCTAAGAGTACTTCCTTTCACTCCTTTCGTCCTTCAGGTAAAGCAAAAGGTCAGGCGTACCCGAAACAGGCTTGCACTTCCAAAACCGCTAAGCCCAAACCTAAACGGGCCTGGGCTGCCGTCAGCCTGCTTCCAAAACTGACAAGCCTGCTGCATGACAGGTCGGGCTTCCCTCTGGGAGATCCCAGGGTGGGGGGCCGACTTCTAGGGTTTACCCAGGAATGGTTGAAGACCACTTCCGATGCCTGGGTACGGGAAGTCGTCACTCGAGGATACGCCATATCCTTCAAGAATCGTCCCCTTCATTGCTTTTGCCTGACAGACGTCCCTTCGGATCAGATGAAGGCATAAACTCTTAATTCGGTGGTACAGTCCCTCTTGGACACAGGAGTGGTAGTACAGGTGCCTCTGGCTCAGAGAGGCAAGGGGTACTATTCACCGCTATTCCTAGTCCCGAAACCGAATGGGTCCTCTCGGCCCATTCTCAACCTTAAGTCCTTGAACAAATATGTGAGAGTCTCCAAGTTTCGTATGGAAACTCTTCGCTCTATTGTTCTGGCTTTGGAAGCCGGGGATTATATTGTCTCCCTGGACATACAGGATGCTTACCTGCATATTCCTATTGCAATGTCGCATCAGCAGTACCTGAAGTTTGCTGTTGGCAACCTCCGTTACTAATTTCGTGCGTTACCTTTTGGCTTGACCACGGTCATGTCGATAATGACGGCTGTACTCCTCCGTCAAGGGGTCAGGATCCTCCCGTATCTGGACGACTTGTTGATCCTGGTGAATTCCCCAGAAATTCTGCTACGCCATCTGGATCTGGAGCTCCAGTTTCTGCAAGCCCACGGGTGGCTCATCAACTGGAAGAAATCTTCCCTGGTCCCTGCTCAGAGCATGGTGCACCTGGGGGCATTGTTGGACACTCACAACCAGCGGTTGTTCTTGTCTCAGGAGAAGGTCCTGAAACTTCAGGACAGGATTCGATGCTTCCTATCTTGTCCGCAAGTGTCGATACATTCGGCGATGCAAGTGCTAGGTCTCATGGTGTCGGCTTTCGACATGGTGGAGTACCCTCAATTCCATTCCCGCCCTCTACAGAAATTGATTCTTGCCAAGTGGGACGGCCTGCCTCACCGGATCAGGTCTCACGTCTCCGGAGGTCCGTCTGTCACTGAGCTGGTGGCTTCACGACCAACGATTGAGCAGGGGTCGTCCCTTCTGGATCTCCAACTGGGTCCTTCTGACAAGGCGGTGCTCGAAGCCGCATGGCAATGAGGGAAGTATCCAGATTTCTTCAGTGGGCAGAATGCCATCTGCCAGCCATATCGGCAGTGTTCATCCCGGGAGTCCTAAACTGGGAAGCGGATTTCCTCAGTCGTCAGGACGTACAGGCCGGAGAGTGGAGCCTCCATCCAGAAGTATTTCAACTCCTTGTGGACAAGTGGGGCCTCCCACATGTGGACCTGATGGCATCTCGACACAATCACAAGATTCCGGTCTTCGGAGCAAGGACAAGGGATCCTCAAGCAGCGTTCGTGGACGCTCTGGCAATTCCATGGAACTTTCGGCTGCCATATGTGTTCCCTCCGGTGTCACTCCTGCCCAGAGTAATAAGGATGGCATTGTTTCTCAGACCTTCAGGGTCTCTCGTTAGAGCGTCCTCTTCTGCTTCCACAAAGACCAGACCTCCTCGTTCAGGGCCCTTGTGTTTACCAGGATTTGGCCCGTCTGGCTTTGACGGCGTGGCTCTTGAAGCTTCCGTACTAAGGTTTTCTGAGGCGGTCATTCAAACTATGTTGAAGGCCCGTAAGCCGGCTTCTGCTCGGATTTACCATAGGGACTGGAATTCTTACTTTGCTTGGTGCGCATCTAACAATCATGACGCTTACAAGTTTAGTACGGCCAAACTTTTGGCCTTTCTACAACAGGGCCTGGACTTGGGCCTGCGTCTGGCCTCCATCAAGGTTCATATTTCTGCCTTGTCGGTTTGGTTTCAGAGAAAAATTGCGACTCTGCCTGATGTTCATACATTCACTCAGGGTGTGTTACGGAGTCAACCTCCTTACATCCCGCCTGTGGCTTCTTGGGATCTGTCGGTGGTTCTAGAGGCATTACAGGAGTCTCTGTTTGAGCCTCTTGAATCTGCAGACCTTGAGTGGCTTTCCCTTAAGGTATTTTTTCTACTGGCTATTGCCTCTGCTAGACAGGTGTCGGATTTGGGTGCCTTGTCTTGTAGGTCCGCCTATCTGATTTTTTACCATGACCGGGCGGTTCTTAGGACATGTCCCGGGTACCTACCTAAGGTGGTGTCTTCTTTCCACCTTAATCAGGAGATTGTGGTTCCGGCCTTTGTCTCTCCTGAATTGTCTTCCAAAGAGTGGTCTTTGGATTTGGTACTGGCTCTACGTATCTATGTAAAGAGGATAAGCTCCCACCAGGAAGTCTGATTCTCTCTTTGTACTGTTTGGTTTTCACAAACGTGGCTGCCCTGCTCACAAGCAGACCCTGGCCAGATGGATTAGAATGGTGATTGCACATGCTTATGTACAGGCTGGCCTTCCAGCTCTTGCTACCATCAAAGCCCATTCTACTCGGTCTGTTGGACCTTCTTGGGCTGCCCGCTGTGGTGCGACCCTTGAACAATTGTGCAAGGCGGCTACGTGGTCCTCAGTGAACACGTTCATAAGGTTCTATGCCTTTGATATAGCCACCTCCCAGGATGCTTCCTTTGGACGCCGGGTTCTTGTGCCCGCTACAGTGCGTCCCCTACCATGAGGACCTGCTTTAGGACATCCCCGATGTTATTCCCTGTGGAACCCAGTGTACCCCGCTGCAGAAAAGGAGATTTCTGGTAAGAACTTACCGTTTTTAAATCTCTGCGAGGTACACTGGGTTCCCCGGGACACCCACCCTGACGCACTTAGCGGCTAATACCATACAAACACAAAGAAGCTAACACCTTCTCCTGTCGTGAGAATGTGGTGTATGTGGCTACTAACGGTTGTCGTCTCTTTACCTGCTACTGCATTGGGCTGGTTAACAAAACTGAGCTCCTGTGCACGGAGGCGGGGTTATAGAGGAGGCAGCGCTATGCATTCTGGGAACAGTCAAAGCTTTTAGCCTGTTGGTGCCTCGGATCAAGATCCTACTCTACACCCCGATCTTATTCCCTGTGGGACCCAGTGAGCCTCGCAGAAAGATTTAACAATGGTAAGTTCTTACCATAAATCTTGGTTTTTACCAATGTGGGCTTCTGTGCAGTCTGGAGCCCTGACGGGCTATCCGCAGGGACAGCAGGGTGCACTGAGGGGACTAGCAACGCTGCCGAGGGCTGGGGGGAGCTGGCTGCAGCAGGAGCTAACTTTTACATGCCCCGCTGTCTTCCCCTGTCCCCCAGTGTCGCGGAATTCGGTGGCCTCGCCGCAGCCTCCGAATCCGAGGCTGCGGCGCACCCTCCTGCTGAAACCCGGCGACCGCGGCTCTGTGCCTCCCTGCTGTGCTGAGGTGCTGGGAGTGTAGCTCCCAGATCTCAGCTCCCATCACCCTATGTACCCCCTGCCGCCAGGGAGCCGGCTAGCCCGGTCCCCCTGTGAGCAGCACACAGTGGGCGGCAGTGCCTGCTCTCTCCTCTGGCACTGCACACCAGGAGCTGGAGGTTCCATCTCCCAGCTACGGCGCCGAGCAGCACACGCCACCTTGTCCGCTCCTGTTGCTGGGCTGCTGGGAGCGGAGCTCCCAGTCCCCAACGACGGCACGCACAGCCCTGCAGCTCCGGGACTTGTCTCACCCTGGCTGCAGCAGTTCCCTCTCTCCCCCGGCGCACACACGCGCTAGTGCACCGGGCTAGTGCACCGGGGGGGGGGGGGTCACCACTTCGCTGCCGCCGGCATATTTTACATTGTTGCTTACCCGGCGCCTAGCGCTCAATACATTTAAAAATGGCACCTAGCGCCAGTGCATTTTAACAGTGGCGCCAAGCATCCATTTTCCTCAAAATGGCGCCAGGCACTTAAGGGGTCTCCGGCCACAGGGTCATTGTTCTGGTTAGTGTGATTCTAGTGTGTTTCAGCTGTTTCACACCTTTCATGAGAGAACAAAGTGGCGTACTAAATCAGAAATTATTCATCTGTCATTTAATATTCTGTATGTTTATTAGGGTGAAGATCAGACTGCTATCAAGCTAGAAGATATAGAGGGAGAAGAAGAGACGTATGTGACTGATATGAAGGCAGAAGATATAGAGGGAGAAGAAGAGACGTATGTGACTGATATGAAGGCAGAAGATACAGAGGGAGAAAAAGAGACGTATGTGACTGATATGAAGGCAGAAGATACAGAGGGAGAAAAAGAGACGTATGTGACTGATATGAAGGCAGAAGATATAGAGGGAGAAGAAGAGACGTATGTGACCGATATGCAGGCAGAAGATACAGAGGGAGAAGAAGAGACGTATGCGACTGATATGCAGGCAGAACATACAGAGGGAGAAGAAGAGACATATGTGACTGATATGAAGGCTGAAGATATAGAGGGAGAAGAAGAGACGTATGTGACTGATATGAAGGCAGAAGATATAGAGGGAGAAGAGACGTATGTGATGGGTGATCAGCAGTGTAAGGAGGAGGAAATCCCTACAGATATCAGCACAGGTGAGTAAGAAACATTTGTTACAGAGAAGAGTCGCATATTCTCCTTATTCAGTCACTACAGCAATCTCTTATCCTACACCCTCCTCCGTCAGTACAGACTAATAAGGGAAATGTATTTGCCTGGTGGGGGAGTCAGGAGCCATCAGCCCCTATTATACTCCTGCTCTCCCCCTCACATCATGTGACTGTGTGTTACCTGCCCAGAGATCTGACCAGTCTCCTCCCCACACTCTCTGGTGTATCTCATACATCAGGAGCCATCAGCCCCTATTATGCTCCTGCTCTCCCCCTCACATCATGTGTTACCAGCCCAGAGATCTGACCAGTCTCCTCCCCACCCTCTCTGGTGTATCTCATACATCAGAAGCCATCACCCCCTATTATACTCCTGCTCTCCCCCTCACATCATGTCACTGTGTGTTACCAGCCCCGAGATCTGACCAGTCTCCTCCCCACACTCTCTGGTGTATCTCATACATCAGGAGCCATCAGCCCCTATTATGCTCCTGCTCTCCCCCTCACATCATGTGTTACCAGCCCAGAGATCTGACCAGTCTCCTCCCCACACTCTCTGGTGTATCTCATACATCAGAAGCCATCAGCCCCTATTATACTACTGCTCTCCCCCTCACATCATATCACTGTGTTACCAGCCCAGAGATCTGACCAGTCTCCTCCCCACACTCTCTGGTGTATCTCATACATCAGGAGCCATCAGCCCCTATTATACTACTGCTCTCCCCCTCACATCATATCACTGTGTTACCAGCCCAGAGATCTGACCAGTCTCCTCCCCGCACTCTCTGGTGTATCTCAAGCTTCAGTATAAGGGATACCACTATAATGATTAAACCATTATTTTTAAAAACAATTCTATGTTTTTTAGTTTTTTACAAATATATGGTTTTTGTACTTTTTTTGTGAATGGATTGTGCAATACAGATGTATCTAGTATACTACTTTATATATTGTTCTATACACATTTTCCGTTCTCTTCACGGGATTATCAGCATATCAGGATTTAACACGCACTTGGTTTCCACTCTTCCAACTAATGAACGTGGTATTTGTGACCTTTACAAATTAGGTTCTCTCCCTCTGATGAAATGGCCAATGAATAATGGGTGGAGAAATGAATTAGGCTTCCTCACCTCTGTTAAATGAATTGAAGGCCTATCACACATGAACATCTGTCTGACCGGCTCCGACACCCTGACCCGCTCTCATCTACTGATACCGATTACTCCCGACAACCATTGCTTAAGCATCCAGCACGTATGTGAGTAATGCCAGCAAAGGCTCTCGCGTTGCTAATTGCGGCAATTACGACGTGCCTTCAGCTGGAGACAGCACTGCGGTCTATTGAAGTTATTTGCTCCATATATACCAATTGGTGCGAAGCACAGGGACAGAGGGAATAACTTTCTTCTAGAGATGGGTCACATTATGGTTCCAGAGAATTGCCGGTCCATCTTACATGGTCACTAGAGTACCGGGACATACTGTATCTTCTTGGCATTTGGGCTCACTAGTACATATGTCCAGCCTTTGGTACTGACTACACATCTGATATACAGGGTTCTCTCATCTGCTACAAGCTGCAGTTGGAGTGTTACTTAGTGACATTATGGCTGTATGGACATTCCGGAACTCAAATTGCCCATAAATTGGATTTAGCTTTATGACATTGTAACAGTTTTTACTTTATGTACTTATACTCTAGATTTAGATGTTCTTCTGCTATATTCTGATATTCAACTCCTAGGCAAAAGCTCCTCTGTTCCATTCCTTTTGCTTTCTTGGCGTGGAAGGTTTCAGTCCTTCAGGGGCATGTCTAGTTACTCTCATAGGGGAGCTTTGAGGGGCCATGGCTCTGCAAGTCCTTGCCATCCAAACCCCAAGCCAGCAGACAAGCAGACTGCATGGTGCTCAAGGGGCCCAATCCAATACTCAGGTAGTAGGTGCCAGGTCTGTATGATATTGTGTTCCCGGCTGTAACCTCAGTGGGCCAGTGGTGGATGCAGAGAAATGAAACCTGGGAGATTTCAGGTTGTTCTTGCGCATGAGCAATGAATTAATAATGTACATCACTATTGGAGATGCAGATGAGGTCACAGGTGGGCACTTGGGTACTGGCAAATATCCAGAGCAGAGGCACGGAATCTAACCCATCTGTGGTCTTCTACAGTGACCACTGCAAGGGGATTTGGGTTGTCGCTGCACCCGGCAAGCAGGCCACAACCCTTTTCCTGGGTTTCCCAGTGCAGATGCCTGTGAACTACTGATGTCTTGAAAGTAGCTGGCTGAAAATGGTTAGGTTATCAGGCTGAAACTGACCGGCACTATAGAATGTGGACAGACTACAGAGAACTGAAGTCTGGACCCCAAAACATTGCCGAGGAAGTGACAAATTGTTTAAGGCAGAGGTAAGTTGTCTGTGCAATCCTTATATTCCCCCTGGAGAGCGGTGATTGGATGATTTGATCACAGGACCATTACTAGCCAGGGGATTGGGCAGACAAGACAGAGAGTAGAAGTGGATAGGTGCATAGAGTCAAGTGACCGCTGCTGAGCTTGTGACTGGAGAATCAGTGATCAGCTGGCCACAACTGTCATGGTGTTGCATGCGGATGGTGGGAAGCTAATAGGGTACAATGCCAACACTCGCGGGATCGGGAACCTGGGTAGCTAACTGCCACAGCAGAACACACCAGCATGCATGTAAGACTCGATGTGTCAGATGGCGATTCTTGACAGCACCTGATTCACGATATTCCAGGATATCTGGCTCCAGTACATTCCATACCACTGTGTCCAGAGGATACTGTAGATACTACTGTTCCCCAGGAACCATTTAGACAGAAGGCCCTTTTGTTTATGGTAAATTCTCTTTTAGGTTCTAGTGCTGTTTTCGCCAAGGACTCAGGGTTTTACTCAATCTTCCTGGTAAGCGAGCTGGACAGGTCCTTCCACCAGACTCTGAATTTGAAGTAGCTGAATCCCCATCTATTTCTTGCAAAATTCAAGAAGGTGTCTATACACTTGGTGAACAACGCAGTGGATGGTGGGTAATTTCTAGTGTCCATAGATATAAAATATGTTTATCTTCACATTCCCATCTGGAAAGACCATCATCAACTCCTCCACTCTGCAATAGGAGACCTGCATTTCCAGTTCCAGACCCTACCATTGGGCCTGTCCACAACCCCTGGGGTTTTCTCAAAGGACATGGCCCACATGGATACCTTATTGAGGCACAGAGGAATTGCCATCATTCCTTATTTAATGGATTAGATAAAAGTCCCTTCAGAGGTCTTGCTGCTCCAGCATCTGTAGTTGGTGGTGGACACTTTGGAGGCTGGAGCCTAAATTACCCCAAGTCAATTTCTTTCCTTCACAGAGGAATATATTTTGGTGCGTCTTGTTCAACACTCGCTGTCAGAAGATTTTCTTCCTTATGCAGAAGATTCATGGTCTCCAGTCTTTGGTGAGGAGGTCACTTCTACAGTTGCCTCATTGTCTGTTTGTCTGGTGGCTTCCTTCAAGGCAATACCATATTTCAGATTTCATGCTCTGACTTTAAAAAAAACAGATCTTACACTTTTGATCCAGGCCAGGATCCTGTCTGGACAGACAGCTCTTTCGACTGCCCCATCACATGTGAAAGTCACTTCTGTGATGGTTCCATACTCCAAATCTATCCAAGGTCTCCCCTTTCTTGGTTTTGGACTAGGTACTAATCACAGCAGATGCCAGGTTGGGGAGCGGCCACTCTGGGCCTACATCTTCAGTGTCTTTGGTCTAACACAGAATCCACTCTCTCGATCAACATCCTGGAGTTGAGAGCAGTTAGGAACAACCTGGTGCAAGCTCAGCAGGTCTTACAGGGAAGGCCAGTTTGGATACAGTCAAACAATGCTATGGTGGCCTACATAAACAGGTTTTGACATGGAGTTGTCAGGCAATGATGGAGGTGTCTTACATTCTTCTTTGGACAGAACGTTGTGTTCCTGCTATTTCGCCATCCACAGTCCTGTAGTGATAAACTGTGAGGTGGACTTCCTCAGTTACCACACTGTCCATCCTGAGGAATGGGAACTACACAAGGAGGTGTTTCAACTGATTGTGGATCAGTGTGGGAGGCCCAATATTGATTTCATGTCCTCCCAGTTAAACAAAAAGCTTCCCTTGTACAGAGCATGCAAGGAATCTTTTATAGATGCCATTATGGTGCCTTGGTCCTTCCAACTGTGGTACCTGTTTTCAAAACTGCACATGCTGGCCAGTGTACTTCAGCATATTCGATGGGAAGGTTTACCAGTCATTTCTAGTAGCTCCAGACTGGCCTCCTCTGCAGTGGTATGCTCTCTTTCAGGGGATGCTGGCTGAGGTTCCTTTCCGTCTTCATTCCTGACAGGACCTATTACATCAGGGTCCATGTCTACAGCCATAGTCGTCTCCTCTGGTTTTGACGGCATGGTTGTTGAAACCCATATTTTTAGTTCTTGTGGGTTTTTTTTTTATTCAGGGTGTCCAGACCATGATTCAGTTCTCGTAAGCTGGTTACTTCCAGAATTTACCATTGTATCAGATAGCTTTACATTTGTTGGTGCGAGAGTCAAGGTCTCTCGTTGGCTGCCTTTATACTACTACATAGTTTTTTGTCCTTCCTTCGGGTTGGTCTGACTCGGGGCCATCACTTTCCGATTCTCAAGGGTCAGGTCTCTGCTCTATCAGTTTAAAAAAAAAGCTATTTGGTCATTATTCTGGAGGTAGAGGCCTTACATTCGAAATCAGCCTCAATACATCCCTCCCATCCCTCCATGGGAAATTAATTTTGTTTTCAAAGCCTTTCAGAAACCCAATTTCAAACCCCTTCAGATCGTGGAGTTTCAGGTAGTTTTTCTTCTAGTAATTGTGTCTGATAGACATGTCTCAGAGTTGGAGACCTTATCTTTTAGGCATTTGTTTGTCATTTTTCATTCCAACAGGTGTTTTGGATGTAGCCTTCATTTTTGCTGAAGGCAGTTTCAAAATTCCTTATAAATGCCATATAAACTAGTATATTCTATTTTTCTGGGGACTGCTTTGTCATCTACCTCTGCGTCTTTACTCTTTTGGGTGTAGTCCATGGTTTAATGATTTATGTTGACCGTACCTCTTCATTTTGGTGAACGTATTCCTTTTTAGTCCTATCGATGCTCAATAGAGAGGTTGGCCTGCATCCAAGTGTTCAATTGTGAAATGTTTTACTTCTACCATCCTACCTATTTACGGATAAGCCTGTTCTGACTTTCCTCCATACTCTTTCTACTTGTGCATTTGGGGCATTATGGGTAATTTGCCATGGCGCCTCAATGGCAGAGCCGTGCAGAACAGTAACCTGGTCTTTAGTAAATTTCACCGGTTCCATACTTTTGGAACAGGTGATGCTAGTATTGGGGTCATTCCATGCCAAATCATCAAAGCTTCCAACCTGACCTTCTCAGATAATCATGAAGTTTGGTTGGATGATAGATGACATAAAACAACCTTCATACAGATGTATCCACATACACGCAGACGTGTTTCGCTTTGAACAGCCCTTCTAGTTGATTTGGCAGCGCGGAGTATTTTTTTTTTTTTTAATGAGGTTTTCCGTTAAAATTTGTCTTATTGCAATAGGACGCAAAAGCAACATATGCTGAATAGTTTTAGATTTAAATATTGACCTCTACATTTCAAGGTCACATGATGTGACCTTTGACCATGAATATCTGAAATTTAATTTTATGTACATAAACTATTGTTTGGGAAAAGTTTCATTTTGGGAAACCTTTGGGAACAGAAGAAAAAAAAATATAAAGGGCCTAATTCAGACCTGGTCGCACGCAGGCGTTTTTTTAGCACTGCTGCAACCAGGTAATCGCCGCCTACAGGGGGAGGGGGTAATCGCTTTGCAGGGGTGCGATCGGCCCAGGACTTACTCAGGCGGTGCGACGATCCGGGCCGGTGGTGACGTCAAGAATCCTCCTCCGGAACATCTGGGCATGCATGCATTTTTCCGGACATTCCCAGGAAACGGTGAGTTGCCGCCCACGAACGCCTTCTGCCTGTCAATCTTCGTGCTATCGCTTTCTTCGTATGTTTCGTCGCTGCCCGGCGATCGCCGGTGGCTGACGAGCCTGTGCATTGCAGTGCATACGCATGAGCAGTTCAGACCCGATCGCATGGCTGCGAAAAAAGGCAGCGTGCGATCGTGTCTGAATGACCCCCAAAGTACGGCAGTGGAACCCTTCTTGCACTAACCTTGCAACTGGCAAGGTTAGTGTTCTTCTCAATCTGGCTGCAGCTTCTGCATTGAGAACCAGTGTTACAAGGGACTAAGGGTCTAATTCAGACCTGTTCGCTCGCTAGGTTTTTTTGTAGTCCTGCGTTTGCATCTCAGTCGCCCATAGGGGAGTGTATTTTAGCTGTGTAAGTGTGCGAACGCATGTGTAGCAGAGCTGTACAAACAGGTTTCATGAAGTCTCTGAGTAGCCCAGGACTTACTCAGCCGCTGCGAACACTTCAGCCTGTCCGGGACCGGAAATGACGTCACACACCCACCCTGCAAACGCTTGGACTTGCCTGCATTTTTCCAAGCACTCCAAGAAAACGGTCAGTTGCCACCTATAAAACGCCCTTCTTCCTGTCAATCTCCTTGCGATCGTCTCTGCACAAACCCATCGCTGAGCGGTGATCCACTTTGTACCCGTGCAACGCGCCCACGCATTGCGGTGCATATGCATGCGCAGTTCTGACCTGATCGCAGGCTGCACGAAAAACGCAGCCTAGCGATCAGTTCTGAATTAGGCCCAAAGACCATTTATCAGTGAATAGCGGAAATTTGATCGAGAGCGTGACAAATGGATGAGAAGTCCATTAAGACTCAGCGCTGCAACCCACTTGATATTAAAGGACACAAGAGCAGTAGAAAACAATAAAGGAAAGGTGCTACCATGGATGAGTGAAATACCGCCACATGTCAATAGTGATCACATGATTTTTGAAAACTGTAGGAAATTAATTAAAGGGGATTCTAGAACTGCTGACGAAGGACCAGGCGAATCAGTGGATGAGGAAAGTGATAAAGAAGAGGCAACATGCAGGACTGAATCAGCTTTGCAGTCATTAATACTCCTTTTACACAAAACCGAAAACCTGTGTTATTGCCGGGTCGACCCGGGTCAGCCGTCAGTATAAATGGCTCCCAAAAAAATAACCCGGATCGATTGACCTGGCAGTCCTACCCGGGTTTCGACCCATGTAAAACCCGTTTTCAGGGGCAGTGTAAACGGGGGACCCGATTACAGCAATGGGAGAGCCCATAGCTCCCAACCGCAGCGTCCTGCAGGCGGTGGGGAGGTTGAGGGACAGGGCATACACTGACTCCGCTGCTATGCAGACAGCAGCGGTGCCAGTGGGGAAGGTGAATGGGTGCCAGGCTGGGGCAGCAGCTTCCAGAGTGCGGCATGACGTGCAGGCGCCCAGGGGGTCCCGGTCTATGGATTTTACCAGCGCTTGGAGATGATGTCACCTCCAAGCGCCAGCCTTAAAGACACTGCACCCGTGTGCAGGGTAAACGGTGCCGGCACGGGAATATCCCAGGTTGGCACCACATTGTAAATGGGGTAAATCCCAGATCTGACCCAGAATTGAACAGTGTTCCATATCCCGGGTTGGATCCGGGATTTTGGTGTAAAAGAGATATAAATGAAAGAGTAAGCAGTATGGGGACATCACCTATCAAGAGGAAAAGAACGAAAGAAGAAAACTATTACAAAAGGAAATCTGTAAAAATTGCAGACGTTGTAAAAACTCATCGCGGAGGGTTAGGTGGTGGGGTGAGGCTTAGGTTTAGGCTGCAGGGAGGTGGGGTTAGGTTTAGGGGGAGAATAAGGGTTATGCGGCGGGGGTGGGGAGGGCTAGGTTTAGGCTGTGGGGAGGGGGGTTAGGGAGCCAATGGGGGAAAGTAAGTATACTTACCTTCCCCTGTCAGGATTCTGACTATCAGCATGCCACGGTTGGTATTTTGACCGCCGCCTTCCCGAAAGCCAGCAAAACAATCCCAACCTGTAAAAAAAGGATATATTCCATATTCCAGCTGAGGAGCCTGTGCCTGATAATAGTCAATGTTGTGCTGGTTTCATACTGCAATAGCTGAAAGAGAAATCTGAAGAGACCAAGTGTTACATGATAAGAAAAGAATAGCAGTTAGTACTAGAGTCTGGCATTTTGTCATCACCAAATCCTACACCAGGCAGAAGCTTGGACCCAGATATTGATGAGACTGTGAAGAACTTCTACTGCAGTGATAAGGTAGGCAGGATTATAGAGTATGGCCAGGTTGGTTTTGCCTTGTAAATGATAGCCATTTTAAAAAAACATACAAGTTCGGCTGAAATCTCGGATCTCCGGCTGTCTTGCACTGCATTTTATCCGGCCCTACAGATGGCGCTTCCCTCATCATTGCAGTTTCTCCGTCTAAACGGCGTATTTGTGGCACCTTAGCTATAGCTCAGGTTGTTGAGGTGTTGCACGGAGAGGCTCGTTGAGGTGTGACAACATACACAGCATGCAATACACATAAATAAAAATAGTGTATACTGACGCAAACTTAGGTGTTAAAGCAATGGTCCATTGGCATTAGGGTTATGTGAGCGTCCAAGTCCCGTAGACAATACAGCATAAGCAAAACCAATTGAGAGGGTTCACTGCTTCTATGTACACATGAGTTTGCGTCTGTATCATCAGGTGTCATGGCCTAGCGGTGAGGTGTACCGGAACCCATGCTCATGGTCCCAGGTTCGATTCCCAGAAAGAGCGAATGCCAGGTTTTTTGTTTAACATTCCTATCTTACATTCGATAAAATTATGGACACAGGAAAATATCACTTATCATTACGAACTGGCCGAGTGTCTGCAATGCAAAATCTGTAGTACAGTACTTCATATAAGCACTGTACATATCCTGTATACAGTACATCGGGCTGGGTCTAGTAAACAAAGTAAAAAAAAAAGATAGGTTGCTCGGGACCTCTCTAGTCCCTTTACAATTTATTGAGTGTAAGCTGGCCTCCCTGTCTGTGAAAAAGGAGGCGGGTGTTAACCGCGGAGTGGGTAGCCTGCCTACGGTATGAATTGAATGGAGAAGTTGGAATAAGATTCACAGAACTTTACTGGACTGTAATTCCGGCAGTAATTGTGTGGGCGCCCACAGTGCAGTACAGTAAACTCAGTCTCATAAAGATAAGACTCTTGTAATTTGAAAAGTCACACTTGTATATTTGTGTAATAAGTAGCACCTACAGTTTTTTTTCTAATTTTGACTGTACATCTGCTTGAATGTCTGAGACTGTATACAAAGTATGACATAACTTGTTTTGGCAAAATAATAAAAAACGTGGATGCTAACACCGATACACAATAGAAGTGTGTCCTTTGTGGGAATCGAACCCTAGTTTATGGTCATGGTAACCATCGGTGACACCACTATGCCAAGAGAGCTGCGGAGACAGGTGTCGCTCCTTTGTAAAAAAAATTGATAGTGCTGTGAGATCTTCTCTGCGGATCAAGGTCTAGTGGAGGTGGGAGGGGTTAGCGAGGGTGGAGCGTTACACTTAACCTTGTATTGCCTATACTCCTGAGCCATCCCTCTAGCCACAGTCATTGCCGCAGTGTCCCACAGATGGATTATGATGATGGGATTTATCTGCTGACCTGATTCTGCTGTTGCCAGTCTGTGCCCTGCACCATTCCCCTACTCTGTCTTGCTGCCTCTCCCGCTTTGTGCCCTGCACCATTCCCCTACCCTGTCCTGCTGCCTCCTCCGCTCTGTGCCCTGCACCATTCCCCTACTCTGTCTTGCTGCCTCTCCCGCTTTGTGCCCTGCACCATTCCCCTACCCTGTCCTGCTGCCTCCCCCGCTCTGTGCCCTGCACCATACCCCTACCCTATCCTGCTACCTCCCCTGCTCTGTACCATTCCCCTGCCTTGTCCTGCTGCCTCCCCCGCTCTGTGCCCTGCACCATTCCCCTACCCTGTCCTGCTGCCTCCCCGCTCTGTGCCCTGCACCATTCCCCTACCCGGTCCTGATGCCTCCCCCGCTCTATGCCTTGCACCAGTCTCCTACCCTGTCCTGCATCCCTCGCTCTGTACCCTGCACCATTCGCCTAACCTGTCCTGCTGCCTCCCCCGCTCGGTGCCCTGCACCATTCCCCTACCCTGTCCTGCTGCCTCCCCCGCTCTGTGCCCTGCACCATTCTCCTACCCTGTCCTGCTACCTCCCCCGCTCTGTGCCCTGCACCATTCGCCTTCCCTGTCCTGCTGTTTCTCCTGCTCTGTGCCCTGCACTATACCCCTACCCGGTCCTGATGCCGCCCCCGCTCTATGCCTTGCACCATTCCCATACCCTGTCCTGCTGCCCCCCGCTCTATGCCTTGCACCATTCCCCTACCCTGTCCTGCTGCCTCCCCCGCTCTGTGCCCTGCACCATTCGCCTGCCCTGTCCGGCTGTTTCTCCTGCTCTGTGCCCTGCACCATTCGCCTACCCTGTCCGGCTGTTTCTCCTGCTCTGTGTCCTGCACTATACCCCTACCCGGTTTTGATGCCTCCCCCGCTCTATGCCTTACACCAGTCCCCTACCCTGTCCTGCTGCCTCCCCCGCTCTGTACCCTGCACTAATCCCCTACCCTGTCCTGCTGCTTTCTCCACTCTGTACCCTGCACCATTCCCCTACCCTGTCCTGCTGCCTCCCCCGCTCTGTGCTCAGCACCATTCCCCTACCCTGTCCTGCTGCCTCTCCCGCTCTGTGCCCTGCACCATTCCCCTACCCTGTCCTGCTGCCTCCCCCACTCTGTGCCCTGCACTATTCCCCTACTCTGTCCTGCTGCCTCCCCGCCCTGTGCCCTGCACCATTCCCCTACCCAGTCCTGCTGCCTCCCCCGCTCTGTGCCCTGCACCATTCCCCTACCCTGTCCTGCTGCCTCCCCCGCTCTGTGCCCTGCACCATTCTCCTACCCTGTCCTGCTGCCTCCCCTGCTCTGTGTCCTGCACCATTCCCCTACCCTGTCCTACTGCCTACCCGCTCTGTGCCCTGCACCATTCCCCTACCCTGTCCTGCTGCCTCCCCCGCTCTGTGCCCTGCATCATTCCCCTACCCTGTCCTGCTGCCTCCCCCACTCTGTACCCTGCACCATTCCCTTACCCTGTCCTGCTGCCTCCCCCGCTCTGTACCCTGCACCATTCCCCTACCCTGTCCTGCTGCCTCCCCCGCTCTGTGCCCTGCACCACTCCCCTACTCTGTCCTGCTGCCTCCCCCGCTCTGTACCCTGCACCATTCCCCTACCCTGTCCTGCTGCCTCCCCGCCCTGTGCCCTGCACCATTCACCTACCCTGTCCTGCTGCCTCCCCCACTCTGTGCCCTGCACTATTCCCCTACTCTGTCCTGCTGCCTCCCCCGCTCTGTACCCTGCACCATTCCCCTACCCTGTCCTGCTGCCTCCCCCGCTCTGTGTCCTGCACCATTCCCCTACCCTGTCCTGCTGCTTCCCCTGCTCTGTGACCTGCACCATCCCCTAGCCTGTCCTGCTGCCTCCCCCGCTCTGTGCCCTGCACCATTCCCATATCCTGTCCTACTGCCTCCCCGCTCTGTGCCCTGCACCATTCCCCTACCCTGTCCTGCTGCCCCCCGCTCTGTACCCTGCACCATTCTCCTACCCTGTCCTGCTACCTCCTCCGCTCTGTACCCTGCACCATTCCCCTACCCTGTCCTGCTGCCCCCCGCTCTGTACCCTGCACCATTCCCCTACCCTGTCCTGCTGCCTCCTCCGCTCTGTGCCCTGCACCATTCCCCTACCCTGTCCTACTGCCTCCCCTGCTCTGTGCCCTGCACCATTCCCCTACCCTGTCCTGCTGCCTCCTCCGCTCTGTGCTCTGCACCATTCCCCTACCCTGTCCTGCTGCCTCCCCCGCTCTGTGCCCTGCACCATTCCCCTACCCTGTCCTGCTGCCTCCTCCGCTCTGTGCTCTGCACCATTCCCCTACCCTGTCCTGCTGCCTCCCCCGCTCTGTGCCCTGCACCATTCCCCTACCCTGTCCTGCTGCCTCTCCCGCTCTGTGCCCTGCACCATTCCCCTACTCTGTCCTGCTGCCTCCCCCGCTCTGTGCTCTGCACCATTCCCCTACCCTGTCCTGCTGCCTCTCCCGCTCTGTGCCCTGCACCATTCCCCTACCCTGTCCTGCTGCCTCCCCCGCTCTGTGCCCTGCACCATTCCCCTACCCTGTCCTGCTGCCTCCTCGCTCTGTGCCCTGCACCATTCCCCTACCCTGTCCTGCTGCTTCTCCCGCTCTGTGCCCTGCACCATTCCCCTACCCTGTCCTGCTGCCTCCCCGCTCTGTGCTCTGCACCATTCCCCTACCCTGTCCTGCTGCCTCTCCCGCTCTGTGCCCTGCACTATTCCCCTACTCTGTCCTGCTGCCTCCCCGCTGTGTGCCCTGCAGCATTCCCCTACACTGCCCTGCTGCCTCCCCTGCTCTGTGCCCTGCACCATTCCCCTACCCTGTCCTGCTGCCTCCCCTGCTCTGTGCCCTGCACCATTCCCCTACCCTGTCCTGCTGACTCGCCGCTCTGTGCCCTGCACCATTCCCCTACCCTGTCCTCCCACCCTTGCACCATTCCCCTATCCTGTCCTGCTGCCCCCCGCTCTGTGCCCTGCACCATTCCCCTCCCCTGTCCTGCTGCCCCCCGCTCTGTACCCTGCACCATTCCCCTACCCTGTCCTGCTGCCTCCCCGCTCTGTGCCCTGCACCATTCCCCTACCCTGTCCTGCTGCCTCCTCGCTCTGTGCCCTGCACCATTCCCCTACCCTGTCCTGCTGCCCCCCGCTCTGTACCCTGCACCATTCCCCTACCCTGTCCTGCTGCCTCCCCGCTCTGTGCCCTGCACCATTCCCCTACCCTGTCCTGCTGCCTCCTCGCTCTGTGCCCTGCACCATTCCCCTACCCTGTCCTGCTGCTTCTCCCGCTCTGTGCCCTGCACCATTCCCCTACCCTGTCCTGCTGCCTCTCCCGCTCTGTGCCCTGCACCATTCCCCTACTCTGTCCTGCTGCCTCCCCCGCTCTGTGCTCTGCACCATTCCCCTACCCTGTCCTGCTGCTTCTCCCGCTCTGTGTCCTGCACCATTCCCCTACCCTGTCCTGCTGCCTCCCCCGCTCTGTGCCCTGCATCATTCCCCTACCCTATCCTGCTGCCTCCCCCGCTCTGTGCCCTGCATCATTCCCCTACGCTGTCCTGCTGCCTCCCCCGCTCTGTGCCCTGCACCATTCCCCTACCCTGTCCTGCTGCCTCCCCCGCTCTGTGCCCTGCACCATTCCCCTACCCTGTCCTGCTGCCTCCTCGCTCTGTGCCCTGCACCATTCCCCTACCCTGTCCTGCTGCTTCTCCCGCTCTGTGCCCTGCACCATTCCCCTACCCTGTCCTGCTGCCTCTCCCGCTCTGTGCCCTGCACCATTCCCCTACTCTGTCCTGCTGCCTCCCCCGCTCTGTGCTCTGCACCATTCCCCTACCCTGTCCTGCTGCCTCCCCCGCTCTGTGCCCTGCATCATTCCCCTACGCTGTCCTGCTGCCTCCTCGCTCTGTGCCCTGCACCATTCCCCTACCCTGTCCTGCTGCTTCTCCCGCTCTGTGCCCTGCACCATTCCCCTACCCTGTCCTGCTGCCTCTCCCGCTCTGTGCCCTGCACCATTCCCCTACTCTGTCCTGCTGCTTCTCCCGCTCTGTGCCCTGCACCATTCCCCTACCCTGTCCTGCTGCTTCTCCCGCTCTGTGCCCTGCACCATTCCCCTACCCTGTCCTGCTGCCTCCCCCGCTCTGTGCCCTGCATCATTCCCATACGCTGTCCTGCTGCCTCCTCCGCTCTGTGCCCTGCACCATTCCCTTACCCTGTCCTGCTGCCTCCCCCGCTCTCTGCTCTGCACCATTCCCTTACCCTGTCCTGCTGCCTCCTCGCTCTGTGCCCTGCACCATTCCCCTACCCTGTCCTCCCACCCTTGCACCATTCCCCTATCCTGTCCTGCTGCCCCCCGCTCTGTGCCCTGCACCATTCCCCTCCCCTGTCCTGCTGCCCCCGCTCTGTACCCTGCACCATTCCCCTACCCTGTCCTGCTGCCTCCCTGCTCTGCGCCGCGCACCATTCCCCTACCCTGTCCTGCTGCCTCCCCCGCTCTGTGTCCTGCACCATTCCCCTACCCTGTCCTGCTGCCTCCCCCGCTCTGTGTCCTGCACCATTCCCCTACCCTGTCCTGCCTGCTCCCCTGCTCTGTGCCCTGCACCATTCCCCTACCCTGTCCTGCTGCCTCCCCGCTCAGTGCCCTGCACCATTCCCCTACCCTGTCCTGCTGCCTCCCCGCTCTGTGCCCTGCACCATTCCCCTACCCTGTCCTGCTGCCTCCCCGCTCTGTGCCCTGCACCATTCCCCTACCCTGTCCTGCTGCCTCCCCGCTCTGTGCCCTGCACCATTCCCCTACCCTGTCCTCCCACCCTTGCATCATTCCCCTATCCTGTCCTTCTGCCTCCCCCACTCTGTGGCCTGCACTATTCCCCTACTCTGTCCTGCTGCCTCCCCGCTCTGTGCCCTGCACCATTCCCCTACCCTGTCCTGCTGCCTCCCCGCTCTGTGCCCTGCACCATTCCCCTACCCTGTCCTGCTGCCTCCCCCGCTCTGTGACACCATCATTCTGTGTTCCTCTGCCCTATTGCTCCTTCCCTCCCATCACAGTACTTTATCTACAGTGACTGATTGGCCTAATTTAGCAGCATGACCCTGGTGGGGCTGCTCTGCCTGAGGATGACCAGAGGACCATAAAGAGGCTGCTGTTGCTACATAATTTATATTTTTATATATATATATATATATATATATATATATACACACAACTACAATAGCCCTTATCACACGCTTCAAACAGCTGCACCTCGCAGTAGAACCCGTTAGTGGAAACAGATAAATGTAGGTAAAAAGGACACCTGAGTGCGCTTAATGATCAGATGTGATTGGCCATATTAAAGTCCATAAGCCATTTAATCGGTATATCTTCTGATGATTGTTCACAAATGTTCGTTATAGGACTCAATTTAATCGCCAGCCAAGGGTAGGCGTTGGAGTTCTAGACCACCACTTGGTTGTATTCTGTTGGATATTTTATTCTCCTGAAAAATACCCTCACACCTAGAACGTAGACACCCAACGAATGGTACGAAGCCCACAATTAATAAAACGTTTTGATGTTTATTATAACATTGGCTATAAATTGTACAATTTCTGCATCATGGATAAGGTGTTCTATAGGAACCCATTATTAAACCGGGACAGATGGAAAGCATGTGCCACCAACTGCCTCAGGAAGTGAGCTCAGTGGTGGAAATTCCAAATGTAAACAGTGTCCTAATCACCTTTTAACCCTGCGCGTTTCGTCCTTTAACAGGACTTCTTCAGGGGTATATTTTAAAGGTAGAATAAAGGCAGGTGCCTATAATTACCACCAACCAGAAAGACTGTGGTTTAGGCAGAGAAAATGTCACCAGACTAAGATTGAACAATTTGACTGTCCCACAGCACTGAAGGCCCAAGTTCAATTTACATCCATGTGGAGTTTCTATGTGTTTACTACAACCCTTAAAAAAAAATCTTACTGGTAGGTCAATTGCCTTCTGACACAAATTAACCATAGTGTTTATACGTGTGTCCCTATGTATATGAATATAGAGTGTAAGCTTCCCTGGGGCAGGGACTGATGGAAATGACTAAATATTCTCTGTAAAGTGCAGAGTAATATATGTGGTGTTTATAAAGAGCTGTGAGTAGTAATAATACAGTTATTTTATTTCCAGCAGATGGAGGCACAAGCAGGAATTCCTTGGAGGGAGATCTCATTTTGTCTGCAGATATTAAAACAGAAGATAACATCACACAGGATTCTCCAGGACACAGCCCCGTTATGCTAAATATACATCCAGTACCTCTCAGCGCAGATATATCATCTGATCCCTCTAATCGTGAGGACTGTTCTCCTAATGCCTCAACTTTTGTTACACATAGTGCAGCTCGTACACCTGATAATATATTTCCCTGTTCTGAGTGTGGGAAATGTTTTACATCTAAATTGCTTCTTATTCAACATCAGAGATCTCACACAGGTGAGAAGCAATTTCCATGCTCTGAGTGTGGGAAATGTTTTACACAGGTATCAGCTCTTGTTACACATCAGAGATGTCACAAAGGTGAGAGGCCATTTCTGTGCGCTGAGTGTGGGAAATGTTTTAGACAGAATTCCGATCTTGTTACACATCAGAGAAATCACACAGGAGAGAGGCCATTTCTGTGCTCTGAGTGTGGGAAATGTTTTGCATATAAATCAGTTCTTGTTACACATCAGAGAACTCACACAGGTGAGAAGAAATTTGTGTGCTCTGAGTGTGGGAAATGTTTTATACAGAAATCAGATCTTGTAATACATCAGAGAAGTCACACAGGTGAGAAACCATTTTCATGCTCTCAGTGTGGAAAATGTTTTAAAAAGAAATCATATATTGTTACGCATGAGAGAAGTCACACAAGTCAAAGGTCATTTCCATGCTCTGAATGTGGGAAATGTTTTACATATAAATCAGCTCTTGTTAGACATCAGAGACATCACACAGGTGATGAGAAATTTCCATGCTCTGAGTGTGGGAAATGTTTTATACTGAAATCATATCTTGTAATACATCAGAGAAGTCACACAGGTGAGAGGCCATTTCCATGTCCTGAGTGTGGGAAATGTTTTACACAGAAATCAGCCCTTGTTGTCCATCAGAGAAGTCACACAGGTGAGAGGCCATTTCCATGTTCTGAGTGTCGGAAATGTTTCACATATAAATCAGCTCTTGTTAGACATCAGAACTCACACAGGAGGGAAGCCATTTCTATGAGCTGATATAAAACGGGGTTGTAGGAACAGTCCACTCACGCAGTATTTTAACATTATTATTTTTTCCGCAATCTCGTTTTTATTCATCATAAAAGAAGGATATGCATGAAAAGAACAGTGAAGAGGAACAAAAACTCGGGAAGAAAGAGAAGGGGTAAAATGAGTAGAGAGTCATTGTGGCTTTTGGATGCAGTAGCAAGAACTCTTGTTATATAGGTTTTAAAAACAGGGGACTCTTTAAAGGTGAGCCATTCTGACTAGGTAGCAATGAATCTTGAGGAAGTCATTTGAGGGGGGCGGTAAGTTCCTTCATAACCATGTAAAAATCAACCCTTCGAAACCAGTGAGATATAAGTGGTTGCAGGGTGGTTCTCCTGTAGCATGGTATAGTAGCCCTAGCTGCATTCCCCAGATGTCGTAACAAAGGCCTTTTATATTGGGAGAAGGGAATGTCCATCAGACTGAGAAGTCAGAATTCGCGAGTCTCATGGACCGGGTACCCACTTATTTAGCAAGTGATCTTCTGGACCTGGTGCCAGAAGCCAGTCAGCGCATGGCAATGCCACCGTATGTGGAGGGGGTACCAAGCGACTGTCCACATTGCCAACAAGGCATGCACAGTCGGGAACATCTGGTAAATCCGCTCAGGGCAGCAGTACCATCTAGACAGAATTTTGTATTGGGTTTCTAGAACCTGAATAGAAGGAGAGTTGGCAAATGTGTAGCGGTATATTCAAGACCACTGATCATCAGAGGACTCTTTTTGGAGGTCTCTGTGCCAACCAATTCCAAAGGGGGGGAGACCGGAATGAGAGACTAGTTAAACATTTTTTATATCACTGATACCAGATGTCTATGTGGGAAGTCAGTCAGGCATAAGGTCTCAAAAGAAGGTTGGGTGCCACCCTCCAGTACGAGTTGGTAAAGAAGCCACATAATGTCAGTTTGTAGGTACACCCAAAAATAGCTTGGAGGTATACCATAATTCTGTGTCAGCTCAGAAAAAGACCAATGGGGCCAATCAAGTGGGACAGCCTGAAAATACCAACTATGGCATAGGTAGAGAGATCAGTTTGGGAAATAGTACTCGGAGGCAGATCTGGGTGATGTAGTAAAGGCATGGGCAAAGGGGGTCCCAGGCTAAAGGCCGGTAAGCGGTTCATTTTTTTCAGCAACCTAAGGTAGGGTGTCAGAGTTGTGGGATTCCACGGCACCACAGGAGAACATGGGTAAGGTTGCTAGTTGTTGATCCTGCAATCATTGTCCATTGTGTAGCGGTGGGGTATTAGGACATCTCAATTATCCTAGCAAGATGTCCTGCATGGTAGTAACTGATGAAATGAGGAAGTTGTAGACCACCATCCTTACGGCTTTGAATCAGAACTGACTGAGCCAGCCTATGACCCATTTTACCCCAGACAAAGCGGCCTACCAGGCTCCGGAGCTCTCTCAAAAAGGAGTTGGGTATAGTGATGGGCAGCTTCTGCAGAAGGTAGAGATATTGCGTTAGAACATTCATTTTTTTTTATTGTATCAATCCTACCCCACCAGGATAACTTAAGGGCCGACCATTTATTAAAGTCCGTTTTAAATGTATGCGGTAATGGTAGTAGATAAGGTAACTGCAGATAAGTATGTCATTTATAGAACACTCAGTATTTTCTTTATTGTAGAAGATATCGCACCACTCCCCACAGTAATAACACACCACGTTGTTATATAAGGTCTACATTTTATGCATTTTATTCTAACATGTAAAAGATAAAATGCATTGTAAGTTTTAAAAACATTTTTTTATGAAAACATGGGTGGAATTCAGTTTGGAATGGTGAGTTAATGGTGAAGCACAAATATTTTTTTTTGTCATGGTTTAATATAAATAATAGCATGTGGTACTGCTGCTCCTTTAGATGTTCCGATCTACACTTCAATAAAACCATAAAATACCCCTTTATAGTGTAGATTCCTTGAAGTAGTGTTCATTCTAACACCCTGCACCTTTCAAATCCTGTGCAGTTCCTCTTTCCTGCCTGGGGTGTCGCTCTCTGCTCTGGTGCGTCTCGGCACACTCTGTTCTGTATCACAGCACTGAGTAACAGATCAGAGTATACTGAGAAGCACCACAGCAAAGAGTGACACCCCAGGCAGGAAAGAGGAACTGCATGGATTTTGAAAGGTGCAGGGTGCTAGAATGAACACTATAGAAGTCCTGCATGGGGTGATATTTTTAACTACTTTTTGACTCCATTTTGTTCATGCTTGACTCTATTTTGTATATGTATGATGTCATTGCTTATGTTGAGATATATATGTACTTTCTTGAGATTCGTGCTTTGCAGACATATAGGCACCAGTTAGAAATATATCTATTTATGTATGTAATATATGTTTAGTGTATTGTGTGCATAAGTGGGTGAAAGGGGACACCTGAAAAGGTCTAAGATAAAATATCTTATGTGAACGACTACTGCATACACATAGCAAATCAGTTCCGACTGAAGCTGGTTCTGTCTGCAGCGGATCCAGTATTCTGCAAACTTCAACTCAATAATTCAGACGGAGTTATTAGACGGAACCTTTGGCGAATCGACTGAACTATATACATTTAAACCACTTAATCGATGACCACCATCTGGGACAGATCTTAAAACATCTGAGATAAGAGCTGAGTATTCTAATTCGATCTTAATATTATTGTAACTAAGTATGTTTTCATCGTAATGTAGATAAATGTTTATCCTTTTTGAAATGTCCTGTGTCAGTCTCCGTATTTAACACATTGTATCCCAGAACCTGGTCGCTTGAATTTTTCAACCGACAACAAATCCACAGCATGATATCCGGTCAGTGCGTTTCAGATTCTTTGTATCCTTCCTCAGGCTGCAGAAATTTATACCCCATAAGACAGGATATTGGTATTTTTACAGCCTATTCTTGGTATTTGTGACTGGAAGTTATGTTTTGTGTTCCACTCGTGAATTCTGGTATTGCGGTCTGTGTTCCGCGGTGCTCTAGTGCAGGCATGTCCAACCTGCGGCCCTCCAGCTGTTGTGAAACTACATATCCCAGCATGCCCTGACACTGTTTTGCTGTCAGAGAATGCTAAAGCTGTGTCAGGGCATGCTGGGATGTGTCATTTCTCAACAGCTGGAGGGCCGCAGGTTGAACATGCCTGCTCTAGTGCTTAACATGTGTTCCAAATGGCAGACATGTTTGTTTGCATTCCATTGCTTGTTCATGTATTAAACTGCTTCAGTATCCTCAAAATATTGCAGCATTCATACGCAGTATTAGTTACAAAGGTGGGTAGTCCAACCAACACCCTGCTGCTTTATTTACACTTTCCACCACTTTGAAAGATGACATGAACGGGGGTTGTAGGCTTATGTCCATGACATGATATCCTCCACTTCCCAATAACCTGGTACCATACTTCATGTTCCTGTACAGTCCATCCCTATTTTGGGAAGTGGATTCCCATGGCAATTGGTTAACACCAATTCTCTCCAAATCGGTACCTGAAAATAGATTAAAAAAAAAAAGAGAGAATTAAATGTAAATTAAAATCATACACAATTGAAATGAGGCATAAAAAAGGTAATAAAAACATGACCGGATAAATACAAGCATAAAATAAAGCATGGTGACAAATTAGTCTACAAACCAGTTCAAAATCGGCATTAAGCGCTTGGGGTGTTAATGTTCAGAGAGTAGATCCACTTCACATTGGCACTCATTCCGAGTTGTTCGCTCGTTAGTTTTTTTCGCAACGGAGCAATTAGTCGCAAACTGCACATGCGCAATGTTCGCAGTGCGTCTGCGCCAAGTAAATTTGCAAAAAAGTTTGGTAGTTTACTCACGGCTTAACGATGAAATTTCATCGTTCTGGTGATCGGAGTGAGATTGACAGGAAGTGGGTGTTTCTGGGCGGAAACTGGCCGTTTTATGGGTGTGTGCGAAAAAAAGCTGCCGTTTCTGGGGAAAACGCGGGAGTGTCTGAAAAACGGGGGAGTGTCTGGGCGAACGCTGGGTGTGTTTGTGACGTCAAACCAGGAACGAAACTGACTGAACTGATCGCAGTGGCAGAGCAAGTCTCGAGCTACTCAGAAACTGCAAATACATTTCTATTCGCAATTCTGCTAATCTTTTGTTCGCAATTCTGCAAAGCTAAGATACACTCCCAGTAGGCGGCGGCTTAGCGTGTGCAATGTTGCTAAAAGCATCTAGCGAGCCAAAAACTCGGAATGAGGGCCATTGTGCCTAACCCCGTTCTGCATCTCTTGACCTATTTTCCTTGATTTGCTGCATCCCAGGAAATCTCCTAATGTGGTTTTCACATTTTATCAGGTTTTACTTTAAAATGCTTTGATAAATGGTGAGTGAGGACTGGGCTGTTTCTAGCCAATTTGGCTCCCAGTGTGAGATTTAAAAATGCACCTCCCCCCAATATAGATTTAAAAAATAAGAATTTACTTACCGATAATTCTATTTCTCGTAGTCCGTAGTGGATGCTGGGGACTCCGTAAGGACCATGGGGAATAGCGGCTCCGCAGGAGACTGGGCACAAAAGTATAGCTTTAGGACTACTAGGTGGTGTGCACTGGCTCCTCCCCCTATGACCCTCCTCCAAGCCTCAGTTAGGATACTGTGCCCGGACGAGCGTACACAATAAGGAAGGATTTTGAATCCCGGGTAAGACTCATACCAGCCACACCAATCACACCGTATAACTTGTGATCTAAACCCAGTTAACAGCATGATAACAGAGGAGCCTCTAGAAAAGATGGCTCACTACAGCAAAAACCCGATTTTTGGTAACAATAACTATGTACCAGTATTGCAGACAATCCGCACTTGGGATGGGCGCCCAGCATCCACTACGGACTACGAGAAATAGAATTATCGGTAAGTAAATTCTTATTTTCTCTGACGTCCTAGTGGATGCTGGGGACTCCGTAAGGACCATGGGGATTATACCAAAGCTCCCAAACGGGCGGGAGAGTGCAGATGACTCTGCAGCACCAAATGAGAGAACTCCAGGTCCTCCTCAGCCAGGGTATCAAATTTGTAGAATTTTACAAACGTATTTGCTCTTGACCAAGTAGCTGCTCGGCAAAGTTGTAAAGCCGAGACCCCTCGGGCAGCCGCCCAAGATGAGCCCACCTTCCTTGTGGAGTGGGCATTTACAGATTTTTGGCTGTGGCAGGCCTGCCACAGAATGTGCAAGCTGAATTGTACTACAAATCCAACGAGCAATAGTCTGCTTAGAAGCAGGAGCACCCAGCTTGTTGGGTGCATACAGGATAAACAGCGAGTCAGATTTTCTGACTCCAGCCGTCCTGGAAACATATATTTTCAGGGCCCTGACAACGTCTAGCAACTTGGGGTCCTCCAAGTCCCTAGTAGCCGCAGGCACCACAATAGGTTGGTTCAGGTGAAACGCTGAAACCACCTTAGGGAGAAACTGAGGACGAGTCCTCAATTCCGCCCTGTCCGAATGGAAAATCAGATAAGGGCTTTTACAGGATAAAGCCGCCAATTCTGACACGCGCCTGGCCCAGGCCAGGGCCAACAGCATGACCACTTTCCATGTGAGATATTTTAACTCCACAGATTTAAGTGGTTCAAACCAATGTGACTTTTGGAACCCAAAACTACATTGAGATCCCAAGGTGCCACTGGAGGCACAAAAGGAGGCTGTATATACAGTACCCCTTTTACAAACGTCTGAACTTCAGGGACTGAAGCTAGTTCTTTTTGGAAGAAAATTGACAGGGCCGAAATTTGAACCTTAATGGACCCCAATTTCAGGCCCATAGACACTCCTGTTTGCAGGAAATGTAGGAATCGACCCAGTTGAAATTCCTCCGTCGGGCCTTACTGGCCTCGCACCACGCAACATATTTTCGCCAAATGCGGTGATAATGTTTTGCGGTTACATCCTTCCTGGCTTTGATCAGGATAGGGATGACTTCATCCGGAATGCCTTTTTCCTTCAGGATCCGGCGTTCAACCGCCATGCCGTCAAATGCAGCCGCGGTAAGTCTTGGAACAGACAGGGTCCTTGCTGGAGCAGGTTCCTTCTTAGAGGTAGAGGCCACGGATCCTCCGTGAGCATCTCTTGAAGTTCCGGTTACCAAGTCCTTCTTGGCCAATCCGGAGCCACGAATATAGTGCTTACTCCTCTCCATCTTATAATTCTCAGTACCTTGGGTATGAGAGGCAGAGGTGGGAACACATACACTGACTGGTACACCCACGGTGTTACCAGAGCGTCTACAGCTATTGCCTGAGGGTCCCTTGACCTGGCGCAATACCTGTCGAGTTTTTCCCAACGGTTTATAATCATGTGGAAGACTTCTGGGTGAATTCCCCACTCTCCCGGGTGGAGGTCGTGTCTGCTGAGGAAGTCTGCTTCCCAGTTGTCCACTCCCGGAATGAATACTGCTGACAGTGCTATCACATGATTTTCCGCCCAGCGAAGAATCCTTGCAGCTTCTGCCATTGCCCTCCTGCTTCTTGTGACACCCTGTCTGTTTACGTGGGTGACTGCCGTGATGTTGTCCGACTGGATCAACACCGGCTGACCTTGAAGCAGAGGTCTTGCTAAGCTTAGAGCATTGTAAATGGCCCTTAGCTTCAGGATATTTATGTGAAGTGATGTCTCCAGGCTTGACCATAAGCCCTGGAAATTCCTTCCCTGTGTGACTGCTCCCCAGCCTCACAGGCTGGCATCCGTGGTCACCAGGACCCAGTCCTGAATGCCGAATCTGCGGCCCTCTAGAAGATGAGCACTCTGCAACCACCACAGGAGGGACACCATTGTCCTTGGTGACATGGTTATCCGCTGATGCATCTGAAGATGCGACCCGGACCATTTGTCCAGCAGGTCCCACTGGAAAGTTCTTGCGTGGAATCTGCCAAATGGGATTGCTTCGTAGGAAGCCACCATTTTTCCCAGAACCCTTGTGCATTGATGCACTGAGACTTGGCTCGGGTTTAGGAGGTTCCTGACTAGCTCGGATAACTCCCTGGCTTTATCCTCCGGGAGAAACACCTTTTTCTGGACTGTGTCCAGGATCATCCCTAGGAACAGAAGACGAGTTGTCTGAACCAGCTGTGATTTTGGAATATTGAGAATCCAACCGTGCTGCCGCAACACTACCTGAGATAGTGCTACACCGACCTCCAACTGTTCTCTGGATCTTACCCTTATCAGGAGATCATCCAAGTAAGGGATAACTAAAACTCCCTTCCTTCGAAGGAGTATCATAATTTCGGCCATTACCTTGGTAAAGACTCGGGGTGCCGTGGACCATCCAAACGGCAGCGTCTGAAACTGATAGTGACAGTTCTGTACCACAAACCTGAGGTACCCTTGGTGAGAAGGGTAAATTGGGACATGAAGGTAAGCATCCTTTATGTCCAGAGACACCATGTAGTCCCCTTCTTCCAGGTTCGCAATCACTGCTCTGAGTGACTCCATCTTGAATTTGAACTTCTGTATGTAAGTGTTCAAAGATTTTAGATTTAAAATCGGTCTCACCGAGCCGTCCGGCTTCGGTACCACAACAGTGTGGAATAATACCCCTTTCCCTGTTGCAGGAGGGGTACCTTGATTATCACCTGCTGGGAATACAGCTTGTGAATGGCTTCCAAAACTGCCTCCCTGTTGGAGGGAGACGTCGGTAAAGCCGACTTTAGGAAACGGCGAGGGGGAGACGTCTCGAATTCCAATTTGTACCCCTGAGATACCACCTGAAGGATCCAGGGGTCTACTTGCGAGTGAGCCCACTGCGCGCTGAAATTCTTGAGACGGGCCCCCACCCTGCCTGAGTCCGCTTGTAAAGCCCCAGCGTCATGCTGAGGGCTTGGCAGAGGCGGGAGAGGGCTTCTGTTCCTGGGAACTGGCTGATTTCTGCAGCCTTTTTCCTCTCCCTCTGTCACGGGGCAGAAATGAGGAACCTTTTGCCCGCTTGCCCTTATGGGAACGAAAGGACTGCGCCTGATAATACGGCGTCTTCTTATGTTGAGAGGCGACCTGGGGTAAAAACGTGGATTTCCCAGCTGTTGCCGTGGCCACCAGGTCTGAAAGACCGACCCCAAATAACTCCTCCCCTTTATAAGGCAATACTTCCCTATGCCGTTTGGAATCCGCATCACCTGACCACTGTCGTGTCCATAACCCTCTTCTGGCAGAAATGGACAACGCACTTACTCTTGATGCCAGTCGGCAAATATTCCGCTGTGCATCACGCATATATAGAAATGCATCTTTTAAATGCTCTATAGGCAATAATATACTGTCCCTATCTAGGGTATCAATATTTTCAGTCAGGGAATCCGACCACGCCAACCCAGCACTGCACATCCAGGCTGAGGCGATTGCTGGTCGCAGTATAACACCAGTATGTGTGTAAATACATTTTAGGATACCCTCCTGCTTTCTATCAGCAGGATCCTTAAGGGCGGCCATCTCAGGAGAGGGTAGAGCCCTTGTTTTTACAAGCGTGTGAGCGCTTTATCCACCCTAGGGGGTGTTTCCCAACGCACCTTAACCTCTGGCGGGAACGGATATAATGCCAATAACTGTTTAGAAATTATCCGTATTTATCGGGGGAAACCCACGCTTCATCACACACCTCATTTAATTTCTCAGATTCAGGAAAACTACAGGTAGTTTTTCCTCACCGAACATAATACCCTTTTTGGTGGTACTCGTATTATCAGAAATGTGTAAAACATTTTTCATTGCCTCAATCATGTAACGTGTGGCCCTACTGGAAGTCACATTTGTCTCTTCACCGTCGACACTGGAGTCAGTATCCGTGTCGGCGTCTGTATCTGCCATCTGAGGTAACGGGCGCTTTAGAGCCCCTGACGGCCTATGAGACGTCTGGACAGGCACAAGCTGAGTAGCCGGCTGTCTCATGTCAACCACTATCTTTTGTAAAGAGCTGACACTGTTAATTCCTTCCAACAGTTCACCCACTCAGGTGTCGACCCCCTAGGGGGTGACATCCCTATTACAGGCAATTTGCTCCGCCTCCACATCATTTTCCTCCTCATACATGTCGACACAAACGTACCGACACACAGCACACACACAGGGAATGCTCTGATAGAGGACAGGACCCCACTAGCCCTTTGGGGAGACAGAGGGAGAGTTTGCCAGCACACACCAGAGCGCTATATATATACAGGGATAACCTTATATAAGTGTTTTTCCCCTTATAGCTGCTGTATTGTTAATACTGCGCCTAATTTGTGCCCCCCTCTCTTTTTTAACCCTTTCTGTAGTGTAGTGACTGCAGGGGAGAGCCAGGGAGCTTCCCTCCAACGGAGCTGTGAGGGAAAATGGCGCCAGTGTGCTGAGGAGATAGGCTCCGCCCCTTTTTCGCGGACTTTTCTCCTGCTTTTTTATGGATTCTGGCAGGGGTTAAAATTCATCCATATAGCCCTGGGGGCTATATGTGATGTATTTTCGCCAGCCAAGGTGTTTTAATTGCTGCTCAGGGCGCCCCCCCCTAGCGCCCTGCACCCTCAGTGACCGGAGTGTGAAGTGTGCTGAGGAGCAATGGCGCACAGCTGCAGTGCTGTGCGCTACCTTGGTGAAGACAGGATGTCTTCTGCCGCCGATTTTCCGGACCTCTTCTTGCTTCTGGCTCTGTAAGGGGGCCGGCGGCGCAACTCTGGGACCGGACTCCATGGCTGGGCCTGTGTTCGATCCCTCTGGAGCTAATGGTGTCCAGTAGCCTAAGAAGCCCAATCCACTCTGCACGCAGGTGAGTTCGCTTCTTCTCCCCTTAGTCCCTCGATGCAGTGAGCCTGTTGCCAGCAGGTCTCACTGAAAATAAAAAACCTAAACTAAACTTTTCACTAAGCAGCTCAGGAGAGCCACCTAGTGTGCACCCTTCTCGTTCGGGCACAAAAATCTAACTGAGGCTTGGAGGAGGGTCATAGGGGGAGGAGCCAGTGCACACCAGGTAGTCCTAAAGCTTTACTTTTGTGCCCAGTCTCCTGCGGAGCCGCTATTCCCCATGGTCCTTACGGAGTCCCCAGCATCCACTAGGACGTCAGAGAAATGGGGATTTAATGTATCAAGGGCTTTGCGGTGTGTGGCATAATATGGTGCAGGGGGCATTACTGTGTGGGGCTTAATATGGTAGATTTTTTATTTTTCCTGTAGTGGCCGTGATCTGTTGGTGCAGGGTCAAAAATTGGGGTGTAAGGTAGTCTTTTCAGATGAGGTCACGCCCATTTTAACAAGGCTACACCCATTTTAATGAACCCGTGCCCCCTTGTCGAGAGCTCACGCAAATTTGTTGTTTTACGCATTACGGCAGGCAAGATTCCCCATTTTACACATTATGGCAGGCAAAGAGTCCCCATTTTACACATTACATATTGCTTGAAGCTTTCTTCTCTGGCAGAGCACTTATTTATACCAATTTATCTTTTAATGATGGCGCTCTCCTGATAAAATAGTAGGTTTATTGGGTGGATGGTCCCATTTTCTGGGTCATCCTTGGAAAAAAAAAATTTTTTTATTGCTTTATAGTGGGCACCATATGGAGTAAATAAGGCCCATTCTGGATACACATTCTCAGCTTTGTCTCTTCATTTTTTCCTCCAAATAGCATTTATACGGAGATCACTTTGTTCCTTGCCAACGTATTAATAAATTGTTACTTCTTTCCTATTATCCCATTCTTTTATCCAGTTTATGGGTAAGGGAAATATTAGTTATTGTGTAATTTAAGTGTACATTGAAGAACATCTCTTTAACAGCGGGATGTACTAAGAAAAAAAATGTGGTAAAACTCAGTTTTCAGTGTTTTCACCGCATTTTCACATGTACTAACTCCGGTCCGCCCACTTTTCGATGCAGAGGGTATCGCCATATTTTTATGCTGACACCTTATAGAAGCCTATGGGTTTACCGCATCCTGCCACCAAGTGCTGCTCACGCCAATCCCCTATACCTGTATACAGGCAGCTCCCATCACAGTCCCGGGTCACTGCCTCCTCCTCCTCCCTCAGCAACATAGACATTGCTTCTTCCGGCTGCAGGGAGGAAGAGGAGGAGACCGACGTCACCTCCTTGAGCTGAGAGGTGACAGAGACCCCCAGAGAAAACCACACACTCTCTTCTATGGACCACCAGGTATTGACGGGGGCCTCTGTCATTGCATTGCGATACCAATCGCATATGTTAGCCAGTGCCGTAACTAGACATTTTAGCGGTGTGCAAGAAACAGCACCGGCACCCCCCGCCCCCCCTCCCCATATACAAAACAGGGCCAGTGCACTCCGTTGGCACGCGACAAAAATATAGGGGCATGGCTTCATGGTGAAGAGGCATGGCCGCAGAGCTCCCATTTACACATTACGTCAGGCAGAGCTCTCTTTTACACATTACATCAGGCAGAGCTCTATTTTACACATTAGGCAGGTAGAGCTCCATTTTACACATTAGGCAGGTAGAGCCCCCTTTTACACATTACAGCAGAGTCTCCCTTTTTTTTACACTTTAGGCAGTCAGAGTCCCCCTTTTTAGACTTTAGGCAGCAGAGTCCCTTATTACACATTAGGCAGCAGAGTCCCCCTTTTTTTTACACATTAGGCAGGCTAAGTCCGATAGAGAGAGAGAAAGTGTTATACTCACCTGTGACCAGCCGGCATTCATCTTGTCTCCTTTTTCTGCCTTACGCTGCGCTCTTCGCACCACAGGGCACTGTGGGTGGGCGGGCTGAGAGAGATGTCATCGCTCCCAGCACACGGGAAGGGAGCGGAGGAGGAGCTGCAGCACTACCCAGCTACCTATGTGAGTGGTAGCCAGGCAATGCAGCTGGGTGCCGGGCAGTGACGGCAGGGGGGGGGGGGGGGAGCGCACCCCACAGTGCAGTGGTGGCGATGGAGTGGCCAGGCAGGTGTTGCTGGTCATCCCCACTGGCATACACCTAGCTACAGCCCTGGTTTAGTGGACACTTACTCAACTTGTAGTCCTCTGGCAGTAAAATGGTTAGAACCCCTTCCACACACAGTGACCTGTAGTGAAAGGCAGCTCGCAGCAAGGATAGGATTAATTGCTGTAGTTACACTTTCAACCTTCTAAAGGACTTGCCGGACTGACCAAGAAATGCAAAAGAAAGTGTGTCTGGTTTTCTGTTTGTTGTTCTAAGAGTCACAAAACCCTTAAATCATGCAGAGCCTGGACTACCATGCAGCTTTACTTACTGCATGCTCCCGCAGTGATGATGGGTCCTCTGTGCAGCCAGCAGTTTCCCTGCTCTGCCTCATTTTGCTGATCAATGATGATGGCAACATGTGACGCTTGCTCCTGTAATTATATGTTTTCCTATTCCAGCAGGAAGCATGCAACTATAAGATGAATAAAGGGTTACATACATAGTTGGTGAGGTTGAAAAAAGACTAGATGTCCATCGAGTTCAACCTGTATTATAAAATGGGGTGGGGCAGGCACTCATAGCTTCTGGGCACCATAGCAAATGTAGCCACGTTGCTGCTCTCCTTTGGCTTTTTTGTATATAATAAAAAAAAATTACGGGGGCACTGACACACAGACTAGTATGCTTGGCAGCTACCGCCAACTGTAATACAATGGGCACAGCGCTCACCTCACAGCTGGTCACTGTCACCACCTTTCAAAAGTCCAGCTGCCTTATCCAGGCCAGGGTATGTTTCACAGTCCAAGTTCTGCCATGAAAGTCAGTGGGGGGGAGACTGGGCCGGAGTACAGGGAAAGTGGGAGTAGATGGGCGGAAACACGGAGGACACTGAGTAGGGTTAACTTACACAGCAGTGGAATAGTAGACGGGTGGAGACACTAGAGCAGGGGCGGAGACTAGGTATGGCTCGGGGAGAAGACTCGGGACCCATAGACCTTCAGAATAGGGGGCGGGACACCCTTGTCTGATTGACTGCGGCCAGCTCTACATTTAAAAAATGCCGCCGCCGCGGTCTGTCTCCATGACTACCCAACCTCCTCCTAACTCTGATGCCTTACTAAGCGGCAGGAGGTGGGAGAGCGGGCAGCGGTCGTGCAGGTGTTGCTGGCAGATGGTGCGCCCACAGTACAGTTGTGCTGTGTGCAAGGCACCACTGGCCCACACCTAGTAACAGCCCTGATGTTAGTACATAGCATCGCTGTCATGGACCCCAAGGAATATTAATACATCTCGCTGTAAGAGAGGAGTGCCAGTATCGCACACTGTTGTGTATTTTTATATGCTTTGTGAAGTTGGTGTTTCCTTCTGTTTGTGCTTTCTCCTCTATTGTGCATATTCTAGTTTTTCTCGAACCCTAATGTACTGGTGATTGTTTAAAAGAAAAAACCATTCATTTTATTTTAACTTTCTTGAAATTTTAATGAAAAATATTTGTTACTATGTTTAGGAGATTGTCTAGGGGTGCGAGGGGGGGGGGCATAGCAATGCACCTGGCCCCATAGCAATGCATGCTAATATGGACGAGATTGTCCATATTGGCATGCATGTATAAGCTACCTGGCACCATCGATGGTGGCCGCGCATCATTCATCGTTAGTGAACGAGATCGTTCATATCTTTCAGTGTTATCGCTTAATGTGTAGCGCCTATACTGATATTTTCTTGAAGACAAAAACAATATTTTGTGTGGACAATGCACAAATAATACAAGAGGCAATTATTTTTGGCACATGTCACCACAACTGTATGTATGTATATAGCAAATGAGAGTATGATCATTATTACATTTTATTTAGAAGGCGCAACAAATGGTCTACATCGCCATACATACGGCAGACATTAGAACAATACAGGGTACACAGAGCTTAACATTACAGTAAAAGGAGTAGTCTTCTTACTACTGGGGGCAGGCAAACACTGGAAGAGATAAACAGTAATGAGCGAGAGGAGATGCAGGTATAGACATTTGTTACATACGAGAGGGCTGTAATTGAAGTTTGAGAGACGAGGGTTGTGAGAGCAGGAGGGAAGAGAGCCCTGCTCCAAGGAGCTTACAATCTAGGGGGTGGGGTGAGAGAGACAGGTGACACGAGGAACGAAAGGTGACCTGACGGTAGGAAGTAAGCGAGGCATAGATGGCCAACGCATGAGCTAGTAGGTTGGGAGAGTGGCCTCAAAACTAGGTTATGTGAAAAGGTATATTTTGACGACCAGGTGGGTTTTCAATGCCCATTTGAAGCTTTGGAAGGTCCGGGAGAGTCTAATAGAACGAGGGAGCTTATTTTAGTGAAGGGGGGGGGGGCAGAATGGGTAAAATCTTGGAGGCAGTGACCAGGGTAGAGGAGAGGTGATTGTCATTAGCTGACTGGAGAGGGCTTTAGGGAGATGAGGTTGGAGATGTAGGGAGCAGTGGAGTTAGAGAAGGCCTTGTACGTGAGTGAGGGTGAGGCGTGCGAAGAGGATTCTGTAGTGGAATGGGAGCCAGTGCAGGTTTTGTAGAAGGGGAATGGCAGATATGGAGCAGTGGGAGAGGAAGATAAGTCTAGCTGCGGAGTTGAGAACAGATCAGAGTGGAGTAAGATTGGAACATGGGAGGCCAGTGAGGAGAATGTTGCAATAGTTGAGCTGTGAGATGACCAGTGAGTGGATAATGAGTTTAGTCACATTCTGGGAGAGGAACGGCCTGATCCGAGTGATGTTGCATAGCTGGAACCAATAGGATTGAGCCAGAAACTGAACATGGGATGTGAAAGAAAGGGAGGAGTGAAGAGTGACACCCAGTTGGAGAACAGGGAGGATGATGGGGTTAACAGTGACAGAGATATTAGGGAAGGTGGAGAACCTGGATGAGGAAAAGATGATGAGTTCGGTTTTGTCCATGGTGCGCTTCAGGGAGCACTCAGACATCCAGGAGGAGATGGCGGAGAGGCAGCTAACTGAAAGAGGACAGAGGGGGAGAAGTACAGTTGTGTATCGTCGGCATAGAGGTGGTATTGAAAGCCGAAGGAGCTTCTAAGTGCACCCAGGGAAGAGCTGTACAGGGACAGAGCCCTGTGGGACACTAAGTAGGAGTGGTTAGTGAGGTAAGAGGCGAACCAGGCAAGGACAGTGCTGGAGAGGCCAACGGTCTGGAGGGTGTGGAGGAGGAGAGGATAATCCAGTGCCAAAATAGCAGAGAGGTTCAGGAGGGATGAGCAGAGAGAAGTGACCCCTGGATTTGGCCAAAAACAGGTCATTGGTGATTTTGACAAGTTTCAGTGGAGTATAGTGAGCAAAAACCAGATTGAAGAGGATCAAGGATTGAGTTGCCAGAGAGGTAGCTGGTGATCTTGCTGTATACTAGCCTCTGAAGTAATGTGGAAGCAAATGGGAGAAAAGAGATGGGGTGGTATCTAGCAGGTGAGGAAGGGTCAAAGTTGGGTTGCTACAAGAGCATGTTTGAATGGTGGAGGAAGATGCTGGTAGAGTGATAGGTTGAAGAGATAAGCAGGGTGGAAGCAGGCAGTGGGGGAGAGGGAGTGGATGAGGTAGGAAGGGAGGGGGTCCAGGGTGTAAGTGGATGGGGAAAGGATGAGGGAGTGGACTTCCCTGTCTGTGGTGAGGCAGAAGGAACACAAGGTGGGATGGGTAGAAGGAGAGGATGGTGGGGGCAGCAGGGTGGATGTGGGGAGCTGGGAGGATATTTTATGATTGATTGCTTCAATTTCAGTGATATTGAGGGGGGCCGAAGAAGAGTATTAAAAGTATCAAAGAGGTGGTGGTGGGGACTGGAGGACTAGGAAGAGATAAGTGATTGGAAAAAGGATTGCTTTGCAAGTGAGAGGACAGATCTGTAGGAAGAGAAAATTAACTTGAAATGGAAGTCCCCAAGAGAGTGAGATTTTCTCCAGAGAAGCTTGGCAGTGCATGAGCATTTTTGCATGAAATGGGTCAGTTTGGAGTGCCAGAGTTTGGGTTTAGAATGGTGGAGGGGGACAGAGGAGATGGGGGCAACAAAATTGAGTGCAGTGGCAAGAGTGGAGTTATAGAAGGAGGCCACCTGTTTGGGACACGTCGTGGTGGATAGAAGAGAAAGGAATGCATAGAGGGAGGATAGGATAGAGGGATCAAGAGACCTAAGATTGCATCTGGTGACGGTGGGTCTGGGTGTTGGAGGGAGAGGGTAAAACAGATTAGAGTGCCATTGGCACTTTAAGAGTTTGAGAGTGTGGGCTGGCTCCTCCCTCTATGCCCCTCCTACCAGACTCGGTCTAGAAACTGTGCCTGAGGAGACGGACATCTTCGAGAGAAGGATTATACAGATAGTGTTGAGATTCATACCAGCTCACACATACAAGGCACAGCAAGCTAATGAGCTTGAAAAACTTAAGCAACAGCTGAAACATTACTTACCCAGTAATAATGCAGTACATAACGAACAACAGAGTTGTACTGAAACAGATAACAACTGCGGGAAAACGAAGCACTGGGCGGGCGCCCAATATCCTCTACGGACTACGAGAAAAGGATTTACCGGTAGGTAATTAAAATCCTATTTTCTCTTATGTCCTAGAACAGTGATGGCTAACCTTGACACTCCAGCTGTTGTTGAACTACACATCCCAGCATGCCCTGCTACAGTTTTGCTATTTGGCCATGCTAAAACTGATGCAGGGCATGCTGGTATGTGTAGTTCAACAACAGCTGGAGTGTCAAGGTTAGCCATCACTGTCCTAGAGGATGCTGGGGTCCACATTAGTACCATGGGGATGTACCAAAGCTCCCAGAACAGGAGGGAGAGCGCGGAGGCTCCTAAAAAAACTGATTGACTGAACTTCAGATCATCAGAGGCCAAAGTATCGAACTTGTAGAACTTTGCAAACGTGTTCGACCCAGACCAAGTAGCTGCTCGGCAGAGTTGTAATGCCGAGACACCCCGGGCAGCCGCCCAGGAAGACCCCACCTTACGAGTAGAGTGGGCCCTAACAGACTTAGGACACGGCAATCCCCCCCATAGAATATGCATGCTGGATAGTGAACCTGATCCAGCGAGAGATAGTCTACTTAGAAGCAGGACACCCAATTTTCTTGGGATCATATAGGACAAAAAGAGAGTCCGATTTTCTGTGACGAGCAGTCCTCTTCACATAAATCTTCAGAGCCCGTACCACATCTAAGGACTTAGATAAAATTGAGGAGTCAATAGCAACTGGTACCACAATAGGTTGGTTGATATGAAATGCCGACACAACCTACGGAAGAAACTGCTGACGTGTACGGAGCTCAGCTCTATCTTCATGGAAGATCAAGTAGGGGCTCTTACAAGACAAAGCCCCCAACTCCGACACACGTTTAGCAGAAGCTAAGGCCAACAAAGTGACAGCCTTCCACATAAGAAACTGACCTCTACCTCTTGCAGAGGCTCAAACCAGTCAGACTGGAGAAACTGCAACACCACGTTAAGATCCCGTAGGCGGTACAAAGGGAGGCTGGATGTGCAGAACTCCCTTCAAAAAGGACTGAACCTCAGGGAGGGCAGTTAATTGTTTCTGGAAGAAAATGGATATGGCCGAAATCTGGACCTTCACAGATCCCAACCTCAGGCCCATATCCACTCCTGCCTGCAGGAAGAGGAGAAACCGTCCCAGTTGAAACTCCACTGTAGGAAACCTCTTGGACTCACACCAAGGGGGTAATTCTGAGTTGATCGCAGCAGGAACTTTGTTAGCAGTTGGGCAAAACCATGTGCACTGCAGGGGAGGCAGATATAACGTGCAGAGTCTTACGATCAGCTGGCTCTTTCCAGGCGGTAGATCCCAGAACAGACAACACCACCTTTTTTGAAAGTCTGGATACTGACGCGTCAACAATAGGCGGGTTTTCCCTTTTTTTTCCTATCCTCAACAGGGAAAGGAAACACCACCTGAACCCTGTTAGGGATCTGGAATTTTTTCTCAGGGTTTTCCCAAGCCTTTTCAAAAATAGCATTTAATTCCTTTGACGCAGGGAAGGTTAGCGAGGCTTTCTTATTGTCAGTGAAGTAAGCCTCCTCAACCTGCTCAGGTGTTGTATCAGTAATATTCAACACATCCCTAATAGCCTCTATCATCAACTGCACCCCTTTAGTAAGAGATGCTGTCCCCCGTACCCCGTCATCACAGTCAGAATCTGTATCGGTGTCATCCTACATAAATTGTGCTAAAGGACGCTTATGGGAGTACACAGCGGGGGGACCGGAGGCACCAGAACTGGGCCAGACTGCCATATTCTGCAGCACCTGGGTAGCAGATTCATTTTGTGCAACCCTCTGTGAAATCTGAGAAATCATATTTTTGATAGAGGATAACCATTCCGGCTCCCTTGCTGGAATCCGTGCTAAATCAGTGCAATCCCGATTACATGGAATGGGATCATCTTGAGAGGACAAATCCTCTGCAGCATATGACACAGAGTCCCTAGACATTGCTATTGGTGACCACACACACACACACACACACACACAGGATACAGAGTTTCTCCCCAAGAATGGCAAGAGAGACACAGAGATTGGAGCCAACCCACACACAGCACTTTTATACATATAAGGGAGACCCCTTATGAGCGCTGTGTACCTTAATAGGTTACACAGCCGTTTTGCAGCCTCCTCCCCCTTCTAAAACCCCCTCGTACCATGAGATAGCTGGAGATTGCTGTGGAGGGACTTGCTTCTGTCCTGTACAGCGCTGTGCAGGCAGGAAAATGGCGCTGAACGCTGCTGGGTCCGCTCTGAGGAGAAGCTCCACCCCCAAAATGGCACTGTCTTCCCGCTCTTCATAGGATTATACTGGTCTGAGGATTGATGCTGGCTGAGATACAGGGACCCCGACAGGCTGAGTGACCAGTGTAGGGTGCAGGCACTGGCTCAGGGCGCCCCTCACAGCGCCGCACAATGTACCGCTGAGCCTCCCGGATCGGTTAATACTACGCTCCTACCATCTTCACACTTGCTAGGGGGGTCAGTGTCTCACTTGCCACAATCTTCAGCTCTGCAAGGGGGTGGCGGCATGCTGCTGGGGTGAGCGATCCCCTGTGGCAGGGAATGATCTATCCCCTCTGGAGCTCAGTGTCCAGTCAGCGGAGACAGTGGCTCAGACCCCGCAGGGCGGACACTGCTCCCCCTAAGTCCCACGCTGCAGGGAGGTTGTTGCCAGCAGCCTCCCTGTAAAACAATAAACTCTAAAAAATAACTTTTACTAAGGAAACTCTGGAGAGCTCCCCTAGCTGTGACCGGCTCCTCCGGGACACATTTTCTAAACTGAGTCTGGTAGGAGGGGCATAGAGGGAGAAGACAGCCCACACTCTCAAACGCTTAAAGTGCCAATGGCTCCTGATGGACCCGTCTATACCCTATGGTACTAATGTGGACCCCAGCATCCTCTAGGACGTAAGAGAAAGAGAGTAGATGATGGTCAGTGAGGGGGAAGGGCTAGTTAGAGTAGTCAGATATATTACACCGGTGGGTGAAAACAAGATCAAGGGAGTGGCCAAGACTGTGAGTTGGGGTAGAGGTCCATTGAGATAGGCCAAAGGAGGAAGAGAGGGCAAGAAGATTAGTGGATGCTGGTTTAGTGATGTCAATAGGGATGTTAAAGTCACCAAGGATGATAGAGGGGAGGTCAGAGGAGAGGAAGTGGTGAAGCCAGGCAGAAAAGTTGTTGAGGAATGGGGAAGAGTGGCTGGGTTGGTCAGTAGATGACTACCACATGGAAGTGAATGGGGTAGAAGAGGTAGAGTGGACCTCAATGGTGGAGAAAATGAGGGAGGGTTTGGGCAGGAGGACGCGAAAAGTGCAGTTTGGGGAGAGGAGGTTTCCCACTCCGCCACCTTGGACGTTGTCAGGTCTGACAGAGTGGGTGAAGGACAAGCTCCCATAGGAGAGAGCAGCAGGGAAAGGTGGAGTCAGAGGAGGAGAACCAGGTTTCCATGATGGCGAGAAAAAGTTAAGAGTGGGAGATGAAAAGGTCGTGGATAGCGATCAGCTTGTTGCAGATTGATCTGGCATTTCAGAGTGCATAGAAGAAGGGACAGGGGAGATGTTGATCATGTTGGTTAAATTGTGGGTGTGGGGGGGGGGTCGGGACCTGGGGGTGGCGTGAGAGCTGGCAGAGTAGAAGGTATAGGAGCCATTACTGGTGATCAGAGGAAGATTGTGAGAATGTAGAGGGTGAAAATAGTAGCAAAGGTTAAAATGAGGTGTACTAAAAGCAATAACTCATTAGTGATTTTTTTGAAGAACAGAAAGCAATGGTTGTGATCATTGAGATTTCCAGAGAAGAGAGTACTGTAAGGGGTGTCCAGGTTGAGCATCCAGTAGCTGTTGGAGGTAGTGTTGTTTGTTGATAGTCTGTTTGGTGGAGGTATAGAAGTAGGTGCATTGCTCATCTGGGTTTCTTCTGTTTATCTCCGGTATATCTCCATAATTCATTTTGAAATTCCATCACACTTTACAGTAACACACTTAGCTCTGAGCTCTGTGTATTCATAAATGGCAGTAACATTGTTACTGATAATGTCAATATTATCTTAAACCATAAAGCTATACCTCTAGATACACTTTTACCGTGGAGCCGCTATGGCCGCCAGACTGAATACATGCGCTTCGCACTTTGTACGCTATTTGCGTAGAGTCCCGTACGTGGTACGTACTTGGCGTACACACGCCGCGCTGAGTGTACAGAGTACGCACAGCGTGCGCACACACAATTGATAACCTTTAAACCTTGTTAGTGTTACAATGTAATGATATGATCACACCTTAAACCCTTAGCAGCAAAGTACTGCAATGATGTTGTACCTTAAACCTTAAGTAGCGCTGACGGTATAAAGTACCCGCAGTGCGTACACCTTTATCAATACTTATACACCTTATACAGTTAAATACGCTTTAGACCCTTGCAGGAAAGTGAAGACACAACACTGATTTGTAGTTGAAACCACAGGGTTCTAAGGCCACCGCGGATTATTTCAAAAGGTAAAACAGTACAAATCATACACTACAGGCTAACAAGATAAATCTAGACAGAATAATGGCTACAGAGAATGTACATACGTGAGAATGTTCGCAAGCACAACCCGGCCGGTCCTCTGCTTGTCAGGTAGAAAGCGTTCAGAGTCTTCTGACCAGCCAGGCAGCAACTGGCTTTTTATACACAACTTACATACATAATACAATGGTCACTGTAATCTCATTGTCCATTGGACACTGAGATGTGTCTTTTCATTACAGGAGAGGTCATAGGTTGATTTGAAAGATGGGCGATGTCTTTCCCCAACTGCTCTGGTGGGTGGTATCCACTGGATTCCCGCCGCATACATAATATACAGTAAATACAGTTAATATCTATATTCTACTTCTGCACATAACTATATGCTGGAACATGCGATCTTTCTCTAACCAATACCGGAATGTTACCCTTAAAATACCCTACAGCTGGATACTAGACATCACCTTCTAACCTTTACCTGACCCTTCCTATCATGCAAAGGCGAATCCCTTAGTCCTGGATCTGTTTAAACTATTGATACTCGCTGATGTGGTGCAAGGGAACTATGTGTACGAAATGCACTATTTGGGTTAAATATGTAATGTTCTATTAACCCTCTACGCCAGTGATTTTCAACCTTTTTTCTCTGACGTCCTAAGTGGATGCTGGGGACTCCGTCAGGACCATGGGGATAAGCGGCTCCGCAGGAGACAGGGCACAAAAGTAAAAGCTTTAGGACTAGGTGGTGTGCACTGGCTCCTCCCCCTATGACCCTGCTCCAAGCCTCAGTTAGATTTTTGTGCCCGGCCGAGAAGGGTGCAATCTAGGTGGCTCTCCTGAGCTGCTTAGAGTAAAAGTTAGATATTCCAAAATCGCAGCTGATCCCGACGACACGTCTGCTGTTCCTAGGGATGATTCTGGACACAGTCCAGTAAAAGCTGTTTCTCCCGGAGGAGAAAGCCAGGGAGTTATCCGAGCTAGTCAGGAACCTCCTAAAACCAGGAAAAGTGTCAGTGCATCATTGCAAAAGGGTCCTGGGAAAAATGGTGGCTTCCTACGAAGCGATTCCATTCGGCAGATTTCACGCAAGAATTTTTCAGTGGGATCTGCTGGACAAATGGTCCGGATCGCATCTTCAGATGCATCAGCGGATAGCCCTGTCTCCAAGGACAAGGGTGTCTCTTCTGTGGTGGCTGCAGAGTGCTCATCTATTAGAGGGCCGCAGATTCGGCATTCAGGACTGGGTCCTGGTGACCACGGATGCCAGCCTGAGGGACTGGGGAGCAGTCACACAGGGAAGAAATTTCCAGGGAGTGTGGTCAAGTCTGGAGACTTCACTTCACATAAATATACTGGAGCTAAGGGAAATTTACAATGCTCTAAGCCTAGCAAGACCTCTGCTTCAAGGTCAACCGGTGCTGATCCAGTCGGACAACATCACGGCAGTCGCCCACGTAAACAGACAGGGCGGCACAAGAAGCAGGAGGGCAATGGCAGAAGCTGCAAGGATTCTTCACTGGGCGGAAAATCATGTGCTAGCACTGTCAGCAGTGTTCATTCCGGGAGTGGACAACTGGGAAGCAGACTTCCTCAGCAGGCACGACCTCCACCCGGGAGAGTGGGGACTTCATACGGAAGTCTTCCACATGATTGTGAACCGTTGGGAAAAACCAAAGGTGGACATGATGGCGTCCCGCCTCAACAAAAAACTGGACAGGTATTGCGCCAGGTCAAGGGACCCTCAGGCAATAGCTGTGGACGCTCTGGTAACACCGTGGGTGTACCAGTCAGTGTATGTGTTCCCTCCTCTGCCTCTCATACCCAAGGTACTGAGAATTATAAGACGGAGAGGAGTAAGAACTATACTCGTGGCTCCGGATTGGCCAAGAAGGACTTGGTACCCGGAACTTCAAGAGATGCTCACAGAGGACCCATGGCCTCTGCCGCTAAGAAGGGACTTGCTTCAGCAAGAACCCTGTCTGTTCCAAGACTTACCGCGGCTGCGTTTGACGGCATGGCGGTTGAACGCCGGATCCTAAAGGAAAAAGGCATTCCGGAAGAGGTCATCCCTACCCTGGTCAGAGCCAGAAAGGAGGTGACCGCACAACATTATCACCGCATTTGGCGAAAATATGTTGCGTGGTGTGAGGCCAGGAGGGCCCCCACGGAGGAATTTCAACTCGGTCGATTCCTGCATTTCCTGCAAACAGGAGTGTCTATGGGCCTCAAATTGGGGTCCATTAAGGTTCAAATTTCGGCCCTGTCGATTTTCTTCCAGAAAGAATTGGCTTCAGTTCCTGAAGTCCAGACGTTTGTCAAGGGAGTACTGCATATACAACCCCCTTTTGTGCCTCCAGTGGCACCGTGGGATCTCAACGTAGTTCTGGGATTCCTCAAATCACATTGGTTTGAACCGCTCAAATCTGTGGATTTAAAATATCTCAGATGGAAAGTGACCATGCTGTTGGCCCTGGCCTCGGCCAGGCGAGTGTCAGAATTGGCGGCTTTGTCTCACAAAAGCCCATATCTGATTTTCCATTCGGACAGGGCAGAACTGCGGACTCGTCCCCAGTTTCTTCCTAAGGTGGTGTCAGCGTTTCACCTGAACCAACCTATTGTGGTGCCTGCGGCTACTAGAGATTTGGAGGACTCCAAGTTGCTAGACGTTGTCAGGGCCCTGAAAATATATGTTTCCAGGACGGCTGGAGTCAGGAAAACTGACTCGCTGTTTATCCTGTATGCACCCAACAAGCTGGGTGCTCCTGCTTCTAAGCAGACGATTGCTCGTTGGATTTGTAGTACAATTCAGCTTGCACATTCTGTGGCAGGCCTGCCACAGCCAAAATCTGTAAATGCCCATTCCACAAGGAAGGTGGGCTCATCTTGGGCGGCTGCCCGAGGGGTCTCGGCTTTACAACTTTGCCGAGCTGCTACTTGGTCAGGGGCAAACACGTTTGCAAAATTCTACAAATTTGATACCCTGGCTGAGGAGGACCTGGAGTTCTCTCATTCGGTGCTGCAGAGTCATCCGCACTCTCCCGCCCGTTTGGGAGCTTTGGTATAATCACCATGGTCCTGACTGAGTCCCCAGCATCCACTTAGGACGTCAGAGAAAATAAGAATTTACTTACCGATAATTCTATTTCTCGTAGTCCGTAGTGGATGCTGGGCGCCCATCCCAAGTGCGGATTGTCTGCAATACTTGTACATAGTTATTGTTACAAAAATCGGGTTATTATTGTTGTGAGCCATCTTTTCAGAGGCTCCTCCGTTATCATGCTGTTAACTGGGTTCAGATCACAGGTTGTACAGTGTGATTGGTGTGGCTGGTATGAGTCTTACCCGGGATTCAAAATCCTTCCTTATTGTACGCTCGTCCGGGCACAGTATCCTAACTGAGGCTTGGAGGAGGGTCATAGGGGGAGGAGCCAGTGCACACCACCTAGTCCTAAAGCTTTTACTTTTGTGCCCTGTCTCCTGCGGAGCCGCTTTATCCCCATGGTCCTGACGGAGTCCCCAGCATCCACTACGGACTACGAGAAATAGAATTATCGGTAAGTAAATTCTTATTATTACGTGCGACACACCAAACAATATTTTAAAATTGCCAAGGCACACCATCAGTGTGCAGAAACCCCCCCAAAAAAACACACATTGGCCCTCACCATAAAAAAAATCCACACATACATTGGCCTACACAGAAAAAACAATCACATTGCTCCCCACATAAATCATGTTGCTCCCTATATAAATCCTATTGCTCTCCACATAAATCAATCACATTGCTCCCCACATAAATCCTATTGTTCCCCATAGGAGAAAAATAACAAATATGAGCCCCTTCCTGTCAGCTTTCCTCCTCTCTGGCGGGGGTTCATAGTGGAGTACTGCGAATACTGAGCAGTGGGCGGTCGTGCAGGTGTGGATGTGGGTGGGCAAGGAAAGTTGTGTATGGAGGCAGGAACTGGAAGATGTGTATGCAGGCGGGTGGGCTGGCTGGGTGGTGAGATGCGACGCCCGTGACCTATGATATCATATTGCTGTGTCTTCAAGGCATAGGTCACAGCCGGAGCATGACTGATCCTCTAAGAAGAGCCTGGGCCAACAGTTTACTCTGAAGGTGCAGGAAGCTGCTCTGGCTCCGCGGCACACCTTGCAACTGGTCGCGGCATACTAGTGTGCCACGGCACACTGGTTGAAAAAGCCTGCTCTACGCGCTCACAAACTCCGCCGTAAATACCCATACCACGCGCATGATCGCAGGAGCGATCCTACGTAAATTGCGGATATGTGCACGCACGGCGGACTGAGTGCACGCGCAGCGGGCTTGTGCATGGGGTTAGTACAGGGTATATGCATTACAATATTTTTCGACGTTGACATTACACAGCCGGTACCATGTATAATATGGGTAAGAACAGGGCCGAAACTATAATTTCTGTCACCCGGGGCAAAGCAGCAAAGTGTCACCCCCCCTCCTCCCGTCGATATTCATAATGTTGACAGCAGAATGTCAACATGATTCAACGTGTCGACATCATCAGAATGCCAATGGATAGGCAACACTGGGAGGGTCAGGATTGGGCTGCAGGCGCGGTTAGGGTTAGGCTGTGTGTGGGGGGGAGGGGGGTTAGATTTATATGACTGCTTAACCATTAGGGACATTAAGTTGACATTCTCATGTCAACATGTGGTCTGGTAGGCATAAATGTTGACATGCTGTGTATAACATGCCAGCCTAATGCATGCAGACATGACAAATTGTCATTATGAACCACTGTACAGGTAGACTGCGTATCAGTTGAGAATGCTACACCTACAGCATGTGTGTACAGGTGTGTACATCCATACTCTATTCTACTGACATGCCAATTTTCTGCCTCTCCAGGGAAAGAATAGAACAATACTGATAAAATTAAATACTAGCACATTTTATTTAAATTTACTGTAAAACACCCGATGCCAAAATAATTAAATGGGTCCAAAAGAATGCAGAGCAAACGCCAGATGCCCAGTGCCCATTAGCCACCAAAAGTGTTGAAATCATTTTTAGTGAGCTCAATGTTTGCTGGTGTTCCTAGATCGTAAAGGGGTTTATTAATAAATTCAATAGATGTTATCTGAAATAGCATTTACTCACTGTCTGACTTTACAGCAGGTCATCCTGTCAGCAGTGAGATTTACAGCCACGCAGTGCAGCCACAGGCAGCCTGGCCAGAGCGTGCACACAGGAGCATTAGCAGCTCGGCACTCAATAGTTACAGACTGTCACAGACATCATAATCAATCCATGAGCTCTGATCCCGGCAAAGCACTGCAGCATCCACGTAGCGGGATGGGGGGGGGGGTTTCAGAGTGATCACAGCACCCCCATCCATCCAGCGCCCGGGTCACATGCCCCCCTAGCCCCCCCCCTAGTTGCGGCCCTGGTAAGACCATTCATAGACATATTTGTCTTCTGTTACAGCATAAATAATTACTGACAGTGAACTGTAACGAGCCCAGAGTGTCAGCATAGGCTCAGCAGGGAAGCATGTGTGTTATTACAGGAACCATTCTGGTTTAGCGGGTGGCTGTAGGTCCTATTATCCCACCTGCAAGAGGACTAGAATATTGTGCATACTTAGTGGTGCTGGAGGTCAAGCATCAGCTTATATTGTAATTGGGACTTATTTTCTACTTTACAGGCTAGCTTACTGCGGAGAGCGGATGTGCAGGAACATACATACACAGGGAAACACACAAGCGTGGTAAATAATGACTATAGTCCTGGGGTCTCCTCACCCATGATATAACACACATGTGACACATAATGACTATAGTCCTGGGCTCTCCTCACCCATGATATAACACACAAACGTGGCACATAATGACTATAATCCTGGGGTCTCCTCACCCATGATATAACACAAGTGTGGCACATAATGACTATAGTCCTGGGGTCTCCTCACCCATGGTATAACACACAAGCATGGCACATAATGACTATAGTCCTGGCGTCTCCTCACCCATGATATAACACACAAGCATGGTACATAATGACTATAGTCCTGGGGTCTCCTCATCCATGATATAACATACAAACGTGACACATAATGACTATAGTCCTGGGGTCTCCTCATTCATGATATAACACACAAATGTGACACATAATGACTATAGTCCTGGGGTCTCCTCACACATGATATAACACACAAACGTGACACGTAATGACTATAGTCCTGGGCTCTCCTCACCCATGATATAACACACAAACGTGACACATAATGACTATAGTCTTGGGGTCTCCTCACCCATGATATAACACACAAATGTGACACATAATGACTATAGTCCTGGCGTCTCCTCACCCATGATATAACACAAGTGTGGCACATAATGACTATAGTCCTGGGGTCTCCTCACCCATAATATAACACAAATGTGACACATAATGACTATAGTCCTGGGGTCTCCTCACCCATGATATAACACACAAATGTGACACAATGACTATAGTCCTGGCGTCTCCTCACCCATGATATAACACAAGTGTGGCACATAATGACTATAGTCCTGGGGTCTCCTCACCCATAATATAACACAAACGTGGCACATAATGACTATAGTCCTGGCGTCTCCTCACCCATGATTTAACACCAGTATGGCACATAATGACTATAGTCCTAGAGTCTCCTCACCCATGATATAACACACAAATGTGGCACATAATGACTATAGTCCTGGCGTCTCCTCACCCATGATATAACACACAAGCGTGGCACATAATGACTATAGTCCTGGGGTCTCCTCACCCATGATATAACACACAAATGTGACACATAATGACTATAGTCCTGGCGTCTCCTCACCCATGATATAACACACAAATGTGGCACATAATGACTATAGTCCTGGGGTCTCCTCATCCATGGTATAACACACAAATGTGGCACATAATGACTATAGTCCTGGGGTCTCCTCACCCATGATGTAACACACAAATGTGACACATAATGACTATAGTCCTGGGGTCTCCTCACCCATGGTATAACACACAAATGTGGCACATAATGACTATAGTCCTGGGGTCTCCTCATCCATGGTATAACACACAAATGTGGCACATAATGACTATAGTCCTGGGGTCTCCTCACCCATGATATAACACAAATGTGACACATAATGACTATAGTCCTGGGGTCTCCTCATCCATGATATAACACACAAATGTGACACATAATGACTATAGTCCTGGGGTCTCCTCATCCATGATATAACACAAATGTGACACATAATGACTATAGTCCTGGGGTCTCCTCACCCATGATATAACACACAAATGTGACACATAATGACTATAGTCCTGGGGTCTCCTCACCCATGATATAACACACAAATGTGACACATAATGACTATAGTCCTGGGGTCTCCTCACCCATGATATAACACACAAATGTGACACATAATGACTATAGTCCTGGGTTCTCCTCACCCATGATATAACACACAAATGTGGCACATAATGACTATAGTCCTGGGCTCTCCTCACCCATGATATAACACAAACGTGTCACACAATGACTATAGTCCTGGGGTCTCCTCACCCATGATATAACACAAACGTGTCACACAATGACTATAGTCCTGGGGTCTCCTCATCCATGATATAACACACAAACGTGACACATAATGACTATAGTCCTGGGGTCTCCTCACCCATAATATAACACAAACGTGGCACATAATGACTATAGTCCTGGGGTCTCCTCACCCATGATATAACACACAAACGTGACACATAATGTCTATGGTCCTGGGGTCTCCTCACCCATAATATAACACAAACGTGGCACATAATGACTATAGTCCTGGGGTCTCCTCACCCATGATATAACACACAAACGTGACACATAATGACTATAGTCCTGGGGTCTCCTCACCCATGATATTTCACACACGTGACACATAATGACTATAGTCCTGGGGTCTCCTCACCCATGATATAACACACAAATGTGACACATAATGACTATAGTCCTGGGTTCTCCTCACCCATGATATAACACAAACGTGTCACACAATGACTATAGTCCTGGGGTCTCCTCACCCATGATATAACACACAAACGTGACACATAATGACTATAGTCCTGGGGTCTCCTCACCCATAATATAACACAAACGTGGCACATAATGACTATAGTCCTGGGGTCTCCTCACCCATGATATTTCACACACGTGACACATAATGACTATAGTCCTGGGGTCTCCTCACCCATGATATAACACACAAACGTGACACATAATGACTATAGTCCTGGGGTCTCCTCACCCATAATATAACACAAACGTGGCACATAATGACTATAGTCCTGGAGTCTCCTCACCCATGATATAACACACAAACGTGACACATAATGACTATAGTCCTGGGGTCTCCTCACCCATGATATTTCACACACGTGACACATAATGACTATAGTCCTGGGGTCTCCTCACCCATGATATAACACACAAATGTGACACATAATGACTATAGTCCTGGGGTCTCCTCACAATCACCTACAGCAGAGGTTCTCAATCGCGGTCCTCAAGGCACTCCAATGGACCAGGTGTTAAGTTTATCCATGCTTGGCCACAGGCACCTCAGTCAATTTGATTTTACCATCTGTGCTGGGGCTTGGATATACTTAAAACATGGGCCCTCATTCCGAGTTGATCGGTCGCAAGGCGATTTTAGCAGAGTTACACACGCTAAGCCGCCGCCTACTGGGAGTGAATCTTAGCTTCTTAAAATTGCGAACGATGTATTCGCAATATTGCGATTACAAACTACTTAGCAATTTCAGAGTAGCTTCTGACTTACTCGGCATCTGCGATCAGTTCAGTGCTTGTCGTTCCTGGTTTGACGTCACAAACACACCCAGCGTTCGCTCAGACACTCCCCCGTTTCTCCGGCCACTCCTGCGTTTTTTCCGGAAACGGTAGCGTTTTTATCCACACGCCCATAAAACGCCGTGTTTCCGCCCAGTAACACCCATTTCCTGTCAATCCCACTACGATCGCCGGAGCGATGAAAAAGCCATGAGTAAAAATACTATCTTCATTGTAAAATTACTTGGCGCAGTCGCAGTGCGAATATTGCGCATGCGTACTAAGCGGATTTTCACTGCGATGCGATGAAAAATACCGAGCGAACGACTCGGAATGAGGGCCATGGACCGTTGGGGTGACTTGAGAACCGCGTTTGAGAACCTCTGGCCTAGAGAAAAATTTAGATGAAATGTATTCCTCAACAAAGTTTTTTTCCATCACTAAATTGTGATGATAATGAAAATAGTAAATTCTTAACAATAATTACAGCAAAATCTGTGGTCATGACTTCAACTATTTATAGCCAAAAGGGAGAAACAAGGTCAGACTTGCAGAAACTTGCAGCTCAACATAAATATCCGGCTCAGTTGTGAGTCCATGAAACACGGACATACTACACAAAATGATATTGTATTCAGAATTTGAATTGTGGAAAAAACAGGATTTTCATTCACCGTAAAATCTTTTCCTCCAAGTCCGTCTGGGGTACGCTGAGCCATAACATCTGGGATTAGTGTAGGTGGCTTCTAAAGTCTGGCACTGATCTGGCTTGCTCCCCGTTAGCAGCACCTCACGAGGAAATGCACACCAAAAAATATAACTTATATAAGAGACTATCTCAGCGTACCCCAGATGGACTAAGAGGAAAAGGTTTTACAGTGAGTAAACATCCTGCTTAATCTTCCATCCACCCGGGGTGGTATGCTAAGCCATTACCTCTGGGGATTTCCCAAAGCGAGCTATTAAGGGGATGGGGAGGGGAGCGTCCATGTTGGCTGCTATCAAAATTTTACAGCAACACTGGTATCCTTTGCTCCAAAGGTATGGAAACAATAAAATTTGGTAAAGGTGTGTACGGATGACCAGGTAGCCGCCTGACACAGCTGCTCCACCAATGCACCATGCAGTACAGCTCAGGAAGCTCCAACTGACCGAGACAAGTGGGACCATAGAGGAGCCGGAACAGGCAGATCTGAGGACACCTTAGTGTGACGTATAGAGGAAATCACCCAACGAGCAATATTGCTCTTAGAGGCTGGCCAGCCACTCTTTGGTGCATCAATCAGAACCAATAAAGAATCTGTACGCTTAAGCGTGGCCGTATGGTCAAGGTAAATACGTAGAGCACTGACCACGTCTAATTGTTCCAATGAAGAATCCTTGTCAAAGAACTAAGAAAAAGCAGACAAGACAATATCCTGATTAATATGGCATGCTGATAGCACCTTCGGCAAAAAGGACCAATTTGTCGGCAAAACCACTATCTAAATGATAAATAATAAGTGGAACGTTACAAGAAAATGCAGCCAGCTCCGAAACCCTCCGGGTGAAGCAATGGGCAAAAGAAAAATGACCTAAGGTAAGGTAGCATAACCCAACAGGATGTAGTTATGTGACTATACCGACGCCATGATCCCGAACAATTGAAAGCCAGACAGTCAGCATGCCGATTAACAGGGACTATTCCCACTTGTGGGTGTCCGCAACACCCACAAAATAGCAATAGAACCTGTAGCGAGTGCAGCGAGCTACCGAGCCCGCATGGGGCTTTGTTTCGGTCACCCCCACCGCCGTCAATCTAAACCTCGGGATCCCGGCGTCGGTATGGTGACCGGCGGCATCCAAAATGCTGGTCATCCATACCCAACCCAACTCAACTGAGTCTACTGGCTCAAAAGGAGCCTCTTTTAATTCCTCCAAAACCAAATTTAAGTCCCACGGGGGAACTGGAGGAACATAAGGAGGTTGAATACGAATAACACATTGTAAAAACGTATGAACCTCTGGAAAGTTGCCAATCCCCTCTGGAAAAGAACTGACAGAGCCAAAACCTGCCCTTTGAAATGAAAGTTGCAGACCTTTTGACAAGCCATCCTGTAGATATGATAAAAGGCATGACACCTGGAAAATCTCCACTGAAAAGCCACGATGTTCACACCAAGAAATATAAATTTACCAAACCCGATGGTAAATCCTGGCAGTAATTAGTTTTCAGGCCTGAATCATGGTGTCAACCACTGACTTTGAAAACCCTTTTGCTCTTAGGATCCTGGTCTCAAGAGCCAAGCTGTCAAAGCCAGCTGAGACAAATCTGGGTGGAGTCACGGACCTTGATGCAGTAGATCTTGTCGTAGAGGAAGAGGGAATGGATCATCGGCCAGCATGTTCCGTAGTAGTGTACCACTGACAATGAGTCCAAACAGGAGTGATTAGGATAACTGGCAGAGCCTCTCGCTGAATCCGCTGTAGGACCCTGAGGAGCATTGAGAGAGGTGGGAACAGGTAACAGAGACGGAAGTTCCAAGGTGTTGTCATGGCGTCCACCAGAACTGCTTGAGGATCCCTTGATTGAGCTCTGTATTGCAGGAGTTTCTTGTTTAGATGAGATGCCATGAGATCGATGTCTGGAGTTCCCCACCTGGATACCAGATCGGCAAACACCTCTGACAGAAGCTCTCACTCGCCTGGATAAACCATGTGACGGCTGAGGAAATCTGCTTCCCAATTGTCCACTCCCATAATATGGACTGCTGAAAATACAGGAACCCAGTGTTCTGCCCAATGGAAAATATAGGTCACTTCTTTCATAGCACGCCAACTGCGAGTGCCGCACTGATGGTTGACATAAGCCACAGCTGTGGCATTGTCCGACTAAATACACACAGGTTGATTCTGAAGAAAGTCCTGTGACTGCCCCATGGCCACAAAAAGATCTTCGACGTGACCCTCTAGGGCAGGGGCGGCCAGACTTTTGGAGTCGGTGATCTACTGTGAAAGCTAAAAAGCTTTTGTGATCTACCTAGGAGGAATGATAGCGCGCGCCGCGCAAAAAAAGGTGCGTGGCATAACAAAAAGTGGGCGTGACATAACAAAAGTGGGCGTGGTATATAAAAAAAAAAAGGACGTAGCCTTGCTGCGCGGAGTGTAATGACTGCCTCACACGAAATAACACATTGGCCCCCACAGGTAAAAACCTCAAACACATATGCCCCCACAGTGCCAGATACACATGCCCCCACAGTGCCATGTGCCCACAGTGCCAGATATGCCCCCACAGTGCCAGATACAGATATGCCCCCACAGCGCCATGCCCCCACAGCGCCAGACATGCCCCCACAGCGCCAGACATGCCCCCACAGTGCCAGACATGCCCCCACAGTGCCAGATACAGATATGCCCCCACAGCGCCATGTGCCCACAGCGCCAGACATGCCCCCACAGTGCCAGATATGCCCCCACAGTGCCAGATATGCCCCCACAGTGCCAGATACAGATATGCCACCATAGCGCCATGTGCCCACAGCGCCAGATATGCCCCCAGAGCACCAGATAACAGATATGCCCCCACAGCGCCAGATTAGATATGCCCCCACAGCGCCAGATTACAGATATGCCCCCACAGAGCCAGATATGCTCCCAGTGCCAGATATGCCCCCACAGTGCCAGATATGCCCCCACAGTGCCATGTGCCTACAGTGCCAGATATGCCCCCACAGCGCCAGATTACAGATATGCCCCCACAGTGCCATGTGCCCGCAGAGCCAGATATGCCCCCAGTGCCACATATGACCCCACAGTGACATATATGCCTCCACAGTGCCAGATACAGATATGCCCCCTCAGCGCCATGTGCCCACAGCGCCAGATATGCCCCCACAGTGCCAGATATGCCCCCAAAGCGCCAGATACAGATATGCCCCCACAGCGCCATGTGCCCACAGCGCCAGATATGCCCCCACAGCGCCAGATTACAGATATGCACCCACAGAGCCAGATATGCTCCCAGTGCCAGATATGCCCCCACAGAGCCAGATATGCTCCCAGTGCCAGATATGCCCCCACAGTGCCAGATATGCCCCCACAGTGCCATGTGCCCACAGTGCCAGATATGCCCCCACAGCGCCAGATTACAGATATGCCCCCACAGTGCCATGTGCCCACAGAGCCAGATATGCCCCCAGTGCTACATGACCCCACAGTGCCAGATATGCCCCCACTGAGCTATGTGCCCACAATGCCAGATATGCCCCCATAAAAGAGCTCACTGTTGGTGTGTGTGGAGAGCGCAGCGCGCGCTTCTCCTGTCTGCCGCTCTGCCTCCTCAGTCTGACTCTGGTCTCCGGCGGTGACGGCAGCGTGTATGGCTCAAATCAGGTGCCGGTCCGCGAGCTCTCATTGGCTAATGAACCGGCACCTGATTTGAGCTATACACTCGGCCGTCACTGCCGCAGACTGAGGAGGCAGAGCGGCAGGCAAGAGAGGCGCGGCTTCGGGTGGCTGGGCGGCGGATCGCGATCGACTGGTCGCATGTTCGCGATCGACCAGTCGATCGCGATCGACTGTTTGGCCACCCCTGCTCTAGGGATTCCTCAGAAAGACTGAAAGGCACCCATTCCCTGTGACCAAATGGACTGGAACCTGGGTAACTTTGGTTTAGGATTAGAGACCGAAAGATATGGGCTCTTTCCTCCTGTTGGCTGGGCAATAATCTTTGCGAGCTCAGAACCAAACAACTCACCCTGAAAAGGGACTGCTTCCAATGTATATTTTATTTCCATATCAGCGTTCCAAGCCCTGAGCCACAGAGACTGCCTGGCTGAATCTGCCAGTGCAGAAACTCGCAACTGCATATACATGGCATCTAGCAGAGAATCCCCCACATAGGTGATATGCTCCACTGAACATAGAGCCTCAGAAAGCTCATCTGATTAAAAGCCCACAACCACCTTAGACTTCCACACATCAACGGCCTTTATTACCAAGGCATTAGCCAAGATAGACCACAGGGATGCCTCTGTTCTTCTATTCGTCGGATCCTTAAGTGCAACCAACTACACTGTTGGAATAACTGTTGCTTTAGCAAACCTCGCCACAGGTGTGTCCACTTTCGCAAGGGACCTCCCATGGTCTAGTGTCCTCATCTGGAAAGGGATACAGGTATTTCAAGTTCCTTGGAGTCTGGAACTTAGAATCCGGTTTAAGCCAGGCCTCCCCCAAATCTTGAAAAAAAGCAGAAAAAACGACACCTGCTTCTTCGAAGCAGTCTTCGCAGCCACTGGATACTGCAACTGCAATATCTCACACTAGAGCTGGACGGAGAGTCCTCTTCCCATGCCAAGGTGTCCTCCCACTCGGCCTCGACTTCTCCCTCCACCTAAGAAGAAGTCTCATAACCTGGATAGTTATCTGGAAGCTCGAGAAGTGCATGTGTGGCACGCTTCAGGTCCAGCAGATGCCACCAATCTATTTAAGGCCATCTCAGCAAGACATTGGCCCATATTCTGAGCCCATAATGGATCCTCCATAGAATCTGGACCCTGTTGCCGCTGAGCGCAAGTAAAAACATCACTTGCTTGTGACTGCCGCATTCTGCTATGGCTTCGGTCATAGCCTTGGCCCATGCAGCCATCCCTGACTCCTAAGTGGAGACAGTGGGACGCAAAACAGCTGGTGCCTCAAAGCAGGCTGTACAAAGCGACTCTAGGCTCCACACACCTTTTTGGAAATTTTTGCCACAACTCCCACAAGACAAAATACACAGCGGACCCTTGCTTGGTCTTGGGGACCTTGTCCGGTTTCCCTGACATAGTCTCAATTAATGCTGCCAAAGCCCTATGCACGGAATAGTGCAGCCACAGGTGTTTAAATGAATGCAGGGTAGGCTCCAAAATGAATAATGACATACAACCAATATTAAACCTAGACAGACTGCGTTTTCTTTCCTTTAGCCAGAATCCAGAATGACTCGTACCTAGAGCAACCTCTGGAACAACACAGGCAATAGCACTGAAGGAGGCAAATATAGAGGTGAAATAAACCAAATCCGTCCACAGACCTTAACATTAGCTAGCGTGCTGGAAGCAGGCTGTATGGGGAAAATGCAGCTTACAGCCAGACGCTATAGCTGCTCCAACCTATCCCCTGCGCCTCCTCAGAAGTGTGTCCGGATACAGTAGAACCCCAGGGAGCAGTGTCTGGTTTGATGGCCCTCCAGAAATATCTTTAGAGTGGGATGAAGGGCTCACACTAGCCCTCCTAAACTACCTGTTCCCACTCTGTCGGTGCTTGACTCCTGCTAACAGGGACTAAGCACCTAGCCAAAATGCAACAAAGAGAAACAAAACCTAACTGAAAGCTAAGGGCTTTTACAAACGTGCCTTATCCCAAGGCACTAAACACTGAACTGAGGGGCTGCTAACGGGGGAGGGAGCTTGCTGTCAAACAGATTAACTGGTTTAGGTCCAGACTCCAGAAGCCACCTATACTAGCGTACCCCAGATGGATGGAACAGGAAATGTGTTTTGAAACACACATGGCCACTCACTGGTAAAATATTTATGTCGGGACATACTGACCTGAACGGTACATTAGTACAACGGTAACTACTCATACCTTGTAAAAATGATCATAACTGTTGGCCATAAATAAAAATATATGGAAATCACAATTAAATAACGACCTGACACCAAAATGTATTTATTTTGGGTCAAATAGACTTGAACAGAACAGCAGGAATAAATTATTTTATCACACTGAAAGATACTGGTTTATCCCGGTAGGTACCAAACTAAAATCCCTGGATGCAACTGTAAATGGCCATTTTGTAGTTTTTCTTCTGCTATGTTTTCTTTTACTTCCCCCCCACCTACAAATATTCTACTTATCATTGGAGCACTACACTAATTGTGACTAACTCCCTCCCCCTCCCTTTTTTTTGTATTTCCCATATTTGTATTATATACACAGGTTGAGTATCCCATATCCAAATACCTGAAATACGGAATATTCCGAAATACGGACTTTTTGAGTGAGAGTGAGATAGTGAAACTTTTGTTTTTTGATGGCTCAATGTACACAAACTTTATTTAATACACACAGTTATTAAAAATATTGTATTAAATGACCTTCAGGCTGTGTGTATAAGGTGTATATGAAACATAAATGAATTGTGTGAATGTACACACACTTTGTTTAATGCACAAAGTTATAAAAAATACTGGCTAAAATTACCTTCAGGCTGTGTGTATAAGGTGTATATAAAACATAAATGCATTCTGTGCTTAGATTTAGGTCCCATCGCCATGATATATCATTATGGGATGCAATTATTCCAAAATACGGAAAAATCCGATATCCAAAATACCTCTGGTCCCAAGCATTTTGGATAAGGGATACTCAACCTGTATATATATATAGATCTATATATATATAGATAGATATATATATATAGATATATAGATATATAGATATATATAGATATATAGATAGATATATATATATATATATATATATATATATATAGATCTGAGTGCACTATAGAAGTTTGTACTGGTAATCACATCAATCTAATTAGCATACAAAACATTTGAGATACTCAGTTTTCAGTATTTATTGCATAAAAAGCTCAGCATAATGTAAAAATCACTGTAGAGTTTTTCAGGTGTTGGTTAATGCAATTCACACCATTATATTACAGTATACATCCGAAATGGACTCGGTGTCATTAACTGACTTATGTTCACAACAAGTGGCAGCAGGTGGTTACAGTACTTGAAAGAACTGACGCGTTTCGTCCCTTTCTGGGACTTCCTCAGCAGGGCCGGTTCTGGGGCTCTGTGCGCCCCGGGCGGCAAGAGGGGGCGTGGCTTCATACAGGGGGCGTGGTCACATGTGGATACAGTACTTGAAAGAACTGACGCGTTTCGTCCCTTTCTGGGACTTCCTCAGCAAGGCCGGTTCTGGGGCTCTGTGCGCCCCGGGCGGCAAGAGAGGGCGTGGCTTCATACAGGGGGCATGGTCATTTACGCCCCCTGTACAGACTGAAATGATGTGCGGTGCGCGATGACGTCATCGCGCACCTCAGAGGACCTCTCCACGAAGGGAAACTAGACACGTACGCATCTAGTTTCCCTTCACAGCGGCCAGTGGCAGCGCACAGCAGCCGTGGATCTTGCCCTGGTGCGGCGCCCTTCGGATGGTGCCCTGTGCCCTCCGGAAGGTGGCGCCCCGGGCAAAAGTCCTGCTTGCCCGTAGCAAGATCCGCTACTGTTCCTCAGGGGTATATGTCAAATGCCAAATGTTTTGAAAATATCCTGAAAGGACATGGACCTCACTGTGTATATCGATAAAAATAGGTATAAAACCAAAATGATTATATGTACGAATAGGCTACTGACATGATTCCACATTTAGAAGAAATCCATGTGGTTAGGAATATGGTCTATGTCACAACTGAGGGCTGGTGACTGTGACTGGAAGCCTCAGTTGCAGGGGCTGATGGGTACCGGAATGTAGGAGGTGCGAGAGGACTTCTGGACATATGTAGAGGCTGTATACCAAATGCCCGAAGGCGTGACCACGACAACTGGAATATCTTTGAGGATATTTATTAAATGAAAAGTCATATAAGGCGCAATGAAATAAATAAAAGTCACCAGTGAGTATAATACAGCTGGTTAGGACCAGTGATCCAGAATGAGTGCAAAAGTTCAGTATTACACTTGGGAGCCCAGGTGAGGTATAACGTGAAGTTGGGAGCAGCAGGTGAACTGTAAATAATACTGGGGTGCTCAGTCAAATAATAAATAAAGCGGGTTCATGGAAAAAGTGTAGGCGAAGCTGGGATTTGCAGGAGAGCTGTAGAAGAAGCTGGAGAATGGCTGCTGGAAAGCCAGAGTTCAGACACAGGTGAATCAGGGCAGACTGTAGAGGGTTAATCACTGGAGAGTTGGGTTACACTGCAGAGTGTAATCACCAGGGAGTCAGGCTGTACTGCAGAGAAAGTCCACAGGAGAACTGCACACTGGAATCACTGAAAACAATTGAAGCACTGACAACCTTCTGGGTGTGGAGACAGCTTATTTATACAGGGTGGCCAGCAGGGATTGGCTGACCATAGCACCTGGGCTCCAGCAGCACTGAGGATTGATGGAATAGTGACATGTGATAGAGTCCATCATGGCTGCACCCACAGACAGGAACAGAAGGGGAATTAACTACTATAGGAATGTGTAAGAATGGCGGTGAAGGCCGCAGTAGCAGAATCACAGTGAAGAGACTTGAGACAATGAGATGCAGCGTGCTGCACGCAGACAGCACAGATGGAATCCAGGCTTGGAACGCTGGGACAGTCTCAGGAGGCATTTGGAAGGTAAATACTGATAAAGAATTACCTGGATCGTGACAGTCTAGTGACCAAACTTATGCTTAGATACAGTCTAGCTCTGACTGTATGGATAGCTGATGAACAACTTAAAATAATAGCCGCTCCACAATTAGAAGACAAAGGTCAGCACATTGTGGTCCTCTCAGAGTTCAGAGTGATGTGTGTGTGTGTGTGTGTGTGTGTGTGTATGTATATATATATATATATATATATATATATACACACACACACACACACACACACACACACACTATATTACATGATTAAATTTGTGGCATTCCATGTGGGTACCACTAATTTTGGCAGCATTAAGACAAAAAGCATGTGTAATTTTAATTTCTGCTTTATTTAAGCGTTTCATTAAAAAGATATTGTATGGTATTGAAATTTATACTTTGATTATTGTTTTATACAGTCTAATCTTTTTTCTTATCTATGTAGAATTTTGATTTGTACAGCTCCATTTATGATCTTTTAAGCCAATGCTAACTCTAGAATATCATCTCTCTAAAAATATTGAGTTGATTTTTGTGTAAAACATCTCCCACATTCAGAGCATCGAAATAGCTTCTAACCTGTGTGACTTCTCTGATGTTCAACAAGCTGTGATTTGTGTATAAAACATTTCCCACATTCAAATCATGAAAAGGACTTCTCACCTATATGACATCTCACATGTCTAACAAGAGTTGATTTGTGTGTAAAACATTTCCCACACTCAGAGCATGGAAAAGGTTTCTCACCTGTGTGAGTTCTCTCATGTTCAATTGCAACTGATTTGTGTGCAAAACATTTCCCACACTCAGAGCATTTAAATGGCCTCTCACCTGTATGACGTCTTTCATGCATAACAAGATGTGATTTGCGTGTGAAACACTGTCCGCACTCAAAGCATAGAAATGGCCTCTCACCTGTGTGGCATCTCTGATGTCTAACTAGATGTGATGCCTGTGTGAAACATTTCCCACATTCAGGACATGGAAATGGCTTTTCACCTGTGTGAGTTCTCTGATGTTCAACAAGCTGTGATTTGTGTATAAAACATTTTCCACATTCAGAACATGGAAATGGCCTCTCACTTCTCTGATGTCTAACAATAGTTGATTTGTGTGCAAAACATTTTCTACACTCAAAGCATGGAAATTGTATCTCCCCAGTGTGAGGTCTCTCGCGTTCAATTAGAGCTGATTTGTGTGAAAAACATTTCCCACACTCAGAGCATGAAAATTGTTTCTCTCCTGTATGACGTCTTTCATGTTCAACAAGCTGTGATTGGTCTAAAAAACATTGTCCACATTCAGAACATAAAAATGGCCTTTCCCTTCTCTGATGTCTAATAAGAGTTGATTTATAGGTAAAACATTTTCCACACTCAAAGCACGGAAATGGTTTCTCACCAGTGTGAATTCTCTCATGTTCAATTAGAGCTGATTTGTGTGAAAAACATTTCCCACACTCAGAGCATGGAAATGGCTTCTCACCTGTATGACGTCTTTCATGTATAATAAGATGTGATTTGCGTGTAAAACACTGTCCACACTCAGAGCATGGAAATGGTTTCTCACCTGTGTGAGTTCTGTCATGTCTAATAAGATCTGATTTTAGTGTAAAACATTTCCCACACTCAGAGCATGGAAATGGCTTCTCACCTGTGTGACTTCTCTCATGTATAACAAGATGTGATTTGCATGTAAAACATTTCCCACACTCATAACATGGATATGGCTTCTCACCTGTCTTTGCTGGCTGATGGGTAATAAGCTTTGTGCTCTGTATAAAACACTTGTCACCTGCAGAACTGGGAAATGTCTTATCAACTCTAAGAACTGTGATAGATGAATCAATAGCAGAGTTATCAGGAGAACATTCCTCATGATTAGATGTAACAGATGATATATCTGCTCTGTGAGGCACTGAATGTATACTTGTTCTCACTGGGTTTTCTTCCGGAGGATCTTGTGTGATATATTTATCTTCTGTTCTACAATCTGGAGATACATTGGGACGTTCAGCCAACATATTTCTTCTGTTACATCCATCTACAGGGAATAAAATACAGTAGTTAATTTGCTATATTTGTTTAACCCCCCTCCCCCCTCCTTACAAATATTCTACTTATATTTGGAGTATTGAACTGATTGTAACTCTCCTCCCCTTTTATTGCAAAATGGAAAAATGTATAAATAGGATTTAAATTATCGGTCAGTAGTATCAATTGTGGATATATGATATTTATACTGAAAGAAAATGTGCGGCTTGAAAATAGCAAATAATATACAGCATCTGGGTATTCCCAGGTGTTCTCCCATCCAAGTACTAGCCTGGCCCAACACTGCCTAGCTTCCAAGATCAGACAGGATTAGGCATAACCTGTGATGTATGGCCATAAGTTAAATGATATGCTTGTATGTTAGGATATGCTTACAATTCCCAGTCAAATTAATATGCCACTTATGAGATAATTTGGAACATAATGTCCAACATAAATATGAGCAAACACTATCAGTCAACTGTAATCGAAAATATAAATGGACACAATGTTACAGACTAGGTAGTACATTCAGCAGCCAGATAGTTAGTTGCACCTGAATGTAGTAATGTAATGAGAAGGGAGAGTTGTCTCAAGGTGAAAATTATATAGTATAGAAAAAAAGCAGGTATTCAGCAGAGGAGAAAAATGGTGCAGGACCACACTATGAGGTGAATGCATGAAGCAGTGATGAGTAGAGAAGTGAGCAAGTTGAGAAGTTACCCATGACAACCAATCAGCATTGAAGTAACATTTATAATTTGCATACTATAAAATTATACAAAGCAGCTGATTGGTTGCCATGGGCAACTTCTCCACTGGCTCACTTCTCCACTCTTATCACTGCTTCATACATTTACTAGTATAACCTGTATACAATACCCAATGACTGTTGATAAGGTATTCTGTTATGTATTGTTAATGTAGTATTGGGTCCATCAGTGGTTTGGCCTGGACAGCGGATACTGTCCCAGCTAGGAGAGATGGTGGTATTGTGACCAATTGTAGTACACACTGCAAGGATTCCCCGCTGACTGGAGTCGGCTAGTGCCGGTCACGTGTGTACGCCAGGTCACCCGCTAGAAGATGTGCCACTGACGTACGTTTCACGTGATGCTTGTTCACAGAGCTGCCCCTCCATGCAAATTTAAAGAGCCTCTATAGTGTCCCAGCTAGGAGAGATGGTGGCATCATGATCAATTGCAAGTACACACTGCAAGGATTCCCCGCTGACTGGAGTCGGCTAGTGCTGGTCACGTGTGTACACCAGGTCACCCGCTAGAAGATGTGCCACTGACGTACGTTTCACGTGATGCTGCCCCTCCATGCAAATTTAAAGAGCCTCTATAGCAGGCATTCCCAACCGCGGTCCTCAAGGCACACCAACAGTGCAGGTTTTAGTGATATCCATGCTTTAGCACAGATGGTTAAATCAAAATAACTGATGTACTAATTAAGTCACCTGTGTTCAAGCCTGGATATAACTAAAACCAGGACTGTTAGTGTGCCTTGAGGACCGAGGTTGGGAAACACTGCTCTATAGTGTTTATGTCCACCAATGCGGAAGGCCGATGTCATTAAGGAGTGGTCTAAGCGAGATACAGGGAGGACATTTTTTATCTAAAGGACACCTCGTTAGTATAGTATAGATGTCTATGACGGGTGCTGTATGTTAAGTAAAATAGAGAGTGAGATACTTTGGTCCTATGTGAGTAATGAAATAAAGTATAATACAAAGTAATAAAAATGAAGAAAAGTGATAAAAACAAGGAGACAAAAATGGAAATAAAAGGACTATTTTCATCTAATGGATGCATCTACTTCTGGCTGATAGTTTAAGCACAATTTAAATGAGCATATGTTATGATAATATGACACTGATATGACATATAGAATTAGGCAATATATACATTAAGATAACCCACAAAATAAAATTAACTGTGAGCAATGGTGTCAGAAGGTGGCTGCGGGGGGTGCGGCCCGCACCCAGGTATCACCCACGGAAGGGGTGACACCAAGTGCTGGCTCTTCTGCAGTGACAGGAGCTGAGTGCTGCAGTGTGATAATCCTCTGCAGCACTCCGCTCCTGTCACAGAAAAGGAGCCGGCACTGCACGCTGCCTAGTCCCCGTGGGCAGCCAGCATTTCCGAGGAAGCTGGATACACCCCCGGAGCCCTTTTAATTAGGCCAAGCCCCCTTTTCGTCCAGCCGCGGCTCTGGCGGGGTGAGTGTGGGAAGAGGGGGGTATAGTAATGCAGAGTGCGCACCGGGTGTACCCACACCTGGTGACGCCTCTGATTGTGAGTGATAATTGTATGATAGAACAGGGAAGTGGAAGTAAGTGTATAGAGACAAATTTGAAAATGTGCAAAAATCAATGTGAAAGGGAAAATTATACAAAAAAATTAGTGTATAGGGACAAAACGTAGGATAAGTTATGTAATACAATAAATAGAATGACAATAACATCCTGTGAAGAAGTGAAGTCATAATAGGGAGGATTTAAGCAATGTGATAAATATAAGGTAACATGTGTAGATGGCAGGTAATACCATACGTTAAATGTACCTAATTATGGGCCTAATGCAAACCTGATCGTAGATGTGCTGTAGCATCACTGACATGCGGGGAGACGCCCAGCACAGGGCTAGTCCGCCCCACGTCAGCCCCCCCCACCACCTGCAGGAGTACAAAAAAATTGCACAGCGGTGATGCTTTTGTCCTTCAGGAGCAGCTCCCAGCCAGCGCAGCTCCTGTGCACTGGCAGGAAGCTACTTGTCGCTGCCCGTGTCGCAGTCACGCAGCCGCCACTGCCCGCCCCCAGCACGGTCCGGCCACGCCTGCGTTGGCCGGACTGCGCCCCCTAAACGGCGGCCTAATGCCACCGTCCTGCCCAGCGACCGCCTCTGCCCATCAATCAGGCAGAGGTGATCGCAGGTTTAAGACAGCCGTCGGCTGTCAGGCATGCGCCGATGCACTGCGGCACCGGTGCAGTTCAGACCTGATCGGCTGCTGTGCAAAATCGCACAGCACCGATCAGGTCTGAATTAGGTCCTAGTCTAAAGTCCACTCGCTTTCTTTTTTGAGCAGATTGTCAGTAAGGTTACCATCATGTATTCCCAGTCTCACTTTTTGTAGCCCACACACTTTCAGATCTTCCCATGTGTTGGAGGGGAAAATCGTGAGCGACCGTGGTAAGTTTTCCATTTTAGTCAGATCTGTGGCTGCATTACGAATTGATCCAACATGTTCTAATGTGCGTTGTGTTAGGGGGCGAGTCGTCAAACCCACATAGTTCTTATTACAGCTGCAAGAAATGACCCCATTCGTTTGAGAAATCCAAGAGAAGGACCAGCTGCAGCCTTACATAAGTCCACTGTAGATGCCTGTGCCGAGAAGCTGTGACAGCCCCAGCTGAATGTGACCTGAGGACTTACAAGACTACTGGGTCTTTCCTCTTATAGGTCTGAGCAATTACGTGTCTTATCCACCTTTGTGAGGGAGCTTTCTGTAGGAAAGTCTGGAAGAATGAAGAGATCAACTTGAGATTGAACTTGTTCTGTTTTGGCAGGCTACACGAAAATCATTCTTACTAATTCTAGAATGTGCAGCCTTTACCATAAATCATTCTTACTAATTCTAGAATGTGCAGCCTTTACCATAAATCATTCTTACTAATTCTAGAATGTGCAGCCTTTACCATAAATCATTCTTACTAATTCTAGAATGTGCAGCCTTTACCATAAATCATTCTTACTAATTCTAGAATGTGCAGCCTTTACCATAAATCATACTTACTAAATCTAGAATGTGCAGCCTTTACCATAAATCATACTTACTAAATCTAGAATGTGCAGCCTTTACCATAAATTATACTTACTAAATCTAGAATGTATAGCCTTTCCCGGAAATCATATTTACAAAATCTGCAATGTGTAGCCTTTCCCGGAAATTGTTATTACTCAATCTACAATGGCCCTCATTCCGAGTTGTTCGCTCGCAAGGCGATTTTAGCAGAGTTACACACGCTAAGCCGCCGCCTACTGGGAGTGAATCTTAGCTTCTTAAAATTGCGAACGATGTATTCGCAATATTGCGATTACAAACTACTTAGCAGTTTCAGAGTAGCTTCAGACTTACTCGGCATCTGCGATCAGTTCAGTGCTTGTCGTTCCTGGTTTGACGTCACAAACACACCCAGCGTTCAACCAGACACTCCTCCGTTTCTCCAGCCACTCCCGCGTTTTTTTCCGGAAACGGTAGCGTTTTTATCCACACGCCCATAAAACGCTGTGTTACCGCCCAGTAACACCCATTTCCTGTCAATCACATTACGATCGCCGGAGCGAAGAAAAAGCCGTGAGTAAAAAAACTATCTTCATAGCAAAATTACTTGGCGCAGTCGCAGTGCGAACATTGCGCATGCGTACTAAGCAGAAAAACGCTGCGATGCGAAGAAAATTACCGAGCGAACGACTCGGAATGAGGGCCAATGTGTAGCCTTTTCCATAAATCGTACTGACTAAATCTAGAATGTGTTGCCTTTTCCGTAAATCGTACTAACTAAATCTAGACTGTATAGCCTTTCTAAGAAATCATACTTACTAAATCTAGAATGTGTAGCCTTTCCCGGAAATTGTTATTACTCAATCTAGAATGGGCAGCCTTTTCCGTAAATTGTTATTACTAAATCTTGAATGTGTAGCAGTTCCAGGAAATTTTACTGTAAGGAGTGATACAAAAATATAAGTTTCACTATTATCAATCTCATCATGATCATGCTCTCATGTGTTTTTAGCACCAAATACAAAGAATATAATGAGTAAACATTCTGAAGATAGTACTAGTTACTCATTACATGTCAGGTTGCATACAGACTATATACAAGTCATGTTTTTAACTTCATTTGATTATGATATGAGTGCTTTAGGTTATATCTTTAGAAAGGTGGTTGGTGTTTGTTATAAATATAATATGGTGCATTTAATAGGACAAGAAGGGGGAAATATATATATATATATTTATTTCATACAAGGGACATATATATATATATATATATATATATATTACAAACTGATATGTTCTGTGTGTGTCAGTATTCCTGACACAGGTATATTTTACAGGCAAGGGCAATGTCCATTGTCTGGTTATATGAGACAGACAAAAACAAGACAAGTGTTTGGAGTTGGACATGTCTCAACATTGGAATGTTTGCCTCTTCATATTGAGACAATGGTGTTTTCACCTTGTGTGTTAATCTATATAATCCATGTTATACACTGGTATTTTTAATAGGATTTTAATACCTACCGGTAAATCCTTTTCTCCTAGTCCGTAGAGGATGCTGGGGACTCCAAAAGGACCATGGGGGTATAGACGGGATCCGCAGGAGACATGGGCACACTATAAGACTTTTACTGGGTGTGAACTGGCTCCTCCCTCTATGCCCCTCCTCCAGACCTCCGTTATAGGAACTGTGCCCAGGGGAGACGGACATTTAGAGGAAAAGGATTTTTGTTAAACTAAGGGTGAGATACATACCAGCTCACACCACAACACACCATACAACTGGATAAGCAGGAATACCAGATAACAGTATGAACGAAAAAAACAGCAACAGGCTGAACATAACCGATACACAACCGTCGTGTAACCGAAAACAACAACCAACAATACAACTGCAAGTAACAGTACGCACTGGGATGGGCGCCCAGCATCCTCTACGGACTAGGAGAAAAGGATTTACCGGTAGGTATTAAAATCCTATTTTCTCTTACGTCCTAGAGGATGCTGGGGACTCCAAAAGGACCATGGGGTCTAAACCAAAGCTCCAGACCGGGCGGGAGAGTGCGGACGACTCTGCAGCACCGATTGAGCAAACATGAGGTCCTCGTCAGCCAGGGTATCAAACTTGTAGAATTTAGCAAAAGTGTTTGAACCCAACCACGTAGCTGCTCGGCAAAGTTGAAGTGCAGAGACCCCTCGGGCAGCCGCCCAAGTAGGGAGGCCAATCCCGGGATCGGGATTGGCGGGATCCCGGGATTTGGGCCCAAAAATGCCGGGATTTGAATCCCGGGATTGGAGCCTCCAATCCCAGGATTCACGGGATTAGAGTGCGCATGCGCAGTTTTGCCGGACAGCGCTGAGCACTATAGCTCAGCGCTGCCCGGCTGTCAGTGAGGGAGTTACATCAGCTAAGGACACACGTACTGACCGCGCTGGCGGCATTTCAAACGTAGCGCCGGCCGCCAGCCAATCAGAGCTGGCAGACCGGCAGCCAATCAGGGAAGCAGCAGCAGCCGCGGCCCCTGATTGGCTGCCGGACTGCCAGTTCTGACTGGCTGGCGGCCAGCGCTACGTTTGAAATGCTGCCAGCGCGGTCAGTGTGTGTGTCCATAGCTGGTGCCCGCGGCCCGCCCGTAAGTGTTTATCTTCGCTACCTACACCCACACTCTCTGCTCCTGACATCCTCCCTCTGCTCGCTACACCCACTCTCCCGCTTCTCCCGACTCCCACCCTCCCGCTGCTCCCTACTCCCACTCTCCCGCTGCTCCCTACACCCACCCTCCCTTCCTGTTCCTTACATGCTCCCTACATCCACCCTGCCTTGCTGACCTCCACATATACTTTCCCTGCTCCCTACACTGCTCCCTACACTGATCCCTACTGCAATCCCGGGAATCCCGGGATTGAGCATTTTTCAATCCCGAATCCCGGGATTGAAAAAATGCCCCGGGATTGGCCTCCCTATGCCCAAGACGAGTCCACCTTCCTGGTAGAATGGGCTTTTACCGACTTCGGCAACCCAGCCGAAGAATGAGCGTGCTGAATCGTATTACAAATCCAGCGTGCAATAGTCTGCTTGGAAGCAGGATTTCCAATCTTGTTGGAAGCATACAGGACAAACAGAGCTTCCGTTTTCCTAACCAGAGGCGTTCTGGCGACATACATTTTCAAAGCTTTTACGACAACAAGAGATTTTGGAACTGCCACGGCCTCCGTAGCCACAGGTACCAGAATAGGTTGATTTATGTGAAACGAAGAAACCACCTTCGGCAGAAAATTGTTGACAAGTCCTCAATTCCACTCTATCCACATGAAAAATCAAATATGGGCTCTTGTGAGACAAAGCCGCCAATTCTGACACTCAAAAAAACTAAATAACTGCTTGAAAGCGCCCAAGTAATAGACTATAAAATACCAAAATTTCCCTGATATGGCGCGCAGCCGACAACACTAGGTGTGTGTTATATAGAGATTGCAAAAAACAGGGAAACGGCTGCGCAGTGTATCAGGGAAAAAATGAAAAGAGCCGACGTTTTGTTTAAAAATTAACACAATTTATTAACCATGAATACTGAATAAAAATATGCTTTTCATAAAACTAGTAATTTAAAAGTTAGTAGTATGTATAACTGTATAATGAAACACACCTTGATGAATATAGGTATCGTAGGAAATTTAGGAGCAGCTTATATAAGGAGACTTGTTGAAGATCCGTAATTACTCACAAGGTTTTCACTTGTGGATTCATTTGTATAGATGATAAATGAAAAACGGTCCCAAATAGTGCATAGTGTGCCCGTCACAAAGCTGTGTTGCTGTAATGTATACCTCTCCTGTGGGCTGGTCCGAGACCGGGCGTCCCCGGTTCTTGATCCTGCGTTGCCCACTCGTGCTATGCAGCAAGGAGATGGTAAAAGCCGCCGGGCTGATGTAGTACGTGAGACGGATGTAGCTGACAGGAGCCGCGTGCTGGTATGTGCGGCTTGCGGGAACCGAAGTGCCGGTATGAAAGTCCGTTGGATCTTGGCAGAGAGCTGCTGGTGTAGATACCTGGATCAAGGTGGATGATGAGGCGGGGTCCTAACGCGTTTCGTCACGTATCACGTGATTTTTTCAAAGGTGTTTTTTGCAATTCTGACACTCGTCTGGCAGACGCCAAGGCCAAAAGCATGACCACTTTCCAAGTGAGAAACTTTAACTCAACCTTACGCAAAGGTTCAAACCAGTGAGACATAAGAAACTGTAACACCACTTCAAGATCCCACGGTGCCACGGGTGGCACAAATGGAGGATGGATATGCAGCACTCCCTTCACGAAAGTCTGAACCTCAGGAAGGGAGGCCAATTCTTTTTGAAAGAAAATAGATAAAGCCGAAATCTGCACTTTGATGGAACCCAATTTCAGGCCTGCATCCACGACTGCCTGCAAAAAGTGGAGGAAACGACCCAAGTGAAACTCCTCCGCAGGAGCTGCTTTGGTTTCACACCATGGCACATATTTTCTCCAAATACGGTGATAATGTTTTGCCGTGACCTCCTTCTTAGCCTTAAGGAGAGTGGGGATGACCTCCCCGGGAATACCTTTCCGAGTTAGGATTTGGCGTTCAACCTCCACGCCGTCAAACGCAGCCGCAGTAAGTTCGGAAACACGCAGTAACAGGTCCTCTCTTAGAGGAAGCGGCCAAGGATCTTCTACTAGTAATTCCTGAAGATCCGGATACCAGGCCCTCCGTGGCCAATCTGGAACGACGAGTATTGCCTGAACCTTTGTTCATCTTATGATCCTCAACACCTTTGGAATGAGAGGAAGTGGAGGGAACACATACACCGACTGAAACACCCACGGAGTTACCAGGGCGTCCACTGCACTGGCTTGGGGGTCCCTCGACCTGGAACAATACCTCAGAAGCTTCTTGTTGAGGCGAGATGCCATCAAGTCTATTTGAGGAATTCCCCAACCTCTTGTCACTTCTGCAAATACCTCTTGATGAAGAGCCCACTCTCCTGGATGGAGATCGTGTCTGCTGAGGAAGTCTGCTTCCCAGTTGTCCACGCCCGGAAGGAAGACTGCTGACAGAGCGCTCACGTGTTGTTCCGCCCAGCGAAGAATTCTTGTGGCCTCCGCCATTGCCGCCCTGCTCCTTGTTCCGCCTTGGCGGTTTATGTACGCCACCGCTGTTATGTTGTCCGACAGAATCAGGACAGGGAGACCCTGAAGAAGGTTCTTTGCTTGCAGGAGGCCGTTGTAAATGGCTCTTAACTCGAGAACATTTATGTGGAGACAAGACTCCTGGCTTGACCACTTTCCCTGGAAACTTCTTCCTTGTGTGACTGCACCCCAGCCTCGGAGACTTGCATCTGTGGTCAGCAGGACCCAATCCTGGATTCCGAACCTGCGTCCCTCTAGAAGGTGAAAACTTTGCAGCCACCACAGGAGAGAAATTCTGGTCCTGGAAGATAGACTTATTTTCTGGTGCATGTGCAGGTGAGACCCGGACCATTTGTTCAGCAGGTCCCACTGAAACACGCGGGCATGATGGCTTTGTAAGCCGCAACCATCTTCCCTAGCACTCGAGTGCATCGATGAATCGACACTCTTGCCGGTTTCAGAATCTCCTTGACCATGGTCTGGATTTCCAGAGCTTTGTCCGCCGGAAGAAACACTCTCTGTAGCTCCGTGTCTAGGATCATGCCCAGGAAGGGCAGCCGAGTTGTCGGGATCAACTGAGACTTTGGCAGATTTAGAATCCAACCATGATGTTCCAGAACAGTCAGGGAAAGTTCCACATTTCTTAGCAACTGCTCTTTTGATCTCGCCTTTATCAGGAGATCGTCCAAGTACGGGATAATTGTGACACCCTGCTTGCGCAGGAGTACCAACATTTCTGCCATCACTTTGGTGAAGACCCTCGGGGCCGTGGAAAGCCCAAATGGCAACGTCTGAAATTGGTAATGACAATCCTGCACCGCAAATCTCAGGAAGGCCTGATGTGGAGTATATATCGGGACGTGTAAGTAGGCATCTTTTATGTCGACTGACGCCATAAAATCCCCCCCTTCTAGGCTGGAGATTACAGCTCGAAGAGATTCCATCTTGAACCTGAAAGTTTTCAAGTACGGATTGAGGGACCTTAGGTTCAGGATCGGTCTGACCGAGCCGTCCGGCTTTGGCACGACAAAGAGGCTCGAATAGAACCCTTCCCCCCGTTGGGACGGGGGAACCGGGACAATGACCCTCTGTTGACACAGCTTTTGTATCGCAGCACTCACTACTTCCCTTTCTGGAATAGAAACTGGCAAGGCTGATTTGGAAAATCGGCGGGGGGCGGCATCTCCTGAAACTCCAGCTTGTACCCCTGGGACACTATGTCTAAAAGACCCAAGGATCTAGGACCGATTGAAACCAGACCTGACTGAAGATTCGGAGACGGGCCCACACCGGCACGGACTCCCGTAGGGGAGCCCCAGTGTCATGCGGTGGACTTGGCAGAGGCGGGGGAGGACTTTTGGTCCTGGGCGCCAGACACAGCAGGCGACCTCTTTCCCCTTCCTCTACCTTTTGAAGCGAGGAAGGACGAGCCCCTTCCTTTTTTGTATTTATTAGGGCGCCGATAATGGGGCGCCTTTTTCTGTTGTGTGGGAACATAAGGAAGAAAAGATGACTTACCCGCAGTAGCGGTAGACACCAGGTCAGCAAGGCCGTCACCAAACAAGACACTACCTTTAAAACGGAGAGCTTCCATAGCTTTCTCGGAGTCGGCATCAGCATTCCATTGATGAATCCACAGTGCCCTCCTGGCCGAGACAGCCATGGCATTGGCTCTTGAACCCAAGAGGCCAATATCCCTCGCCGCATCCTTTAGGTAAGCTGCAGCGTCCCTGATATAACCAAGAGTCAATAGAATGTTATCCCTATCTAGGGTATCCACGTCAGATGCCAAATTATCAGCCCACTTAGCAATAGCACTACTCACCCATGCCGACGCCACGGCAGGTCTGGGAGCGCACCCGTAGTGACATAAATGGCCTTTAATGTCGTCTCCTGCTTGCGATACGCAGGATCCTTGAGGGCAGCAGTGTCATGAGACGGAAGCACCACCTTTTTGGACAGTCGGGACAGAGCCTTGTCCACATTGGGAGACGACTCCCATTTCTCCCTGTCGTCAGAGGGGTAAGGATATGCCATAAAAATTCTCTTGGGAATCTGCCACCTTTTGTCCGGCGACTCCCAAGCCTTTTCACATAGAGCGTTCAGTTCATGAGAGGGGGGAAACTTCACCTCAGGCTTTTTTCCTTTACATAAACAAACCCTTGTATCTGGAACAGGAGGTTCCTCAGAAATATGTAAAACATCTTGAATAGCCACAATCATGTACTGAATACTCTTTACCACTTTCGGATGTAAACTGGCCTCACTAAAGTCGACATTGGAATCAGAGTCCGTGTCGGTATCCGTATCTGCCATCTGGGTAAAGGAACGTTTCTGTGACCCTGAGGGGGTCTGTACCTGGGACAAGGCGCCCTCCATGGATTTTCTCCACGTTTGTGTCTGAGAATCAGATTTATCCAGCCTCTTAGACAATAACGCCACATTTGCATTCAATGTACTCAACATATTCACCCAATCAGCAGTCGGCGGTGCCGACAGAGTCATTCCCAAATCCTTCTACGCGCCCCCAGTAACTTCCTCCGGGGAGGAGCACTCTGCCTCAGACATGTCGACACACGGTACCGACACACACACACTCACACTGGCCAAAGGGGACAGACCCACAGGGAAGCCTGTTAGAGAGAACACAGAGGGAGTATGCCAGCTCACACCCCAGCGCCCATATACTACTAAACAAATAATATATGATGTCTGCGCTGTTAATATATATATAGCACCAATTGTCTGTGCCCCCCCCGTTTTGCTCCCTGTACTTGTAAGGAGAGTGGAGGTCCGGGCCAGCGTCTCTGCATGCTCTGTGAAGTAGAGAAAATGGCGCTGGTAAGCTGTGCGGCTAAGCCACGCCCCTTCCCGGTGCGCTGTAGTCCCGCTCAAATTTAAATTATTATACTGGCGGGGGTTAAAAATACAGTGCCCAGGCACCCCTAATATGCGTTCTTGCCAGTTAAAAAAGGCTCCAGTAACCTGCTGCCCAGGGCGCTCCCCCCAGCGCCCTGCACCCTGTGAGTGCTGTAGGTGTGTGTGTGGGAGCATGGAGCGCAGCGCGACCGCTGTGCTGTACCTCCGTTACTGAAGTCTTCTGCCGTCACTGAAGTCTTCTGTTCTTCTAATACTCACCCGGCTTCTTTCTTCTGTGAGGGGGGTGACGGCGTGCCTCCGGGAACCAGCAGCTAGGCGCACCAAGTGATCGAACCCTCTGGAGCGAATGGTGTCCAGTAGCCTAAGAAGCAGAGCCCTTAACTCAGAAGTAGGTCTGACTTCTCTCCCCTCACTCCCACGAAGCAGGGAGCCTGTAGCCAGCAGGTCTCCCTGAAAATAAATAAGCCTAACATAAAGTCTTTCCAAAGAAACACAAGAGAGCTCCCCTAGTGTGTGTCCAGTCTCTCCTGGGCACAGAATCTAACTGAGGCCTGGAGGAGGGGCATAGAGGGAGGAGCCAGTTCACACCCAGTAAAAAAGTCTTATAGTGTGCCCATGTCTCCTGCGGATCCCGTCTATACCTCCATGGTCCTTTTGGAGTCCCCAGCATCCTCTAGGACGTAAGAGAAATGTTATTTCTAACACTTAAAATTGAGGCAACAGTGCCCCCTACTGTTTTTTAGCATTTATGTATATGTCGTAATATGAACTTTGTACATATGAAATAGCCTTACTCAGGAGTTCTTCAGCCTATATAAGATAGAAATTGTCAATGTTAAAGTAGCCTAGACAGCCTGGATGAACCAGGATGATCTGAATATAGCTCAGCCTCTAGACACAGAGGGCGAGGCTCCTGAGTATGCTGATGTGATTGCTGTATCGAACATCTACTAAATTGATCAATAACCTTAGCCAAGTATACAATAAATTCATATTTATATATTCAAGTTATTTGTTGAAGTACTTTTCTGGGAATCCACCCATCTGGGTCTCCTCGAACTTAACTGTAACACATACTTACTAAATCTAGAATGTGTAGCCTTTCATTGGAATCATTCTTACTAAATCTAGAATGTGTAGCCTTTCCAAGAAATCATACTTACTAAATCTAGAATGTGCAGCCTTTCCCAGAAATCATGTTTACTAAATCTAGAATGTGTAGCCTTTTCAAGAAATCATGCTTACTAAATCTAGAATGTGTAGCCTTTCCAATAAATCATGCTTACTAAATCTAGAATGTGTAGCCTTTCCCAGAAATCACTCTAGCTATATCTAGAATGTGTAGCCTTTCCAAGAACTCATGCTTACTAAATCTAGAATGTGTAGCCTTTCCAATAAATCATACTTACTCAATCTAGAATGGGCAGCCTTTTCCGTAAAATTGTACTTCCTAAATCTAGAATGTGCAGCCTTTCCCAGAAATAGTTATTACTAAATCTTGAATGTGTAGCAGTTCCAGGAAATCATACTTACTAAATCTAGAATGTGTAGCCTTTCCTGGAAAGCGTTCTTATTAAATCTAGAGTGTGTGGCCTTTCCAAGAAATCATACTTACTAAATCTAGAATGTGTAGCATTTCCAGGAAAATATTTTTACTAAATCTAGAATGTGTAGCATTTCCAGGAAAATATTTTTACTAAATCTAGAATGTGTAGCCTTTCCAAAAAATCATTCTTTACTATATCTAGAATGTGTAGCCTTTCAAGGAAATCATTCTTTACTATATCTAGAATGTGTAGCCTTTCCTGGAAATCATTCTTTATTATATCTAGAATGTGTAGCCTTTCCTGGAAATCATTCTTACTAAATCTAGAATGTGTAGCTTTTCCTGAAAATCATTCTTACTAAATCTAGAATGTTAGTATTATTGAAGAATATTTTAAATCACAATCTAACATTTCATCTAATAGTCTGCCTGGCCTAGAGCCAAACTGGTGCCTCCCCCTGTCACTCACTGTCTCTCCCTGTTACCCTTTGCCTCTCCCCGGCCTTCTGCTGTCACCTTGTGCTTTCCCTTGCCTTCCTTTGTCACCCTCTTCCTCTCTATGTTAACCTCTGCCTCATGCTGACAGCCTCTGCCTCTCCTTTTCACCCACTGCCGTGTGGCATATTTTTAACTTGAGTTGGGGCGGCAGAGGGGGACCCAAATTATATTATTGCACCTGGGCACACCAATCACAAGTTCCACCACTGCGTTCTTCCTAAATCTAGAATGTGTAGCCTTTTCTGGAAAACATTCTAACTACATCTAGAATGTGTAGCTCATTCTGGAACTCGTTCTTACTAAATGTAGAATGTGTAGCCTTTTTTTTTTAAATCGATATTACTAAATCTAGAATATGTAGCCTTTTCAAAAAATCTTCCTTTCTAAATCTAGAATGTGTACTGTAGCCCTTTCAGGACATCATTTTTCTTAAATCTAGTAAGTGCAGCCTTTACTCTTGTTGGTTTGTAGGTTCAGGACACAAAAGCTGGCACGGCCATTTAATAATTACAATTAAATCTTTATAAGACTTTAAGATAGAATGGAAAACTTGCAACTACCTGTTAGCATGGATGAAAGATGAAAGGTCAACAGTTACAAAAGGTCAGCATAAAACTGAGCGACACAAATATGGTTACCTCTACTTTAGTTATTTTTTGCCAATGTCTAACCCTAGGCCTCCCTGTAGTGAATAACCCCTGACACTGACGAACAGCCGGATGACAGGGAGGGCTGGGGTGGATTAGCTAGTGTTCAGGGAAGCCATGCTTGAGGAAGGAAATGTGATGTACAACAGTTGTGAAGAATAAAGAAGCCTCCTGATAAAGAAACCAGAGTGAAGAGTTGTTCATTGTAAAGCAAACTGTAATATTATATATATATATATATATATATATATATATAAAAACTGGAAGGTGTAGGCGGCACTCAGAGTCTTGCACACTCACTTAAAGTGAAAAAGCCGGGGGGCGTGGCTTGGATCGGAATGGAGTAGCAGTGTGCAGCTCTGGCTCTCCATAATAATCCTGCTTAAATATCCGCTTTCCCCTAACCCGTGACTCCTGTGAACTACCTGCAGGCATAGGAAGGTGTGCTGCCCCTGCTGTCATCCGCGCTGGCCGGGAGCGTGAAGCGGCTCCTTATATCAGACCCCTCCAGTGTGCTGGCCCGGCTCCCTGCCTCTCTGCGTGCCGGAGCTCGAGGGAAGACGCGTCAGACACGCGACAGCGCTCCTGACGGCGGCCCTGCAGTGATCCCCCAGCTGGGGATCGGAGACTGAAGAGATCCTGACTGACGGCCGGGAACAGCGGTACCTGCCAGAAGACCCGGCGGGCGGGTGAGTGCGGGGAGGAAAGCCCGCGAAGCCGCCATCTTCTTTTCTTTTTTCTATTTCTCCATATGTGAAGCTTGTCTCTCAGCGCCATCTGGTGGTGCAATACGGTGAATTGAGCTGTGGCTGGAGCTACCTCTCTATCTCCCTCCTGGGCTTAATAAATGATCAAAAGTGTGGTGCCCCAACAAACCAAAAAAATAAAAATAAATAAATATAAAATAAAAAAATATTACTCCCCCTACATCCATTGAGGAGTTCCTGAATATACAGAGGAAGGAAGGGAATAGAGGGCAATAATAAGGAAGGAAACAGCACAGTCCTTATATACTCCCTGCAAACCTGCAACAACCACATAGTTTTGCTCTTGTGCTGAACCAGTTAGTCTCCTATTCTCTGCATACAACCTATTCTGTGGTGTGCTCATAAACCTGCTCTACTTTGCTACATTACTATTTATCATATCTGCCCGATCCGAGCGGCTCCAGCACCTGTGTCGACCTGATACTGCTCAGAGACTTTTTTGCTGTAATATCCTTGGGGTCCTGACTTCGCGTCCAGTGCTGCAATGGTGAAAGGAGGTCAGAGCGCGGCGAGCGCCGCTGCAAAACTGGATAAATTTGCTAGGTCGCAACAGGCAACTCATTCGGCAAAGCAGGGTGACACTGACCCATCCCCGCCTGCGGCTGAGGTCGCTGCCCCCGACCCCACTGAGCAGGTTCAGTCTACCCAGCAAATACTACAGGCCATTTTTGCGTCTGAGCAGAGGGTCACAGACAAGATTGGGCAAGTCCAGGCGGACGTCTCTCTCCTAAGACAGGATCTACAAAAAATCCGGGAAAGAGTGGGTGAAACTGAGCATCGGATATCAGCTCTGGAAGACACTACATCACCCTTACAATTGAAAGTGGCCGACCTGTCTACCCAGGTGATATCTATGCAGAGTAAAATGTCCGATATCGAGGGGAGACTACGGCGCAACAACGTTCGGTTTGTTGGGCTCCCTGAGAGGGCAGAGGGCACCTCCCCGGAATCCTTTCTGGAAAATTGGCTTATTAAATTATTTGGCAAAGAAGCATTTACCTCTCAGTTCGCGGTGGAACGAGCGCACAGGCTCCCGCCTAGACCGCCACCACCCGGGGCTCCGGCTAGAACATTTATTGCTCGTTTCCTACATTTTAAGGACCGTGACGCTATACTCCGCATGGCCCGGACACAGGGCCCTATCCAACTAGATGGACATAATATATCCGTTTTCCCTGACTTTGCCCTGGAGGTGCAAAAGAGTAGATCACAGTTTCTGCATGTTAAGCGTCAACTCCGTGACCGCAATATACAATACTCTATGCTGTTCCCGGCCAAATTGAGGGTGGTGTCCGATAACACCACTCATTTCTTCTCCACTCCTCAAGATGCTGCTGCATGGTTGGAACGACAGCCTCGTCCTCCTCGTTGATGTATTATCATACATTTGTTGATTTGTTACTTTCTTATTGCTGGCTAAGACTAACTGTTTCAAATCATGTTACGCTAGTCATGCTGTGGATATATATGCAATGTACTAGGGGGGTAATGCTGAGCAGCCTAATGTTGATATTAATCTTTGTCTCGTTTTTATATGTTGGGGTACGCTGCTAGATATGTTTTTCTTTTTTTTTCTTCCTTCTTTTTTTATTTTTCCAGGGTTAGGGTACTACTTCTACTGGTACTCTGTGGAGAGTTTATGCCGAAGATAGTGTAGGGGCATTTCTTTGGGATCTTAGTTAGGCCCCTATCCCTTAGCTTAGTTACTTTGGTGGGAGTTATGGGATCCAGGTATACCTTATGTTCGCAAGGTGATACAGGGTGGGTGTGGGGGGGGTTAGTTTGGTTTTTTTCATGCCATCAATTTCTGCCTATGTGTGTGTTCTGCTACACTGCGTTATTAGATGATACAGGGTGGGTGCGGGGGGGGTTAGTTTATTTTTTTCCAAGCCATCACTTTTTAGCTCTGTGCGTATCTTGCAAAGACGCGTATTTTCTGCATTATGTTGCTTTGTGCTCTTATGCCTCCAGGAACGTAGGGGGACTGGTTATTCCTGTCCCTATGTACTGTTGGCTCAACGTTGCTATGCTGCGATGCCAGGCTCTGCTATATGTCTCTTTAACCTATCCTGTTATCCATCTCCGGTATGATTTCTATGTCTACTGTTTCTGAGGGGCTCCGTCTGCTCAGCTGGAACGTTCGGGGATTGAATGAAAAAATCAAAAGATCGTTAGTCCTGACTCAGGTTAAAAAATATCAGGCAGACATAATTTGTCTTTCTGAAACACATTTGCATGGAGGTAGAGTGTTGGCGCTTAGAAAACCATGGGTCAGTCACGTGTATCATTCCACCTTCTCTAGCAATGCAAGAGGCGTTTCTGTAATGATTAAAAAGTCCGTACAATTTCATATGGATGAATGTGAAACTGACCAATATGGCAGATACGTCTTCCTAAGAGCCCATATTAACAGCCGACTGTTTAATATATTAGCAGTATATGTCCCCCCGCCATATAACAATGAGGTCCTCCGGCACGCTGTCCGTTTTCTGGCCCGGTCCCCTGCTACCCCGGTGATATGTCTAGGAGATTTTAACAATGTCATGGATGGTGGCATGGACAGGTGGAGGGAGTCGGTTGCATCTTCCCCTCCCCTGGCGTCCCCTACCTCATTCGCAAGACTGGTGGGGGAGATGGGGCTGGTGGATATATGGAGATGTCGAAATCCCGCGGCCACTCAGTTCTCCTGTCAGTCCGCTACTCATCACGCTTTTTCTCGTATTGATTTGGTGTTGGTTTCCCATGGTTTGTCCCCGGACGTGCTGGCGGTGGATTATCTCCCTAGGGGCATATCGGATCATTCTCCTGTTTTGGTCACAGTTAATATAGGTTGGGAGCGGGGAGCAAAAATGTGGAAGCTTAATCCCTTTTGGTTGACTCTGCTGGGGAAGGGTGAGGATCTGATGGCCGCCTGGGAAGGGTTCCAGGAAGATAATTCACTATACAGTGTTCTGACAATGAAGCATGATGCCTTTAAGGCGTTTCTGCGGGGCTCCTTTATAAAGCGGATCTCTGAAGTTAAAGCGTTCAGTAAAAGGGAGGAGATGCGGTTGGAATATTTGTGCCAGCAGTTGGAATCTCAATATCTTAATACCCATTTGCGGTCAGATGAATTATTGTGGAAGAACGCGCAGAGTGAGTGGTCGGATTGTTTATTTGAGAAATCCAGACGTAGACTCCTTTTTGCGGGACATGAGCAGTATTTTCGGGCTGAGATGAATGGCAGCTATTTGGCCTTTTTGGCCCGATCTGATTCCCCTAGAACAGTAATTCAATGTGTGAAGAACTCTGCTGGCCAAATGTGTTATTCTGGAGCAGAGGTGGCGGAGACCTTCCGTAGTTACTATTCCTCGCTCTATGCCTCCCGAGCCGGTTACTCTGATGATCAGCTGGGGGATTTTTTGGCTCAGTTGACCTTGCCATGCTTGTCCCGGGAGGACTCTGGGGCTCTGGATGCGCCTATCACGGTGGAGGAGGTGGAGGCCGCGATCCTGTCTCTCCCGGCGTCTAAGGCACCGGGATCGGATGGACTCCCGGGCGAGGTCTATAAAAAATACATTACTTTTTTTGCCCCCTATCTCCTACAACTGTTTGAACTACTCTTAAAGGGTGGGGCCCTCCCGCGTTCTATGGCCGAGGCCAATATAATTGTCCTGCTGAAACCAGGGAATAACCCCCTGCTCCCCGAGTCCTATCGACCCATTTCCCTCCTCAACACTGATGTAAAAATATTGGCAAAAATCTTGGCATCTCGATTGAATTTGGTAATTACAACGATAATTCATCCAGACCAGACGGGCTTTATGCCGGGTAAGTCCACGGCCCAAAATTTACGTAGATTGTTCTGTCATCTCCAGAGAAATGATGTGGGGGGATCGGACGCGGTGGTGGTGTCCCTTGATGCGGCCAAAGCGTTCGACTCCGTAGAGTGGAGGTACCTATGGGGGGTGCTGGAGAAATTTGCCTTTGGTCCTCGTTTTATTGGCTTTATCCAATTATTGTATTCCTTGCCTGTGGCTCGTGTGACGGCCAATGGTTTCACGTCTGAGCTTTTTGCACTGGAGAGGGGCACTCGACAGGGCTGCCCCCTGTCTCCTGCACTGTTTGCGATGGCCGTGGAGCCGTTGGCCGCCCTGCTGCGAGGTAGTGGCGGGGTCAGGGGAGTTGAGATTGGGGGTCATGTGGATGTGGTGGCGTTATACGCGGATGACATGCTACTCTTCCTGCAGGACTCTGATGACTCCCTACGAACAGCATTACATGTAGTGGAGAATTTTGGTATCTTTTCCGGTCTGCTAATTAACTGGGACAAGTCCCACATTTTTCCTATCTCTGGCCTTCTTCCCGAAAACACACAGGGGGCGTATCCTCTGCAATGGACACTGCGATTCAAATATCTAGGCATCTGGATTACTCCTATGGCGCGTAGCTATATGGCCCAAAATATTGACCCCATACTAGCGACATTTAAAGAAAAGGCACATAGCTGGAAAAAAATACCGCTGTCTGTCCTGGGTAGGGTCAATTTATTTAAAATGGTGATGCAGCCAAAGTTTCTCTATGCTCTACAGAATTCCCCGGTCTACCTTCCCAAGAAGATCTTTACTGGTATTGAGGGAGTTTTATCCTCATTTATATGGAGTGGCAGGCAGGCGCGGGTCTCTATAAGAACGATGTGCAGATCTCAGATGTCTGGCGGAGCAAGCCTCCCAGATCTCAGACTGTACTATGTGGCCACTCAGTTGGCCCATCTGAGTGAATGGACTGGGGACTCTCTGGGGGATACGATGAGGGGGTTTCTGGCTGAGCGGACGGAGTGCTCTCCTGCTTTCTCTCTCTCTCCTCTTCAACTTCTCCTTTCTGGTCTCTCAACGTCTGGCATGCCTCCCTTGTTGCGTCAAGCCTTGCTTATCTGGCGTTATGCGCACACTTTGTATGACTGGGAGGGACATGATACCTGTACTCCATTGTGGTTCAATAGTGCATACCCTGAGCTATATGAGATGTCGCTAGATAACATATGGATTGCTAGGGGAGTAGTGGCACTGGGTCAGTTATACCACGGTGGAGTGCTGAAGTCATTTCAGCAACTAAAGATCGAATTTGATGTGCCTAACACAGTTATGTTCCGATACTTTCGGCTTAGACATGCTGTACAGACCCAATTCCCTCACGGCCCACCATCGATTGCTGACTCACCTGTTAAAACGCTGCTTGCTTCAATGAGCCGGAGGGGGAAGGTGTCTACCATATATGCTGCTTTAAATAACAATAGCTATCCCGATCTATTAAACAATCTCCGTACTAAATGGGAGACTGATTTAGGGCAATTGTCCCAAGAGCAGTGGCTTCAGATTATGAGTTCACTTAAATACACTACACCATGTATAAGGTATAAGCAGGTTTTTTTCTACATTCTACACAGGTCCTATCGCACTCCGGTTAGTATGCAGAGGGCTGGTCTTAGGGAAGATTCTAACTGCCCCAGGTGTCAGGCAGCTGATGCCGGATTTTGGCACTTATTGTGGGACTGCCCTGAGATTTCCCTTTTCTGGCATAGAGTTTGGTGTGATGTAGTCATGACAGCACCGTCCCTTCCTACATTAGATCCTGGCATATGTTTATTTGGGCTAGATTTGGAGGAGACGCACTCTGTTTTGCTGTACAAATATGTCCTGTGTCTCACAACGCTAGCTAAGGTGGTTATTGCTAGGGTCTGGTTCTCTGCTGATATACCTAGGGTGGAGCACTGGAGGGCGTTGGTGAACGAGGTAATTCGCCATGAGAGACATGTATAAAATACGGGGTTCCACCTCTCGATTTACGAAGATGTGGGGCCGCTGGGGTGGCGCAGGGCTGGGCGAACAAGTATTAAGCACATGAGCGACATTGTAAAACTATGGATACTCCTCGTCATGGATATATATATGTAACTATATATGATAAGAAATAACACGCACACCAAAATGTGATTGAAAAAATCGGTTTATCGATGGCAACTGTTAAAGTTATAGTTAAATTTCAATGTTGATGTTTTGTTTTGTTTGTTTGTGACATAAAACTCAATAAAAACTACTTGATTTAAAGTGAAAAAGCCATGTGCATTTATTGACGTTTCGGAGGACGAACCTCCTTCCTAGGAACACTGCAAAACGTCCTCCGAAAAAGTCAATAAATGCACATGGCTTTTTCACTTTAATTGAGTGTGCAAGACTCTGAGTGCCGCCTACACCTTCCAGTTTATATTGGGGTCATCTCACCCCTAGGAAGGCACCGGAGCATTTACCCCCTTTGGGGGACAGCGGAGTGCCGGGCTACTTGCATGGATTATATATATATATATATATATATATATATATATATATATATATATATATATATATACATACATACATACATACACACACACTGCTGAGAAAAAGATTTAGGAGGGTGTGGAAAAATTGCTGCACAGTAAGAATGCTTTCAAAGGTAGGAGTGTTAATAGTTTCATTTTATCAATTAACAAAATGCAAAGTGAATGAACAGAAGAGAAATCCAAATCATATCAATATTTGGTGTGACCACCCTCTGACTTAAAAACAGCATCAATTCTTCTAGGTACACTTGCACAAAGTCGGGTATTTTGTAGGACTATAGTCAGGGGGATTAACCAATCTTTCCAAACAGGTGATAATTGTCATCATTGAGAATGTGACTCTTTACTGGAATAAGTACTTATTACTCACCTGTGCTGATATCTGTAGGGATTTCCTCCTCCTTACACTGCTGATCACCCCTCACATACGTCTCTTCTTCTCCCTCTATATCTTCTGCCTTCATATCAGTCACATACATCTCTTCTTCTCCCTCTATATCTTCTGCCTTCATATTAGTCACATACGTCTCTTCTTCTCCCTTCATATCAGTCACATACGTCTCTTCTTCTCCATCTATATCTTCTGCCTTCATATCAGTCACATACGTCTCTTCTTCTCCCTCTATATCTTCTGCCTTCATATCAGTCACATACATCTCTTCTTCTCCCTCTGTATCTTTTGCCTTCATATCAGTCACATACGTCTCTTCTTCTCCCTCTGTATTTTCTGCCTTCAGATCAGTCACATATGTCTCTTCTTCTCCCTTCATATCAGTCACATACGTCTCTTCTTCTCCCTTCATATCAGTCACATACGTCTCTTCTTCTCCCTTCATATCAGTCACATACGTCTCTTCTACTCCCTTCATATCAGTCACATACGTCTCTTCTTCTCCCTCTATAATTTCTATCTTAATATCAGTCAGATCTTCACCCTAAATAACCCATATATAAAGTAATGCTTTATTAATGCCGGACATCATTACTCAGAGTAATCAGGAGTCTATCAGAGTATTAGACACACAGCTCTGTACAGACCATATAGTGCAATGGTTCTCAGTCATATCCCGCTGGGTTCTCCCTTCCAGTCCATTTGCCTTATTTGTACCCCTGACATTTGCAAAGCAATACATTGGAATGAATATAATTGCTATCAGATAAAATGTTTAGGTGCCGTTATAGATATATACAGGTATGTATATCTCACATATTATAGAGACCCACAGGACACTGATTTTTCCTCCTAGATATCCTGCACCAGCCCCGCCATTACAGAACATTAAGTAACCCTGACCATCACAGCGAGTGTCCCTGTAATACTAGAACCCCAAGTTAAGACCGATTGATATAGTGACAGTCACTTTGGTATATTAGTGAGACCCTAAATCCCACCTACCTGATCCTCCTGTGGGGTCCTGTGATTCTCCTCTGTACAGTCCTGGGAATACAGAGGACGGGGACATCTCTCTGGGGTATCTCTGTTACTGGGCCCATCTGTAGGAGACACACAGTGACTGAGTACATTGTACAGTGCATCTGGAAAGTATTCACAACATTTTTCCACATTTTGTTATGTTACAGCCTTATTCCAAAGTGAAATAAATAAATGTTTTCTCTCCAAATCCTACACACAAAACCCTATAATGACTACGTAAAGTTTTTTTTTTGTTTTTAGATTTTTGCACACTTGTTAGAAATAAAAAACTAAGAAATCACATGTACATAAGTATTCACAGCCTTTGTCGTGAAGCTCAAAATTGAGCTCAGGTAAATCCTGTTTCCACTGATCATCCTTGAGATGTTTCTGCAGCTTAACTGGAGTACACCTGCAGTAAATTCAGTTGATTGAACATGATTTGGAAAGGCATACACCTGTCTATATAAGGTCCCACACTTGACAATGCATGTCTGAGCACAATGCATGTCTGAGCACAAACCAAGCATTGGTCAAAGGAATTGTCTGTAGACCTCCCAGACAGACTGTCTCAAGGAACAAATCTGGGGAAGGGAACAGAAAAATATCTGCTGCTTTGAAGGTCCCAATGAGCACAGTGGCCTCCATCATCTGTAAATGGAAGAAGTTCGGAACCACCAGGACTCTTCCTAGAGCTGGCCGGCCTTCTAAATTGAGCGATCGGGAGAAAAGGGCCCTATTCAGGGAGGTGACTAAGAACCTGATGGTCACTCTGTCAGAGCTACAGCATTCCTCTGTGGAGAGAAGAGAACCTTCCAGAAGAACAACCAGGCCTGCATGGTAGTGTGTGTTAGGGGAGATACCGCACTGGTGTATAATAATAGATATTAAGTGTCAATGTGATTACCAAAATAAAAGATAACAAGAAAACGTGGTTTTCTAATTCTGATTTGGTGGTGCACCCTGAGTCAATATAACTACTTGAGTCAAAAATATATGGAAAAAAAAGAGACTCTTTTGTGGGCGCACTCTTAACTTGAAATAATGTATGAAATATTGAAAGTAATTATAAAATTAAAATGTAACTTTTATTAGTACCACAGGATAAAATTAGTCAGTGGTCAATAAGATAGAGTAACATTCAAATATTACGATAAAGTAAATAGCAAGTAAATACTAATGCTAAATAGAAAAGTAAAATGAACTGAGTAACAGTACAATCAATCACAATTAAATGCTTATATTAGCATAATAAATTCCGGCTGCCAGGATCCAATCAGAGTGTCCTAAGGAATTAACCTGAATAATTTTTGAATATAAATAAGCTGCCAATGTGTGTTAGCCCTGCATCGGTAAGTAATTTGAACAGCTTGTAAAAACTGAGGTATTCAAAAGACAAAATTGATAATGCATCCAGCTTTCATGAGAAAAAGAGCAGTAGGAAATGAGATAGCAAGGTGAATCTGCTGTCAGTGTCAGACTCTGAGCGTAATGGACCAGTCTGTGCTCTACTAAACCAAGTCTTCCTCAATGGTCGCCCACTTGAGTACTGACCCAGCCCAGCACTGATTAGCTTCCAAGATCGGACGGCTTTGGGCGTTTCCAGTGTGGTATGATAGTAGAGAAAAATAAACGATAGCGGAAACTCTGGAATCACTGATGAGAGTTCACGAAACTTATAGTATGAAGAATTAGATGAATCTGCTGCCAATGTTAGACAGGGATGAACCCTGAATCAGTGGTGAGAGTCCACGAAAGATAGGTAAGAATTGAAAGAAAAACAAGAGAAAAGGAGGGGAGAAAGAAGCGTACCCAATATAGAAGGCCCTATCAGACAATTAGAAGTTAATTGGCCATGAGCACTTTGAAGTGGTGATGGTAGGATTACTGATAGCAATCACTGGAGTAAAACAAAGGCTGAACAAACAGCTGTACTGTTCATACATCAACTGAATAGATTGTGGTAAAATACCTTGTAATTTCTACAGCAGTAAATGTCAGATACAATGATCTAAGGTATCTATACTTCAAAATTGTAAGCCCACAGAAGAGTAACAGAATAACAGAGTAGCGATACTGTAATTCTAGTGCCAGATAAAGAGTATCAATAGTTGAGCTGAAGAGAAAAAGAAAATAACAATGTATCCAGTACCCAATCAGTATCTATGAGACTGTGAGTGCATGTGAACAGTATGAAGGAATGGCTGCAAACATAAACACAATCAAACTGCATAAGTGACCTCGAACATGATATAAGTTGATAACTGAGTGCTGATTGACATAATAATGTGTATGGTATTAGTTGATTAAACTAATAATGGCTGCAAGAGACAGTAAATGCGAGTAAATCAGTGCAGATGCCAGTAATATGAGGAAATCCGTGCATTGCAGATGACAATTAAATAATTTTACCTTAAAAGGTAAGAAACAATAAGAAATTTTTTTTTTGCAATGCTGGGCATGAGTAAACAGATACACTGATAGTACCCACAGCAAATCATTCAGCGCAGATGACAGTTAAATAATTAAATGAGGAAAAGATTGCAATGCTGGGGATAAATAGATAAACAAATACACTAATATTACCAACAGCAAAAGACAGGTGGAAAGTTCTGATCCTTGTGCACGAGGTTTCCGTCACTGAAGGGGGTGAACATGGCGGCCGTGCTGGAAAAGTACCCGGCTCAGATGGATGAAGACGTCCGTGCTACGGTCGATCTAAGCAGCAGTAGGGATGGAGAGTCCTGTGATGTGCCGCAATGGATCTCCGTCAGTAAAGGATGGAACGTGCGGCCGAGCTGAGAGGACCTACGGCGCAGGGCGGTGTTGATTTCCCGTGCAGTAATACGTCTCTGTCGTTGAGAATAGGCAGCGGCGGGTATGCAGCACTCCGGGTATGGGAAACGGAAAGGTGGTCAGAAGGCTGGAAACAGTCTCTATCGCGGTGAAAGGCGCAGGGCAGCGGCAGGTGTCAGTGGATATGCGGTACTGACGGGTGAAACGCGTCTTCCGACCGCCTCTCCTTTCCGGCTCTCCAGAGTACCTCATATCCACTGGGACATTATACAGTAACACCAGGGGATGTGTCTGGGTGGTGACTGCTGGGAATGGGGCATTATACAGTAACACCAGGGGACGTGTCTGGGTGATGACTGGAGAGGTGACTGCTGGGAATGGGACATTATACAGTAACACCAGGGGATGTGTCTGGGTGATGACTGGAGAGGTGACTGCTGGGAATGGGGCATTATACAGTAACACCAGGGGATGTGTCTGGGTGATGACTGGAGAGGTGACTGCTGGGAATGGGACATTATACAGTAACACCAGGGGACGTGTCTGGGTGATGACTGGAGAGGTGACTGCTGGGAGTGGGGCATTATACAGTAACACCAGGGGACGTGTCTGGGTGATGACTGGAGAGGTGACTGCTGGGAATGGGGCTTTATACAGTAACACTAGGGGATGTGTCTGGGTGATGACTGGAGAGGTGACTGCTGGGAATGGGACATTATACAGTAACACCAGGGGATGTGTCTGGGTGATGACTGGAGAGGTGACTGCTGGGAATGGGACATTATACAGTAACACCAGGGGACGTGTCTGGGTGATGACTGGAGAGGTGACTGCTGGGAATGGGACATTATACAGTAACACCAGGGGATGTGTCTGGGTGATGACTGGAGAGGTGACTGCTGGGAATGGGACATTATACAGTAACACCAGGGGACGTGTCTGGGTGATTGATTGTACTGTTACTCAGTTCATTTTACTTTTCTATTTAGCATTAGTATTTACTTGCTATTTACTTTATCGTAATATTTGAATGTTACTCTATCTTATTGACCATTGACTAATTTTATCCTGTGATACTAATAAAAGTTAAATTTTAGCCACTCTTTAGTAAAAAGCACAAGGCACTCTCAGACCATAAGAAACAAAATTCTCTGGTCTGATGAGACAAAGATTGAACTCTTTGGCGTCAATACCAGGCATCATGTTTGGAGGAAACCAGGCATCACTCATCACCAGGGCAATACCATCCCTACAGTAAAGCATGGTGGTGGCAGCATCATGCTGTGGGGATGTTTTTCAGCGCAAGAACTGGGAGACTAGTCAGGATAGAGGGAAAGATGAATGCAGCAATGTACAGAGACATCCTGGATGAAAACCGGCTCCAGAGCACTCTTGACCTCAGACTGAGGAGACGTTTCATCTTTCACCATGACAACGACCCTAAGCACACAGCCAAGATATCAAAGGAGTGGCTTCAGGACAACTCTGTGAATGTCCTTGAGTGGCCCAGCCAGACCCCATACTTGAATGTGATTGAACATCTCTGGAGAGATCTGGAATGGCTGTGCACTGACGCTTCCCATCCAACCTGATGGAGCTTGAGAGGTGCTGCAAAGAGGAATGGGCGAAACTGCCCAAAGATAGGTGTGCCAAGCTTGTGGCGTCATATTCAAAAGACTTGAGGCTGTAATTGCTGCCAAAGGTGCATCAACAAAGTATTGAGCAAAGGCTGTGAACACTTATGTACATGGGATTTTTTATTTTTAATAAATTTGCAAAAATCTCAAAAACACTTTTTTTCACATTGTCATTATGGGGTATTGTGTGTAGAATTTTGAGGGAAACAATAAATGTATTCCAGTTTGGAATAAGGCTGTGACATAACAAAATGTGGAAAAAGTGAAGTGCTATGAATACTTTCTGGATGCACTGCATATATGTGATAAGATGATGTAGTTATATAGGATATCCCCATACCTGTTCCCCCCCTGTACAATAAAGGACAGTCTTCTCTTACCCAGTGATGTGGGGGGCCGGTGTTTCTCCATCATCACGTCCTAGTACAGACCCCTGTGTTCCTCTATATACTCGCCCTCCTGCATGGAGACATAGACAGTGACATCCTGACACCTTACAGGAACCTGACACACAATGATACAGTCATCACCCAGACACGTCCCCTGGTGTTACTGTATAATGCCCCATTCCCAGCAGTCACCTCTCCAGTCATCACCTGGACACATCCCCTTGTGTTACTGTATAATGTCCCATTCCCAGCAGTCACCACTCCAGTCATCACCCAGACACATCCCCTGGTGTTACTGTATAATGCCCCATTCCCAGCAGTCACCTCTCCAGTCATCACCCAGACACATACCCTGGTGTTACTGTATAATGTCCCATTCCCAGCAGTCACCTCTCCAGTCATCACCCAGACACGTCCCCTGGTGTTACTGTATAATGCCCCATTCCCAGCAGTCACCTCCAGACATCACCCAGACACGTCCCCTGGTGTTACTGTATAATGTCCCATTCCCACCAGTCACCACCCAGACACGTCCCCTGGTGTTACTGTATAATGTCCCATTCCCAGCAGTCACCTCTCCAGTCATCACCCTGGTGTTACTGTATAATGTCCCATTCCCAGCAGTCACATCTCCAGACACATCCCCTGGTGTTACTGTAAAATGCCCCATTCCCTCCAGTCATCACCCAGACACATCCCCTGGTGTTACTGTATAATGCACCATTCCCAGCAGTCACCTCTCCAGTCATCACCCAGACACGTCCCCTGGAGTTACTGTATAATGTCCCATTCCCAGCAGTCACCTCTCCAGACATCACCCAGACACGTCCCCTGGTGTTACTGTATAATGTCCCATTCCCACCAGTCACCACCCAGACACGTCCCCTGGTCTTACTGTATAATGTCCCATTCCCAGCAGTCACCTCTCCAGTCATCACCCAGACACATACCGGGTTCACTACGATATGCCGGCGGACGGGCTCCCGGCGTCCAGCATACCGGCGCCGGGAGCCCGACCGCCGGCTTACCGACAGTGTGGCGAGCGCAAATGAGCCCCTTGCGGGCTCGCTGTGATCGCCACGCTACGCTAAGCTATTTTATTCTCCCTTCAGGGAGGTCGTGGACCCCCACAAGGGAGAATAAGTGTCGGTATGCCGGCTGTCGGGATCCCGGCGCCGGTATACTGTACTCCGGGATCCCGTCAGTCGGCATAATGAAGACCACACCACATACCCGGGTGTTACTGTATAATGTCCCATTCCCAGCAGTCACCTCTCCAGTCATCACCCAGACACGTCCCCTGGAGTTACTGTATAATGTCCCATTCCCAGCAGTCACCTCTCCAGTCATCACCCAGACACATACCCTGGTGTTACTGTATAATGTCCCATTCCCAGCAGTCACCTCTCCAGCCATCACCCAGACACGTCCCCTGGAGTTACTGTATAATGTCCCATTCCCAGCAGTCACCTCTCCAGTCATCACCCAGACACATCCCCTTGGTGTTACTGTATAATGTACCATTCCCAGCAGTCACCTCTCCAGTCATCACCCAGACACGTCCCCTGGTGTTACTGTATAATGCCCCATTCCCAGCAGTCACCTCTCCAGCCATCACCCAGACACATCCCCTGGTGTTACTGTATAATGTCCCATTCCCAGCAGTCACCTCTCCAGTCATCACCCAGACACGTCCCCCTGGTGTTACTGTATAATGCCCCATTCCCAGCAGTCACCTCTCCAGCCATCACCCAGACACATCCCCTGGTGTTACTGTATAATGTCCCATTCCCAGCAGTCACCTCTCCAGTCATCACCCAGACACGTCCCCCTGGTGTTACTGTATAATGTCCCATTCCCAGCAGTCACCTCTCCAGTCATCACCCAGACACGTCCCCTGGTGTTACTGTATAATGCCCCATTCCCAGCAGTCACCTCTCCAGTCATCACCCAGACACGTCCCCCTGGTGTTACTGTATAATGCCCCATTCCCAGCAGTCACCTCTCCAGTCATCACCCAGACACATCCCCTGGTGTTACTGTATAATGCCCCATTCCCAGCAGTCACCTCTCCAGTCATCACCCAGACACATCCCCTGGTGTTACTGTATAATGCCCCATTCCCAGCAGTCACCTTTCCAGTCAGCAGCTGAATGATCTTGTTGGTGAGTTCCAGGATCTTCTGGTCATTGTGCCTCACATGTGTCAGTGAGTGAGGTGGAGGCACCGGGATGGGGCTGTGGGTACTGCTCAGTCTTTCTGATACACGAGGACGGCTGCTGGGTGTCTCACACTCACCGGATGTCTTCTTCACTACTGGGTAATCCTGCATATTGGGGAGACAACAATGAAAAGGTAAATGAAACTCCACCTAAATGGGGCTGTTTATTATGCTCATCATTTTTTATTTTTTTCTGAAGAACTCTCTTTTATGAAAAACGGAGGACAGATACTGCAGATAATCGGAGATAAACAGGAGATGAACAGAAGGACCGCAGACTATCTTCCACAACTGCAATCAACAGCCTACAGAGAGTAACCTAATCCAGTACCACCAACGCCTGCAGCCAGCACAGCCTGGACACTGACCGCCCTGTATGATTAAGTAACAGCCATACTGCTCTCACACATTGCTTTCTACTCCTCATTTATACTCTCTACATTCACTGTGTAACGTTCTCAGACTTTCTGTTCCTTCCATTATTTACCAACAAACCGGTTTTCACTGTCTCTGCTTTTACTACACCCCTCTTCTCATCGTTCTTTCTATATTACACCCACTTCATTCTATATTATTCTTCTGAACAACACTACTGTACTGGAATTATGGCTCCTCGATCCTGTCCCATACCAATCCTCTCTGCTAGGTCACCCCCCACCCAAATTTCCAGACTACCCACATGCATTCAGAACCCAGCCAACCTGATCCCCATCTCCCCTGTCCCCTCCATTCCCTTCTCCTGTGCACTCTGGAATGCTAGGTCAATCTGCAACAAGTTACCAACTATCCATGACCTCTTCATCTCCCACTCTTTTAACCTTCTCGCCATCACTGAAACCTGGCTCTCCTCCTCTGACACCACCTCCCCTGCTGCCCTCTCCTATGGAGGCCTCTCCTTCACCCACACGGTCAGACCTGATGGCTGCCAGGGCGGAGGCGTGGGCATCCTTCTCACCCCAAACTGCACCTTTCGTGTCATCCCACCTGAGCCCTCCCTCACCTTCTCCACCTTTGAGGTCCACACTATCCGCCTCTTCTACCCCATTCACCTCCATGTGGCAGTAATCTACCACCCCCCTGGCCGCTGTTCACCTTTCCTTGACAACTTTGCTGCCTGGCTTCCCCACTTTCTCTCTTCTGACCTCCCCTCTGTCATCCTCGGTGACTTTAACATCCCTATCGACATCACTAATGCAGCTTCCTCTAACCATCTTGCCCTTTCCACCTCCTTTGGACTTTCTCAATGGTCCTCCACCCCTACTCACAATCTCGGCCACTCCCTCGACCTTGCCTTCACCCACCGATGTGATCTCTCTGATTTCTCTAACTCTTCCTTCCCTCTCTCTGACCACCATCTGCTTTCTTTCACCCTCTCATCTTCCCCTCTCCTCTCCACGCCCAGACCCACCATCACCAGACGCAATCTCGGGTCTCTCAACTGCGCGCTATCCTGTCCTCCCTCGAGACATTCCTGTCTCCTCTTTCCACTATGACTTGTCCCAACCAGACAGCCTCCTTCTATAACTCTTCCCTTACCGCTGCCCTCGACTCTGTGGCCCCCCTCTCCTCTGTCCCCCTCCGCCGCTCAAAACCCCAACCCTGGCACACCAAACTTACACGATACCTACAAAAATGTTTACGCTCCGCAGAACGCTCCTGGAGGAGATCCCACTCTCTGGCGGATTTCCTCCATTTCAAGTTTATCCTCTCCTCCTATAGCTGTGCTCTTTCTCTCGCCAAGCAATCCTTTTCCAAGCACTCTTCTCAGTCCTCCAGTCCACACCGACTCTTTGAAACTTTTAACACTCTCCTTCGCCCCCCTCCTCCTTCCCTCCCCTCCTCCCTCACTGCCACTGACTTTGCCTCCTTCTTCATCTCCAAAATTGAGGATATTCAAAATCACATCTCCTCCCGTCACCCCTCTGCTGCCCCTCTGCCCCCACCATCCCTCCCCTCCATCTATCCCAACCTGTCCTGCTTCCATCCCACCTAAGACAAGGAAGTCCACTCCCTCATCTTATCCCCCCCCCCCTCAACCTGCCCTTTGGACCCCCTCCCCTCCCGTCTTCTTCGCTCCCTCCCCCCAACTGCCTGCTCCCACCTTGCTCACCTTTTTAACCTATCGCTCTCTACTGGCATCTTTCCCTCACCATTCAAACATGCTCTGGGGTCCCCTATTCTCAAAAAAAACAACCTCAACCTTTCATCACTCACTAGCTACCGCACCATCTCTCTTCTCCCTTTCACCTCCAAACTACTTGAACGACTGGGTCTACAGCCGTCTCACAAGCTACCTCTCTGACCACTCCATCCTTGATCCACTACAATCTGGCTTTCGCCCACTCCACCGAGACTGCCCTGGTGAAAGTCACTAATGAACTGCTTTCGGCCAAATCCAAGGGCCACTTCTCCTTGCTCATCCTTCTGGACCTCTCTGCTGCCTTTGATACCGTGGATCACCCTCTCCTCCTCCGCACACTCCAAAATGTTGGCCTCTCTAGCACCGTCCTTGACTGGTTTACCTCATACCTCACTAACCGCTCCTTCTCTGTGTCTGCCTCCGGAACCACCTCACACCCTTCCATTCTTCCTGTTGGTGTCCCTCAGGGTTATGTCCTAGGCCCCCTTCTGTTCTCCCTGTATACCTCTTCCCTGGGTGCTCTTATTAACTCCTTTGGCCTTCAATACCATGATACCACAATAACAATACTATGCTGATGACACACAACTCTACCTCTCATCTCCTGATCTGTCCCCCTCTGTCCTCTCTCGGGTCTCCAGCTGCCTCTCTGCTATCTCCTCCTGGATGTCTGAGCGCTCTCTGAAGCTCAACATGGACAAAACTGAACTCATTATCTTTCCCCCAGCCAAAGCAACACCCCCTACAAATATCTATCACTGTTGACAACACTATCATCTTCCCCGTTCCCCAACTCCGCTGCCTGGGCATCACTCTTGATTCCTCCCTCTCCTTTGCACCCTACATCCAAGCTCTGGCGCAATCTTGTCAGTTCCAGCTACGCAACATTGCTCGCATCAGGCCATTTCTCTCCCAGAGTGCAACTAAACTGATCATCCACTCACTGGTCATCTCACGACTCGACTACTGCAATGTTCTCCTCAATGGCCTCACTTGCTCCCACCTCGCTCCCCTCCAATCTGTCCTCAACTCCGCAGCTAGGCTCATCTTCCTCTCCCGCCGCTCCACTTCTGCCACTCCCCTTCGACATAATCTACACTGGCTCCCATTCCCCTACAGAATCCTCTTCACACTCCTCACCCTCACATACAAGGCCATCTCCAATTCCACTGCTCCCTACATCTCCAACCTCCTCTCCCTTCATACTCCCTCCCACCCACTGCGGTCGGCTGATGACCATCGCCTCTCCTCTGCCTTGGTCACTGCTTCCCATGCATGAGTTCAGGATTTTGCCCGAGCTGCACCCCTTCAGTGGAACGCGCTCCCCCGCGCCATTAGACTCTCCCCAACCTTGCAAAGCTTCAAATGGGCACTGAAAACCCACCTATTTATCAAAGCGTACCCCTCCAATGCATAACATAGTCCTTAGGCGGCTCCTCCATCCCCCTGCCCCATGCCGTGAACATCTCTGCTTTGCTTGCATACCGCCATCAGGCTTCCTCCTGCTTGGTTGCACCTTATGTCATCTGTCTGTTACCCCTCCCCACTAGATTGTTAGCTCTTCAGAGCAGAGCCCTCTTTCCTCTTGTTGTCTAAGCCCTCTTCTCGACACATTTCACTCAGCGACCATCTTTACCTGCTTTTTCTCCTACTGGTAAAGGCTCCTCTCTCTCCATGGCCGCCAGCCCCAAGTAGTACAATGATTACTCCCTTGCTACTTACATCTAAGCTGTATTATGTTTTGAGAATTGTGGTAATCTTTGTTACCGGCACTCTATTTTTGTTATTTATTTACTGTTATGCTAAGTTTTGTCTCCCTGTACTGTCCTTTGTACGGCGCTGCAAAACACTTGTGGCGCCCTATAAATAAAATGTAATAATAATAATAATAATAATATTTACTGCATGGTCACCTTTTATTCAAATTCATGATTTGCATATATACAAGAAAAACGGGACTTTTAACTTCAGCACTAAAGAACTGGTTCCGCTTATTATATTGAGGAATTTAGCACTAAGTGTTGCAGAAGAGGTGAGGCTGTAAGACAGGAGTGAAACATTGTAACATTTTCTAAGAAGTCTGGTCTTTTTTTTTTAGTATCTAGCAGACTCAACTACATTTGATGTGAAATAACACACATTGATTTGCATATACAGGTTGAGTATCCCTTATCCAAAATGCTTGGGACCAGAGGTATTTTGGATATCGAATTTTTCCGTATTTTGGAATAATTGCATACCATAATGAGATATCATGGTGATGGGACCTAAATCTAAGCACAGAATGCATTTATGTTACATATACACCTTATACACACAGCCTGAAGGTAATTTTAGCCAATATTTTTTATAACTTTGTGCATTAAACAAAGGTTGTGTACATTGAGCCATCAAAAAACAAAGGTTTCACTATTTCACTCTCACTCAAAAAAGTCCGTATTTCGGAATATTCCGTATTTCGGAATATTTGGATATGGGACACTCAACCTGTATTGCATTTTTATTTTAAAATTTTATATATAACAAAAATAAAATAACTACAACTAGTAGCAGAAAAGCTACAGTATACTATTATTGTGTTCTAAACCAGCGCTGTGGGAGAAACCTCTTTTTTAATAGGGCACCACAGGCTGCTCCTCCTGTATAATAACAGTACACTACAGGCTGCTACTCCTGTATAGTAACAGTAACACGACACCACAGGCCACTCCTCCTGCATAGTAACAGGACACCACAGGCTGCTCTCCCTGTAAAATACCAGGGCACCACAGGCTGCTCCTCCTGTATAATAAAAATAATAACAGGACACCACAAGCCGCTCCCCCTGCATTATCATAAGAAATCACAGGTTCCTCCACCTGCATAATAATAATAATAATAATGCTCCACCTGTTTTACAGTAACGGTGGGATTTGCGCCACCTGTATTACGGTAACGGTGGGGTCTGCGCCACCTGTATTACAGTAAAAGGACACTAGAGTGTCAGCCACCTATACAGGGATAATGCAGCACCAGAAGCTGCTCCAGCTGCACTATAACAAGGCACCAGAGGCTGCTCCCCCTGTAGTACAGCAACCTGACACCAGAGCTGCTCAGCCTATAGAAGAATAATAATAATAATAATAATAATAATAATAATAATAATAATAATAATAATATCATTACCTGCTGCCAGACTCAGCAATGGCTGCTCTCTGCTCCTGTTGCCTTTTGTGAACGGTAGATGCTAGACGGAGCTCAGACCAGGGGAAAATGGCCGCCGCTCCTGACGTCACGGCCAGGGAACCAATTGCTGCTGCAGCTGCCAGACTGGTCTACAAGAAAAAGGCCGCCGGCCTCCTGCACTGAGGACATGTATGGTAAAAGTCATTACAGAGGGCGGTGATGTGGCCGGGGAGTAGGAGGGGACAGTCACCAGGAAGCAGCCTGTGCAAATCACACCCTACTTCCTGTCTGTGCGTTCCTCCTTATTTCCGGCCTGTGTGTTCCACACACAAAAAGTGAGTTTCCATCGATTGCGGCCTCCCAGTGTCCGTCGAAATCAGGTGATGGCGTCTTATATATAGACACCCTGTATCTCTACCTGCATATACAGCCTCCCGTTTCCCCCTTATCTATATACAGCCTCTTGTGTCCCCCTTATCTATATACAGCCTCTTGTGTTCCCCTTATCTATATACAGCCTCTTGTGTCCCCATTATCTATATACAGCCTCTTGTGTCCCCTTATCTATATACAGCCTCTTGTGTCCCCTTATCTATATACAGCCTCCCGTATCCCCATATCTATATACAGCCTTTCGTGTCCCCCTCTTCTATATACAGCCTCCCGTATCCCCTTATCTATATACATCCTCCCGTGTCCCCCTTATCTATATACAGCCTCCCGTATCCCCTTATCTATATACAGCCTCCCGTGTCCCCCTTATCTATATACAGCCTTTCGTGTCCCCCTCTTCTATATACAGCCTCTTGTGTCCCCTTATCTATATACAGCCTCTTGTGTCCCCTTATCTATATACAGCCTCCCGTATCCCCCTTATCTGTATACAGCCTCCCGTATCCCCCTTATCTATATACAGCCTCCCGTGTCCCCCTCTTCTATATACAGCCTCCCGTATCCCCTTATCTATATACAGCCTCCCGTATCCCCCTTATCTATATACAGCCTCCCGTATCCCCCTTATCTATATACAGCCTCCCGTATCCCCCTTATCTGTATACAGCCTCCCGTATCCCCCTTATCTATATACAGCCTCCCGTGTCCCCCTCTTCTATATACAGCCTCCCGTGTCCCCCTTTTCTATATACAGCCTCCCGTATCCCCTTATCTATATACAGCCCCCCGTGTCCCCCTTATCTATATACAGCTTCCTGTATCCCCTCATCTATATACAGCCTCCCGTGTCCCCTTAACTTTATACAGCCTCCCGTATCCCCTTATCTATATACAGCCTCCCGTGTCTCCTTATCTATATACAGCCTCTTGTGTCCCCTTATCTATATACAGCATCCCGTGTCCCCTTATCTATATACATCCTCCCGTATCCCTTCACCTATATACAGCTTTCCGTGTCCCCCTCATCTATATACAGCTTTCCGTGTCCCCTTCTTCTATATAATACAGCTTTCCGTGTCCCCTTCTTCTATATACAGCTTTCCGTGTCCCCTTCTTCTATATACAGCTTTCCGTGTCCCCTTCTTCTATATACAGCCTCCCGTGTCCCCTTCTTCTATATACAGCCTCCCGTGTCCCCTTCTTCTATATACAGCCTCCCGTGTCCCCTTCTTCTATATACAGCCTCCCGTGTCCCCTTCTTCTATATACAGCCTCCCGTGTCCCCTTCTTCTATATACAGCCTCCCGTATCCCCCTTATCTATATACAGCCTCCCGTGTCCCCCTTATCTATATACAGCCTCCCGTGTCCCCCTTATCTATATACAGCCTCCCGTGTCCCCCTTATCTATATACAGCCTCCCGTGTCCCCCTTATCTATATACAGCCTCCCGTGTCCCCCTTATCTATATACAGCCTCCCGTGTCCCCCTTATCTATATACAGCCTCCCGTGTCCCCCTTATCTATATACAGCCTCCCGTGTCCCCCTTATCTATATACAGCCTCCCGTATCCCCCTTATCTATATACAGCCTCCCGTATCCCCCTTATCTATATACAGCCTCCCGTATCCCCCTTATCTATATACAGCCTCCCGTATCCCCTTATCTATATACAGCCTCCTGTGTCCCCCTTATCTATATATAGCCTTTCGTGTGCCCCTCTTCTATATACAGCCTCCCATGTCCCCTTATCTATGTACAGCCTCCCGTATCCCCTTATCTATGTACAGCCTCCCGTATCCCCTTATCTATGTACAGCCCCCCCGTATCCCCTTATCTATGTACAGCCCCCCGTATCCCCTTATCTATATACAGCCCCCCGTATCCCCTTATCCCCTTATCTATATACAGCCCCCCGTATCCCCTTATCTATATACAGCCCCCCGTATCCCCTTATCTATATACAGCCCCCCGTGTCCCCCTTATCTATATACAGCCCCCCGTATCCCCTTATCTATATACAGCCCCCGTGTCCCCCTTATCTATATACAGCTTCCTGTGTCCCCTCATCTATATACAGCCTCCCGTGTCTCCTTAACTATATACAGCCTCCCGTATCCCCTTATCTATATACAGCCTCCCGTGTCTCCTTATCTATATACAGCCTCCCGTGTCTCCTTATCTATATACAGCCTCCCGTGTCCCCCTATCTATATACAGCCTCCCGTGTCCCCTTATCTATATACAGCCTCCCGTATCCCTTCACCTATATACAGCTTTCCGTGTCCCCCTCATCTATATACAGCTTTCCGTGTCCCCTTCTTCTATATACAGCCTCCCGTGTCCCCTTCTTCTATATACAGCCTCCCGTGTCCCCTTCTTCTATATACAGCCTCCCGTGTCCCCTTCTTCTATATACAGCCTCCCGTGTCCCCCTCATCTATATACAGCCTCCCGTGTCCCCCTCATCTATATACAGCCTCCCGTGTCCCCCTATCTATATACAGCCTCCCGTGTCCCCTTATCTATATACAGCCTCCCGTGTCCCCTTATCTATATACAGCCTCCCGTATCCCCTTATCTATATATAGCCTCCCGTGTCCCCCTCTTCTATATACAGCCTCCCGTGTCCCCCTCTTCTATATACAGCCTCCCGTGTCCCCCTTTTCTATATACAGCCTCCCGTATCCCCTTATCTATGTACAGCCCCCCGTATCCCCTCATCTATATACAGCCTCCCGTATCCCCTCATCTATATACAGCCTCCCGTGTCCCCTTATCTATATACAGCCTCCCGTATCCCCTTATCTATATACAGCATCCCGTGTCCCCTTATCTATATACAGCCTCTTGTGTCCCCTTATCTATATACAGCATCCCGTGTCCCCTTATCTATATACAGCCTCCCGTATCCCTTCACCTATATACAGCTTTCCGTGTCCCCCTCATCTATATACAGCTTTCCGTGTCCCCTTCTTCTATATACAGCTTTCCGTGTCCCCTTCTTCTATATACAGCTTTCAGTGTCCCCTTCTTCTATATACAGCCTCCCGTGTCCCCTTCTTCTATATACAGCCTCCCGTGTCCCCTTCTTCTATATACAGCCTCCCGTGTCCCCTTCTTCTATATACAGCCTCCCGTGTCCCCTTCTTCTATATACAGCCTCCCGTGTCCCCTTCTTCTATATACAGCCTCCCGTGTCCCCTTCTTCTATATACAGCCTCCCGTGTCCCCTTATCTATATACAGCCTCCCGTGTCCCCTTATCTATATACAGCCTCCCGTGTCCCCTTCTTCTATATACAGCCTCCCGTATCCCCCTTTTCTCTGACGTCCTAGTGGATGCTGGGGACTCCGTAAGGACCATGGGGAATAGCGGCTCCGCAGGAGACTGGGCACAAAAGTAAAGCTTTAGAACTACCTTGTGTGCACTGGCTCCTCCCCCTATGACCCTCCTCCAAGCCTCAGTTAGATTTTTGTGCCCGAACGAAGCAGTATTCATTCCGGGAGTGGACAACTGGGAAGCAGACTTCCTCAGTAGACACGACCTCCACCCGGGAGAGTGGGGACTTCACCCAGAAGTCTTCCACATGTTTATAAAACTCGACAAGTATTGCGCCAGGTCAAGGGACCCTCAGGCAATAGCTGTAGACGCTCTGGTAACACAGTGGGTGTACCAGTCAGTGTATGTGTTCCTTCCCCTGCCTCTCATACCCAAGGTACTGAGAATTATAAGATGGAGAGGAGTAAGCACTATATTCGTGGCTCCGGATTGGCCAAGAGGGACTTGGTAACCGGAACTTCAAGAGATGCTCACGGAGGATCCGTGGCCTCTACCTCTAAGAAGGGACCTGCTCCAGCAAGGACCCTGTCTGTTCCAAGACTTACCGCGGCTGCGTTTGACGGCATGGCGGTTGAACGCCGGATCCTGAAGGAGAAAGGCATTCCGGATGAAGTCATTCCTATCCTGATCAAAGCCAGGAAAGATATAACCGCAAAACATTATCACCGCATTTGGCGAAAATATGTTGCGTGGTGCGAGGCCAGTAAGGCCCCGACGGAGGAATTTTTCAACTAGGTCGATTCCTACTTTTCCTGCAAACAGGAGTGTCTATGGGCCTGAAATGGTGGTCCATTAAGGTTCAAATTTCGTCCCTGTCAATTTTCTTCCAAAAAGAACTAGCTTCAGTCCCTGAAGTTCAGACGTTTGTGAAAGGGGTACTGTATATACAGCCTCCTTTTGTGCCTCCAGTGGCACCTTGGGATCTAAATGTAGTTTTTGGGTTCCAAAAGTCAGATTGGTTTGAACCACTTAAATATGTGGAGTTAAAATATCTCACATGGAAAGTGGTCATGCTGTTGGCCCTGGCCTGGGCCAGGTGCGTGTCAGAATTGGCGGCTTTATCCTGTAAAAGCCCTCATCTGATTTTCCATTCGGACAGGGCGGAATTGAGGACTTGTCCTCAGTTTCTCCCTAAGGTGGTTTTCAGCGTTTCACCTGAATCAACCTATTGTGGTGCCTGCGGCTACTAGGGACTTGGAGGACTCCAAGTTGCTAGACGTTGTCAGGGCCCTGGAAATATAGGTTTCCAGGACGGCTGGAGTCAGAAAATCTGACTCTTTGTTTATTCTGTATGCACCCAACAAGCTGGGTGCTCCTGCTTCTAAGCAGACTATTGCTCGTTGGATTTGTAGTACAATTCAGCTTGCACATTCTGTGGCAGGCCTGCCACAGCCAAAATCTGTAAAAGCCCATTCCACAAGGAAGGTGGGCTCATCTTGGGCGGCTGCCCGAGGGGTCTCGGCTTTACAACGTTGCCGAGCAGCTACTTGGTCAGGAGTAAATACGTTTGTAAAATTCTACAAATTTGATACCCTGGCTGAGGAGGACCTGGAGTTCTCTCATTTGGTGCTGCAGAGTCATCCACACTCTCCCGCCCGTTTGGGAGCTTTGGTATAATCCCCATGGTCCTTACGGAGTCCCCAGCATCCACTAGGACGTCAGAGAAAATAAGAATTTACTTACCGATAATTCTATTTCTCGTAGTCCGTAGTGGATAATGGGCGCCCATCCCAAGTGCGGATTGTCTGCAATACTGGTACATAGTTATTGTTACCAAAAAAATCGGGTTATTGCTGTAGTGAGCCATCTTTTCTAGAGGCTCCTCTGTTATCATGCTGTTAACTGGGTTTAGATCACAAGTTATATGGTGTGATTGGTGTGGCTGGTATGAGTCTTACCCGGGATTCAAAATCCTTCCTTATTGTGTACGCTCGTCCGGGCACAGTATCCTAACTGAGGCTTGGAGGAGGGTCATAGGGGGAGGAGCCAGTGCACACCAGGTAGTTCTAAAGCTTTACTTTTGTGCCCAGTCTTCTGCGGAGCCGCTATTCCCCATGGTCCTTACGGAGTCCCCAGCATCCACTACGGACTACGAGAAATAGAATTATCGGTAAGTAAATTCTTATTATCTATATACAGCCTCCCGTGTCCCCCTTATCTATATACAGCCTCCCGTGTCCCCCTTATCTATATACAGCCTCCCGTGTCCCCCTTATCTATATACAGCCTCCCGTGTCCCCCTTATCTATATACAGCCTCCCGTATCCCCTTATCTATATACAGCCTCCCGTATCCCCTTATCTATATACAGCCTCCTGTGTCCCCCTTATCTATATACAGCCTTTCGTGTCCCCCTCTTCTATATACAGCCTCCCGTGTCCCCCTCTTCTATATACAGCCTCCCGTGTCCCCTTATCTATATACAGCCTCCCGTATCCCCTTATCTATGTACAGCCTCCCGTATCCCCTTATCTATGTACAGCCCCCCGTATCCCCTTATCTATATACAGCCCCCCGTATCCCCTTATCTATATACAGCCCCCCGTATCCCCTTATCTATATACAGCCCCCCGTATCCCCTTATCTATATACAGCCTCCCGTATCCCCTTATCTATATACAGCCCCCCGTATCCCCTTATCTATATACAGCCCCCCGTGTCCCCCTTTTCTATATACAGCCCCCCGTATCCCCTTATCTATATACAGCCCCCGTGTCCCCCTTATCTATATACAGCTTTCTGTGTCCCCTCATCTATATACAGCCTCCCGTGTCTCCTTAACTATATACAGCCTCCCGTATCCCCTTATCTATATACAGCCTCCCGTGTCCCCTTATCTATATACAGCCTCCCGTGTCCCCCTTATCTATATACAGCCTCCCGTGTCCCCCTATCTATATACAGCCTCCCGTGTCCCCTTATCTATATTCAGCCTCCCGTATCCCTTCACCTATATACAGCTTTCCGTGTCCCCCTCATCTATATACAGCTTTCCGTGTCCCCCTCATCTATATACAGCCTCCCGTGTCCCCTTCTTCTATATACAGCCTCCCGTGTCCCCTTCTTCTATATACAGCCTCCCGTGTCCCCTTATCTATATACAGCCTCCCGTGTCCCCTTATCTATATACAGCCTCTCCCCTTATCTATATACAGCCTCCCGTGTCCCCTTATCTATATACAGCCTCTCCCCTTATCTATATACAGCCTCCCCTGTCCCCTTATCTATATACAGCCTCCCGTGTCCCCTTCTTCTATATACAGCCTCCCGTATCCCCCTTATCTATATACAGCCTCCCGTATCCCCCTTATCTATATACAGCCTCCCGTATCCCCCTTATCTATATACAGCCTCCCGTATCCCCCATATCTATATACAGCCTCCCGTGTCCCCCTCTTCTATATACAGCCTCCCGTGTCCCCTTATCTATATACAGCCTCCCGTATCCCCTTATCTATGTACAGCCCCCCGTATCCCCTTATCTATATACAGCCCCCCGTGGTGTCCCCCTTATCTATATACAGCTTCCCGTATCCCCTCATCTATATACAGCCTCCCGTATCCCCTCATCTATATACAGCCTCCCGTGTCCCCCTCATCTGTATACAACCTCCCGTGTCCCCCTCATCTGTATACAGCCTCCCGTGTCCCCCTCATCTATATACAGCCTCCCGTGTCCCCCTCATCTATATACAGCCTCCCGTGTCCCCCTATCTATATACAGCCTCCCGTGTCCCCTTATCTATATACAGCCTCCCGTATCCCTTCACCTATATACAGCCTCCTGTGTCCCCCTCATCTATATACAGCTTTCCGTGTCCCCTTCTTCTATATACAGCCTCCCGTGTCCCCTTCTTCTATATACAGCCTCCCGTGTCCCCCTCATCTATATACAGCTTTCCGTGTCCCCTTCTTCGATATACAGCCTCCCGTGTCCCCTTCTTCTATATACAGCCTCCCGTGTCCCCTTCTTCTATATACAGCCTCCCGTGTCCCCTTCTTCTATATACAGCCTCTCGTGTCCCCTTCTTCTATATACAGCCTCCCGTGTCCCCTTCTTCTATATACAGCCTCCCGTGTCCCCTTATCTATATACAGCCACCCGTGTCCCCCTTATCTATATACAGCCTCCCGTGTCCCCCTTATCTATATACAGCCTCCCGTATCCCTTCATCTATATACAGGCTCCCGTGTCCCCTTATCTATATACAGGCTCCCGTGTTCCCTTATCTATATGCAGCCTCCCGTATCCCCCTTATCTATATACAGCCTCCCGTGTTCCCCTCTTCTATATACAGCCTCCCGTATCCCCTTATCTATATGCAGCCTCTTGTGTCCCCTAATCTATATACAGCCTCCCGTATCCCCTTATCTATATACAGCCTCCCGTATCCCCCTTTTCTCTGACGTCCTAGTGGATGCTGGGGACTCCGAAAGGACCATGGGGAATAGGGGCTCCGCAGGAGACTGGGCACAAAAGTTAAAGCTTTAAGACTACCTGGTGTGCACTGGCTCCTCCCCCTATGACCCTCCTCCAAGCCTCAGTTAGATTTTTGTGCCCGAACGAGAAGGGTGCAGTCTAGGTGGCTCTCCTGAGCTGCTTAGAAAAAAGTTTAGTTTTAGGTTTTTTATTTTCAGTGAGACCTGCTGGCAACAGGCTCACTGCATCGAGGGACTAAGGGGAGAAGAAGCGAACTCACCTGCGTGCAGAGTGGATTGGGCTTCTTAGGCTACTGGACATTAGCTCCAGAGGGACGATCACAGGCCCAGCCATGGATGGGTCCCAGAGCCGCGCCGCCGTCCCCCTTACAGAGCCAGAAGAGCAGAAGAGGTCCAGAAAAATCGGCGGCAGAAGACGTCCTGTCTTCAATAAGGTAGCGCACAGCACCGCAGCTGTGCGCCATTGCTCTCAGCACACTTCACACTCCGGTCACTGAGGGTGCAGGGCGCTGGGTGGGGGCGCCCTGAGACGCAATATAAACACCTTAGGGGGCAAAAAATGCATCACATATAGCTCCTGGGCTATATGGATGCATTTAACTCATGCCTGTTTTTCCATAAAAAAGCGGGAGAACGGCCGCCGAGAAGGGGGCGGAGCCTATCTCCTCAGCACACTGGCGCCATTTTTCCTCACAGCTCCGTTGGAGGGAAGCTCCCTGACTCTCCCCTGCACTCCTGCACTACAGAAACAGGGTAAAACAAAGAGAGGGGGGGGCACTAATTTGGCAGATAAATCTATACAGCAGCTATATAAGGGAAAAACACTTATATAAGGTTATCCCTGTATATGTATGTATATATATATATATATATATATATATATATATATATATATATATATATATATATATATATATATATAGCTAGCGCTCTGGTGTGTGCTGGCAAACTCTCCCTCTGTCTCCCCAAAGGGCTAGTGGGGTCCTGTCCTCTATCAGAGCATTCCCTGTGTGTGTGCTGTGTGTCGGTACGTTGTGTCGACATGTATGAGGAGGAAAATGGTATGGAGGCGGAGCAATTGCCTGTATTAGTGATGTCACCCCCTAGGGAGTCGACACCTGACTGGATGGTCTTATGGAAGGAATTACGTGATAGTGTCAGCACTTTACAAAAGACTGTTGACGACATGAGACAGCCGGCAAATCAGTTAATACCTGTACAGGCGTCTCAAACACCGTCAGGGGCTCTAAAGCGCCCGTTACCTCAGGTGGTCGACACAGACCCAGACACGGACACTGACTCCAGTGTCGACGGTGAGGAAACAAACGTATTTTCCAGTAGGGCCACACGTTACATGATCACGGCAATGAAGGAGGTTTTGAACATTTCTGATACTACAAGTACCACAAAAAAGGGTATTATGTGGGGTGTGAAAAAACTACCCGTAGTTTTTCCTGAATCAGATGAATTAAATGAGGTGTGTGATGAAGCGTGGGTTTCCCCCGATAAAAAACTGCTAATTTCTAAAAAAAATATTGGCATTATACCCTTTCCCGCCAGAGGTTAGGGCGCGTTGGGAAACACCCCCTAGGGTAGATAAGGCGCTCACACGCTTATCAAAACAAGTGGCGTTACCGTCTCCTGATACGGCCGCCCTCAAGGAACCAGCTGATAGGAAGCTGGAAAATATCCTAAAAAGTATATACACACATACTGGTATTATACTGCGACCAGCAATCGCCTCAGCCTGGATGTGCAGTGCTGGGGTGGCTTGGTCGGATTCCCTGACTGAAAATATTGATACCCTGGACAGGGACAATATATTATTGACTATAGAGCATTTAAAGGATGCATTTCTATATATGAGAGATGCACAGAGGGATATTTGCACTCTGGCATCAAGAGTAAGTGCGCTGTCCATTTCTGCCAGAAGAGGGTTATGGACGCGACAGTGGTCAGGTGATGCGGATTCCAAACGGCATATAGAAGTATTGCCGTATAAAGGGGAGGAGTTATTTGGGGTCGGTCTATCGGACCTGGTGGCCACGGCAACGGCTGGGAAATCCACCTTTTTACCCCAGGTCACCTCTCAGCAGAAAAAGACACCGTCTTTTCAGGCTCAGTCCTTTCGTCCCCATAAGGGCAAGCGGGCAAAAGGCCACTCGTATCTGCCCCGGGGCAGAGGAAGGGGAAAAAGACTGCAGCAGACAGCCTCTTCCCAGGAACAGAAGCCCTCCCCCGCTTCTGCCAAGTCCTCAGCATGACGCTGGGGCCTTACAAGCGGACTCAGGCACGGTGGGGGCCTGTCTCAAGAATTTCAGTGCGCAGTGGGCTCACTCGCAAGTGGACCCCTGGATCCTGCAGGTAGTATCTCAGGGGTACAAATTGGAATTCGAGACGTCTCCCCCTCGCCGGTTCCTGAAGCCTGCTTTACCAACGTCTCCCCCCGACAGGGAGGCGGTATTGGAAGCCATTCACAAGCTGTATTCCCAGCAGGTGATAATCAAGGTACCCCTCCTACAACAGGGAAAGGGGTATTATTCCACTCTGTTTGTGGTACCGAAGCCGGACGGCTCGGTGAGACCTATTTTAAATCTGAAATCCTTGAACACTTACATACAAAGGTTCAAATTCAAGATGGAATCACTCAGAGCAGTGATAGCGAACCTGGAAGAAGGGGACTATATGGTGTCTCTGGACATCAAGGATGCTTACCTCCATGTCCCAATTTACCCTTCTCACCAAGGGTACCTCAGGTTTGTGGTACAGAACTGTCACTATCAGTTTCAGACGCTGCCGTTTGGATTGTCCACGGCACCCCGGGTCTTTACCAAGGTAATGGCCGAAATGATGATTCTTCTTCGAAGAAAAGGCGTCTTAATTATCCCTTACTTGGACGATCTCCTGATAAGGGCAAGGTCCAGAGAACAGTTAGAGGTCGGAGTAGCACTATCTCAAGTAGTACTACGACAGCACGGATGGATTCTAAATATTCCAAAATCGCAGCTGATTCCGACGACACGTCTGCTGTTCCTAGGGATGATTCTGGACACAGTACAGAAAAAGGTGTTTCTCCCGGAGGAGAAAGCCAGGGAGTTATCCGACCTAGTCCGGAACCTCCTAAAACCAGGCCAAGTGTCAGTGCATCAATGCACAAGGGTCCTGGGAAAAATGGTGGCTTCTTACGAAGCAATTCCATTCGGCAGATTCCACGCAAGAACTTTTCAGTGGGATCTGCTGGACAAATGGTCCGGATCGCATCTTCAAATGCATCAGCGGATAACCCTGTCTCCAAGGACAAGGGTGTCTCTCCTGTGGTGGTTGCAGAGTGCTCATCTTCTAGAGGGCTGCAGATTCGGCATTCAGGACTGGGTCCTGGTGACCACGGATGCCAGCCTGAGAGGCTGGGGAGCAGTCACACAGGGAAAAAATTTCCAGGGCTTGTGGTCAAGCATGGAAACGTCACTTCACATAAATATCCTGGAACTAAGGGCCATTTACAATGCCCTAAGTCAGGCAAGGCCTCTGCTTCAGGGTCAGCCGGTGCTGATCCAGTCGGACAACATCACGGCAGTCGCCCACGTAAACAGACAGGGCGGCACAAGAAGCAGGAGGGCAATGACGGAAGTTGCAAGGATTCTTCGCTGGGCGGAAAATCATGTGATAGCACTGTCAGCAGTGTTCATTCCGGGAGTGGACAACTGGGAAGCAGACTTCCTCAGCAGACACGATCTCCACCCGGGGGAGTGGGGACTTCACCCAGAAGTCTTCCACATGATTGTGAACCGTTGGGAAAAACCAAAGGTGGACATGATGGCGTCCCGCCTCAACAAAAAACTGGACAGATATTGCGCCAGGTCAAGGGACCCTCAGGCAATAGCTGTGGACGCTCTGGTAACACCGTGGGTGTACCAGTCAGTGTATGTGTTCCCTCCTCTGCCTCTCATACCCAAGGTACTGAGAATCATGAGAAGGAGAGGAGTAAGGACTATACTCGTGGCTCCGGATTGGCCAAGAAGGACTTGGTACCCGGAACTTCAAGAGATGCTCACGGAAGACCCGTGGCCTCTACCTCTAAGAAAGGACCTGCTCCAGCAGGGACCATGTCTGTTCCAAGACTTACCGCGGCTGCGTTTGACGGCATGGCGGTTGAACGCCGGATCCTGAAGGAAAAAGGCATTCCGGATGAAGCCATCCCTACCCTGATCAAAGCCAGGAAGGATGTAACTGTGCAACATTATCACCGTATTTGGCGTAAATATGTTGCGTGGTGTGAGGCCAGGAAGGCCCCTACAGAGGAATTTCAACTGGGTCGTTTCCTGCATTTCCTGCAAACAGGACTGTCTATGGGCCTAAAATTAGGGTCCATTAAGGTTCAAATTTCGGCCCTGTCAATATTCTTCCAAAAAGAACTAGCTTCAGTTCCTGAAGTTCAGACGTTTGTCAAGGGGGTACTGCATATACAGCCTCCTTTTGTGCCTCCAGTGGCACCTTGGGATCTCAATGTAGTTTTGGGGTTCCTAAAATCACATTGGTTTGAACCACTCACCACTGTGGACTTAAAATATCTCACATGGAAAGTGGTAATGCTGTTAGCCCTGGCCTCAGCCAGGCGTGTCTCAGAATTGGCGGCTTTATCCTATAAAAGCCCTTACCTAATTTTTCATACGGACAGGGCAGAATTGAGGACTCGTCATCAATTTCTCCCTAAGGTGGTTTCAGCATTTCACTTAAACCAGCCTATTGTGGTGCCTGCGGCTACTAGGGACTTGGAGGATTCCAAGTTGCTGGACGTAGTCAGGGCCCTGAAAATATGTTTCCAGGACGGCTGGAGTCAGAAAATCTGACTCGCTGTTTATCCTGTATGCACCCAACAAGCTGGGTGCTCCTGCTTCTAAGCAGACTATTGCTCGTTGGATTTGTAGTACAATTCAGCTTGCACATTCTGTGGCAGGCCTGCCACAGCCAAAATCTGTAAAAGCCCATTCCACACGGAAAGTGGGCTCATCTTGGGCGGCTGCCCGAGGGGTCTCGGCTTTACAACTTTGCCGAGCAGCTACTTGGTCAGGGGCAAACACGTTTGCTAAATTCTACAAATTTGATACTCTGGCTGAGGAGGACCTGGAGTTCTCTCATTCGGTGCTGCAGAGTCATCCGCACTCTTCCGCCCGTTTGGGAGCTTTGGTATAATCCCCATGGTCCTTTCGGAGTCCCCAGCATCCACTAGGACGTCAGAGAAAATAAGAATTTACTTACCGATAATTCTATTTCTCATAGTCCGTAGTGGATGCTGGGCGCCGATCCCAAGTGCGGATTGTCTGCAATACTTGTACATAGTTATTGTTACAAAAAATCGGGTTATTATTGTTGTGAGCCATCTTTTCAGAGGCTCCTCTGTTATCATGCTGTTAACTGGGTTCAGATCACAAGTTGTATGGTGTGATTGGTGTGGCTGGTATGAGTCTTACCCGGGATTCAAAATCCTTCCTTATTGTGTACGCTCATCCGGGCACAGTATCCTAACTGAGGCTTGGAGGAGGGTCATAGGGGGAGGAGCCAGTGCACACCAGGTAGTCTTAAAGCTTTTACTTTTGTGCCCAGTCTCCTGCGGAGCCGCTATTCCCCATGGTCCTTTCGGAGTCCCCAGCATCCACTACGGACTATGAGAAATAGAATTATCGGTAAGTAAATTCTTATTCTCTATATACAGCCTCCCGTGTCTCCTTATCTATATACAGCGTCCCGTATCCCCCTTATCTATATACAGCCTCTTGTGTCCCCCTTGTGTATATACAGCCTCCCGTATCCCCTTATCTATATACAGCCTCCCGTGTCCCCCTTGTGTATATACAGCCTCCCGTGTCCCCTTATCTATATACAGCCTCCCGTGTCCCCTTATCTATATACAGCCTCCCGTGTCCCCTTATCTATATACAGCCTCCCGTGTCCCCTTATCTATATACAGCCTCCCGTGTCCCCTTATCTATATACAGCCTCCCGTGTCCCCTTATCTATATACAGCCTCCCGTGTCCCCTTATCTATATACAGCCTCCCGTGTCCCCTTATCTATATACAGCCTCCCGTGTCCCCTTATCTATATACAGCCTCCCGTGTCCCCTTATCTATATACAGCCTCCCGTGTCCCCTTATCTATATACAGCCTCCCGTGTCCCCTTATCTATATACAGCCTCCCGTGTCCCCTTATCTATATACAGCCTCCCGTGTCCCCTTATCTATATACAGCCTCCCGTGTCCCCTTATCTATATACAGCCTCCCGTGTCCCCTTATCTATATACAGCCTCCCGTGTCCCCTTATCTATATACAGCCTCCCGTGTCCCCTTATCTATATACAGCCTCCCGTGTCCCCTTATCTATATACAGCCTCCCGTGTCCCCTTATCTATATACAGCCTCCCGTGTCCCCTTATCTATATACAGCCTCCCGTGTCCCCTTATCTATATACAGCCTCCCGTGTCCCCTTATCTATATACAGCCTCCCGTGTCCCCCTTGTGTATATACAGCCTCCCGTGTCCCCTTATCTATATGCAGCTTCTTGTGTCCCCCTTGTGTGTATGCAGCCTCTCGTGTCCCCCTTGTGTATATACAGCCTCCCGTGTCCCCCTTGTGTATATACAGCCTCCCGTGTCCCCCTTGTGTATATACAGCCTCCCGTGTCCCCCTTGTGTATATACAGCCTCCCGTGTCCCCCTTGTGTATATACAGCCTCCCGTGTCCCCCTTGTGTATATACAGCCTCCCGTGTCCCCCTTGTGTATATACAGCCTCCCGTGTCCCCCTTGTGTATATACAGCCTCCCGTGTCCCCCTTGTGTATATACAGCCTCCCGTGTCCCCTTATCTATATACAGCCTCCCGTGTCCCCTTATCTGTATACAGCCTCCCGTGTCCCCTTATCTGTATACAGCCTCCCGTGTCCGCCTCTTCTGTATACAGCCACCCGTGTCCTTTTATCTATATACAGCCTCCCGTGTTCCCCTCTTCTATATACAGCCTCCCGTTTCCCCCTCCTCTATTTACAGTCTCCCTCATCTATATACGGCCTCCCGGGTCTCCCTCATCTATATACGGCCTCCCGGGTCTCCCTCATCTATATATGGCCTCCCGGGTCTCCTTCATCTATATACAGCCTCATCTATATACAACCTTCCGTATCCCTCATCTGTTTACAGTCTCCCTCATCTATATACAGCCTTCTGTGTCTCCCCGCATCTACATACATCCTCCCATATCCCCCTCATCTACATACAGCCTCCCGTGTCTCCCTCATCTGTACACGGCCTCCTGTGTCTCCCTCATCTATATACGGCCTCCAGTGACTTCTTCATCTATATTCGGCCTCCCGTGTCTCCCTCATCTACATACAGACTCCCGTGTCTCCCTCATCTACATACAGACTCCCGTGTCTCCCTCATCTACATACAGACTCCCGTGTCTCCCTCATCTACATACAGACTCCCGTGTCTCCCTCATCTACATACAGCCTCCCGTGTCTCCCTCATCTACATACAGACTCCCGTGTCTCCCTCATCTACATACAGACTCCCGTGTCTCCCTCATCTACATACGGCCTCCCGTGTCTCCCTCATCTACATACGGCCTCCCGTGTCTCCCTCATCTACATACGGCTTCCCGTGTCTCCCTCATCTGTATACGGCCTCCCGTGTCTCCCTCATCTATATACGGCCTCCCGTGTCTCCCTCATCTTTATACGGCCTCCCGTGTCTCCCTCATCTATATGCGGCCTCCCGTATCCCTCATCTATTTACAGTCTCCCTCATCTATATACGGCCTCCCGGGTCTCCCTCATCTATATACAGCCTCATCTATATACAGCCTTCCGTGTCCCCCGCATCTACATACATCCTCCCGTATCCCCCTCCTCTACATACAGCCTCCCGTATCCCCCTCATCTACATACAGCCTCCCGTATCCCCCTCATCTACATACAGCTTCCGTGTCTCCCTCATCTACATACAGCCTCCCGTGTCTCCCTCATCTACATACAGCCTCCCGTGTCTCCCTCATCTACATACAGCCTCCCGTGTCTCCCTCATCTACATACAGCCTCCCGTGTCTCCCTCATCTACATACAGCCTCCCGTGTCTCCCTCATCTACATACAGCCTCCCGTGTCTCCCTCATCTACATACAGCCTCCCGTGTCTCCCTCATCTACATACAGCTTCTGTGTCTCCCTCATCTACATACAGCCTCCCGTGTCTCCCTCATCTACATACAGCCTCCCGTGTCTCCCTCATCTACATACAGCCTCCCGTGTCTGCCTCATCTACATACAGCCTCCCGTGTCTGCCTCATCTACATACAGCCTCCCGTGTCTCCCTCATCTACATACAGCCTCCCGTGTCTCCCTCATCTACATACAGCCTCCCGTGTCTCCCGCATCTACATACAGCCTCCCTCATCTACATACAGCCTCCCGTGTCTCCCTCATCTACATACGGCCTCCCGTGTCTCCCTCATCTACATACGGCCTCCCGTGTCTCCCTCATCTACATACGGCCTCCCGTGTCTCCCTCATCTACATGCGGCCTCCCGTGTCTCCCTCATCTACATGCGGCCTCCCGTGTCTCCCTCATCTACATGCGGCCTCCCGTGTCTCCCTCATCTACATGCGGCCTCCCGTGTCTCCCTCATCTACATGCGGCCTCCCGTGTCTCCCTCATCTACATGCGGCCTCCCGTGTCTCCCTCATCTACATGCGGCCTCCCGTGTCTCCCTCATCTACATGCGGCCTCCCGTGTCTCCCTCATCTACATGCGGCCTCCCGTGTCTCCCTCATCTACATGCGGCCTCCCGTGTCTCCCTCATCTACATGCGGCCTCCCGTGTCTCCCTCATCTACATGCGGCCTCCCGTGTCTCCCTCATCTACATGCGGCCTCCCGTGTCTCCCTCATCTACATGCGGCCTCCCGTGTCTCCCTCATCTACATGCGGCCTCCCGTGTCTCCCTCATCTACATGCGGCCTCCCGTGTCTCCCTCATCTACATGCGGCCTCCCGTGTCTCCCTCATCTACATGCGGCCTCCCGTGTCTCCCTCATCTACATGCGGCCTCCCGTGTCTCCCTCATCTACATGCGGCCTCCCGTGTCTCCCTCATCTACATGCGGCCTCCCGTGTCTCCCTCATCTACATGCGGCCTCCCGTGTCTCCCTCATCTACATGCGGCCTCCCGTGTCTCCCTCATCTACATGCGGCCTCCCGTGTCTCCCTCATCTACATGCGGCCTCCCGTGTCTCCCTCATCTACATGCGGCCTCCCGTGTCTCCCTCATCTACATGCGGCCTCCCGTGTCTCCCTCATCTACATGCGGCCTCCCGTGTCTCCCTCATCTACATGCGGCCTCCCGTGTCTCCCTCATCTACATGCGGCCTCCCGTGTCTCCCTCATCTACATGCGGCCTCCCGTGTCTCCCTCATCTACATGCGGCCTCCCGTGTCTCCCTCATCTACATGCGGCCTCCCGTGTCTCCCTCATCTACATGCGGCCTCCCGTGTCTCCCTCATCTACATGCGGCCTCCCGTGTCTCCCTCATCTACATGCGGCCTCCCGTGTCTCCCTCATCTACATGCGGCCTCCCGTGTCTCCCTCATCTACATGCGGCCTCCCGTGTCTCCCTCATCTACATGCGGCCTCCCGTGTCTCCCTCATCTACATGCGGCCTCCCGTGTCTCCCTCATCTACATGCGGCCTCCCGTGTCTCCCTCATCTACATGCGGCCTCCCGTGTCTCCCTCATCTACATGCGGCCTCCCGTGTCTCCCTCATCTACATGCGGCCTCCCGTGTCTCCCTCATCTACATGCGGCCTCCCGTGTCTCCCTCATCTACATGCGGCCTCCCGTGTCTCCCTCATCTACATGCGGCCTCCCGTGTCTCCCTCATCTACATGCGGCCTCCCGTGTCTCCCTCATCTACATGCGGCCTCCCGTGTCTCCCTCATCTACATGCGGCCTCCCGTGTCTCCCTCATCTACATGCGGCCTCCCGTGTCTCCCTCATCTACATGCGGCCTCCCGTGTCTCCCTCATCTACATGCGGCCTCCCGTGTCTCCCTCATCTACATGCGGCCTCCCGTGTCTCCCTCATCTACATGCGGCCTCCCGTGTCTCCCTCATCTACATGCGGCCTCCCGTGTCTCCCTCATCTACATGCGGCCTCCCGTGTCTCCCTCATCTACATGCGGCCTCCCGTGTCTCCCTCATCTACATGCGGCCTCCCGTGTCTCCCTCATCTACATGCGGCCTCCCGGGTCTCCCTCATCTACATGCGGCCTCCCGTGTCTCCCTCATCTACATGCGGCCTCCCGGGTCTCCCTCATCTACATGCGGCCTCCCGTGTCTCCCTCATCTACATGCGGCCTCCCGGGTCTCCCTCATCTACATGCGGCCTCCCGGGTCTCCCTCATCTACATGCGGCCTCCCGGGTCTCCCTCATCTACATGCGGCCTCCCGGGTCTCCCTCATCTACATGCGGCCTCCCGGGTCTCCCTCATCTACATGCGGCCTCCCGGGTCTCCCTCATCTACATGCGGCCTCCCGGGTCTCCCTCATCTACATGCGGCCTCCCGGGTCTCCCTCATCTACATGCGGCCTCCCGGGTCTCCCTCATCTACATGCGGCCTCCCGGGTCTCCCTCATCTACATGCGGCCTCCCGGGTCTCCCTCATCTACATGCGGCCTCCCGGGTCTCCCTCATCTACATGCGGCCTCCCGGGTCTCCCTCATCTACATGCGGCCTCCCGGGTCTCCCTCATCTACATGCGGCCTCCCGGGTCTCCCTCATCTACATGCGGCCTCCCGGGTCTCCCTCATCTACATGCGGCCTCCCGGGTCTCCCTCATCTACATGCGGCCTCCCGGGTCTCCCTCATCTACATGCGGCCTCCCGGGTCTCCCTCATCTACATGCGGCCTCCCGGGTCTCCCTCATCTACATGCGGCCTCCCGGGTCTCCCTCATCTACATGCGGCCTCCCGGGTCTCCCTCATCTACATGCGGCCTCCCGGGTCTCCCTCATCTATATGCGGCCTCCCGGGTCTCCCTCATCTATATACGGCCTCCCGGGTCTCCCTCATCTATATACGGCCTCCCGGGTCTCCCTCATCTATATACGGCCTCCCGGGTCTCCCTCATCTATATACGGCCTTCCGGGTCTCCCTCATCTATATACGGCCTTCCGGGTCTCCCTCATCTATATACGGCCTTCCGTATCCCCCTCATCTATATACGGCCTTCCGTATCCCCCTCATCTATATACAGTCTCCCTCATCTGTATACAGCCTCCCATATCCCCCTCATCTATATACAGCCTCCCGTGTCCTATATACAGCCTCCTGTGTCCCTCACATCTATATACAGCCTTCCGTATCCACCGCATCTATATACAGCCTCCCGTATCCTCTGCATCTATATACAGTGTAACAAAACTGAGGTTTACAGCGCATTCCAGTCACACTTTGACCTACCTGTGGTGCTGTCCGCCATTCACTGGTCCATCCAGCGTCCCGCGCTGTCATTCTCAGCATGCATTTCTCGAACGTCCTAAGTGGATGCTGGGGACTCCGTAAGGACCATGGGGAATAGCGGCTCCGCAGGAGACTGGGCACAAAAGTAAAAGCTTTAGGACTACCTGGTGTGCACTGGCTCCTCCCCCTATGACCCTCCTCCAAGCCTCAGTTAGATTTTTGTGCCCGAACGAGAAGGGTGCACACTAGGTGGCTCTCCTGAGCTGCTTAGTGAAAAGTTTAGTTTTAGGTTTTTTATTTTCAGTGAGACCTGCTGGCAACAGGCTCACTGCACCGAGGGACTAAGGGGAGAAGAAGCGAACTCACCTGCGTGCAGAGTGGATTGGGCTTCTTAGGCTACTGGACATTAGCTCCAGAGGGACGATCACAGGCCCAGCCATGGATGGGTCCCAGAGCCGCGCCGCCGGCCCCCTTACAGAGCCAGAAGACTGAAGAGGTCCGGAAAATCGGCGGCAGAAGACGTCCTGTCTTCAATAAGGTAGCGCACAGCACCGCAGCTGTGCGCCATTGCTCTCAGCACACTTCACACTCCGGTCACTGAGGGTGCAGGGCGCTGGGGGGGGGGGGCGCCCTGAGACGCAATATAAACACCTTAGATGGCTAAAAATACATCACATATAGCTCCTGGGCTATATGGATGCATTTAACCCCTGCCAGAATTCACAGAAAAACGGGAGATAAGGCCGCCGAGAAGGGGGCGGAGCCTATCTCCTCAGCACACTGGCGCAATTTTCCCTCACAGCTCCGTTGGAGGGAAGCTCCCTGGCTCTCCCCTGCAGTCACTACACTACAGAAAGGGTTAAAAAAGAGAGGGGGGCACTAATTAGGCACAGTATTAAAGATACAGCAGCTTTAAGGGGAAAAACACTTATATAAGGTTATCCCTGTATATATATATATAGCGCTCTGGTGTGTGCTGGCAAACTCTCCCTCTGTCTCCCCAAAGGGCTAGTGGGGTCCTGTCCTCTATCAGAGCATTCCCTGTGTGTGTGCTGTGTGTCGGTACGTTTGTGTCGACATGTATGAGGAGAAAAATGATGTGGAGACGGAGCAGATTGCCTGTAATAGTGATGTCACCCCCTAGGGGGTCGACACCTGAGTGGATGAACTGTTGGAAGGAATTACGTGACAGTGTCAGCTCTGTATAAAAGACAGTGGTTGACATGAGACAGCCGGCTACTCAGCTTGTGCCTGTCCAGACGTCTCATAGGCCGTCAGGGGCTCTAAAGCGCCCGTTACCTCAGATGGCAGATATAGACGCCGACACGGATACTGACTCCAGTGTCGACGGTGAAGAGACAAATGTGACTTCCAGTAGGGCCACACGTTACATGATTGAGGCAATGAAAAATGTTTTACACATTTCTGATAATACGAGTACCACCAAAAAGGGGTATTATTTTCGGTGAGGAAAAACTACCTGTAGTTTTCCTGAATCTGAGAAATTAAATGAGGTGTGTGATGATGCGTGGGTTTCCCCCGATAACTACTGATAATTTCTAAAATGTTATTGGCATTATATCCTTTCCCGCCAGAGGTTAGGGTGTGTTGGGAAACATCCCCTAGGGTGGATAAAGCGCTCACACGCTTGTAAGAACAAGGGCTCTACCCTCTCCTGAGATAGCCGCCCTTAAGGATCCTGCTGATAGAAAGCAGGAGGGTATCCTAAAATATATTTACACACATACTGGTGTTATACTGCGACCAGCAATCGCCTCAGCCTGGATGTGCAGTGCTGGGTTGGTGTGGTCGGATTCCCTGACTGAAAATATTGATACCCTAGATAGGGACAGTATATTATTGCCTATAGAACATTTAAAATATGCATTTCTATATATGCGTGATGCACAGCGGAATATTTGCCGACTGGCATCAAGTCTAAGTGCGTTGTCCATTTCTGCCAGTAGAGGGTTATGGACACGACAGTGGTCAGGTGATGCGGATTCCAAACGGCATTTGGAAGTATTGCCTTATTAAAGGGAGGAGTTATTTGGGGTCGGTCTTTCAGACCTGGTGGCCACGGCAACAGCTGGGAAATCCACGTTTGTACCCCAGGTCGCCTCTCAACATAAGAAGACGCCGTATTATCAGGCGCAGTCTTTTCGTGGGCAAGCGGGCAAAAGGTTCCTCAATTCTGCCCCGTGACAGAGGGAGAGGAAAAAGGCTGCAGAAATCAGCCAGTTCTCAGGAACAGAAGCCCTTTCCCGCCTCTGCCAAGCCCTCAGTATGACGCTGGGGCTTTACAAGCAGAATCAGGCACGGTGGGGGCCCGTCTCAATGAATTTCAGCGCGCAGTGGGCTCACTCGCAAGTAGACCCCTGGATCCTTCAAGGGATATCTCAGGGGTACAAATTGGAATTCGAGACGTCTCCCCCTCGCCGTTTCCTAAAGTCGGCCTTACCGATGTCTCCCTCTGACAGGGAGGCAGTTTTGGAAGCCATTCACAAGCTGTATTCCCAGCAGGTGATAATCAAGGTACCCCTCCTGCAACAGGGAACGGGGTATTATTCCACACTGTGGTGGTACCGAAGCCGGACGGCTCGGTGAGACCGATTCTAAATCTAAAATCTTGAACACTTATATACGGAGGTTCAAATTCAAGATTCAGTCACTCAGAGCAGTGATTGCGAACCTGGAAGAAGGGGACTACATGATGTCTCGGGACATCAAGGATGCTTACCTTCATGTCCCAATTTACCTTTCTCACCAAGGGTACCTCAGGTTTGTGGTACAGAACTGTCACTATCAGTTCAGACGCTGCCGTATGGATGGTCCACGGCACCCCGGGTCTTTACCAAGGTAATGGCCGAAATGATGATACTCCTTCGAAGGAAGGGAATTTTAGTTATCCCTTACTTGGACCATTCCCTGATAAGGGTAAGATCCAGGGAACAGTTGGAGGTCGGTGTAGCACTATCTCAGGTAGTGTTGCGGCAGCACGATTGGATTCTCAATATTCCAAAATCGCAGCTGATTCCGACGACTCGTCTTCTGTTCCTAGGGGATGATCCTGGACACAGTCCAGAAAAAGGTGTTTCTCCCGGAGGAGAAAGTCAAGGAGTTATCCGAGCTAGTCGGGAACCTCCTATAACCGAGCCAAGTCTCAGTACATCAATGAAAGGGTTCTGGGAAAAATGGTGGCTTCCTACGAAGCAATCCCATTCGGCAGATTCCACGCAAGAACTTTCCAGTGGGACCTGCTGGACAAATGGTCCGGGTCGCATCTTCAGATGCATCAGCGGATAACCCTGTCACCAAGGACAAGGGTGTCTCTCCTGTGGTGGTTGCAGTGTGCTCATCTTCTAGAGGGCCGTAGATTCGGCATTCAGGACTGGGTCCTGGTGGCCACGGATGCCAGCCTGCGAGGCTGGGGGGGGGCAGTCACACAGGGAAGGAATTTCCAGGGCTTATGGTCAAGCCTGGAGACATCACTTCACATAAATATCCTGAAGCTAAGGGCCATTTACAATGCTCTAAGCTTAGCAAGACCTCTGCTTCAAGGTCAGCCGGGGTTGATCCAGTCGGACAACATCACGGCAGTCACCCACGTAAACAGACAGGGTGGCACAAGAAGCAGGAGGGCAATGGCAGAAGCTGCAAGGATTCTTCGCTGGGCGGAAAATCATGTGATAGCACTGTCAGCAGTATTCATTCCGGGAGTGGACAACTGGGAAGCAGACTTCCTCAGCAGATACGACCTCCACCCGGGAGAGTGGGGACTTCACCCAGAAGTCTTCCACATGATTATAAACCGTTGGGAAAAACTCGACAGGTATTGCGCCAGGTCAAGGGACCCTCAGGCAATAGCTGTAGACGCTCTGGTAACACCATGGGTGTACCAGTCAGTGTATGTGTTCCCTCCTCTGCCATCTCATACCCAAGGTACTGAGAATTATAAGATGGAGAGGAGTAAGCACTGTATTAGTGGCTCCGGATTGGCCAAGAAGGACTTGGTATCCGGAACTTCAAGAGATGCTCACGGAGGATCCGTGGCCTCTACCTCTAAGAAGGGACCTGCTCCAGCAAGGACCCTGTCTGTTCCAAGACTTACCGCGACTACGTTTGACGGCATGGCGGTTGAGCGCCGGATCCTGAAGGAAAAAGGCATTCCGGATGAAGTCATCCCGATCCTGATCAAAGCCAGGAAGGATGTAACTGAAAAACATTATCACCGCATTGGCGAAAATATGTTGCGTGATGCGAGGCCAGTAAGGCCCGACGGAGGAAATTCAAATGGGTCGATTACTACATTTCCTGCAAACAGGAGTGTCTATGGGCCTGAAATTGGGGTCCATTAAGGTTCAAATTTCGGCCCTGTCAATTTTCTTCCAAAAAGAACTAGCTTCAGTCCCTGAAGTTCAGACGTCTGTAAAAGGGGTACTGCATATACAGCCTCCTTTTGTGCCTCCAGTGGCATCTTGGGATCTCAATGTAGTTTTTTGGGTTCCAAAAGTCACATTGGTTTGAACCACTTAAATCTGTGGAGTTAAAATATCTCACATGGAAAGTGGTCATGCTGTTGGCCCTGGCCTGTGCCAGGCGCGCGTCAGAATTGGCGGCTTTATCCTGTAAAAGCCCTTATCTGATTTTCCATTCGGACAGGGCGGAATTGAGGACTCGTCCTCAGTTTCTCCCTAAGGTGGTTTCAGCGTTTCACCTGAACCAACCTATGGTGGTGCCTGCGGCTACTAGGGACTTGGAGGACTCCAAGTTGCTAGACGTTGTCAGGGCCCTGAAAATATATGTTTCCAGGACGGCTGGAGTCAGAAAATCTGACTCGCTGTTATCCTGTATGCACCCAACAAGCTGGGTGATCTGGAGTTCTCTCATTCGGTGCTGCAGAGTCATCCGCACTCTCCCGCCCGTTTGGGAGCTTTGGTATAATCCCCATGGTCCTTACGGAGTCCCCAGCATCCACTTAGGACGTTAGAGAAAATAAGAATTTACTTACCGATAATTCTATTTCTCATAGTCCGTAGTGGATGCTGGGCGCCCATCCCAAGTGCGGATTGTCTGCAATACTTGTACATAGTTATTGTTACAAAAATCGGGTTATTATTGTTGTGAGCCATCTTTTCAGAGGCTCCTCTGTTATCATGCTGTTAACTGGGTTCAGATCACAGGTTGTACGGTGTGATTGGTGTGGCTGGTATGAGTCTTACCCGGGATTCAATATCCTTCCTTATTGTGTACGCTCGTCCGGGCACAGTATCCTAACTGAGGCTTGGAGGAGGGTCATAGGGGGAGGAGCCAGTGCACACCAGGTAGTCCTAAAGCTTTTACTTTTGTGCCCAGTCTCCTGCGGAGCCGCTATTCCCCATGGTCCTTACGGAGTCCCCAGCATCCACTACGGACTATGAGAAATAGAATTATCGGTAAGTAAATTCTTATTTTCAGGATAGTTAGGCTTTGGCTCTTCCCGGCCTGCTAGGCCTCAATCCACTCTGATGCTTAGCCTGGAGTACTGCATGTTACTTCCTGATCAGCTGACTGCAGAGAACTCTCCAATCAGATAGTGTTTCCCTGACATGTGATCCCTTCAGCCTATCACCAAGCAAGGGGTATATATATTCCAGCTCCAAATACTAGGAAACTGTCAGTGTTTTGTTGTCCTCTAGCATGTAGAGAGCTCCAGCAATCTTCTGCTTAACCAACTTCAGCATTTCCTGACTCCTATCTCCAGGATATCTGCAAACCTGTACTGCTGGTTCAATCCCAGCTTCCAGTTCACCGCTGCGCAAGGTAGCTCACCATAGTATCAGGAAAACCTGCCACAACTGTCTATAACATAGCAGTACTCATTGTGCAGAACCACCGCATCACAGCTACTGGGAAACCAGCAGTGCCGACACTACACTGCACAGCATACGGAATCCCCATTGCGCTGCCTCAGCTGCCCAGCATCTGGAAACCCATGTTGCTGACATCCTCAGCTTCGTTTACAAGCATTGCTGACGTCCTTGGCTTTTCCTACAAGCATTGCTGACGTCCTCGGGTTTTCCTACAAGCGTTGCCGACGTCCACGGCTTTTCCTACATGCGTTGCCGACGTCCACGGCTTTTCCTACATGCGTTGCCGACGTCCACAGCTTCATCCGTAGTCATTGCTGATGTCCTCAGCCTTGTCAACAGTTATCACACTGGTTCCAGCCAGTGATCTGTAACTTTCCTGCATCGTTGATCCTCCCAGCATTTGGTCTACTCACCAGTTCTCACGTGACTCTCCATTAGGTGACAATCCAGCTACCCATTGCACTGGTGGCTCCCACCACCAGTGTTCCAGTACCCATAGCTGGTCACCTTTCCTCATAGAGTACACTTCCTGACTGCCACGTCTGGATGAGGGGATCATTCATTAAGCCAGCCCAATTCTGTCCACTGCTCTCAAGACCGAAGCCAGTGTCCAGTACTAGTCCAGGTTCGCAAACAATCTCAGCCGTGTCATACAACCTCCCGCATGGCCCGCATCTGTATGCTGCCTCCCGCATGGCCTGCATCTGTATGCTGCCTCCCGCATGGCCTGCATCTGTATGCTGCCTCCCGCATGGCCTGCATCTGTATGCTGCCTCCCGCATGGCCCGCATCTGTATGCTGCCTCCCGCATGGCCCGCATCTGTATGCTGCCTCCCGCATGGCCCGCATCTGTATGCTGCCTCCCGCATGGCCCGCATCTGTATGCTGCCTCCCGCATGGCCTGCATCTGTATGCTGCCTCCCGCATGGCCCGCATCTGTATGCTGCCTCCCGCATGGCCCGCATCTGTATGCAGCCTTTCGCATGGCCCGCATCTGTATGCAGCCTTTCGCATGGCCCGCATCTGTATGCAGCCTCCCGCATCTGTATGCAGCCTCCCGTATCCCCCCGCATCTGTATGCAGCCTCCCGTATCCCCCTGCATCTGTATGCAGCCTCCTGTGGAGAGGTTTATCAATATTGTGAGTCATAACTTTGTTGTCTGTAATGGTATACAGATGCCAACAGAGCCATTTACTTTTGATACCATTTCCATAGAATTTGGACCTACAAAAGGTTCCATTTCAGAGTTCTGCTGATTTTTAGTAATAACTTTAGCTGAAGTGCGTATAGTAGGGGGTTTGCATATTTGAAGTAATGCAGTTCTGGGCACTAGCAGTATTTTACCTGTTTAGACTTGTGTGTGGAGGGAGGACACCACTGCAGAAGAGCGAGAGCCAGTCCAGATGCAACAGCAGCCTTATTTACTTCATTGATAGGTCTAAAACCTCAACCCAGAATTGGCAGATGTAAGGGCAGTCCCAAAACACATATAGGAGGGTATCTTCCTCTGCACGCTGACACCAGCAGTATTTCCTGAGACCTTCTCTTCTGGTGTAGAGTTGAGAACTTCATCATCACTCTGTGCTTTATATCTATGTTACATGTGTACTATGGCAATAATACAGGGACATGACTGGGGAGGTGAGGGGATCTGGGAGTGTCACAGTGACGTCACTTCTATCTGTAGTAATAATACAGGGACATGACTGGGGAGGTGAGGGGATCTGGGAGTGTCACAGTGACGTCACTTCTATCTATAGTAATAATACAGGGACATGACTGGGGAGGTGAGGGGATCTGGGAGCGTCCTGGTAACATCACTGATATCTATAGTAATAATAGGGGTACATGACTGGGTATGGGGGGGATCTGGGAGCGTCACAGTGACATCACATATCTATATTAATAATACAGGGACATGACTGGGGAGGCAAGGGGATTTCTGAGTATATGTAGTGATAGTTGTTGTCTCCCCCTAATACACAGGGTTACACAATAGTGAAAACATCCAATGATTCTGAGACACCCAGCAGCCATCCCTGTGTGTCAGGAGGACTGAGCAGGACCCAGAAGCCCCATCACGGTGCCTCCACCTCACTCACTGACACATGAGAGGCACAATGACCAGAAGATCCTGGAACTCACCAACAAAATCATTCAGCTGCTGACTGGAGAGGTGACTGCTGGGAATGGGACATTATACAGTAACACCAGGGGACGTGTCCAGGTGATGACTGGAGAGGTGACTGCTGGGAATGGGATATTATACAGTAACACCAGGGGATGTGTCTGGGTGATGACTGGAGAGGTGACTGCTGGGAATGGGACATTATACGGTAACGCCCAAGAACGTGTCTGGGTGATGGCTGGAGAGGTGACTGCTGGGAATGGGGCATTATACAGTAACACCAGGGGACGTGTCTGGGTGATGACTGGAGAGGTGACTGCTGGGAATGGGACATTGTACAGTACCACCAGGGGACATGTCTGGGTGATGACTGGAGAGGTGACTGCTGGGAATGGGACATTGTACAGTAACACCAGGGGACGTGTCTGGGTGATGACTGGAGAGGTGACTGCTGCGAATGGGACATTGTCCAGTAACACCAGGGGACGTGTCTGGGTGATGACTGGAGAGGTGACTGCTGGGAATGGGACATTGTCCAGTAACACCAGGGGACGTGTCTGGGTGATGACTGGTGAGGTGACTGCTGGGAATGGGGCATTATACAGTAACACCAGGGGATGTGTCTGTGTGAGAACTGTATCATTGTGTGTGTCAGGTGCCTATAAGGTGTCAGGATGTCACTGTCTGTCTCCATGCAGGAGGAGGAGTATATAGAGGAACACACGGGTCTGTACAAGGACGTGATGATGGAGAATCACCGGCCCCTCACATCACTGGGTAAGAGGAGACTGTCATGTATTGTACAGGGGAGAGCAGGTATGGGGGCCCCTATATATACACACATCATCTGATAATCACATATATACACTGTACTCAGTCACTTTGTGTCTCCTACAGATGGGCCCAGTAACAGAGATACCCCAGAGAGATGTCCCCGTCCTCTGTATTCCCAGGATTGTACAGAGGAGAATCACAGGATCCCACAGGAGGAAAAGGTAGGTGGGATTTAGGGTCTTGCCAATATACCAAAGTGACTGTATGATGTATAGAGCAGCTGTGGGTCCTATACACTGACATTTTACTGTCTATATTATTGTTTTGTGGATTCTATAGTCTGAAGGCCTGATTGATAATAAGGGACAAGATGTAAAGGTAGAAGATATAGATGGAGAAGAGACGTATGTGACTGATATGAAGGCAGAAGATACAGAGGGAGAAGAAGAGACGTATGTGAGGGGTGATCAGCAGTGTAAGGAGGAGGAAATCCCTACAGATATCAGCACAGGTGAGTAATAAGCACTTATTACAGGAAATAGTCACATATTCTCCTTCCCCCAAACCATCCAAGCCAAAACCCCCCCCAGGGCAACACACAAATGATACATAGCAGTGACATGTTGCAGGGTATCAGGTGAGTGAAAGCAGCTACTCGGTACTAAGGATGTTACAGGAGTGAAAATAATGTGAAAACATACCTGGACAAGAAACAAAGAAAGTGATATAAAATGATAAAACAGGTGTTATGGTTAAGTGGTGATGCCCTGAAGTATGTATGTGTATATACTGTATGTGTGTGTATGTATGTGTGTGTGTGTGTGTATATATGTGTGTGTATATATATATATATATATATATATATTTCTGTCTGACTGTCTGTCTGTTTTTCTGTCTTTCTTGCTCCACAGGGATAACATCGGGGTTATAGGTGGTGGGATCAGGTGCTGGGCACCAAACACTTATACATGTTCAGATATCCCGGGATGCCTTGATCCTTCTCCCTACATCCCGCCTCAATGCTCAGTTTTTTTTATGGTGCCAGCAGGCTGCTCTTTGCACTTTTTCTTTCTTTATTTTTTCAGTTTTCCCCGCCAGCACCGAAACTCTTGCAGGGCTTCTGCCAAGACGGGTACTTGCGGTGGGGTCCACATGGAAGCGACTAGCACTGCTGCTGCTGGGCAACCCCTGGACTACATGGCCAGCAGTCGGGGAGTAGGTTAGAGGTTCCCGGTCTCCTTGCATTTAAATCACGGTCAGCTGCAGGCCCTTGGAGATGGACGCTCGAATGGACACTGGTGCCGACCAGTGACTCCACTAGACCACCAGGGCATATAGGGGTGCAGGTTGTATTTTACTAAGGGCTCCTCATTACCGGTTGTTGAACGCCAGCATAGGTGAGGAAGTGCCAGTCTGTAGCCACTCCCCCAGCTTTGGGCGCCAGTCCATTGTAGACTTGACGCCATTTACCTGCAGCCTTACACCCTCCTCTGCTCAGAGACTCCAGGCAACCGTATCAGAGCAAGCAAGCCAGGTCTCCGGGAACGCTGGGTTCAGTCTCCCTGTAAAAACGTCTCCAAGGAGCCATGTTTTTACATCACTGACATCCTACCTGCTGACAACCATAGCTGGGTAGTTGCTACAGTGCTCATTGCAGCTATCTTATTGTATTCTCTGCATTGTATGTGACTTGTGCTAGTTTCTGCTGTCTGATGATTTTCTATCTATCTATCTATCTATCTATCTATCTATCTATCTATCTATCTATCTATCTATCTATCTATCTATCTATCTATCTATCTATCTATCTATCTATCTATCTATCTATCTATCTATCTATCTCTTTTTTCTGTGCCCTGTGACCAGGCGCTGTCAGGGGTCCTTTTACAGTGTCAGTTACTGCTGAACATTGTCACATACTGTGTTACGGCTACCACACCATTATTTGTATACTATTGTGTGTGTGTGTGTGGGCGACTCCCCATCATTGCAGCTCTGTTTAACAAAGCACAAAGTCGACAAAGGGTGACACCCCAGTATTACTGTCATGTAGATTGTGCACTCCTGGTTTATCTGCACAGGATGTAGTACAGGATGGGCTCTGTGTAAACTGTTATTCACCTCCTGTCCAGTCTACTTCCCAGGAGCCCCCATGGGCTTCTTTCGCTCTATTACTGGATACTTTGGTGGATGAGCTCACTCCACTCATGGGACATCCTATGTTGGCACCACCTAATGTTGTCCCTATTGCTAATTCGCCTTGGGTGAATACACTGAATACTACGGTTCGGAGCCTAACCCAGACATCCCTAGCGTTACTAGACAGTCCTCTAGGTCCACTACTAGGACACCTTCGTCTCGGTCCACTGCTGTATCAGACTTAAAATAGTAATCTGCTGAGGAAGGGGAGGCTACGCCGTCTGTCACTGAATCCTGTGTAATAGATGAGGAAGCTTCCAACACAGTGGAGGTGGCAACTCTTAAGTGATGCTATTAAGCACATCCTCCACCTGACAGAGGAGGAACCTGAGCCGATTGGCAGGAAAACTGACATTTTTCTCTAACGTCCTAGTGGATGCTGGGGACTCCGTAAGGACCATGGGGAATAGACGGGCTCCGCAGGAGACAGGGCACTTTAAGAAAGAATTTGGATACTGGTGTGCTCTGGCTCCTCCCTCTATGTCCCTCCTCCAGACCTCAGTTTGAATCTGTGCCCGGACGAGCTGGGTGCACCTTAGTGAGCTCTCTCCTGAGCTTGCTAGAAAGAAAGTATTTTGTTAGGTTTTTTTTTATTTTCAGAGAGATCTGCTGGCAACAGGCTCTCTGCTACGTGGTACTGAGGGGAGAGAAGCAAACCTACTAACTGCAGATAGGTCGTGCTTCTTAGGCTACTGGACACCATTAGCTCCAGAGGGATCGTACACAGGATCGCACCCTTGGTCGTCCGATCCCGGAGCCGCGCCGCCGTCCCCCTCGCAGAGCCAGATGACAGAAGCCGGCGTCAGAAGCAAGAAGACTTCGAAATCGGCGGCAGAAGACTCCAGTTTTCATATGAGGTAGCGCACAGCACTGCAGCTGTGCGCCATTGCTCCCACACTAACCCACATACTCCGGTCACTGTAGGGCACAGGGGGGGGGGGGGCGCCCTGGGCAGCAATTAGAGACCTCTTGGCAAAAGTAGCATATATACAGTTGGGCACTGTATATATGCATGAGCCCCCGCCATTATTTTACACACAAACGCGGGACAGAAGCCTGCCGATGAGGGGCGGGGCTTCTTCCTCAGCACTCACCAGCGCCATTTTCTCCCCACAGCTCCGCTGAGAGGAAGCTCCCCAGGCTCTCCCCTGCAGAATCACAGTAGAAGAGGGTAAAAAGAGAGGGGGGGCACATAAATTTGGCGCAAAAACAGTATATACAGCAGCTACTAGGTTAACACTAAGTTACTGTGTGATTCCTGGGACATATAGCGCTGGGGTGTGTGCTGGCATACTCTCTCTGTCTCTCCAAAAGGCCTTCTGGGGGAACTGTCTTCAAATAGAGCATTTCCTGTGTGTGTGATGTGTCGGTACGCTTGTGTCGGCATGTTTGACGAGGAAGGCTATGTGGAAACAGAGCGGGAACAAATGAATGTTGGGTCGCCGCCGACGGCCGATTGGATGGATATGTGGAAGGTTTTAAATGATATTACTTCCTTGCATAAAAGGTTGGATAAAGCTGAAGCCTTGGGACAGCCGGGGTCTCAGCCCATGCCTGATCCTATGTCGCAGAGGCCGTCAGGGTCTCAGAAGCGCCCACTATCCCAAATTGTTGACACAGATGTCGACACGGATTCTGACTCCAGTGTCGATGGCGATGATGCAAAGTTACAGCCTAAAATGGCTAAAGCCATCCGTTACATGATTATAGCAATGAAAGATGTGTTGCACATCACAGAGGAAACCCCAGTCCCTGACGAGGGTTTATATGTATGGGGGGAAAAGGCAAGAGGTGACCTTTCCCCCTTCACATGAGTTAAATGAGTTATGTGAAAAGGCTTGGGAATCTCCAGATAGAAAACTGCAGATTTCCAAACGGATGCTCTTGGCGTATCCTTTCCCGCCAACGGACAGGTTACGCTGGGAATCCTCCCCGAGGGTAGACAAAGCTTTAACACGCTTATCCAAGAGGGTAGCCCTACCGTCACAGGATACGGCCACCCTAAAAGATGCTGCGGATAGAAAGCAGTAGGGTATCCTGAAGTCCATTTATACACATTCAGGTACCCTACTAAGGCCGGCGATTGCGTCGGCCTGGATGTGTAGTGCTGTAGCAGCTTGGACAGATACCTTATCTGAGGAACTTGATACCTTGGACAAGGATACTATAGTACTGACCCTGGGGCATATAAAAGACGCTGTCCTATATATGAGAGATGCTCAAAGAGACATTAGCCTACTGGGCTCTAGAATAAATGCCATGTCGATTTCTGCCAGAAGGGTCCTGTGGACTCAGCAATGGACAGGTGATGCCGACTCAAAAAGGCACATGGAGGTTTTACCTTACAAGGGTGAGGAATTGTTTGGGACCGGTCTCTCGGACCTGGTCTCCACAGCTACGGCTGGAAAGTCAAATTTTTTGCCATATGTTCCCTCACAGCCTAAGAAAGCACCGTATTACCAAATGCAGTCCTTTCGATCACAAAAAGGCAAGAAAGTCCGAGGTGCGTCCTTTCTTGCCAGAGGCAGGGGTAGAGGAAAGAAGCTGCACAATACAGCTAGTTCCCAGGAACAGAAGTCCTCCCCGGCTTCCACTAAATCCACCGCATGACGCTGGGGCTCCACAGGCGGAGCTAGGCCCGGTGGGGGCGCAACTACGAAATTTCAGCCACAAGTGGGTTCACTCCCAGGTGGATCCCTGGGCTATAGAGATTGTGTCTCAGGGATACAAGCTGGAATTCGAAGAGATGCCCCCTCACCATTACCTCAAATCGGCCCTGCCAGCTTCCCCCTTAGAGAGGGAAATAGTGTTAGCTGCAATTCACAAATTGTATCTTCAGCAGGTGGTGGTAAAGGTTCCCCTCCTTCAACAGGGAAGGGGTTACTATTCGACCATGTTTGTGGTACCGAAACCGGACGGTTCGGTCAGACCCATATTGAATTTAATATCCCTGAACATATACCTGAAAAGGTTCAAGTTCAAGATGGAATCGCTCAGAGCGGTCATCGCAAGCCTGGAAGGGGGGGACTTTATGGTGTCTCTGGACATAAAGGATGCTTACCTTCATGTCCCCATTTATCCACCTCATCAGGCGTACCTCAGATTTGTGGTACAGGATTGTCATTACCAATTCCAGACGTTGCCGTTTGGTCTCTCCACGGCACCGAGAATATTTACCAAGGTAATGGCGGAAATTATGGTGCTTCTGCGAAAGCAAGGGGTCACAATTATCCCATACTTGGACGATCTCCTCATAAAGGCGAGGTCCAGAGAGCAGTTGCTGATCAGTGTAGCACGCTCTCGGGAAGTGTTACAACAGCACGGCTGGATTCTAAATATTCCGAAGTCGCAGTTGATTCCTACGACTCGTCTGCCCTTCCTGGGCATGACTCTGGACACAGACCAGAAGAGGGTTTATCTCCCGATGGAGAAGGCTCAGGAGCTCATGACACTGGTCAGAGACCTATTAAAACCAAAACAGGTGTCGGTGCATCACTGCACGCGAGTCCTGGGAAAGATGGTGGCATCATACGAGGCCATTCCCTTCGGCAGGTTCCATGCGAGGACCTTCCAATGGGATCTGTTGGACAAGTGGTCCGGATCACATCTACAGATGCATCGGCTGATCACCCTGTCCCCCAGGGCCAGGGTGTGTCTCTCCTGTGGTGGCTGCAGAGTGCTCACCTTCTCAAGGGCCGCAGATTCGGCATTCAGGACTGGGTCCTGGTGACCACGGACGCAAGCCTCCGAGGGTGGGGAGCAGTCACACAGGGAAGAAATTTACAAGGTCTGTGGTCAAGTCAGGAGACTTGTCTTCACATCAACATCCTGGCACTAAGGGCAATATACAACGCCCTACGTCAAGCGGAGACCCTGCTTCGCGACCGACCGGTGCTGATTCAGTCAGACAACATCACCGCAGTGGCTTATGTAAACCGCCAAGGCGGCACAAGGAACAGGGTGGCGATGGCGGAAGCCACCAGAATTCTTAGCTGGGCGGAGAATCACGTAAGTCCACTGTCAGCAGTGTTCATTCCGGGAGTGGACAACTGGGAAAGCAGCCTTCCTCAGCAGGCACGACCTCCACCCGGGAGAGTGGGGACTTCATCAAGAAGTCTTCACGCAGATTGCAAGTCGGTGGGAACTGCCACAAGTAGACATGATGGCATCCCGCCTCAACAAAAAGCTACAGAGGTATTGCGCCAGGTCAAGAGACCCTCAGGCGATAGCTGTAGATGCTCTAGTGACACCGTGGGTGTTCCAGTCGGTCTATGTATTTCCTCCTCTTCCTCTCATACCCAAGGTACTGAGAATCATAAGAAGAAGAGGAGTGAGAACAATACTCATTGTTCCGGATTGGCCAAGAAGGACTTGGTATCCAGAGCTGCAAGAAATGCTCACAGAGGACCCATGGCCTCTGCCTCTAAGACAGGACTTGTTGCAACAGGGGCCCTGTCTGTTCCAAGACTTACCGCGGCTGCGTTTGACGGCATGGCGGTTGAACGCCGGATCCTAGCAGAGAAAGGCATTCCGGATGAGGTTATTCCTACACTGATAAAGGCTAGGAAGGATGTGACGGCTAAACATTATCACCGTATATGGCGAAAATATGTTGCTTGGTGTGAGGCCAGGAATGTCCCTACGGAGGAATTCCAGCTGGGCCGTTTCCTTCAGTTCCTACAGTCGGGAGTGACTTTGGGCCTAAAATTGGGTTCAATTAAGGTCCAGATTTCGGCCCTATCCATTTTCTTTCAAAAAGAACTGGCTTCTCTTCCTGAAGTTCAGATGTTTGTAAAGGGAGTGCTGCATATTCAGCCCCCTTTTGTGCCTCCAGTGGCACCTTGGGATCTTAACGTGGTGTTGAGTTTTTTGAGCCACTTAAAACCGTGGAGTTAAAATTTCTCACGTGGAAGGTGGTCATGCTATTAGCCTTGGCTTCAGCCAGGCGTGTGTCAGAATTAGCGGCATTGTCACATAAAAGCCCCTATCTGGTTTTCCATATGGACAGAGCGGAATTGCGGACCCGTCCGCAATTTCTGCCAAAAGTGGTGTCATCTTTTCATATGAACCAACCTATTGTGGTGCCTGTGGCTACTCGTGACTTGGAGGATTCCGAGTTACTAGATGTGGTCAGGGCTTCGAAGGTTTATGCAGTCAGAACGGCTAGAGTCAGGAAAACTGAGTCACTGTTTATCCTGTATGCACCCAACAAGCTGGGTGCTCCTGCTTCAAAGCAAACTATTGCTCGCTGGATCTGTAACACGATTCAGCAGGCTCATTCTGCGGCGGGATTGCCGCTGCCAAAATCGGTAAAAGCCCATTCCACAAGGATGGTGGGCTCTTCTTGGGCGGCTGCCCGAGGGGTCTCGGCATTACAGCTTTGCCGAGCAGCTGCTTGGTCGGGTTCAAACACTTTTGCAAAGTTCTACAAGTTTGATACCCTGGCTGAGGAGGACCTTGTGTTTGCTCATTCGGTGCTGCAGAGTCATCCGCACTCTCCCGCCCGTTTGGGAGCTTTGGTATAATCCCCATGGTTCTTACGGAGTCCCCAGCATCCACTAGGACGTTAGAGAAAATAAGATTTTACTTACCGGTAAATCTATTTCTCGTAGTCCGTAGTGGATGCTGGGCGCCCGTCCCAAGTGCGGACTTTTTCTGTAATGCTTGTATATAGTTATTGCTTACATAAGGGTTATGTTATAGTTGCATCAGGGTTGATCTGATGCTCTATTGTTGTTCATACTGTTAACTGGGTAAGTTTATCACGAGTTATACGGTGTGATTGGTGTGGCTGGTATGAGTCTTACCCTGGATTCCAAATCCTTTCCTTGTACTGTCAGCTCTTCCGGGCACAGTTTCTTTAACTGAGGTCTGGAGGAGGGACATAGAGGGAGGAGCCAGAGCACACCAGTATCCAAATTATTTCTTAAAGTGCCCTGTCTCCTGCGGAGCCCGTCTATTCCCCATGGTCCTTACAGAGTCCCCAGCATCCACTACGGACTACGAGAAATAGATTTACCGGTAAGTAAAGTCTTTTTTTAATGGACAAAAGATAATGAAGTCTGAATTTCCTCATTCAGATCATCTTATGGAAATTAGACAAGAACCCTGGAAAACGCTGGGTAATAAGTTTCCTGTGTCTAAACCGTTGGCTTCCCATTACCGTATCCCCGCAGAGGATTATACTAAATGGGAGGCTCCCACCGGTGGATTTGCATATTGAATATCTAGTTAATATGTCCATTTTGCGTTGTCACTACTCTTTCCTCACTGAAAGATCCCACTGATAAAAAAAATAGATTTAAGGTAATTTTCAATTTGTCTATCTAACAGGTACTGTAAATTAGACCTACTGTGGCTGCATCCTGGACTGCAAAAGCCATTGAATCATGGTTACAGGCCATAGAGGAAGAATTGCCCTCAGATATTTCTGAGGACTGCATGTCCTACTTGGCACTTATTAGGCGGGCAGCTGATTACATACGCAAGACCCTATCTGATACTGGGATATTGGCAGCTAAGGCGTCAGCCACCTCTGTACTGGCACAACACATACTCAGGCTTCGCTCCTGGAAAGCTGACCTTCCACGAAAACCCTGGAATTTCTCCCTTTTACAGCTGAGATGTTATTCGGGGCCAAATTGGACAAAATTGTCACTGCTTTGGCTGCAGCTAAGACAGCTTTTTTCCCCATCCACACCTACTCCACGTGGAAGGAGTTTCACTTTTCGATTCTTTCATACTCAAGGCAAAGCAAAAGGATAGGCTTTCCCCAGACAAACAGCCACCGCAAAGCCTAAACCCAAGGGCAAGCAGCCCTGGGCTGAATGACAACCTTCAGCAAAACCTGACGAGTCTGCAGCTGGCGGACCCCAATGTGGGACGCCAACTTCTTCACTTCGCGCATGTCTGGACTGTGACCACTTCAGATGCCGATGCAGTAAGTGGTCTCTCACAGATACGCCGTCTCATTCAGGAGACGCCCCCCTCCACAGTTCTTTTGCATGGGTCTTCCCTCAGACCCCCAAAAGGCTCTCATTCTACAACAAGTTGTACAATCGCTCCTGCAATCAGGTGTGATAATACCGGTTCATCAGTCTCAACGCAGTATGGGCTACTATTCCTCCCTATTTCTAGTGCCCAAGCCCAATGGGTCACACCAACCCATGCTCAACCTCAAATCTCAACAGATTTGTAAAGGTTCTCAAATTCCGCATGGAGACACTTCGACCCATAGTCCTTGCTATGGAGCCTGGGGACTTTATGGTATGCCTGGATATTCAGGATGCATATCTGCATATCCCTATTACTCCCTCGCATCAGCAATACCTGCGGTTTGCTATATGCAACCACCATTACCACATACTTGCCTACCTGACCCTCTCCATGAGGGAGAAAATGCTCTGTTCCTGGTAATGTATGATTGCCATCACTTGTGGTGAAACACCTTTCTTATCAATTAACTAGCTCACCACAAGTGATGGCAATCTTACATTACCAGGAAAGTCTAGGAACAGAGCACTTTCTCCCTCATGGAGAGGGTCAGGTAGGCAAGTATGCATTACCAATTCCAGGCAGTGCCGTTCAGGCTAACTACAGCACCCAGAATTTTTACCAAAGATATTGCAGTCATGGCAGCACGACTGCATTGTCAGAATATTTCCCTACCTGGATGACTTACTGCTTCTAGCCACTTCACAAGATGTCATGCAGCAACATCTTCAAATCATGATGACCTTTCTTCAAAATCACGGATGGCTCATCAATTGGAAAAAGTCCTACTTCACACCATCCCAACGGATGTTACACCTGGGGAGCCCTTTTAGACTCTGCCGGCAGACTAAATATTGTGGCTGCAGGACCGAGTTTGAAACTGCTACAGCCTCGCCGAGTGTCCGTTCACTCAGCCATGCAAGTCCTCAGAATGATGGTCTCAACCTTCGACATGGAGTATGCTCCATTTCATTTTCGCCCTCTATAACATCTGATTCTGGCCATGTGGAACGGCCTGTTCACCTAATCAGATCACAAAATGATGACTCTGACATTGCCGAAAACTGTTCTTCAAGTCAGACCTGTTCAGGTTTAGTCCGACAATGCCACTACAGTGGCTTATCTAAATCATCAGGGCGGCACTTGCAGTCAGATGGCAATGCAGGAAGTGGCCCGAATTCTCAGGTGGGCCGAACGTTACCTTCCAGTCATCTCCGCCGTCTTCATTCCAGGGACCCTCAACTGGGAAGCAGACTTCTTCAGTCGCCAGGATGTTCACACAGGAGAATGGTCCCTACATCCCAAAGTCTTCAACTTCTAGTGGACAAGTTGGGTCTCCCGTATGTCGACCTCATAGTCTCGCGTCACAATCACAAGGTTCCGGTGTACAGGTCCTAATCCCAGGGTCCGCACGCAGCATTTGTGGACGCCCTCTCAGTCAAGTGGACTTACATTCTCAGGTACATCTTTCCTCCAGTATTCCTTCTACCAAGGGTTCTACAGAAATTCCAACAGGAAGTTGGCAATCTCATTGTAGTTGCCCCAGCATGGCCCAGACGTCATTGGTTCTCCGACCTACAGTGCCTCTCAGTGGGAGTTCCCCTTCAACTTTCACTACAACAAGGACCTCTTGTCTCAGGGACAGTGGGGGTAATTCCAAGTTGATCGCAGCAGGAATTCTGTTAGCAATTGGGCAAAACTATGTGCACTGCAGGGGAGGCAGATATAACATGTGCAGAGAGAGTTAGATTTGGGTGTGGTGTGTTCAATCTGCAATCTAATTTGCAGTGTAAAAATAAAGCAGCCAGTATTTACCCTGCACAGAAACAAAATAACCCACCCAAATCTAACTCTCTCTGCAAATGTTATATCTGCCTCCCCTGCAGTGCACATGGTTTTGCCCAACTGCTAAAAAAAATTCCTGCTGCGATCAACTTGGAATTACCCCCCAGTGTCTACACCCAGACCTATCATGCCAGTCTTTGACGGCGTGGCTCTTGAGTCTTCCATATTAAGGGCAAAAGGTTTTTCCCGCTTGGTTGTACAAACCATGCTCAAAGCTTGAAAGCCGGTCTCAGCCTGTATCTACTATAGGGTGTGGCATATTTCCAGTGGTGTGCTTCCAAATGCTATACCGTGCTGTCTTCCAGGTATCCAGAATACTTGCATTCCTACAATGGGGATTGAGCCTTCGCTATGACTTTTCTCAAAGTGCATATTTCTGCTTTGTCCATATGGTTTCAACACAGGATTCCTCATCTGCTGGATGTCCGCACCTTCTTCGAGGGCGTTATCCGGGTCCAGCCTCCCTACTTCCCTCCTATTGCTCCTTGGGATCTGTCTGTGGTTCTGGACGCTCTTCAGCAGTCTCCGTTTGAACCTTTGTTATAAGTTGATCTAAAATGGTCAACTGCAAAAACTTTATTCCTTTTAGCCATTGCATCTGCCAGACGGATGCCCAATTTAGGAGCTCTTTCCTGTTGCCCTCCTTTCCTGATTTTTCATCCGGACCGGGCTGTACTTCGTATTCAACCAGGTTACTGTGGTTCCGGCCTTCATCTCCCCGGATCTCTCAGTTGCAGAAAGTTTTCTGGAATAAGGTTTGTGCTCTCCGTGTCTATTTAGATCGGACCAGTTCACTGCGGAGATCGTATTCCCTCTTCATCCTCTATGGTTTTCACAAATGTAGTTGGCCAGCTAATAAACAGACTCTGGCCAGATGGATTAGAATGGCTATCCCACAAGTATACCGTCAGGCTTATCTTCCAGTCCCAGTTTGCATCTCTGCTTATTCTACTTGGTCTGTGGGACCATCATGGGCGGCGCGCTGTGGTGCGTCCACTGAACAGTTGTGCAAGGCGGCTATGTGGTCTTCTATCCACACCTTTCTTAGGTTCTATGCCTTTGATACATTTTCCTCCCAGGATTCTTCATTTGGATGCTGAATTCTACTTTCCACTCAGGAGCTTCCCCACCCTTGAAGAACTGGTTTAGGACATCCCCGATATTCCCCTATGGAGCCCAAAGAAGAAAAGGAGAGTTATGGTAGACTTATCTTTGATAATGCTCGTTCTTCGAGGTCTATAGGGTCCACAGGGCACCCACCTTGACACGCCTGGCCTATATGGGTTTGCTGCTTTGGCACTGGTTCCCATTCTGTCTGAGTGTGTTCTTATGCGTACCAGATCTTTCTTCTCTCTTGATCCTCTTCCTGCTTTGGGCTTGTTACCAAAACTGACCTGCCTGAGCATGGAGGTGGGGTTATAGAGTGAAGGAACGAGGCATCCTAGGATATCTGAAAAGGCTTAACTGTTTGGTGCCCAGGGCATTATACCACCACCTATAACCCCGATGTTCCCCAGTGGACCTCAAAGGAAGAGCGTTAACAAAGGTAAGTCTACCATAACTCTCCTTTTCCTAATATCTATATTTACCTGTCACAGGGATTTCTTAGCTGAACCACACACTATTGTAACATAACAAACCAAAGACCTAGAGTTTTCCTCGGCAATGTCATTACACTGGTGTGTGTGTGTGTGTGTGTGTGTGTGTGTGTGTGTGTGTGAGAGATTGTGTGGACATAGCACATTTGCCCTAAAGGCCTGGAGGCAGCAGGATTTGTAATTTTAAGCAACACCAGTCTAATACGTTACAGCACATGTTGGAGCTTTATTCCCATCGCACATTGCTTTGGTGTTACACAATCAATCCCAGCACAAATGATTACAATAAAGCTGTAATCCTGCTCTTTGCATAACGTAGCGTAAAGTGTCAGATGATGAGGTTTACATTGTACCTTGAAGCATCTGGAATTTATCCATTTGATGATAATTTTAAGAATCTTTGACAACAGTCTTTCTAGGACAATGAAACTTATGGCACATCATTTATATAATTATTTTCTTCCCAGCAGATGGACGTAACAGCAGGAATAATTCAAAGAAAAATCTCATTTTATCTCCAGATTGTGAAATAGAAGATAAAGAAATCAAACAAGATTCTCCAGAAGAACCCACCATTACCTCAATTGTACATCCAGTACCCCACAGTGCAGATGCATCACCCGATCCTGCTTATAATGAGGAACGTTCTCCTGGTGCAGCTATTACTGATCTAAGAGTAGATCAAATATTTTCCTCTTCTATGATTGCCAAATGTTATACGCAGAACGCAAATGTTATTACCCATCAGCCAACTAAGGCAGGTGAGAGGCAATTCCCATGTTCTGAATGTGAGAAATGTTTTAAACGAAAATCATCTCTAGTTACACATCAGAGAACTCATACAGGTGAGAAACCATATACATGTCCTGAGTGTGGGAAATGTTTTACGGTTAAATCAAATCTAGTTTCACATCAGAGTTGTCACACAGGTGTGAAGCCAATTCCATGTTCTGAGTGTGGGAAATGTTTTTCAAAGAAATCAAGTCTTGTTGAACATCAGAGAAGTCACACGGGTGAGAGACCATTTCCATGCTCTGAGTGTGGGAAATGTTTTAATAGGAAATCACAGCTTGTTACACATCAGAGAAGTCACACAGGTGAGATGCCATTTTTATGCTCTGAATGTGGGAAATATTTTACACAGAAATTAGCTCTTGTTATACATCAGAGAAGTCACACAGGTGAAAAACCATTTCCATGCTCTGAGTGTGGGAAATGTTTTGCACAGAAATCACTTCTTGTTAGACATCAGAGGCATCACACAGATGAAAAAACATTTCCATGCTCTGAATGCGGGATATGTTTCACATGGAAATCAACTCTAGTTGCGCATCAGAGAAGTCACACAGGTGAGAGGCCATTTCCTTGTTCTGAGTGTGGGAAATGTTTTATTGATAAATCGCATCTAGTTTCACATCAGAGATGTCACACAGGTGAGAAACCATTTCCATGTTCTGAGTGCGGGAAATGTTTTAGAAAGAAATCACATCTTGTTACACATGAGAGATGTCACACAGGTGAGAAACCGTTTCCATGTTCTGAGTGTGGGAAAAGTTTTACACAGAAAACGCATCTTGTTGAACATCAGAGAAGTCACACTGGTGAGAAACCATTTCCATGCTCTGAGTGTGGGACATGTTTTTCACAGAAATCAGATCTGGTTACACATCAAAGGATACATACAGGTGAGAAATCATTTAAATGTTCTGAGTGTGGGAAATGCTTTTCCCAGAAATCACATCTTGTTGAACACAATAGAAGTCACACAGGGGAGAAACCATTTCCATGTTCTGAGTGTGGGAAATGTTTTATAAAGAAATCGCATCTTGTTGTACATCACAGAAGTCACACAGGTGAGAAACCATTTTCATGCTCTAAATGTGGGAAATGTTTTACGAATAAATCAAATCTTGTTAAACATCAGAGAAGTCACGCAGGTGAACAATTTCCATGATCTGAGTGAGGGGAAATGTTTTACACAGAAATCCAATCTTGTTTTACATAGAAGTCTCAGATTAGCTATACTCATTGTGATTGTATAAAATTACAGAAATCGGAGCTCATTATTTAAATTTAAGAAACTTTGTTTTTTAAAGTAATTTCTACTGGCAAATACAATCTTACCATCCAGGAATGATTCAAATTGATTTGAATCATCCTACTCTTAGTTGACATGTCCTACATTCATAAATCACACACTTTGTTTCTATGCTGCTATACTATGATCTTGAAATGGTATTTTATATGCTCCTATTTTCTACTAGTTGTTGCTTTGATCTCTTCACGCAACACACTGAAAATTTAAAAGTTGTGTTTTTGTATGATTACACTAGATGTTCTTATGATTTAATCAATGTTTTTGTAACCTATCAAATCTTCAATAAACATATTTAGAAAAAAATACAGCATACTGTTTCTCCTGCTTTGTATGCTTCTTTGCCCTGTGTCTACTCCGTGATCCAGAAGGTTATATGATCATAGGTTGTACTACTGTCCTTATTGTATTCTGTTAGGTGTCTTGCTCTTTTGTCATGTGTAACACTCTTCTCTGGCTTAGTGACCAGGGTAAGACTTAGGAGATATAGGGGCTGCATTCCATGATTGAAAAGTATGGGCAAAGGATACACAAGCCCGGAGACATGCTAATGTGGGTCCATTCTGCAGCAGCATTACCCTCCCAACTAGTCAGCCCTGGCTGGGGTAAACTGGGGCCCCATCTCCAAGCCACGCAAGGCCAGGACTGAAAAATCCACGACACCTGTTAAACAAAACTATTCCAGTGTAGATCGGTCCCAGAGGATTATTCAGAGTTGTTAGCTAACCAAAAAAGCACACTAATGGGCAAACCCATGTTGCATTGCAGGGGGAGCAGATGTAACATGTGCAGAGAGAGTTAGATTTGGGTGGGGTGAGTTCAAACTGAAATCTAAATTGCAGTGTAAAAATAAAGCAGCCAGTATTTACCCTGCACAGAAACAATATAACCCACCCAAATCTAACTCTCTCTGCACGTTATATCTGCCCCACCAGCAGTACATGCTGGTTTGCCCTTGTGGGCTCCAGTATATAGGGAGAATGACGCGCAAGCTAAAAGTCCGCTTCTTAGAACATAGACGTAACATCATAAAGGGCTTCCTGAATCATGGGGTCTCAAAGCACTTTTCTTATTTCCACAATAGAGATCCAAAAGATCTGAAGCTAATAGGCATTGAGACCATTAGCCCTACGTGTAGGGGGGGAGATAGATTTGGCAGGCTTTGCCGCAGGGAGAATTTTTGGATACACGGATTGGGGTCACTTGCTCCTGGTGGCCTCAATGAGTGTATCGAGATTGACTGGTAATGTTCTTTATTGAACATTGCCATATTTCTCAGCCTTTCTGGTCCATGAGAACAAATTGGTAGTTGTACAAATATATATTGAAAGGTTCTTTATTCCATCATTATTATTTAATAGTGTCTCTGTTCTAATTACGGGTATTTGTACACTTCAGGTCTCTTTGATACTCTTCAAACAATTCTATGTTTAGCAGGAATATTATTATGATTATTATTTATAATTTTATGTTTAATCTTCATGTAATCGTATTTCAAAAATTATTTTAATGGGTCATATATAATATTTGCCAGACATTTATATATGTTTTAGAAATATTGATAATATCATTATATCAATTTCTTATTTCTTTCTATTTAACCTTTGACATTGATATGCAAAGGACATCTCTCAGATATAACAGTTCCTCTGTACATTTATATTACATATATTTCTTACTATGGTCTTTCTCTATAATTAAAATGGTTTTTTTGTTATTATATAAGGATCTGAAAATCCTTAATATATATATATAAGCTCTCAGCACCAATAGGGTGCATTGTGAATTACAGCTGGGATATACGCTCTAACATATTATATTAACACCGTTTTTCGTGTCTATGACACTCTATTTTATTTTTATGTATTTATGTGTTAGCTCCGCCATTGTGTTTTTTAACATATATATTTTTTAATATATATTCTACTCTATTAGGTTTTATTATTTTTTAAGGTACGTAACTAGATAGATTGTTATTCAAACAGCCAAGGAATCTATATACAAGTGCATGTGTTACCATTGGTGTATGATTATATTGATTAGTTACATCTGTGTAGGCATAATTAAGAGCCCTTTAAATTACATACAGTGTGCAAAAGGAGTCCTCTTTGAAAAAGTCACGGGTCACGTGACGAAACGCGTCAGGACTCCTCCCCCTTTGCAATTTCACTGAACACCTGTATCCAGGACGCTCTCAGGTCACAGCCATCTCATCCGGCTCTTACTAACGGTAGCCGTGGGCGGCTTTCCATTTGGCTTCACGATCAGCCGCAGGCGCTGTGCGGTCACGGCGATTTGTCTCCAGCATCTTCCACCCCGTTCTCTACCGGTGGACAGTGCACGTCCAGGTAGTCTGGAAGGAAGTTTCATCATACAGCTGGGCTTAAGATACCGTCCGATTCAGCAGCCATACACCTGCCGCCCACGATTATCTGCACAGCACTCACAAGGTGAAACCAGCAGGTCAATTGAATAAACCTTGCAGCCGGCTGACGTATCCAGATACCACACGTACCCTCCAGCTTTTCTACCAACTGGGCAAATTCTTGGACTTACCCGGGGACGCTCGGGTTCACCAGCCCTAATGGAGAGGTATTTCATATATTAACTTATGCTGACAATCCTCAATACGTGCAGCCACTGTGATATATTCAGGATTTACATCTAGCAGCTGTGGCAACAGTGTTTCTAAAAAGACTGCAACATTCTGATACATACTCTTTGAACTTTCAAATTATTTAGTTCAGTGATATTTCAAGGATACTTAATACATTATTAAAGCTTAGATAATTCATGTGTTTTTTAAATTTCTGTATTTCACAAATCATGCTAAGTCATAAGGAATATTACTTGTGAATTATCTATTATGAAATAGTATTTTTACATTATCATTAATAAATACATATATTTTATATTTACATAATTGATTCCTTGGTTGATATTAAACCTGTGAAATTTTGGTGTGTGATTTTAATGAGCGCCTCTATTCATATTCTTTATACAGAAACAATATAACCCACACAAATCTAACTCTCTCTGCACGTTATATCTGCCCCACCAGCAGTGCACATGGTTTTGCCCAATTGCTAACTTTTTTTTGTTTGCTAACAACTGTGAATAACGCAGACAAACAATGGCAGTTGCTCAGTCATTCCTGGAAATAATTATATATCCGCTGCTAGAAAGGAGGAGGGGTCACAGATAAACGGCAGACAGAGAGGAGGGGGGTGCTTTTTCTCCCCTTGGTATCCAGCACACTAAAAATTACCTGTAACCATATCTGAACCCATCTGGTAATAGAAATTCAGAGAATTGGTCACATGTGTTTGCAAATGCATGTTTAGCTGCTGGTCACATGTGTTTGCAAATGCATGTTTAGCTGCTGAGCCACTTCACGGCTTCTCTGATATCAGCAGTCCTCCCACATAGGGCCATGTCATTTGTCTACAGTAGGGCCTTATGATAAAGGCTATTACTAAAACACATCCAGACAGAGCGCTAACTTAACCGGGAGCCACCCCCAGAATCTCCCATTAGCACTACAAAGAACAGCATGCCTTCTAAATACTGCTCCCATTCAATGCCTCTCGCACACAAGCAGACAAAAAAATTGGCAGTTGCTCGGTCATTCCTGGAGATAAATATACATCAGGTGCTAGAAAGGCGGAGGGGTCACAGACAAATTCTCTGAATTTCTATTACCAGATAGGTTCAGGTATGGTTACAGGTAATTTTTAGTGTGCTGGGGCGGGGGATACCTGGGGGGAAAAGCACCTCTCTTGTCAACTGTGAATAACGCACCAAGTACGCATCCAGGGGTTAAAAACAAACTGAAGAACCCAAATCCAGCGGACATAGGAGATCTATGTGTAAATACATAAATCCCCTTTCCCAAATGCCGGCCTCCACGTGACTTCTGTCACTAAAGGAGCCAGCAGCCAATCAGGGAGTGCCATGTATTACCGCTCTCCTGATTGGCTATGAGCTGCAGGGCTGCCAATCATCCAGTTCCCATACCCTGCTTTTATTTGGGGGGAGCATTCTTAAGAATACAGTTAATGGGTACATAAAGCAATACAGTGATGTCACTGGATCCTAGTGACTGGATAGGCCGCACTCTCAGTGATGTCACTGGTTCCTAGTGATTGGATCGGCTGCACTCTCAGTGATGTCACTGGCTCCTAGTGACTGGATAGACCGCACTCTCAGTGATGTCACTGGCTCCTAGTGACTGGATAGGCTGCACTCTCAGTGATGTCACTGGCTCCTAGTGACTGGATAGACCGCACTCTCAGTGATGTCACTGGCTCCTAGTGACTGGATAGGCTGCACTCTCAGTGATGTCACTGGCTCCTAGTGATTGGATCGGCTGCACTCTCAGTGATGTCACTGGCTCCTAGTGACTGGATAGACCGCACTCTCAGTGATGTCACTGGCTCCTAGTGACTGGATAGGCTGCACTCTCAGTGATGTCACTGGCTCCTAGTGACTGGATAGGCTGCACTCTCAGTGATGTCACTGGCTCCTAGTGACTGGATAGACCGCACTCTCAGTGATGTCACTGGCTCCTAGTGACTGGATAGGCTGCACTCTCAGTGATGTCACTGGATCCTAGTGACTGGATAGGCCGCACTCTCAGTGATGTCACTGGCTCCTAGTGATTGGATCGGCTGCACTCTCAGTGATGTCACTGGCTCCTAGTGACTGGATAGACCGCACTCTCAGTGATGTCACTGGCTCCTAGTGACTGGATAGGCTGCACTCTCAGTGATGTCACTGTCTCCTACTGACTGAATAGAGGATGTGTTCACATGGGTGATGTTTCAGCCACCAAATGACTGCACCCGCTGTGTTATGCTGCAAGTTTTAAAAGGATGATCCCATATTTAGCACTATTATCTTTTATTTCTAAAGTGCCTATACATTACATAGTGCTGTACATCGAGTGATTGGTACTACACATACAGATGCAGACACACTCAACGTTGTTACATGTAGGCACATTCACGCCTTGTTTGTCTTGGCCACATTTATTAGACGCGCATGCACCAAATTCACATGAATGGGGGCAGCAAAAGACACGGCTTGGCACGGCTAGGTGCGCTGGGAGTGCACGTAGACACCAGAGGTAGCCATGATGAGCATGTCTGCATCTGTCAGTGACATACCATTAGATGAAAGAAGGTAGAGATGTCTATTGACTTTACAAACTAAGAAACACTTTGGGTCTGGTTTTGAGCCATGCACAAGTGAGAACGCAAGTCCGGCAGGTAACTGCATCCTGCGCATACACCGTCAAACCAAATTTCCAACGGCATGGGAAGCACACCTAGGGGGGGTCATTGGGAGGATGATGACTGGACAGAGATTCAGGGAGAATGCAGCTTCCACCTCCATTGTCAGAATAAAATGTTTATAAATGACTACAGATGGTACTACGTTACTATGTAAATGCATTGTATGAGAGTTGGAGAAGTTCTGCAACTGAAGGCATTTTATACATACCTGGGGGAGCTCTCAAGTTTCCGGTGAAATGTCATCAGTTTAACTCCCACTACCCTCTAAGTGACCCCAAGTATTTTCTTCTCCCATTAAGGACCTCTTCGTTCTTCACAAGATCTGCATCTCGCATCCACACTCATTACTCGCTCCCATGCACGACTGCAGGACTTTCTTTGGGCTGCACCCACTCTGTGGAATGCCCTATCACGCACAATAAGACTCTCCTCTAGTCTCCAAACCTTCAAGCGTTTCCTGAAAACTCACCTCTTCAGGCAAGCGTATCATATTCCAGAGCTGCTCACATTACCTTTATAAGCTTTCCTATTTAATTATATCCCCACTGTACAGTCCGCACATATCTTCTCTTCCTTCACTTTCCCTTCCTCCTGACCCCGTTTACCATTGCTGTGTGACCATATTATGCAGCCCACAGAGAACCTTTGCAATCTGGTGGACAACTATGCAATAGATATCACCTTTCCTTGCGTATCCATGCCTATTTCCCTATAGATTGTAAGCTTGCGAGCAGGGCCCTCCTACCTCCATGACTGTTATTACCCAGTTTTGTTTTATCAGTTTCCAATTGTAAAGCGCAACTGAATTTGCTGTGCTATATAGGAAACTGTTAATAAATAATAAATTAGGGTTTCCTCGCCTACCCATCAGCAAAAATTATTGTTTGGACCTGTTTCTGCTACCACCTGCCAATTGGCAGCTGACTGGAAGAAACCTGATCCCCTTTCCATCTCTCCAAGTCAGCGTTTTTCAACCCATGTGCCGCGGCACACTAGTGTGGCGCAGCTGGTTGACAAGCGTGCCGCAGAGTCAGAGCCACTTTCACGAACTGTGGACCCGGACAGCGGACACGCAGGCAGCGCTGGGCTCTTCTGGGAGCGCCTGAGCTGTGACCTATAGCAACGCGGCGGCGTGACATCATAGGTCATGCGCGCCACATAGTATGGCTGGCAGCATGCCCACCCGCCAGCCCGTACGACCGTCTGCCGTACAGCCCGCACGTCGGCCCCGCTAGCCAGCCTGCATGCGTGCCTGCCTGTCTACTGCTCACAGCTCTGCACTGTGAGCCGATAAGGGACCTGAGCTCCTTTCTCTTCTACCAGGAGGTAGCAACCAATGTATTGTTTGTATTTCTGAGGGGGCCAGTGTTTGTTTTTATTTCTGAGGGGGCCAGTGTTTGTTTTTATTTTTGAGGGGGCAAGTGTTTGTTATTTTTATTCTGAGGGGGCCAGTGTCTGTTTTTATATTCTGAGGGGCCAGTGTTTGTTTTTTTATTCTGAGGGGGCCAGTGTTTTTTTTTTTTTTATTCTGAGGGGGCCAGTGTTTGTTTTTTATTCTGAGGGGGCCAGTGTTTGTTTTTTTTATTCTGAGGGGGCCAGTGTTTGTTTTTTTTATTCTGAGGGGGCCAGTGTTTGTTTTTTATTCTGAAGGGGCCAGTGTTTTTTTTTTTTTTTTATTCTGAGGGGGCCAAATGTTTGTTTGTTTTATTCTGAAGGTGCCAGATATGTGTGAGGGTTTTCTGTGGGGGCGAATGTATTTATTTTATTACTGTGAGTGCCCGCGTGTTTCTTTTATTATCGTGGGGGCCAATGTGTGTGTTTTCCCCCCGTGGAGGACTGGTGGTGTGCCTCGGCAATTAAAAAATATTGTTCGGTGTGCCGTGAGTTGAAAAACGTTGAAAATCACTGCTCCAAGTGATAATATTCAGCATGTTCTGTCTATCGTATGGGGTGCATGTCCAGCACATACATTAACCCTTCTAAAAAAATTTATAAAGTTTGGAGCCCATGGCTTTTAATGCATGGCTCTCGCTCCCCATTTCAGATAAAATTTGTGAAAAGTCTAATACACCCTAGTTAATGCCCGGTCTCGCCTGTCTGAAGTCCTCAACTCCTTCTCCCTTCTCACTGTCCCTTTCTTTTATCTCACTCTATCCCACCTGCCCTGCTATGTGTTTGGTAAACCATCCCTAATGCTTCTGTCACGGCTGCGCAGCGGCCGTGCTTACCGCTTCGGGGGTGCTGGTCCCCAGGGCGTCCATTTCCCCTGCCGGTTCCCGGTGTGCAGGTAACGCTGCAGCGGGCGGCTTCTGGCTCCATAGGCACCACCATGTTTATCCACATGGGGCGAGGGGGCTGGTGACGTCTGCGCCGCCCCTCCGCCAATGAGGAGAGGTCGGGAAGTTTAAATCGTTGCTGCAAAGATACCCCCCAGGCTCACGTCTCTCAGCTACAGAGTTCCAGTGCTTCCAGCATACAGCGTGTCTCTCAGCTACAGAGTTCCAGTGCTTCCAACATACAGCGTGTCTCTCAGCCTTGAGTCCCAGTAATTCCAGCATACAGCGTGTCTCTCAGCTACAGAATTCCAGTGCTTCCAGCATACAGCGTGTCTCTCAGCTACAGAGTTCCAGTGGTTCCAGCATACAGCGTGTCTCTCAGCTACAGAGTTCCAGTGCTTCCAGCATACAGCGTGTCTCTCAGCTACAGAGTTCCAGTGCTTTCAGCATGTCTGTCAGCTACGGCGTTCCAGTGCTTCCAGCATACAGCGTGTCTCAGCTACAGAGCTCCAGTGCTTCCAGCATATAGCGTGTCTCTCAGCTACATAGTTCCAGTGCTTCCAGCATACAGCGTGTCTCACAGCTACAGAGTTCCAGTGCTTCCAGCATACAGCGTGTGTCTCCGCTACAAAGTTCCAGTGCTTCCAGCATACAGCGTATCTCTCAGCTACAGAGTTCCAGTGCTTCTAGCATACAGCGTGTCTCTCTTAGCTACAGAGTCCCAGTGCTTCCAGCATACAGCGTGTCTCTTAGCTACAATGTTCCAGTGCTTCCAGTATAGCGTGTCTCTCAGCTGCAGAGTTCCAGTGCTACTAGCATAGGTTGTCTCTCAGCTGCAGAGTTCCAGTGCTTCCAGCATGCAGTGTGTCTCTCAGCTACAGAGTTCCAATGCTTCCAACATACAGCGTCTCTCAGCTACAGAGTTCCAGTGCTTCCAGCATACAGCGTGTCTCTCAGCTAGAGTTCCAGTGCTTCCAGCATGCAGCGTGTCTCTCAGCTAGAGTCCCAGTGCTTCTAGCATTCAGCGTGTCTCTCAGCTACAGAGTCCCAGTGCTTCCAGCATTCAGCGTGTGTCTCAGCTACAGAGTTCGTGCTTCCAGCATACACTGTGTCTCTCAGCTACAGAGTTCCAGTGCTTCCAGCATAGTGTCTCTCAGCTACAGAGTTCCAGTGCTTCCAGCATACAGTCTCTCTCAGCTACAGAGTTCCAGTGCTTCCAGCATACAGCGTGTGTCTCAGCTACAAAGTTCCAGTGCTTCCAGCATATAGCGTATCTCTCAGCTACAGAGTTCCAGTGCTTCTAGCATACAGCGTGTCTCTCTCAGCTACAGAGTCCCAGTGCTTCCAGCATACAGCGTGTCTCTCAGCTACAGAATTCGTGTCTCTCAGCTACAGAATTCCAGTGCTTCCAGCATACAGCATGTCTCTCGGCTACAGAATTCCAGTGCTTCCAGCATACAGCGTGTCTCTCAGCTGCAGAGTCCCAGTGCTTCCAGCATACAGCGTGTCTCTCAGCTACAGAGTTCCAGTGCTTCCAGCCTACAGCGTGTCTCTCAGCTACAGAGTTCCAGTGCTTCCACCATACAGCGTGTCTTTCAGCCTTGAGTCCCAGTAATTCCAGCATACAGCGTGTCTCTCAGCTACAGAATTCCAGTGCTTCCAGCATACAGCGTGTCTCTCAGCTACAGAGTTCCAGTACTTCCAGCATACAGCGTGTCTCTCAGCTACAGAGTTCCAGTGCTTCCAGCATACAGCGGGTCTCTCAGCTACAGAGTTCCTGTGCTTCCAGCATACAGTGTGTCTCTCAGCTACAGAGTTCCAGTGCTTCCAGCATACAGCGTGTCTCTCAGCTACAGAGTTCCAGTGCTTTCAGCATACAGCGTGTCTGTCAGCTACAGCGTTCCAGTGCTTCCAGCATACAGCGTGTCTCAGCTACAGAGCTCCAGTGCTTCCAGCATACAGCGTATCTCTCAGCTACAGAGTTCCAGTGCTTCCAGCATACAGCGTGTCTCACAGCTACAGAGTTCCAGTGCTTCCAGCATACAGCGTGTGTCTCAGCTACAAAGTTCCAGTGCTTCCAGCATACAGCGTATCTATCAGCTACAGAGTTCCAGTGCTTCCAGCATACAGCGTGTCTCTCTCAGCTTCAGAGTCCCAGTGCTTCCAGCATACAGCGTGTCTCTTAGCTACAATGTTCCAGTGCTTCCAGCACAGCGTGTCTCTCAGCTGCAGAGTTCCAGTGCTACCAGCATAGGTTGTCTCTCAGCTGCAGAGTTCCAGTGCTTCCAGCATGCAGTGTGTCTCTCAGCTACAGAGTTCCAATGCTTCCAACATATAGCGTCTCTCAGCTACAGAGTTCCAGTGCTTCTAGCATTCAGCGTGTCTCTCAGCTACAGAGTCCCAGTGCTTCCAGCATTCAGCGTGTGTCTCAGCTACAGAGTTCGTGCTTCCAGCATACAGCATGTCTCTCAGCTAGAGTTCCAGTGCTTCCAGCATGTCTCTCAGCTACAGAGTTCCAGTGCTTCCAGCATACACTGTGTCTCTCAGCTACAGAGTTCCAGTGCTTCCAGCATACAGCGTGTCTCTCAGCTACAGAGTTCCAATGCTTCCAGCATACAGTGTCTCTCAGCTACAGAATTCCAGTGCTTCCAGCATACAGTGTCTCTCAGCTACAGAGTTCCAGTGCTTCCAGCATACAGCGGGTCTCTCAGCTAGAGTTCCAGTGCTTCCAGCATACAGTGTCTCTCAGCTACAGAGTTCCAGTGCTTCCAGCATACAGCGTGTCTCTCAGCTACAGAGTTCCAGTGCTTCCAGCATACAGCGTGTCTCTCAGCTACAGAGTTCCAGTGCTTCCAGCATACAGCGGGTCTCTCAGCTACAGAGTTCGAGTGCTTCCAGCATACAGTGTCTCTCAGCTACAGAGTTCCAGTGCTTCCAGCATACAGCGGGTCTCTCAGCTACAGAGTTCCAGTGCTTCCAGCATACAGTGTCTCTCAGCTACAGCGTTCCAGTGCTTCCAGCATACAGCGTGTCTCAGCTACAGAGCTCCAGTGCTTCCAGCATACAGCGTGTCTCTCAGCTACATAGTTCCAGTGCTTCCAGCATACAGCGTGTCTCACAGCTACAGAGTTCCAGTGCTTCCAGCATACAGCGTGTGTCTCAGCTACAAAGTTCCAGTGCTTCCAGCATACAGCGTATCTCTCAGCTACAGAGTTCCAGTGCTTCCAGCATACAGCGTGTCTCTCTCAGCTACAGAGTCCCAGTGCTTCCAGCATACAGCGTGTCTCTTAGCTACAATGTTCCAGTGCTTCCAGCACAGCGTGTCTCTCAGCTGCAGAGTTCCAGTGCTACCAGCATAGGTTGTCTCTCAGCTGCAGAGTTCCAGTGCTTCCAGCATGCAGTGTGTCTCTCAGCTACAGAGTTCCAATGCTTCCAACATATAGCGTCTCTCAGCTACAGAGTTCCAGTGCTTCTAGCATTCAGCGTGTCTCTCAGCTACAGAGTCCCAGTGCTTCCAGCATTCAGCGTGTGTCTCAGCTACAGAGTTCGTGCTTCCAGCATACAGCATGTCTCTCAGCTAGAGTTCCAGTGCTTCCAGCATGTCTCTCAGCTACAGAGTTCCAGTGCTTCCAGCATACACTGTGTCTCTCAGCTACAGAGTTCCAGTGCTTCCAGCATACAGCGTGTCTCTCAGCTACAGAGTTCCAATGCTTCCAGCATACAGTGTCTCTCAGCTACAGAATTCCAGTGCTTCCAGCATACAGTGTCTCTCAGCTACAGAGTTCCAGTGCTTCCAGCATACAGCGTGTCTCTCAGCTGCAGAGTTCCAGTGCTACTAGCATAGGTTGTCTCTCAGCTGCAGAGTTCCAGTGCTTCCAGCATGCAGTGTGTCTCTCAGCTACAGAGTTCCAATGCTTCCAACATACAGCGTCTCTCAGCTACAGAGTTCCAGTGCTTCCAGCATACAGCGTGTCTCTCAGCTAGAGTTCCAGTGCTTCCAGCATGCAGCGTGTCTCTCAGCTAGAGTCCCAGTGCTTCTAGCATTCAGCGTGTCTCTCAGCTACAGAGTCCCAGTGCTTCCAGCATTCAGCGTGTGTCTCAGCTACAGAGTTCGTGCTTCCAGCATACACTGTGTCTCTCAGCTGCAGAGTTCCAGTGCTTCCAGCATGCAGTGTGTCTCTCAGCTACAGAGTTCCAATGCTTCCAACATACAGCGTCTCTCAGCTACAGAGTTCCAGTGCTTCCAGCATACAGCGTGTCTCTCAGCTAGAGTTCCAGTGCTTCCAGCATGCAGCGTGTCTCTCAGCTACAGAGTCCCAGTGCTTCCAGCATTCAGCGTGTGTCTCAGCTACAGAGTTCGTGCTTCCAGCATACACTGTGTCTCTCAGCTACAGAGTTCCAGTGCTTCCAGCATAGTGTCTCTCAGCTACAGAGTTCCAGTGCTTCCAGCATACAGTCTCTCTCAGCTACAGAGTTCCAGTGCTTCCAGCATACAGCGTGTGTCTCAGCTACAAAGTTCCAGTGCTTCCAGCATACAGCGTATCTCTCAGCTACAGAGTTCCAGTGCTTCTAGCATACAGCGTGTCTCTCTCAGCTACAGAGTCCCAGTGCTTCCAGCATACAGCGTGTCTCTCAGCTACAGAATTCGTGTCTCTCAGCTACAGAATTCCAGTGCTTCCAGCATACAGCATGTCTCTCGGCTACAGAATTCCAGTGCTTCCAGCATACAGCGTGTCTCTCAGCTGCAGAGTCCCAGTAATTCCAGCATACAGCGTGTCTCTCAGCTACAGAGTTCCAGTGCTTCCAGCCTACAGCGTGTCTCTCAGCTACAGAGTTCCAGTGCTTCCACCATACAGCGTGTCTTTCAGCCTTGAGTCCCAGTAATTCCAGCATACAGCGTGTCTCTCAGCTACAGAATTCCAGTGCTTCCAGCATACAGCGTGTCTCTCAGCTACAGAGTTCCAGTACTTCCAGCATACAGCGTGTCTCTCAGCTACAGAGTTCCAGTGCTTCCAGCATACAGCGGGTCTCTCAGCTACAGAGTTCCTGTGCTTCCAGCATACAGTGTGTCTCTCAGCTACAGAGTTCCAGTGCTTCCAGCATACAGCGTGTCTCTCAGCTACAGAGTTCCAGTGCTTTCAGCATACAGCGTGTCTGTCAGCTACAGCGTTCCAGTGCTTCCAGCATACAGCGTGTCTCAGCTACAGAGCTCCAGTGCTTCCAGCATACAGCGTGTCTCACAGCTACAGAGTTCCAGTGCTTCCAGCATACAGCGTGTGTCTCAGCTACAAAGTTCCGGTGCTTCCAGCATACAGCGTATCTCTCAGCTACAGAGTTCCAGTGCTTCCAGCATACAGCGTGTCTCTCTCAGCTACAGAGTCCCAGTGCTTCCAGCATACAGCGTGTCTCTTAGCTACAATGTTCCAGTGCTTCCAGCACAGCGTGTCTCTCAGCTGCAGAGTTCCAGTGCTACCAGCATAGGTTGTCTCTCAGCTGCAGAGTTCCAGTGCTTCCAGCATGCAGTGTGTCTCTCAGCTACAGAGTTCCAATGCTTCCAACATATAGCGTCTCTCAGCTACAGAGTTCCAGTGCTTCTAGCATTCAGCGTGTCTCTCAGCTACAGAGTCCCAGTGCTTCCAGCATTCAGCGTGTGTCTCAGCTACAGAGTTCGTGCTTCCAGCATACAGCATGTCTCTCAGCAAGAGTTCCTGTGCTTCCAGCATGTCTCTCAGCTACAGAGTTCCAGTGCTTCCAGCATACACTGTGTCTCTCAGCTACAGAGTTCCAGTGCTTCCAGCATACAGCGTGTCTCTCAGCTAGAGTTCCAATGCTTCCAGCATACAGTGTCTCTCAGCTAGAGTTCCAATGCTTCCAGCATACAGTGTCTCTCAGCTACAGAATTCCAGTGCTTCCAGCATAGTGTGTCTCTCAGCTACAGAGTTCCAGTGCTTCCAGCATACAGCGGGTCTCTCAGCTACAGATGTTATGCACACCAGTGCCTGCAGGAAAGTACTGGTGTCAGAACTGTTATGCACTCCAGTGTCTGCAGGAATGTACTGGTGTTTGAACTGTTATGCAAAACAAATGGACTCACAGACAAACTGGGGAATATGACATAACGTACACAGAAGGTGATAGGGTAACAAAATACACACAAAGTGAACAGAGAAGCCCAGAGGCTAAGGAACTGGGTATCTCCCTTGTATTAGAACTGCTCAGATGGAAATAGCAAGATGTTGTGTTTTAATACGTAGAGAACCCGAAATGCTGTTGCTAAGGGCAACAGCAAAACCCTAAAGGGTTACCAACGGGTGTGGCAGTAAACTCCTTGGTCAGAGATGGAATGATAGACACAAGGAGAGACTCCACAATCCTGATTCTCACTTGCAGTGCACAGGTTTTAGCTTACTGCCACTAAACTGACCCCTGACACCTAGCACAGTGAGACAGGATTAGACAGGCAAGTCTTAGAATACAGCCGCAAACTTGCTAAGTTCACAGAGTAGTAACAGAACCCCAGCAAGCTAAACGACTGACTCCAGTCTTACTGCTAGGTCTGGATTGGCAGAGTGTAATACCAAATCCCCAGGCCTATTTGCAGTAAGCAACAAACAAATACAAAGCTACACAGTACTGGCTAACTTTCATGAACTGACTAACCAACAAAGATTCAGCAGCATCTGCTTACCCTGAAAAGAGGCCTTATAAAGCAGGTGCTGTCCACGCCCCACTCAGACCTCACAGACTGTGAGCACAAAAACCAGCACCGGATCCCCTGCCGTGCACAGAGCCTATAACCACTGCACAGCAAAAGACCCGAACCGGAGTATCAGCTGCGCTCAGGTTACTCCACTAGCACTTGTCTCCCGGTTGCCATGACGACGTGGCAGCACAGGGCAGGAGACCCTAACAACAGAGTTCCAGTGCTTCCAGCATACAGTGTCTCTCAGCTACAGAGTTCCAGTGCTTCCAGCATACAGCGGGTCTCTCAGCTACAGAGTTCCAGTGCTTCCAGCATACAGTGTCTCTCAGCTACAGAGTTCCAGTGCTTTCAGCATACAGCGTGTCTCAGCTACAGAGCTCCAGTGCTTCCAGCATACAGCGTGTCTCTCAGCTACATAGTTCCAGTGCTTCCAGAATACAGCGTGTCTCACAGCTACAGAGTTCCAGTGCTTCCAGCATACAGCGTGTGTCTCAGCTACAAAGTTCCAGTGCTTCCAGCATACAGCGTATCTCTCAGCTACAGAGTTCCAGTGCTTCCAGCATACAGCGTGTCTCTCTCAGCTACAGAGTCCCAGTGCTTCCAGCATACAGCGTGTCTCTTAGCTACAATGTTCCAGTGCTTCCAGCACAGCGTGTCTCTCAGCTGCAGAGTTCCAGTGCTACCAGCATAGGTTGTCTCTCAGCTGCAGAGTTCCAGTGCTTCCAGCATGCAGTGTGTCTCTCAGCTACAGAGTTCCAATGCTTCCAACATATAGCGTCTCTCAGCTACAGAGTTCCAGTGCTTCTAGCATTCAGCGTGTCTCTCAGCTACAGAGTCCCAGTGCTTCCAGCATTCAGCGTGTGTCTCAGCTACAGAGTTCGTGCTTCCAGCATACAGCATGTCTCTCAGCTAGAGTTCCAGTGCTTCCAGCATGTCTCTCAGCTACAGAGTTCCAGTGCTTCCAGCATACACTGTGTCTCTCAGCTACAGAGTTCCAGTGCTTCCAGCATACAGCGTGTCTCTCAGCTACAGAGTTCCAATGCTTCCAGCATAGTGTCTCTCAGCTACAGAATTCCAGTGCTTCCAGCATACAGTGTCCCTCAGCTACAGAGTTCCAGTGCTTCCAGCATACAGCGTGTCTCTCAGCTGCAGAGTTCCAGTGCTACTAGCATAGGTTGTCTCTCAGCTGCAGAGTTCCAGTGCTTCCAGCATGCAGTGTGTCTCTCAGCTACAGAGTTCCAATGCTTCCAACATACAGCGTCTCTCAGCTACAGAGTTCCAGTGCTTCCAGCATACAGCGTGTCTCTCAGCTAGAGTTCCAGTGCTTCCAGCATGCAGCGTGTCTCTCAGCTAGAGTCCCAGTGCTTCTAGCATTCAGCGTGTCTCTCAGCTACAGAGTCCCAGTGCTTCCAGCATTCAGCGTGTGTCTCAGCTACAGAGTTCGTGCTTCCAGCATACACTGTGTCTCTCAGCTACAGAGTTCCAGTGCTTCCAGCATAGTGTCTCTCAGCTACAGAGTTCCAGTGCTTCCAGCATACAGTCTCTCTCAGCTACAGAGTTCCAGTGCTTCCAGCATACAGCGTGTGTCTCAGCTACAAAGTTCCAGTGCTTCCAGCATACAGCGTATCTCTCAGCTACAGAGTTCCAGTGCTTCTAGCATACAGCGTGTCTCTCTCAGCTACAGAGTCCCAGTGCTTCCAGCATACAGCGTGTCTCTCAGCTACAGAATTCGTGTCTCTCAGCTACAGAATTCCAGTGCTTCCAGCATACAGCATGTCTCTCGGCTACAGAATTCCAGTGCTTCCAGCATACAGCGTGTCTCTCAGCTGCAGAGTCCCAGTAATTCCAGCATACAGCGTGTCTCTCAGCCTTGAGTCCCAGTGCTTCCAGCATACAGCGTGTCCAGCTACAGAGTTCCAGTGCTTCCAGCCTACAGCGTGTCTCTCAGCTACAGAGTTCCAGTGCTTCCACCATACAGCGTGTCTTTCAGCCTTGAGTCCCAGTAATTCCAGCATACAGCGTGTTTCTCAGCTACAGAATTCCAGTGCTTCCAGCATACAGCGTGTCTCTCAGCTACAGAGTTCCAGTACTTCCAGCATACAGCGTGTCTCTCAGCTACAGAGTTCCAGTGCTTCCAGCATACAGCGGGTCTCTCAGCTACAGAGTTCCTGTGCTTCCAGCATACAGTGTGTCTCTCAGCTACAGAGTTCCAGTGCTTCCAGCATACAGCGTGTCTCTCAGCTACAGAGTTCCAGTGCTTTCAGCATACAGCGTGTCTGTCAGCTACAGCGTTCCAGTGCTTCCAGCATACAGCATGTCTCAGCTACAGAGCTCCAGTGCTTCCAGCATACAGCGTATCTCTCAGCTACAGAGTTCCAGTGCTTCCAGCATACAGCGTGTCTCACAGCTACAGAGTTCCAGTGCTTCCAGCATACAGCGTGTGTCTCAGCTACAAAGTTCCAGTGCTTCCAGCATACAGCGTATCTCTCAGCTACAGAGTTCCAGTGCTTCCAGCATACAGCGTGTCTCTCTCAGCTAGAGTCCCAGTGCTTCCAGCATACAGCGTGTCTCTTAGCTACAATGTTCCAGTGCTTCCAGCACAGCGTGTCTCTCAGCTGCAGAGTTCCAGTGCTACCAGCATAGGTTGTCTCTCAGCTGCAGAGTTCCAGTGCTTCCAGCATGCAGTGTGTCTCTCAGCTACAGAGTTCCAATGCTTCCAACATATAGCGTCTCTCAGCTACAGAGTTCCAGTGCTTCTAGCATTCAGCGTGTCTCTCAGCTACAGAGTCCCAGTGCTTCCAGCATTCAGCGTGTGTCTCAGCTACAGAGTTCGTGCTTCCAGCATACAGCATGTCTCTCAGCTAGAGTTCCAGTGCTTCCAGCATGTCTCTCAGCTACAGAGTTCCAGTGCTTCCAGCATACACTGTGTCTCTCAGCTACAGAGTTGCAGTGCTTCCAGCATACAGCGTGTCTCTCAGCTACAGAGTTCCAATGCTTCCAGCATACAGTGTCTCTCAGCTACAGAATTCCAGTGCTTCCAGCATACAGTGTCTCTCAGCTACAGAGTTCCAGTGCTTCCAGCATACAGCGGGTCTCTCAGCTACAGAGTTCCAGTGCTTCCAGCATACAGTGTCTCTCAGCTACAGAGTTCCAGTGCTTCCAGCATACAGCGTGTCTCTCAGCTACAGAGTTCCAGTGCTTCCAGCATACAGCGTGTCTCTCAGCTACAGAGTTCCAGTGCTTCCAGCATACAGCGGGTCTCTCAGCTACAGAGTTCCAGTGCTTCCAGCATACAGTGTCTCTCAGCTACAGAGTTCCAGTGCTTCCAGCATACAGCGGGTCTCTCAGCTACAGAGTTCCAGTGCTTCCAGCATACAGTGTCTCTCAGCTACAGAGTTCCAGTGCTTCCAGCATACAGTGTGTCTCTCAGCTACAGAGTTCCAGTGCTTCCAGCATACAGCATGTCTCTCAGCTACAGAGTTCCAGTGCTTCCAGCATACAGCGGGTCTCTCAGCTACAGAGTTCCAGTGCTTCCAGCATACAGTGTCTCTCAGCTACAGAGTTCCAGTGCTTCCAGCATACAGCGGGTCTCTCAGCTACAGAGTTCGAGTGCTTCCAGCATACAGTGTCTCTCAGCTACAGAGTTCCAGTGCTTCCAGCATACAGCGGGTCTCTCAGCTACTGTCACGATCCGGGTATCTGGACGCCATTACTTACCCTTCAGATGCCTCCTAAGGCGGGCTCAGCGTTCCAGGACCGGATTCCGCTGTTCCTGAGTTTCCACATGCAGAGTGGTCTTTTCATCAGCCGCGGCCTCCGCTGTGCCCGCGTGGTTAAATGTGCATCTATCAGCCTGGCGTCTCCTGTCTCCGGCGCCGCCATTACTGTTTCCCAGACCACATGGATTACAAACCAAACTTCCCTCCAAGTGTCTGCATGGGCGCAGCCATCTTGGATTCTGTCATCTGATCATTTCCACCAATCTGCTGTCTGTGTTGTTGATTTGCATAATTGCCTAGCCAACCCCTTCCTTGCTGCAGGTATAAGTAAGCTGTACCTGAGCAAGGAAGACGTCAGTGCTTTGGTTGTCAAACCTAGTTCCTGTTTGTCTCTCTTCTATGATTGTCTTCCAGGTTCCAGCTCCTGTCTCAAGACTTCCACCATAGAGACCCGCACCAGCATTCCACCTGCGGTGTAGCCTGACTCTCCAATCCATTGTGGATTCATCTGTTTCCAGCTACAACACTACCTGCTTCCAGCCTCAGCTTCCAGCAGAGTACAGCTTCCCTTAAAGGGCCGGTGTCCTTTCTACACTTTACCACTCTCCACCGGAATTATTATTTCTCCGCTCTCAAGTTCTACATTTCAGTTCACATTTCATCGCTCCCAAAGTTCATTTATTATTTAACTGGTTCCAGCCAGTATCCACTCCGTGCTAACAACAGTCTGGTTCCAGCCAGTATCCACAGCAGCTGTTTTACCTTCAGCAACCCAGCTCTTCCTGGAACACCAGCTGGTACAATCCTGGGTTATCTCCATTGCTACAGCCGGGCCTGGTAAGGACTTTCCATCTAGAAGATCATAAGAACTATCTCACACTACCAGTGCCCTGTGGCTCCTGCCATGCTGTAGAACTCAGGAACTGTATTTATTCTTTGCTGACTTTTACGTTTTCTTTTATTGCTGCTGTGATGCGGAGTTGTCATAATAAACATCATTGACTTTTATCTAAGTTGTCGTGGTCACGCCTTCGGGCAGTTATTATTCATGTTACTTACATGTCCAGGGGTCTGATACAACCTCCCAGGTTCCGGTACATCTCAGCCCCTACAACTGAGGCTGCCTCCCGTCAGCTCAGGCCCTCAGTTGTGACAGTAAGCACTGACCTAATGAATCCAGCCGGAGACCAGGATCAAGCGGCCAGGCCGATGCAAGAACTGGCAGCCCGACTAGAACATCAGGAGGCTGCACAGGGCCACATCATCCGCTGTCTCCAGGATCTCTCTACTCGGCTGGATGGGATTCAGACAACTCTCCGTGGATCAGGCGCGTCTGGTGCGTCAACCACAGTGACTCCAGCTATAACCCCACCCACCTTACCCATTTCTGCTCCACGTCTTCATCTTCCAACGCCAGCAAAATTTGACGGATCTCCAAGATTCTGCAGGGGATTTCTCAACCAGTGTGAGATTCAGTTTGAGCTACAACCTGGCAATTTTCCCAGTGACCGTACAAAAATTGCCTACATTATTTCTCTTCTCAGTGGCTCAGCCCTTGATTGGGCATCACCGTTATGGGAGAGGTCCGACACCCTGCTATCTTCTTACACTGCATTTGTGTCAACATTCAGGCGCATCTTCGACGAGCCAGGCCGGGTAACTTCAGCTTCGTCTGAGATTCTCCGTTTACGCCAGGAATCACGTACTGTAGGACAATATCTTATACAGTTCCAGATCCTGGCATCCGAACTGGCATGGAACGACGAGGCCCTGTATGCTGCATTCTGGCATGGTTTATCCGAGCGTATTAAAGATGAGTTAGCTACCAGAGACTTACCCTCCAAGTTAGATGAGCTAATCTCACTTTGTACGAAAGTTGACTTACGTTTCAGAGAGAGAGCAACTGAGCGTGGAAGATCATCTGCTCCAAAATCTTCTACTCCTCCTCCTCGCCAACTGTCACCAACTACAGATGAACCCATGCAAATTGGCCGTTCCCGTTTAACTCCTGCTGAGCGCCGAAGACGTCTCTCCGAGTTTCTCTGTCTGTATTGTGCAGCTCCGTCTCACACCATTAATGCCTGTCCCAAACGTCCGGGAAACTCCAAATCCTAGCTCGCCAAGGAGAGGGCCGGCTAGGAGTAATGATCTCCTCTCCATCTCCTCAAGATTGTAACCTCCCAGTCTCGCTTCAAGTTGCTCAACGTTATCAGAACGTCATTGCCCTCCTGGATTCCGGAGCAGCTGGGAACTTTATTACTGAAGCCTATGTTAAACGGTGGTCCCTACCCACCGAGAGACTTCCTTCGTCCTTTTCCTTAACTGCTGTGGATGGCAGTAAAATTTTTGATACAGTTATTTCTCTAAGGACTCTACCAGTTCGTCTGAGAGTGGGAGTTCTTCATTCCGAACTTATTTCATTTTTAGTGATTCCAAGAGCCACACATCCTGTGGTCCTGGGCCTTCCATGGCTCCGTCTTCACAATCCTACAATTGATTGGACGACTACGCAAATCCTGGCATGGGGTTCCTCCTGTACTAAGACATGTTTGTTTAAAGTGTTGCCTGTCTGTTCTTCCTCCCCCAGGTCGTCTGATGTTCCACCTCCTCCATATCAAGATTTCACGGATGTGTTCAGTAAAGCTTCTGCTGATATCCTTCCTCCTCATAGAGAATGGGACTGCCCGGTTGATCTCGTTCCAGGGAAGGTTCCACCTCGAGGCCGAACTTATCCGTTGTCTCTCCCCGAGACACATTCTATGGAGGAATACATTAAAGAGAACCTAGCAAAGGGGTTCATTCGACCTTCTTCTTCTCCAGCCGGCGCAGGCTTCTTTTTTGTAAAGAAGAAAGATGGTGGTCTGCGGCCGTGCATCGACTACAGAGGTTTGAACGACATTACCATCAAGAACCGCTATCCTTTACCCCTGATTACTGAGCTCTTTGACAGAGTTAGCGGAGCTACCATCTTTACAAAGCTGGACCTGAGAGGTGCATACAATCTCATCCGGATCCGTGAGGGTGACGAGTGGAAGACCGCATTTAACACCCGTGACGGACATTATGAGTACCTCGTCATGCCCTTCGGATTGAGCAATGCTCCAGCTGTCTTCCAGCATTTCGTCAATGAGATCTTCAGAGACATTCTATACCGTCATGTCGTGGTCTATCTAGATGATATCCTCATTTTTGCCAACGATTTAGAGGAACATCGTTTCTGGGTAAAGGAGGTTCTGTCCCGTCTCCGTGTCAATCATCTCTACTGCAAATTAGAGAAATGCGTCTTTGAAGTCAAGTCCATTCCGTTTCTAGGGTACATTGTGTCCGGTTCCGGACTAGAGATGGATCCTGAGAAACTACAAGCAATCCAGAATTGGCCGGTACCCTTAACCCTCAAAGGGGTCCAGAGGTTCTTAGGGTTCGCCAATTATTACCGAAAGTTTATACGAGACTTTTCCACCATTGTGGCGCCTATTACTGCTTTCACCAAGAAGGGTGCTAACCCGTCCAAGTGGTCTGAAGAAGCCATGCAAGCTTTTCATCTTTTAAAACAGAGGTTCATCTCTGCACCTGTCCTGAAACAGCCTGACATCGACTCTCCTTTCATCTTAGAGGTGGATGCCTCCTCCGTTGGAGTAGGAGCGGTGTTATCTCAGAGGGCTAAAGATGGTCATTTACATCCTTGCAGTTTCTTCTCACGGAAGTTCTCCCCAGCGGAGCGCAACTATGCCATTGGCGACCAGGAGTTGCTAGCCATCAAGCTCGCTCTAGAGGAGTGGAGATATCTGTTGGAGGGAGCTTCTCATTCAATCACCATCCTTACAGACCACAAGAACCTTCTATATCTAAAAGGCGCACAATGTCTCAACCCTCGTCAGGCCAGATGGGCACTTTTCTTTTCCAGGTTCGACTTTAAACTCCAGTTCTGTCCGGGCTCTCAGAATCGCAAGGCCGATGCCCTTTCCCGCTCATGGGAGCAAGAAAATGAGTCAGAGTCTTCAGACAAGCATCCTATTATAAATCCGTTGGCATTCTCCACGGTAGGGATGGACTCTACGCCCCCATCAGGGAAAAGTTTTGTGAAGCCGACACTAAGGAAGAAGCTCATGCATTGGGCCCATGCTTCCCGTTTTGCCGGACATACAGGTATCCAAAAAACCCTGGAGTTTATCTCTAGGTCCTATTGGTGGCCAACTCTGAAAAAGGACGTTTTGGAGTTTATTGCATCTTGCCCAAAGTGTGCTCAACATAAAGTATCCCGCCAGTCGCCTGCGGGGCAACTGGTTCCACTATCTGTTCCCCGTCGACCATGGACCCACTTGTCGATGGATTTTATTACAGATTTGCCCATGTGCAACAAGTTCAATACCATCTGGGTGGTAGTTGACCGGTTCACCAAGATGGCACACTTCATTCCTCTCACCGGTCTTCCGTCAGCTTCCAAGTTGGCTCAAGTATTCATACAAGAGATCTTCCGACTCCACGGTCTTCCAGAAGAAATTATCTCAGATCGAGGAGTTCAATTCACAGCCAAATTCTGGCGAAGTTTATGTCAAGTCCTCCAAGTCAAGTTAAAGTTTTCCACGGCTTACCATCCTCAGACCAATGGTCAAACTGAGAGGGTGAATCAGGACTTGGAGGCCTTCCTCCGCATCTATGTGTCCTCCTCTCAAGATGACTGGGTTCAATTACTTCCCTGGGCCGAGTTCTGTCATAACAACCAGTATCATTCTTCATCTTCCTCAACACCATTCTTCACCAACTTTGGATTCCACCCTAAAGTCCCTGAGTTCCAACCGCTTCCAGCAACTTCTGTTCCCGCAGTGGATATCACCTTGCATCAGTTTGCCAATATCTGGAAGAGCGTACGATCAGCTCTGCTCAAGGCATCGTTCAGGTACAAGAAGTTTGCGGATAAGAAGCGTCGAGCAGTTCCTGCTCTCAAGGTGGGTGATCGGGTATGGTTATCCACGAAGAATTTGAGGTTAAGAGTTCCCAGTATGAAGTTTGCACCTCGCTACATCGGTCCTTTTAAAATTGATCAAGTCATCAATCCTGTTGCTTACAGACTCCAGTTACCTCCCTTCTTAAAAATACCCAGGACATTCCATGTTTCCCTGTTGAAACCGCTAATCTTGAATCGGTTTCATTCCTCACTTCCACCAACTCCGAAAGTCCAAACTCAACGAGGCGTTGAGTATGAAGTGGCCAAGATCCTGGACTCACGTCACCGTTACGGTCAACTTCAGTATCTCATTGACTGGAAGGGCTATGGTCCTGAAGAACGCTCTTGGACCAATGCCTCTGACGTCCATGCTCCTGCCTTGGTCCGAAATTTCCACGCAAAGTTTCCTTTAAAGCCTAAGAAGTGTCCTGGGGCCACTCCTAAAGGGGGGGGTGCTGTCACGATCCGGGTATCTGGACGCCATTACTTACCCTTCAGATGCCTCCTAAGGCGGGCTCAGCGTTCCAGGACCGGATTCCGCTGTTCCTGAGTTTCCACATGCAGAGTGGTCTTTTCATCAGCCGCGGCCTCCGCTGTGCCCGCGTGGTTAAATGTGCATCTATCAGCCTGGCGTCTCCTGTCTCCGGTGGCCGGCGCCGCCATTACTGTTTCCCAGACCACATGGATTACAAACCAAACTTCCCTCCAAGTGTCTGCATGGGCGCAGCCATCTTGGATTCTGTCATCTGATCATTTCCACCAATCTGCTGTCTGTGTTGTTGATTTGCATAATTGCCTAGCCAACCCCTTCCTTGCTGCAGGTATAAGTAAGCTGTACCTGAGCAAGGAAGACGTCAGTGCTTTGGTTGTCAAACCTAGTTCCTGTTTGTCTCTCTTCTATGATTGTCTTCCAGGTTCCAGCTCCTGTCTCAAGACTTCCACCATAGAGACCCGCACCAGCATTCCACCTGCGGTGTAGCCTGACTCTCCAATCCATTGTGGATTCATCTGTTTCCAGCTACAACACTACCTGCTTCCAGCCTCAGCTTCCAGCAGAGTACAGCTTCCCTTAAAGGGCCGGTGTCCTTTCTACACTTTACCACTCTCCACCGGAATTATTATTTCTCCGCTCTCAAGTTCTACATTTCAGTTCACATTTCATCGCTCCCAAAGTTCATTTATTATTTAACTGGTTCCAGCCAGTATCCACTCCGTGCTAACAACAGTCTGGTTCCAGCCAGTATCCACAGCAGCTGTTTTACCTTCAGCAACCCAGCTCTTCCTGGAACACCAGCTGGTACAATCCTGGGTTATCTCCATTGCTACAGCCGGGCCTGGTAAGGACTTTCCATCTAGAAGATCATAAGAACTATCTCACACTACCAGTGCCCTGTGGCTCCTGCCATGCTGTAGAACTCAGGAACTGTATTTATTCTTTGCTGACTTTTACGTTTTCTTTTATTGCTGCTGTGATGCGGAGTTGTCATAATAAACATCATTGACTTTTATCTAAGTTGTCGTGGTCACGCCTTCGGGCAGTTATTATTCATGTTACTTACATGTCCAGGGGTCTGATACAACCTCCCAGGTTCCGGTACATCTCAGCCCCTACAACTGAGGCTGCCTCCCGTCAGCTCAGGCCCTCAGTTGTGACAGCTACAGAGTTCCAGTGCTTCCAGCATACAGTGTCTCTCAGCTACAGAGTTCCAGTGCTTTCAGCATACAGCGTGTCTGTCAGCTACAGCGTTCCAGTGCTTCCAGCATACAGCGTGTCTCAGCTACAGAGCTCCAGTGCTTCCAGCATACAGCGTGTCTCTCAGCTACATAGTTCCAGTGCTTCCAGCATACAGCGTGTCTCACAGCTACAGAGTTCCAGTGCTTCCAGCATACAGCGTGTGTCTCAGATACAAAGTTCCAGTGCTTCCAGCATACAGCGTATCTCTCAGCTACAGAGTTCCAGTGCTTCCAGCATACAGCGTGTCTCTCTCAGCTACAGAGTCCCAGTGCTTCCAGCATACAGCGTGTCTCTCAGCTACAGAGTTCCAGTGCTTCCAGCATACAGCGGGTCTCTCAGCTACAGAGTTCCAGTGCTTCCAGCATACAGCGGGTCTCTCAGCTACAGAGTTCCAGTGCTTCCAGCATACAGCGGGTCTTTCAGCTGCAGAGTTCCAGTGCTTCCAGCATACAGGGTGTCTCTCAGCTACAGAGTTTCAGTGCTCTTCAGCATCGTTTACAAGTCATCTCTCATTCAGTGTTCTTCAGCATCATTTACAAGTCATTTCTCATTCAGTGTTCTTCGACATTGTTTACAAGTCATCTCTCATTCAGTGTTCTTCAGCATCGTTCACCACTCATTCAGTGTTCTCCAGCATTGTTTACAAGTCATCTCTCATTCAGTGTTCTTCAGCATCGTTCACAAGCCATCACTTATTCTGTGTGCCTCAGCAACGTTTTCAAGTCATCCCTCATTCAGTGCTCTTCAGCATCGTTTACAAGTAATCTCTCATTTAGTGTTCTCCAACATCGTTCACAAGTCATCACTCGTTCAGTGTTCTTCAGCATCGTTCACAAGTCATCTCTCATGTCTTCTGTGTTCTTCAGCATCGTTTACAAGTCATCTCTCATTTAGTGTTCTCCAACATCGTTCACAAGTCATCACTCATTCAGTGTTCTTCAGCATCGTTCACAAGTCATTCAGTGTTCTCCAGCATTGTTTACAAGTCATCTCTCATTCAGTGTTCTTCAGCATCGTTCACCACTCATTCAGTGTTCTCCAGCATTGTTTACAAGTCATCTCTCATTCAGTGTTCTTCAGCATCGTTCACAAGTCATCACTTATTCTGTGTTCCTCAGCATCGTTTTCAACCATCCCTCATTCAGTGCTCTTCAGCATCGTTTACAAGTCATCTCTCATTTAGTGTTCTCCAACATCGTTCACAAGTCATCACTCGTTCAGTGTTCTTCAGCATCGTTCACAAGTCATCTCTCATTTCTTCTGTGTTCAACAGCACTGTTCTCAAATCATCGTTTCATTCCTCATTCAGTGCACCCAGCATCGTACACAAACTTAAGTAATCTATTTATCCCACATGAGGAAGACCTACATTCGCCCGTCTCTATTTCGACCCAACTACGGTGCTACTTCCTGACCATCAGAAGAATCCCTGAGTTCTCAACTCTCTCAACCCAGGTCCGTGACAGCTTCCCTTTTAACTAAATATGGTCATTTTACTGAGCAGCTTATGCTACAAAACCTGATCTTTGATGGACATGTGTCTTATCTGTCTGTTGTCACATGATGTTTTCGATGACCTCTTGAACTTTTTTTGGGGGAAAAGAACTCCCCAACAGCGCATGCACTTGATAAGGCACACACACATGGGGGTAAATTTACTAAGATGGGAGTTCTATTTAAGATGGGATGTTGCCCATAGCAACCAATCAGATTCTACTTTTTATTTATCTAGCACCTTTTAGAAGATAATACCTGGAATCTGATTGGTTGCTATGGGCAACATCCCATATTAAATAGAACTCACATCTTAGTAAATTTACCCCATGGAGTCTGCAATTGTGTGCAGACTGTACCATCTGTCTACGTTGCACAGAGCATCAAGATAATGTGGGACTCAGTGGGAGGGCAATTTTTGGTCTGCCACCGTGAACATCTAAGAAGTGGAATTACCAGTAACAATAATCCATTTCCTTTTCAGTCCTTTATGGCGGCCGTACTCTCTGGATTTGCCTAAGCAATAACATGGGAGGGATGTTGTATGAGAGACAATGTTAAACATCACAGTTATTGTTGTATTAACTGTCGATGTTGTTGCCCCCCCCCCCCCCCCCCCCCACCAAACACACAGTACTTTTCTTCTAAAGTAGGTACAGCAACTTCCAAAGCATAATGGCTGGTAGAAGGATGGATTGCTGACCATGCCACTGACCTGAAAAGTTATTTAGCCTATCCCATGTTCACAAAGCTAAGACTACTCTCGTTAAGTGTTCTCTGATGTCTGGCATTGTGCATCTTTTCTTCTAGTAGACAAAAAAGACAAGTTCTCTAATCCATCTACAGTTGGGACCAGGGGCGGATCCAGAAAAAAATGACAGGGGGGGCACCATCAGTAGTAGGGCTACAGAGGAGGGGTGGAGTATGCGTGACCAAGTGTGAGTGGGTGTGAGTACAGAATTGATATAGCAAAATCAATTAAAAGAGGATGTCAAATTTATAACACAAAATATGTTACTCTATTAAATGGGGTATCCGGTCTTTGGGTCGACAGCACTTAGGTCGACACTGAATAGGACTACAACTATTGTTCAACATGCATTAGGTTGACATGGCCATTAGGACGACATGGCAAAGGTCTACGCATGAAAAGGTTGACATGAGTTTTTCATATTTATTCTATTTTTTTAACTTTTTCATACTTTACGATCCACGTGGACTACGATTGGGAATAATAACCTTACCCGAAGCATGGCGAGCGTACACGGTGCACTAATTGGGGTTCCCCGATACTTTACGAAGAAAATGACACCAAAAATATATAAAAAAACTCATGTTGACCTTTTACCGTGTCAACCTAGTCACTGTCGACCCTATGATCCACACCCATTAAATGGCATAACAGTGCATAAAAGACAATAGGTCTATATGAAATGAGAGTCAATGAAGTGGTTCATACCATGTGTAATAATTTAACATTTTCTTTTATTTGATTTTGCTATATTAATTCTGTACTCACATCAGCTCACTCACCTAGTATTTTGGTTCCCTACTGGTTAACACCCAATACTGACACTATTTTTATATAGCAGCACAGCTAGTCAGCTCCTCGCCCACACCAGACTACCCTCCCCCAGCAGCATCCAGCCTCCGTCCTCACCCACTGTAGACTCTCCTACTCAAGTCAACAGCAACCTCCTAACTCCTGGACCTTCTCCCCTTACCTAGCAGCACCACTACTCAGCGACCACTGCATCCTCCTCTGGCTTGCTCGGCGTCTGGACCGTGTTATCGGCGTCCTCGGAGGCAACATCGTCTGGCCTGGCTGGGAGTACCTGCAGCATGTTGTCCCTCAGCGGCACTGTATTTGATTTAGTCCGCTGGGCTGGATTGTCGGCGGAGATCACTGTGATGGCGTCAGCAAGGTGGCTGCTGGGCTCCTGTGCGCAGCAGCACTGCATGTCACATGGTGCAGTGAGCCAATAGCCCAGTAATCCTAATAATGGAGGCGGAACAGGGGAGGGCTGACTGACAGCCAGCAGCCATCATCGTGTCAGGTGGACGGGTGTCATTTCTTAATGCTGTGAGCTTTAGACAGTGTTAAATAAAAGTTCCTAAATGACAGGGGGGGCACGTGCCTTGGTACCCCCCCCCCCCCCCCCTGAATCCGCCACTGGTTGGGACGTGACCCTCTCTGACACCAGTAGGGAGGATGAAGAGATACTCTGGTGCTCTGATCTCTGCCATCCTTGACAATGGATTATCTATAATGGCTCTAATATGTGAGGTGCACATTGTGTTCCTGGGTCCAATCTATTATACTTACCACACCAGAGTCCCACATCATTATAGGTGCTGTATAAATCACAGGGAAGATGGTGCAGGTGCCATGTTCCCAGAGACCTGAGCATACGCAGTAGACTCTGGCACAGTGCATCACCAGGTGACACCAAAATGCTGACACTTCCAAAGTAACGGGAGCCAGGTGACATTAACCTGCAGCACTTAGCTCCTGTCACTGAAAAGGGGTCGACAGAGTCTCAGAGACAGCCCGCATGCCTCCAGAGTGAGGTTCCTCTGCAAAACTACCACCCCTTTGGTGACATCAATGGTGCTCTCCATGAGGCCTTGCCCCCTTTGATGACATCAGTGGGGCTTTTGCTAAAATATCTATTGGTTGAGTTCATACTCTCCTGGAAGAATCTGCTTCTGACTGAGGAAATCTGCTAAAACAAAAGTTTAATTCTCCAGAAATGTATGGAAAGCTGACCATGAAAGCAAGTTCTCTTCTGGCCAGTTCATTTATTTTTCCACTTCTGCCATCATGACCTTGCTCCAAGTGCCCCCTTATGATCTATGTATAAAACTACCATCATGTTATCCGAAAACACTCTGAGAAGTTTACCCTTTACTTCCATGGAGGAATTTCTAACAGGTTTGAAGACCTTTTTCTTGTCGATTCCATATATCTTGCAAAATTTTAATTGCCAGATGAGCTCCCATAGCTAATGCACTTGAGTTGGATGTTAAAAATACTTGTTGAGGATGTGACTGATTGAGAGAATTTTTGGTGGTCTCCTGCTACTGGATCAATTGTTCCAAGGAATTCTTGGTGGTGCTTTTGGGTGGAAGATATCATTGTAGCTTTCTCGTGTGCCATCTCTGGAAGGAAATGGCCCAACCAGTGCTGTATTCTGGGCTGCCTTTGCACTAGAGTTGACAACTACCCAGAACCTTGTCCATCTTGCCATGATATTGTCACTGTTTCTTGTAGCGTATTGATCTACCCTTCAAGAAACATCAACAGCTGAGTGGGATTTAATGTTTTTTTTTTACAAATTTATGAGCCATTCACCATGTTGAAGAAAAATTACATGATCTACTACTTTGTCCTACACTATTTTCTTTGACATTCCTACAATCAGGAGATCATCCAGATATGGCCAAATTGTTACCTTGTTTTCTCAATTCTGCAATGAGGGAAACTAGGTAACACACACAGCTGCTATACATTACCACACCTATAGGTAACACCACTGCTATACATGACCACACCTATAGGTAACACACACACAGCTGCTATACATTACAACACCTATAGGTAACACACACAGCTGCTATACATTACCACACCTATAGGTAATATACATTACCACACCTATAGGTAACACACACACAGCTGCTATACATTACCACACCTATAGGTAACGCACACAGCTGCTATACATTACCACACATATAGGCAACATACACACAGCTTATATACATTACCACACCTATAGGTAACACACACACACACACACACACACACACACACACACACAGCTGCTATACATTACCACACCTATAGGTAACACACACAAAGCTGCTATACACTATCACACATACAGGTAACACACACACACACACACACACACACACACACAGCTGCTATACATTACCACACCTATAGGTAACACACAGAGCTGCTATACATTACCACACCTATATGTAATACACACAGCTGTTATAACTGCGCCTATAGGTAACACACACAAAGCTGCTATACACTATCACACATACAGGTAACACACACACACACACACACACACACACACACACACACACACACACACACACCTGCTATACATTACCACACCTAAAGGTAACACACATCTACTATACATTACCATACCTCTAGGTAACATACACACATATGCTATACATTACCACACCTATAGGTTACACATAGATGCTATATATTACCCCACCTATAGGCAACACACACAGGGGCTATACATTACCACACCAGGACCTATAGGTAACACACACAGCTGCTATACATTACCACATCTATAGGTAACACACACAGCTGCTATACATTACCACCCCTATGGGTACACATACAGAGCTGTATACATTACCACACCTATAGGTAACACACACACACACACAGCTGCTATACATTACCACACATATAGGCAACACACACACAGCTGCTATACATTACCACACCTATAGGTAACATACACACACAGCTCCTATACATTACCACATCTATAGGTAACACACACACATCTGCTATACATTACACTTATAGGTAACACACAGCTGCTATACATTACCCCACCTATAGTCAACACACACAGAGGCTACACATTACAGCACCTATAAGTAACACAAAACACAGCTGCTATACATTACCACACCTATAGGTAACACACACAGCTACTATATGATACCACACCTATAGGTAACACACACAGCTTCTATACATTACCACACCCATAGGTAACACACAGAGCTGCTGTATACATTACCATACCTATAGGTAACACACGCACACACAGATGCTATATATTACCACACCTATAGGCAACACACATGCTTTGCATTACCACACCTATAGGTAACACACACAGCTGCTATACATTACCACACATATAGGTAACATACACACAGCTGCTATACATTACCACACCTATAAGTAACACACAGAGATCCTATAGATTACCCCACCTATAGGTAACACCCAGAGCTGTTATACATTAGTATACCTATAGGTAACACACACAGCTGCTATACATGACCACATCCATAGGTAACACACACCTGCTTTACATTACCACACGTATAGGTAACACACATAGCTGCTATACATTACCACACCTATAGGTAACACACACACCTTATATACATTACCACACCTATAGATAAAATGCATAGCTGCTATACATTACCACACCTATAGGTAACACACACACACACCTGATATACATTACCACACCTTTATGTAACACACACAGCTGCTACACATTACCACACCTATAGGTAAAACACGTAGCTGCTATACATTACTACACCTAAAGGTAAAACAAACAGCTGCTATACATTACCAGACTTATAGGTAACACAAACAGCTTCTATACATTACCACACCTATAGGAAACACACACACACACACACACACACACACACACACACACACACACACACACACACACCCCTACTATACATTACCACACCTATAGGTAACACACACACAGCTGCTATACATTACCACACCTATAGGCAACACACACATCTGCTATACATTACCACACCTATAGGTAACGCACGCATGCTATACTTACCACACCTATAGGCAACACACACACACACCTGCTATACATTACAACATCTATAGGTAACACACACCTGCAATACATCACCACACCTATAGGTAACACACACACAGCTATACATTATCACGCCTATAGATATACACACACACAAACTGCTATACTTTACCACACCTATAGGTAACACACATAGAGCTGCTATACATTACCACACCTATAGGTAACACAAACACAGCTGCTATACATTACCACACCTATACGTAACACACACAGCTGCTATACGTTACCACACCTATAGGTAACACAAACAGCTGCTGTATACATTACCACACATATAGGTAACACACACAGATGCTATACATTACCCCACCTATAGGTAACACACAGAGCTGTTATACATTAGTATACCTATAGGTAGCGCATGCAGCTGCTATACATTACCACACCTATAGGTAACACAGATGCTATATATTACCCAACCTATAGGCAACACACACACACACACACACACACACACACACACACAGGCTTTGCATTACCACACCTATAGGTGACACACACAGCTGCTATACATTACCACACATATAGGTAACATACACACAGCTGCTATACATTACCACACCTATAGGTAACACACAGATCCTATACATTATCCCACCTATAGGTAACACACAGAGCTGCTATACATTAGTATACCTATAGGTAACACACAGCTGCTATACATTACCACATCTATAGGTAACACACACACACACACACACACACACACACCTGCTTTACATTACCACACCTATAGGTAACACACATACAGCTGCTATACATTACCACACCTATAGGTAACACACACCTTATATACATTACCACACCTATAGGTAAAACACATAGCTACTATGCATTACCACACCTACAGGTAACACACACAGCTGATATACATTACCACACCTATAGGTAACACACACAGCTGCTACACATTACCACACCTTAAGGTAAAACACATAGCTGCTATACATTACCACACCTATAGGAAACACACACACACACACACACACACACACACACACACACACCTACTATACATTACCACACCTATAGGTAATAAACACACACACACCTGCTGTACATTACCACACCTATAGGTAACACATACAGCTGCTATACATTACCACACTTATAGGTAACACACACATGCTATACTTACCACACCTATAGGCAACACACACACATCTGCTATACATTACAACACCTATAGGTAACAGACACAGCTGCTATACAATTCCACACCTATAGGTAACACACACCTGCTATACATTACCACACCTATAGGTAACACACACACACACACACACACACACACACACACACACACACAGCTGCTATACATTACCACAACTATATGTAAACACACAGCTAATATACATTACCACACCTATAGGTAACACACACAAACAGCTGCTGTATACATTACCACACCTATAGGTAACACACACAGCTGCTATACATTACCACACCTATACGTAACACACACAGCTGTTATACATTACCACACCTATAAGTAACACACACACACACACACACACACACACACACACACGCACGCACGCACACACACACACACACACACACACACACACACAGCTGCTGTATACATTACCACACCTATAGGTAACACACACACAGCTGCTATACATTACCACACCTATAGGTAACACACACAGCTGCTATACATTACCACACCTATACGTAACACACAGCTGCTATACATTACCATACCTATATTTAACACACACACACACACACACACACACACACACACACACCTGCTGTATACATTACCACACCTATAGGTAACACACACACACAGCTGATATACATTACCACACCTATACGTAACACACACAGCTGCTATACATTACCACACCTATAGGTAACACACAAACAGCTGCTGTATACATTACCACACCTATAGGTAACACACACACAGATGTGATACATTACCACACCTATGGGTAACACACAGAGCTGCTATACATTAGTATACCTATAGATAATGCATGCAGCTGCTATACATTACCACACCTATAGGTAACACACAGCTGCTATACATTACCACATCTATAGGTAACACACACCTGCTTTACATTACCACACATATAGGTAACACACATGCTATACTTACCACACCTATAGGCAACACACACATCTGCTATACATTACACCTATAGGTAACAGACACAGCTGCTATACATTACCACACCCATAGGTAACAAACACACCTGCTATACATTACCACACCTATAGGTAGCACACACACACACACACACACACACACACACACACACACACACACACACACAGCTGCTGTATACATTACCACACCTAAAGGTAACACACACAAACAGCTGCTGTATACAATACCACACCTATGGGTAACACACAGAGCTGCTATACATTAGTATACCTATAGATAATGCATGCAGCTGCTATACATTACCACACCTATAGGTAACACACAGCTGCTATACATTACCACATCTATAGGTAACACACACCTGCTTTACATTACCACACATATAGGTAACACACACACACACATGCTATACTTACCACACCTATAGGCACACACACACACACACACACACACACACACACACACACACACACACACACACACATCTGCTATACATTACACCTATAGGTAACAGACACAGCTGCTATACATTACCACACCCATAGGTAACACACACCTGCTATACATTACCACACCTATAGGTAGCATACACACACCTGCTATACATTACCGCACCTATATGTAAACACACAGCTAATATACGTTACCACACCTATAGGTAACACACACAAACAGCTGCTACATACATTACCACACCTATAGGTAACACACACAAACAGCTGCTGTATACATTACCACACCTATGGGTAACACACAGAGCTGCTATACATTAGTATACCTATAGATAATGCATGCAGCTGCTATACATTACCACACCTATAGGTAACACACAGCTGCTATACATTACCACATCTATAGGTAACACACACCTGCTTTACATTACCACACATATAGGTAACACACATGCTATACTTACCACACCTATAGGCAACACACACATCTGCTATACATTACACCTATAGGTAACAGACACAGCTGCTATACATTACCACACCCATAGGTAACAAACACACCTGCTATACATTACCACACCTATAGGTAGCACACACACACACACACACACACACACACACAGCTGCTATACATTACCGCACTTATATGTAAACACACAGCTAATATACATTACCACACCTATAGGTAACACACACACAAACAGCTGCTGTATACATTACCACACCTAAAGGTAACACACACAAACAGCTGCTGTATACAATACCACACCTATGGGTAACACACAGAGCTGCTATACATTAGTATACCTATAGATAATGCATGCAGCTGCTATACATTACCACACCTATAGGTAACACACAGCTGCTATACATTACCACATCTATAGGTAACACACACCTGCTTTACATTACCACACATATAGGTAACACACACACACATGCTATACTTACCACACCTATAGGCAACACACACACACACACACACACACACACACACATCTGCTATACATTACACCTATAGGTAACAGACACAGCTGCTATACATTACCACACCCATAGGTAACACACACCTGCTATACATTACCACACCTATAGGTAGCATACACACACCTGCTATACATTACCGCACCTATATGTAAACACACAGCTAATATACGTTACCACACCTATAGGTAACACACACAAACAGCTGCTACATACATTACCACACCTATAGGTAACACACACAAACAGCTGCTGTATACATTACCACACCTATGGGTAACACACAGAGCTGCTATACATTAGTATACCTATAGATGACGCATGCAGCTGCTATACATTACCACACCTATAGGTAACACACAGCTGCTATACATTACCACATCTACAGGTCACACACACACACACACACACACACACACACACACACACACACACACACACACACTTTACATTACCACACATATAGGTAACACACAGATGCTATATATTACCCAACCTATAGGCAACAGACACACACACACACACACACACACACACACACACACACACACACACACACACATCTGCTATACATTACAACACCTATATGTAACACACACAGCTGCTATACATTACCACACCTATAGGTAACACACACACACCTGCTATACATTACCACACCTATAGGTAACACACACACACACACACACACACACACACACACACACACACACACACACACTTTGCATTACCACACCTATAGGTAACACACACAGCTGCTATACATTACCACACCTATAGGTAAAACACACACACACACACACACACACACACACACACACACACAGCTGCTATACATTACCACACCTATAGGTAACACACACAGAGCCTATACATTACCCCACCTATAGGTAACACACACAGAGCTGATATACATTAGTATACCTATAGGTAACACACAAACAGCTGCTATACATTACCACATCTATAGGTAACACACACTTGCGTTACATTACCACACTTATAGGTAACACACACACACACACACACACACACACACACACACACACACACACACACACACACCTGCTATACATTACCACACCTATAGGTAACACACACCTTATATACATTAACAAACCTACAGGTAACACACACAGCTGCTACACATTACCACACCTATAGGTAAAACACATAGCTGCTATACATTTCTACACCTAAAGGTAAAACAAACAGCTGCTATACATTACCACACCTATAGGAAACACACACACACACACACACACACACACACACACACACACACACACACACACACACACACACACACACACACCCTACTATACATTACCACACCTATAGGTAACAAACAAACACACACACACACACACACACACACACCTGCTATACATTACCACACCTATAGGTAACACACACAGCTGCTATACATTACCACACCCATAGGTAACACACACATGCTATAATTACCACACCTATAGGCAACAAACAAACACACACACACACACACACACACACACACACAAACATCTGCTATACATTACCACATCTATAGGTAACACACACTTGCGTTACATTACCACACTTATAGGTAACACACACACACACACACACACACACACACACACAGCTGCTATACATTACCACACCTATAGGTAACACACACCTTATATACATTAACAAACCTACAGGTAACACACACACAGCTGCTACACATTACCACACCTATAGGTAAAACACATAGCTGCTATACATTTCTACACCTACAGGTAACACACACAGCTGATATACATTGCCACACCTATAGGTAACACACACACACACACACACACACACACACACACACACACACACCTGCTATACATTACCACACCTATAGGTAACACACACAAAGCTGCTATACACTATCACACATACAGGTAACACACACACACACACACACACACACACACACACACACAGCTGCTATACATTACCACACCTATAGGTAACACACAGAGCTGCTATACATTACCACACCTATATGTAATACGCACAGCTGTTATAACTGCGCCTATAGGTAACACACACAAAGCCGCTATACACTATCACACACACACACACACACACACACACACACACACACACACACACACACCTGCTATACATTACCACACCTATAGGTAACACACATCTACTATACATTACCAAACCTCTAGGTAACATACACACATCTGCTATACATTACCACCTATAGGTTACACATAGATGCTATATATTACCCCACCTATAGGCAACACACACACACACACACACACACACACACACACACACACGGGCTATACATTACCACACCAGGACTTATAGGTAACACACACAGCTGCTATACATTACCACACCTATGGTTAACACACACAGCTGCTATACATTACCACCCCTATAGGTACACATACAGAGCTGTATACATTACCACACCTATAGGTAACACACACAGCTGCTATACATTACCACACATAGGCAACACACACAGCTGCTATACATTACCACACCTATAGGTACACACACACACACACACACACACACACACACACACACACACACACACACACACAGCTCCTATACATTACCACATCTATAGGTAACACACACACATCTGCTATACATTACACTTATAGGTAACACACAGCTGCTATACATTACCCCACCTATAGTCAACACACACAGAGGCTACACATTACAGCACCTATAAGTAACACACACACACAGCTGCTATACATTACCACACATATAGGTAACACACACAGCCGCTATACTGAACCGCACCTATAGGTAACACACAGCTACTATATGATACCACACCTATAGGTAACACACACAGCTTCTATACATTACCACACCCATAGGTAACACACAGAGCTGCTGTATACATTACCATACCTATAGGTAACACACGCACACACAGATGCTATATATTACCACACCTATAGGCAACACACATGCTTTTCATTACCACACCTATAGGTAACACACACAGCTGCTATACATTACCACATATAGGTAACATACACACAGCTGCTATACATTACCACACCTATAGGTAACACACAGATATCCTATAGATTACCCCACCTATAGGTAACACACAGAGCTGTTATACATTAGTATACCTATAGGTAACACACACAGCTGCTATACATGACCACATCTATAGGTAACACACAACTGCTTTACATTACCACACGTATAGGTAACACACATAGCTGCTATACATTACCACACCTATAGGTAACACACACCTTATATACATCACCACACCTATAGATAAAATGCATAGCTGCTATACATTACCACACCTATAGGTAACACACACACACACACACACACACACACACACACACACACACACACACGATATACATTACCACACCTTTAGGTAACACACACAGCTGCTACACATTACCACACCTATAGGTAAAACACATAGCTGCTATACATTACTACACCTAAAGGCAAAACAAACAGCTGCTATACATTACCAGACTTATAGGTAACACAAACAGCTTCTATACATTACCACACCTATAGGAAACACACACACACACCCCTACTATACATTACCACACCTATAGGTAACACACACACACACAGCTGCTATACATTACCACACCTATAGGCAACACACACATCTGCTATACATTACCACACCTATAGGTAACACACGCATGATATACTTACCACACCTATAGGCAACACACACACACACACACACACACACACACACACACACACACACACACACACACACACCTGCTATACATTACAACACCTATAGGTAACACACACCTGCAATACATCACCACACCTATAGGTAACACACACACACACACACACACACACAGAGCTATACATTATCACGCCTATAGATATACACACACAAACTGCTATACTTTACCACACCTATAGGTAACACACATAGAGCTGCTATACATTACCACACCTATAGGTAACACAAACACAGCTGCTATACATTACCACACCTATACGTAACACACACAGCTGCTATACATTACCACACCTATAGGTAACACAAACAGCTGCTGTATACATTACCACACCTA